>NW_027466474.1:4055000-5255000 GCF_050575085.1 Anarhichas minor | reverse complement strand
TTTGTTAATTGGTATTTCCTGAAGTGGGGGGAGGGTCAGAACTTAAAGGGCCTTCTCTTAAGAATATAGATTTCCTTGTGTAGTTCTGTCACTTGAAATAGATTTGAAATATTGAAATGGAAATGATTTGTACATTTTCTTCTTGGATGAACAAGTAAGAACAATATATAGACTCATAAAATCCCTCTCAATCATCACTTATGAGTATTTGATCATTTTGGTGTGTAGAAAGCTATGAAAACGGCGTCAAAAAAAACACGCACACATTAAGGCATACAGCTTATTTATTAAACACTGGTATTGGAAGCTCGATCCAAAATGAGAATCTGGGGTTGGCTTTTAGGAGCACCTTAACCGCAGTCAGGAACATACAATTCTATGAGGGGCCAACTTTGAATGTTGTGTTTACAAATCGCCACCAACAAATCCTCCTCATTCAGCCTTAAGCAAAGTATAGTGGCCTGACCATCAGTGCCAACCCACACTGCCACACTGCTAGTGAGGCTAAAAGTTTTTGTAATATCCCGAATAAATGAGCTGTGAGTAAAGGTTTGCATCTTTTTTTTTGTTTTAAAGTCACTTCTTGAGGCGGCATTGAGATTTCATATGCCTCTCCGGTAGCAGCTGGGTGTCAGTGACGCTGCCTTCTGATGACCTTAAATAGCTTATTGATTTCGGTGGAAGCAGGAATGGACAGACTGCAGTGTTTTTTTTTCCCTGCCCACCTCCTTTTGTGTTTTTCCTCTTCCAAGGCTTTGAAATTATCAGGGTCAGATTTATTGTGAAAAAAACACTTGTTTACTCACTCTGCCTTCTGCTGAAAATAAAAACATACACACATAAACAGCCCTTGCTATGTTGTGTGTCTGCTGTGTGTTAGTGGGGTAGCCATGGAGTTACTTATCCCAAAGGGTCAAAGGCATAATGGTTATAATCTCCTTGTGGACAACCTTCTCACTCAACAACACTGCTACTTGTAACAAAGAGCCTGGCCTCAGCCCTCAGCTGCCGCTGCCCCTCCTTGGCTTCCACCAGCAGACCTTAAACGGCTGGTCCATTGTCGTACTGACTATCGACTAGTTAGATGAATTAAAATTTCACATGTCAATTAAATGAGTGTTGCCCTAGTGATTAGCAGATCCCACTAATTGTCGCTCCCTCAATCCCTCCTCCTCTTTTCTCCAAATATTTTTTTTTTTGCCTCCTTCCCCTCCTCCTCTTGCTCTCCTGCCATTTTCCACATGGAGGAGCAGGGAATGGGGCTTTGTGCCGTTGGGCCCCATGCCCCATGTCAAAGATGGCTCCTCAGCCTCTTCCCCCAGCACGCTCCTCCTCTGAGACTCCCAGATCCTCTCAACTCTGGGGTGTAAGGAAGATGGACATAAAGGGTGTGTGTGTGTGTGTGTGTGTGTGTGTGTGTGTGTTTATGTGTTTGGGGGGCACATATAGATCACACAAGTGTGAAGAAGTATATAGGGTTGAGTGGATATGCATTTCATCCTGTTTAGGGCCACAGCATCAGGACGCAGGACAGGATGCTCGGAGACATCCAGCGCTACAATCCCTCGCGCACCTAACAGACATGAACACGGAGACGCGGCCGACGTGACGCACACTCCCACACGTGCACCCTGGCAGATAATTACCCCAACAGCCTCTGGAGAGCAGAACGCCCATGTGGGCCCCATAACCGCTTTAGACAAGGGCCATGGCACACCCAAGAACCCCCTTCTTTGTCCATCTCCCAAGCTATGTGTTTGTTTTGCTTGACTCAATGAACTTGATGTGTGGATCTTCACGGCATTGTGTTCCCTGTGCATCCCAGCGGCGTTGAGAAATGGCAAATCAAGCCATGAAACAACTCTGAAAATGCAATATACAAATGCTGCCCCCTTCAATATATCATGATATTCTTCTTGGTTTTTTTCTCAGAGGCAACCCTCTTGGGGTTTCTGCTACAAAAAAAGTGTACACCTTCACTTTTATTGTAAAACAAAAGCACAAATTCACACTAAATCAAGTAGGTGTAAAGTTATAGAAGTTACGAAGAAGTACACTTTATTGTCTCATCCAATGCACAACATTTTTCTTAAAAAGTATACACTATTAAATATTTTCTCCATACTTCCCTGCTTATTAATATTAATATTTCAATCCTTGAGCAAATAAACTCTTACGGTCACAAAGTTGTTTGCCTCCTGCAAACGACTTTCAAGTACAAGATCTTCATGAAATGACTGCATGTTTAGTGAGTCACCCTTTTCATTTCTAACGTAAGTAGTTACTGCAGGTGCTGGATGAATGAATTGAAGTAAAAACTGGACTATTTCCCGCATGAACATCAATACACCCACACACATATGCCCTGCTCTGATCACTTTGACAAATGTGTCATGTCGGAGCTGTTTGAGAACTCTAAAATATTGGGATTTTAAAACCTTTGAAAGGAAGCAAGACAGAAAACTCTCCTCAAGTCTTAAGAGGAGCTCTAATCATCCCTCATCACAATTAAACACAGCGGACAGCAGCTCCAAACACTGGGTGACATCTTAAAATTGTGTGAATGGACCCTACCCCCAGCAGCCCCCCCCCCCCCCCCCCCCCCCCCCCCCTGTCACCTAATGTTCAACCCTAACCAAGCATCACACAGACCTACATTCACAGCTACAATGGAAAACACTGCAGCAGGCCAGTCCAGCCCAGACGGTTTCGTTTGCACTTTATCAGACCATACAAAACAGCAACGCCTCATTGAGCCACAATTTGCTGCTAGTTTCCTACAAGAAGCAAAACAAAGAATGGGGCGGCCTGGCCGTCCTTTTTGTGCCAAAGCAGCGGACCAGAGAGAACACACACACACACACACACACATATATATACACACAGCCAGACTAGTGGAAGTGTAGACAGAGAGGGAAAAAAGTGAGAGCAGCAGAACAACACACTCCAGACCACATCTGTCACATCCTTTAAAGTACAACACGAGTATACGCTGCTGAGCTGTACGGCCTTTTCACTCAAAGTAAAAAACAGTGACATTACACACCTGCGACACAACCAACTGTGTTGAATAGACTTTGCATATACAAATGCATGTTCATCACTACTGCAACTTTTATTTCTCACAGAGGCCTTGCTGCAGCAGCTACGGGACAGAACAATGGCTTGTCCTCATGACGGGGTCACGGCCATGGCAGCGTTTAAAAACCGCTTGGGGATAAAATACTTCTGTTGGGGCAATGGTTCTCCTTCCACCTCCCTCTGCTTCCCCCGTCTCAGTCCCTCCTCCTCTCTCGTTGTCTCTCTCACTCTTCCTCTCTAGTTTTACTACCACGATAATTCTTGAGTGAGTAAGCGAGTGTGTTCTGTGTGCGTGAGCCAGTCAAGGCTGAAGTCCTGTTTGTGCATTTGTGTAGTCATGCGAGAGCGCGCGTGAATGAGTGTGTCGCTCGTGGATGAGTGCTGCGGCAGCGAGTGTGCTGAGGGAGACAGAAGTCTGCAAAGCCAGAGGGGGCTTGCTTACAGTCAGGCTATCAAACAGGCGAAAAAACCCACAGCTAGGAGTTCGGCTGCGTCGGCCTCTGCACACACACAACACGGGCAAATTAAAAGAAACCCCGCAACCGCCGCAATTATCTTTGGAATGAGGGTAATGCAATTGACACAACAACATCTGAAGGAGAAAGGCTCCACATATCCAAATAAACAAAAGGCAAAGAGCTGCTTTACAATGCACACACAAGACCAGATTCATTAGCATACAAACTGAGATCAGAAGGCGTTCTCAAATTCAGTACATCACAGCCTTCTCCTCAAAGAATTCCTTATCAGAGTACAGTCAAGTGCAGCCTGCCCCCCCAATTGCCATGACAACGCTGAAGAAGTTCAACTACACTGACAAAACGGTGCGGATGATTTACTGATTGTGCCTTGTGTGTGCTGGCCTCCCTTTTCCACCTAACCCCACCCCAACCCTGCTACAGCCTCTCCTAGCACGCAGCTGTTGGTCCCGGTGAAGGATGGGCGTGAGTTGTTTTGTCTGCCTTCGTGCGGATAAATAAATGATGAGAGCATTGGATCTTTGGGACGGGGCTAGGCCGCTGGTCTGTCCCGCTGCGGCTTTTCTGTCCTGTCAACAAGGCCAAAAAAAAAAAAGGGTCCGAGA
Organism: Anarhichas minor; assembly: GCF_050575085.1. Taxonomy (NCBI): domain Eukaryota; kingdom Metazoa; phylum Chordata; class Actinopteri; order Perciformes; family Anarhichadidae; genus Anarhichas; species Anarhichas minor. The sequence goes on along the minus strand of NW_027466474.1, from coordinate 5,250,835 downwards.
TGACCGCTAATTGGAAGTGGCGAGGTGATCTGATGACACTGCAGGGATACTTTGGTTTGTCACAACGTGTAAAGGCCCTCACATTTCAAGGGTGGCTGCCTTCAAGGAGGAGTTAATCAATGCACAGCTTAACGCAGACGACTCAGGACAGAGCACAGTTGCTGGTCCCGGGGTAACTGAGGTTGAAATCAGCGAGACATTTCAGGAAGACGCTTACTTCAACCCGCTGACTTTGGCGCTATTACAACACAACACCTGTACCTTCAGCCATACATCATACAAGAAACTGTATCAATATTTGTTGTCAACCCTGTCATCTAGGGCCGACAAGGCAGCAGACAAGCACATGATTTGGGTGTTTTACCTCAGCCATGACTGGATAGCAGACAGCAGCACATCCTGCAGACAGTCACGATAGAGAGCCTGTAAAAGAGAAGATAAAAATGCATAAGCTCGGAACATCAATCATGGTCCTTCGAAAGTGTTTCCATATGCAATCGATTTCCACAGTATCTTCACGCCCTACAGCACATACGATACTATTTCCCAACGACTTTCTTCACACTCACGAAGACATTTGATATGGGACACAGGAAGATGGAGGAGGAAAACATATATGTGTGTATATCTAGGTACATGCCAGCACCCAAACATGTCATAGGTTCACATCTAATTCCCTTCTGAAGTAAAGAGCATCCGACATAATATCTGTGTCGAAACCTCTCTCTCTTTTTCTTTTTCTTTTTCACGTACTCTCTCTCACTCACTCACACACATGCACATGAACCACCAGCCTTTACGGTGCGCTACACTGACTTGTAAAGTTGTGATTTACACTTGTGTACTAAAAACAGCTTGAGACAAACAAACACATTAAAATCACAAATGCTGAGGTCTTCAAAGTGTGCCAGCAGTTGGGCTAATTTATTGAGGCACCCTAAATGTAATAGTGAGGCAAAAAGTAGTTGTTAAAAGTTTGTGCACCAAACAACCATTTTGTTTTTTTCTTTATATAATATACTTAAACTACAAGGAGAACTTTTTCAACCGCAACTTTTTCTTGACTCCTCTATCACACGTGAACCCTGGGTCGCATGCATGTGTTCCCAGACCACCTTTGGTGCGTCCCTTGGTGAAATTAAGACCTTTAGAAACCAATTTACATTGTAAACACACCATGCAAATCTTGTTTACCATGTTGGGGGTCTGCAGACATGGTGGTTGCAGGTCTGAGGACGGAGATCTATAGGGAATCTCCCTGGACCACCACACAGACATGAACACACACAGTACCCACCCTGCACCCACTAACTGCATGCCCCCCCCCCCCCCCCCCTGGAGAGAGCGCCCACCTCCTGACCTCCTCCGACAGGGGGGGTCAAAGGGAATTTAACACAAGGGTCCCACATTCCTCCAAGGTGATAATTGATGTAGCTGCTGGCAGGGGGTCACCAGGCGCAGGGTAAACAAGCAATGACTGTCTATACCCCCCACCCCATTCCCGCCCCGCTAAACAGTATGCATGGCTGTGACCAGACTAGATTATGCCATCAAGCCTGGTGTGACAGCGGTGTCACCCATTACAGGGAACCGGGTTTTCTTGGTGTCTGAGGACCCAGGTGTTTCAGTTGACTATAACTAAACCATCAGCCAGACAAGCCCCTTCACACATACTGTCAACAACACGCTGGAGGCTAAAGGCTAGCTGCATCTCATAGACTGTTAGGTAAGTGGAAGATCCACTAAGAACAACAGCTCAGTAATAGACACAGAAAAAGAAAGCGGTGCAGCTTAATCACACCTCTCCATTTTCTCTACAGCGATGCAAACCTGGGAGCAGGTAAAGAGAGAGTGATGGATGGAAGCAGGTTACTAGTCAGGTCTACTTTGCTCCATCTTCCCCTCTGCGTCTGTTTCCCTCTCCTGCCCTCTGTTGCATGGGGCCTAGCCCTCATTACCAATATGTCACTGTTTTATCAGAAGAGGCAGACTTTTTTATTTATAGGCGCCACTCTGCACCTGCTGTTCAATTAAAAAAAAAAAATTCTGCTTTAGCACAAAATAAACGAAAAAACAACTTTCAGGCTGTTAATGTTTTGTTTATCTTATCGTCCACAAACCTCATCAAAGTTAAAGTCATCAATTCTGTGTTGCCAAAGCCCCGATATATCTTATTCCTCTGTGCCATGGACCGCCATTGTTGCCCTGAAACTATTTAAAACACATCAATGTGCCACACTATTGCCCTGGGTTATATGCTTGATTACGCTGAACATGGGCACTGTAGTTTATTTTGAGTCCCACACACACCGTCCTGCTGCTGTAAATACACCAAATGTGTATTAATCATGTCTGAAAATGGTCCCCAACAAAGGCACAGTTTCCTCCTGTTTGAGTAGTGTTTGCTCAAAATTACAGAGCCCAGTTATTTCAGGAAATTCCCTCGCATTTAAAAGAAAAATGAAATATATATTTGTGATTCCTGTTAAAAGATTTACAGTCAGAAAGAATGGGCTTGACACATTGTTGTAGGTTTTGGTCTTTTCATTGTGTTTGTTGACAATAACAAAAATACACATTTTGTTATTTGACAACATGATTCAAAGAACATCAATGAAAATTTTTTATTCGACGTTAAGGCAGAATATTATTCATGCAAAATGATTAAAAAGAGATGATATATGCGCTGGTGTCCTGTGCGTTGTTAGCGGTGGTTAGCTTTGATAAGGGGAGGGCCTGGCAGTGCGGTTATTTCCTGGTCTCTGCCCACATGTGGTTCCCCCCCCCCCCCCCAGCCACACACTAAGGCTTGGGGAGGTTATAAAAGCCGAGGGGTGATTAAGAAGCAGGAATAATGGCCTCCACAAAACTAGGAATGTGTTTAACTGCTACAGCTCCAGAATAGTTCTAAATCGGACTGCCGCCTTTCATATCAGGAATTATTCTCCTGCTCTTGAGCATTGAACGTTACGGGGGTTTTAACGTGCATTTTCAAAAGGAATTGGCCCTGGGAAAACATGAGAGGCATAGGCAGGATGTTCTGCAGGGTTATGATTTATGTCTGAGGGTGACCCGGGCGGATTCAGGTTGGGTATATCTACAGCTAGGCTGACCTACCCACCAGTTCTGCATTGTTGGAGTTTGGCGGATCCTTCTAAATCCAGGATTAGAAAAGTCAAATATACAAACACCTTCACCTCGCCTCTCTTTCTCACATACAGAGACACCGAGAAGCAGGAGAGATAGAAAGAGTTACCGTTGGCTGATACCTGCCTGCTAAGCATGCCCAAACCCCAAACCCCAAACCCCATCACTTTCCTCATTACTGGAGCTTCATGGCTTTTTAGGGCTCTGTGCTTTATCTGGGATTTCACATTTCCCAGCCTGCCACTTGACATGGCTCACCCAGCTGCCAGCAATCAAGTAGCAGAGGGCAAGCTGAGTCTTCAGGCTGCACCTTGATTTGAGAATTGCACATCACAGCCACTGGCCCCGCTAAGCTTCGGTAATTACAGGCCACACATCCCATCATGCCTCCAACCCATTTCTACCCCACATCATACACTGACCTGGCATAATGGGTGGAGGGGAAGGGGGGTGCACACAGGGAGATAGAGACGGTCACGGGTCAGGGGTGGATTCTAAGGATGTGGATCTGCGCCTCAAAAGGCATAAAGTGTGACAGTGTTGGAAAAAGCGGTTGAGAATATACTCCATTAAGCATCCTTACTGTCAATAGATTGTTGCGTGTATGAAACGTCCTTGTGTGTGTTTTATGCATTTCTGCGCTTGCATCTACACACGTTGTATGTGTGTGTGCCTAATTGAGAGGTAAGCAAAAAAAGTTGCCTTTAAAGTTGACAATAAATATCCTGCCTGTAATGTTAAACACCTGCCCGTAAAGCCCAGAGGAATGCTAAATGAAACCAAGTTGCAGAGCCTGTCTCCTGTCTGGGGTCTCAAGGCAAGACAGCAGGATTTGTAATAGCTGTATCCAGGATTATTGAGTTCAAGTAGAACAGCCAGGAAGCAAGAAAAAAAAAACATGACATGGTCGGCAACACTGCTTTCCCTCCCTCTAATGGCCAGTGCAACAGCTCTGTGTGCCCCCTTTACACTAAAGAATAGTCCAGATTATTATTCAATCTAATTGCTCAGCAGAATCAATGCTACAACTTTTGGCATCAAAAACTTGTCAATCATGGCAGATTTTTTTTTTTTACCCGTCCTCTCACAGCTGAGTGATCAAAGCTCCTCCTGGAGTGTTGTATAATACTAGTGGACATATGGGTGTTTTAAAAAAAATTTGTGTTCCCAGTGTTCTTTGTGTGAGTGTGAGCTAGATAGAGTCAGACAGATGATTACCGCAACTCAAAACATGCCCCCCTGATTTTCTCACCCCGGTGTCACACACCCATAAAACACTCCATACACACACACACACACACTCATTTAAGCACACATGCCTGTACACACACAAGGATAACCATGCACACATGCACTAATGCACATACATTCACAGAGATATAGTGTCCGGGCAGGAAGAGGCTCTCGCTGTGCTTTGGAGCCTCCAGGGGTGAAAGAGAGCATCTGACCCCAGAAGGCCAGAGACGCTGCCGTATGGCCTCATCTCTGGTTTCGATTCCCTAAACTCCTGACGCCTTCCTGCCACTGCACCTGTCGAGAGCCAATAGACCCCCTGCCCAGACCCTTTCACCACAGAGAATATATGGCCCTGCTCCCTGGTCCAGTCTGGCTAATTTCTACTGGCCTCAAACTGGCCCCAAAACGCCACGACGGAACGGGGCGTTTAGCTGCGTTGCCACCCTGAGGCCCAGCTCAGCAGTCTTCCCTCTCTCTTGTGCCCCTCCATTCCTCAACAAGGGCCAGATAAGGCTGACCGAGCACAGGCATTTACTTCCAGAGTCACAGGCCGCCCCATTCAGCCCAGAGATTAAGCACTGCTGTCTACACGCAACCATGAATAATGAAGCTATCACTCCAGACAGGCAGGCAACAGCAGCGTGAGTTATATACACCAGTAATCCCATAGGCCGCTGCACACATGTGCCAAACCTATACAGTAGCAGCATCACTGTACAGCTCATGCATTATTTCACATTGCAGAAGACTCGCTTAGAGCCAATTAAAGACCTTCAATAGCTTCAAGTTTGAGTAGAAGTTCTTCAACTTAGCTTTACTGTCATCTCACAATAGGGCAATTCATTGACGTGAAAAGCCGAGGGGCCCAGGTGCAAAGAAGAGTTACGTGGCCCCACTACAAGTGCCTTTAGAAACTACTTCAAATACCAGTGCCCTCACAGTGTGCACAAACAGAAGATGTACTCGTTACTATCCTTGCAAACAGCTATTAGCACTGAAATGTAGCATGGTTTTACAGTAAGACATCAACTCAATATATCTGTGGAAGCACGAGTTGTAGGAGCCACTCCATGTTTATTGTTGGCATATCAGATTTTGATTAGATATATCTATTTATTTATTTTTGGGACACTTGGAGGTGGTCATTAGATGCACAGGGTTGTATATGTGCGGGCATAGGTGACAGGAAGAGGGCACAGGTAGAGGGAGCGCACACAGTTCTTACCAGACAGACCAGAGGAACAGAGCAACGTGCAACTCCAGAATTGGAAAACCTGGAATGTTCATTCATCTCTTTGTCCAAACTACTTCAATAAACAAAGAACTAGCTGCAAATAACGAGGGGAGAATCTGTTGTCTTAAGATCATTACTACCGGTGTATAATGCCGACTGGAATAATGACACAAGAAAAGTTGAAAATGGCCATTACAGTGTTTAAGTTTACATTTAAGCTGGTTATTTGAAAATGTGGACCGTAAGGAGAAGTCCAACATCTGCCAGTAGCGATATTGATTGGACAGGTGAATGTGTGTCTCGATAATGTCATAAATAATTACTAACTGTAAAAGGCAAACTACGATCTCTTCACTTCATGTGAGGTCCAGTCAGGACATCAGGTGGTGAGGTGATGGAAAAATCATGTCAATCTGTTTCTTTGACAGGCAGCTTTTTTTTGTGATAAGACATCTAAACTGGTGTTATGGAATCAAGACATGTAGTAGAAAACACACTTTATGTTGTACGGTGTTTAAGTTTAGTGTACATGTTTTAAGTGCAGTTGGATTATCAGTGTAGATATTATACTTATTTTAATATCATAATAAATAACTTTTTGTTGTTTTGTTTTTACCTCTACCAAAAATATTACCATGGTACTCAAATTAAAGTTTTATGCAATTCTCTAAACATCTAATGTTGAATTGTGAAATAAAAACTCTCGTGCTGCCTCTCCTCAGCAGTCGGCTGCACCTGACGTGAGGTTGGATAATAGCAGACACCACGTGACTGCAGCACATTCTGTCTGGACGCACGGCAGGGTCTCTCTCAGAGCCTCCCTGGTGAGGACGACACACGCACGCACCGGACGGATAAAAATAGACGCCATTCGTGTTTCGAGAGGACGCTTGCAAAGCAACACGATAGGACTTGGTCAACTTTTATCACAACCGCTCGATTTGATCAGTGGATTACTTAATAATCAGACTTAAAACAATCGGTTAATTGTCTCACAATACCCGAAAGCGCAGCAGACCAGTCTTGCGCCGATTTCACTCCTCCCTCCTGCACTTGCCATTCCAGTCAAAACAGTGTTTTCTGTTGCATCGCACCACACACACACACACACACCTCGCCCCCCGGTCTCTGAAGAGCGACACCGACACAGCAACTCTTTTCGCCTCTGCCATGAACTGCGCCACCGGCTCCAGAGAGGGGCAAAGTATGGCATCATATCTAAACTTGCATGAATGAAAGTGACGGAATCAAAGCACTCAGTCAGCAGGCGACTCACTCAGCCTCCAGTGCGTCTTGTCAGTCTCGCCCGTGGGGCGCTCTCCTGCATCCTTCAATGGGCATCACTTTTGTGGAGCCGGTGCGAGGCATCCCCCTTCACAAACACCGGTCCATGGACATCCTAGACAGCCCGCCCTGCGACATATTTTTTAGTTTGGACCCGTTGATGTCACTTCCTGCTCGGGCAATAGCCTGTACAAATGAGCACAAGGATGTGGAGGGGTGCTCGGGGAGCCGTAAGAGGGAATTTTCGAGGTCACGCGGCAGGCGAGTTCACGAGGTCAGGCAGAAGCGACATTTCCAGACCCAGACAAGAAGCGCGTTAAAATGACGGGGCACTGGCTCATTGCATGTGCCCTATACTTTTATATAACCACTCACATCCACATCATCCTACCCCCCCCCTGCGCTGGCGAGTTTCATTTCCTGGTACGCTGTGCGCATTTACGGCTACGGTTATGCAATGATGAAGGTGGCATCATCACTTTGGCTGTTTTGACTGTGCAGCACAACCGGTGGGAATACGATGAGGCACAAAAGGCTCTCTAAAAGAAAGTTCATCACAAAGTCAGGGGACACCTGTTGAAGTACAAATATAACATATTTTTAAAAAAGGTTTCCTGTTCTTATTCGGTTTAAAACAAGCTCGCGGCCTTTTTGGACTTTATTACTGCTGAGTTTAAGCTTTAAGCCACTCATTGCTTTAAAAGGGTCTGTGCCTCCTTTGACACACATTCAAACAGCCTGTAAGAGTCATAATGAGGACACACATATTATACTCTTGATGCCTGAGGAAGACTGATTGCTGTTGTCTGATGAGAGTTCGGCCCACTGAGGTGATCTGCAGGACGGGTGATGGAAGGCCGGGTGATGGAAGCATGTCCGAGAGTCGACTCCTGCTAAGAGTGCTATCCTCTTTCCTCGCCCGGGACCAGGTCTCTCCTCTTTAACTTTGAACCCAGGCCCATGCAGCCCATCTCTGATCTACAGAGGGTCTCCGCGTTACCCCCTGTCCCCTCGCAGGCCCCCATGATAGATGACCATCAGCATGCCAATACTGCACAATATTTCAATTTCCTGCCCAGGAAGTGGAATTTAAGGGGTTGAGTGAAGTTCAGAGGCACAGTGTGGTGCCTGCAGCTCACAACCAGCCCCCAGCCTCGCACCATAGACCCAAGATCCAAACAGTCGGCCGAGAACATTCCAGAAACCAGGTCCTCTCTGTGTCAACAAAACAACCCCTGCTGCCATCGCCCTGCCTGACAGACAGCGGAGCAGAGGACACCCAACAGTCTCTCTGAGTGCAACATTAAAAAAAGAAGATATTGTTTTATTTAAAAGTGAATAACCTGTCTGCAGGAGTAGGCCTGTTTGCCTGGTATTGGCCAGTTGTGCTAGTCACTGCTGATATATTTTTAATATACTTAACAATAATCTGAAAGAAAAATGTACTCAACCTGTATCACTAACACATGGATAATAAAGATATGTTTGGCTTTGTTATATGGATTAGTTATATTTATATGCCACGGTGATTCGAACAAACAGGATTATGTATGTTGTATCAATGTGAGTAAAGTGGGCAGATATCCATGTGTGGGGCTGTATACAAGTATGCATGTATGTGTGTAGTATTTTTTGATAGGAAGACGCTCTCATGTGGCTCTGTTGTGAAGGTCTACGATTGGCTGGATTAGTCGGCGGGCTGCGGTAAGCAGGAGGAGAGGCTGCGAGGCAGGCAGTGCAACCTAGTGGTAGAAGAGGGGTGTGTGGTGCAGAGGGGAGTCACACAGATACACTCACTTCATATCTTGCTCATAAACACACACCAACGCACAAACACAGACTCACAATCAAACCTGTATGCTTTGCTAATTTGCTGTATAGTAATTTATCTCATTGAAACACATGCTCTTAACCTCTAACCCATGTATTTGATCTAATGTCCTCAATACTCCAGGTTTAAAAATATCAGATAATTCCCTACAACCCACCCACATGCACGACTTAACGCTCTCGAACCATGTTTGTACACATTTGTTATGTGTGCCCACCCTCCTAGCCCCTCCACCTTACGCACACCCCCGCTTCTATACTTCTGTCCTCAGCCAAGCCCCGCTCTTGAAACAAATGGCACTGTTGGCAACTTCAAAGTCAGGAGCTCTGTGACTACCCAACCTTCAAAAAGGAACATCCCTTTGCATCCCTATGGAATATTAGGGGAGTACAACCAGACCAGCTGACTGAGCAGTGGCGTCCACCCTTTCCCAATCAACCAGCTGACACTTAGCCAGGCTGTTGTTGGAGATGTTCGTCCTCGGATCACACTTTGCCCCAACCCCCCAACCCCGCCCCAAAAAATGCCAGATTACCCCGCCCTTCCAGATGTGTTTTTGCAGAGATTGAGTTTTGATAAAGAGGGGGCAGGGTAGTTTGTTGGGTGCAGCTGGTCACCAATTTTGGGAGAAAGAGGAGTACAGCATGGACAAGTAAAGTCCCAAAAGCAGGGTTTAGTAGGGGCCCAGCTCCACCAGAGTCACGGCCCATTTTTTTCTTGAAGGGGATTAATAATGAATTAAGGCACTCCCACCCCCTCCTAAAAAGATATTCATGCATGCTAATGCATCCATTATTTATAGTGTGCATAGAGACTGGCTAGTGGTGGCCACATGCAAGTGGGAGGGATGTAAGGATGAAGTGAGGAGGTGGGGGTCTGTTCCCCCCGAATGAAGCTTCGAGGCTCTGGAAGCAACATCCGCCCATTGTGGCTGGGCTGGAGCTGGGTGGGGATGGGATGGGGACTGGATATGGACAAGTGGGAGGAGGTGGGGGATGAGGGGGCCTCGTTGCCAGACAGGCAGCTCGTGCATAGGGAGAGGGCCGCCAAGTGTAATGGGGGGAGGGGCAGGATTAAACAAATAAATACATGATAAGAAATAATCATGCCAGGGAGGGAGGGCGCGATGGAGACAAAGAGGCTAAGAGGGACGGGGCGGGGAGGTTATTTAAGTCAGACAGGATTTACTGTCTGGACGGACCCATTCTTGACCAAAAAAGATATGGCAACTTTTTTAGGTTGTTCTTTTGATTTGACCGTTTGGTTTGTTAGTTTGTTCAGACGATACTCTCACGGAGAAGCTCACTAAAGCTGTGTTACTTTGTCAGGATATCTGGAAATGAAATAAACTAGATAACTCTCATTGAGCTCCTCTTGGGATTTCAATGCCAGGTCTCGCACATACGGTGATACAGTAAGGTGGCAGTATGTGATAATTTAATAAAGCATTACAGAAGCGGACGCAGTGAAAGCAAAAGTTGAAATGTGGAAATTTGAAAAGTGTGAAGGTGAGAGATGGAGGAAGAGTGAGAAGAGGCTGCGCTCTTTTCATGTGCGCAGCATGCCAGGTATGTGGTGATGCAGTGAAGAAAGGAGCAGGGCGAGTAGAGTGATAAGATAAAGCGACAGCACGTGCTAGATGAGCTTTCTGCCCGACTGATCCCCATATTAGCATAGATACAGCCATCAGCATAGCAGGGGACTGGTGTTGTGGAGGTGACACCAGGACCACGACACCCCAACTCATCTCCATAGATATGACTGGGGCCATGGAGGTAAATCATACATCAGGCTTATCTACGATACGTCTGTAGTACATGACATTCTGCCGACAAGCTGCCACCTTAAGTTTCAGTAATCCTTGTAAGAGATTCATTCCTAATACTGCTTCGGCTGTCTCCAAAAGGCAGCAATGAAACACAACTTTAAAAAGGCTGAGGCGACCAAGAGTTCAGTTATTTTGTCCGTGCTTCTTGCGTGCATGAATACACATGTGCTGGAGATGATCTGGGGTAAGAGGTTATCAGTGTGGCTTTGCAAAACCTGTTTCAATAGGATTGCCCTCCCATTTCAATGTGTTGGTCTGGCATTATCCCCATGACATGCTAGTGAGGAAAATCCCCTGGTATGACGGAGTTACGAATGGTTGTACCATAAATGCACCAAATAATGGTCCATGAACTGTGTGATTCAGGAACAATGCCGGTAACAGCCAGACATCCATTAATGGCAGACATGCAACATGTTTCTCAACAAGTAGCACCAGAGGCAAGACCTCCCAGAAGTGACAATCTGCATTGTGCAAACATTGCAACCTTTGTTCCCCCCAACAAACACAAGGTGAGGCACTTAACTGTTTTTTTTTAATACCGAAACCTCAACCACACAGGAAAATCCATAAACATTGGAATGATGTCAAAACAACATTGTGAGGTTTGACGGTTTTCATTTTCCACTGCTCAAAGTAAAAATGGCTCCTGCAACATTTCCTGCACCCCCGGTGAGTTTTATGACAAATACAACAGCAGCTTAATTATACATGCGACCACCGCCATAAAAGCAAAACCATTAACTACCATCTTGTTAACACAGAGGACCTGTCTTGAAAGTGCTAGAGTCGCATTTTTAAATCTTTTCACTCAGCGCCTCTCTGTTGTGGCAGATTGGCACCATTTAGAGGAAATATAAAAAAAAATGAGCGTGGCAGTGCATTCTAACCAGACGCCATGGGCATCTGGTTAGAATGAACAGGATAGTGACCACTGAAGGGTAATTTTGATGACCTGCTCTTGATGTACTGGCAGAAAAGTGATGAAAGAAATACAAGTTAGTCGCATACCATCGAGACTCTGACATATTCAAAGAGAAAGAATTAGGACACAGATATTTTCCCTGACTTTGAGTTCATTCACCAGCTGCATGGATGCAGGAATAAAGGTGACTGCTGGTGTCCCTGACCTACCCCAGTGTGTCCAAGGGGAAGGCTTTGGAGTTTCCAAATAATAGTGAACTTCCAACCTCTTCCTTTGGTTAGGTTTCAAAGGCTTCCTGGTTTTACGTTACTGGCCAAACACGCCCCAGCTGTACACAAAGTAGCCACTCTCAATGAGAGCCTATGGAGGCACATAGAGATCAGACACCCCGTGACGTAACCAAACATCCCAGTTAAAAGCAAAGTGAACAGAGAGGGATTCCATTGATGTTATTGCTTGCTTAAACAGGTCAGTGTTCACTCATGGCAAGTGTGATATTACTGAAAGTAACATCACACTTGTGAGCGATGTTTCAAGCCTCTACAAAGAGAATCCAAAGTTTGCCACTGTCATGGAGTAGAGCGGTCAGCTGAATATTTCATACACAGTCCTTTAATCTACCTTATCCTTAAGATGTCCATATGGACTTCGTAGAATGTGTCAATCTTATGAGTGATCGCATTTAAAACCCACAAAACACTGCCCTGAAGGCAATCCCATCAAGCAGCATTCACTCAGAGATGTATAGCCCTATGTTAAGCAAATGGGCAGAGAAATGGTGACCCACTGAATCCATTATTTCTCCTCCTACGTCCATTGTCTTAAAGCCTGCCTTATGTGCCCGGAGTGCCTTTAAAGATATGTTAAGAGAAAAGAGCTCTCTGTCTTGGAATGAGCTAACTTAATTATCATAGCAACTGGCAGTGCTCCTTAACATGTCAATGGTACTTGGCCTGCATGCATAATTTTGCTGTGTTATTGTGGTGGCCTCTGCGTTTTTCACTGACAAAACACCTAAACCACAGGCACGGGGGCCTATTGTCATGGGCGCATCCATCTGGATCAAGGCCATTAGAGGATATTTGCACTTCCTCTGTGGCTCCTGGCTCTTTTTGACATGCAGCAGAAGGAGCAGGCATCACCCACCAGTGCAGGGCCAATTGAGGTGCAGATTGACCAGAGGGACAGTGAAGAAGGGCAGCCAGCAGGGCAGCGCTCCTGTCAACTCCAGTGATGGACACCCACGTGGGGGCTGGTAGTTGGCCTGAGGTTTCTGAGGTCCTCTAGCAACTGATGGGACATGACGAGGCAGGCGCCCTGGTTTCATTCTTTTGTCCCTGGGGATGTTGTAGGGTGTATCAGAGAGTCAGAGGCTCTTGGCTACAGCACACTTCTGGTGTCAACTGCCTGCAATATACAACTGCCCCTCGCCTGCCCACACATACACGATAGGAAAAAAGATATACCAGGGGCTGTTACGTACAGGTAAACAGTGCCTTAGATGAAAAGAAAAAAAAGTGATTTTCTCTATTTTTGTTCAACCTCAAAACATGAATGAAAGATGCATGTATGGAACCTACTGTATATGATGTGAACAGAGCGCAAACATTCTGAACAGAAATGGATAAATGATGCCCTTTGAAGCAATGGAAACATGCTGATAAGGCACACAGGTAAGCCTGATGTGGTTAATGCCACAGCGTTTACAGGGACCGTGACTGTTCCTTCATATGTGTGTGTATGTGGGTGTGTAGTATGTGTGTGCTTGTTTGCACGGGTGAGTGAGACGATTAATAGTAAAAGCATAGATCTCTATACGCATATGGGAAAACAGCTCTCACACACAAATCAAACAGAACCAATTCAGATCCAACACATAAACACCTTAGCTGTCAATCCATATCGCTCCGTGTGTAACTTATATGCTTGGGCGGCATACGTAGCCCCTCTGAGCTGTGTTGGAATGCTGACAGCACAGAGATATGAATCTTGATTTGATTAAGAGTCAGAGTTGAGGGTCTAAACCGTGGAGCCAATGGAGCCAATGGAGCCAGTTTGGGCGGGTGGGCAGGGACACTGTTGTGAAGGAGGTGAGGTGGAGGGGAAGGGGCAGAGTGTGATGGCAAGGGGGGGGGGGGGGGGGGGGTTACCTGTGGCCCTGGCTCCAACTGGGAGTAATTTGGAACAGACTGCTCCCAACGTGTTCATTAGGTTGTGATTGGGCTGAGCGCAGGTGGGGAGGGTCTGCCCTCCCCGACGCTGAATAGTCCTGATTGTGCCCAGCATAAAACGCCATCTGTTTCAATGAGGGAATGAGGGAAAGAGAGAGAGAGAGACGGCGCGAGGAAAGAGGAGGGAGTTACTGGGGAAAAGTCATGTTTTATGATGTCTGGACAATTTTGTGTACTGACGAGAAAGAAGAAAAACGTAATATACGGCGACATTTGCAACTCTCTTGCTTGTCTTAAATTTACGAGTGCAATAAAAAAAACGCCATTCCTTTCTATATGCAAAAAAAGTCTACGTCCATAAAGTAAATTAATGATTGTCGTATAAGCAAACTTTGTGTAAAAACACAAATAGTGACTTATTCTAGACAAGAGGTAAAATGGCGTACGTTTGCAGCTTAAATGGCAGGTTTCAGTCTAGCTGTGGCTTGCCACTGTGAGCAGACGGCTGAAGAGACAAGGGGATTTGAGATGGGGCAGCAGAGTTTATTTATGGGCCTTCTGCTTCAAAGCCGGGATGTTTTTGGTTAATCCTGTACTCGTACCAAAAGCAGACGAACAAATGTTAATCTAGGTGTTTACATGGGCATTTACACATGACTATTTTGCTGTAGACACAACATTGCCCAAAATCCACATTCATAAGTCTCATGTGGATAAAAAAAATAGAAGAAGAAAATATCTTTTTACTCAGTCAGCCTCTCTCTTTTTTTCTCTCTGTAACTGCAAGGTCCTGGGAAGAAAAAGAAGAGAGCAGAAGAGAAGAAGGCCACTGTTTGCTGCTCGACTTTTGAAGGCGTCTTTATCGCGCTTGGCAGCGTGGTCCTGCGTGTCCAAGCCTCGTCGTGCTTTTCATCCTTTGTGCTGTCCAAGGTGTGTCCAATGCACTGGGGCTTTGTGTGTGGAGGGAGACGACACATCACATTCTGTCTTCTGTCCCGAGCTGGGGGATGGGGGGATTCGTGGAGGAGGGGGGGGGGACACAACAGAGGAGGGACAAAAAGCAAACTTATAGAGGGCCACGGCTCTTCAAAGCTGTGATGCACAAAGGCTTATAAAGCGTTACTTCATGTAGAGTTGTGCCAGATGTAATTGCGGGGTTCCTAGAGATAGAGAATCGCATGCAATGCTTAGCCCCGCCCCTGGCACCATGAAAGAACTGTAAAGCTTCAACTGCAAAAGGGGGGTGAGCAGAAAAGTTTGCTTTACTTTGATGCACAGTAAACAAGTGAGTAAATAAGTTATCTTAAAGGTCCTGGTACAAATCCACCCTTGCCTCCACGGAAAGGATAATTTCATGCGCAGAGCTTGATGGGTGCAGGAGGACTGGCTGTCCCCATTAGAAATCAGGGAGGGGGGAATCTGCACAGAGCGACAAGTGATCCCCCTCCCCTTTTTGTCTGCTCCGCCATCAGCTTCATGGTATATAGGCTCCCTCAAGTGTGAACACAGCTTTCTCCAGAAAATGATGTTGATTTATTGTTAATAAGCCCAGAGGTTGGCAGAGTGAGCGCGGTGCATGGCAAGTATAGGTAGGATGGGGTTTTCCTGATCAACCTGACTAGTCCTCATCTGTTTCCTGTGGCCTCCTGCTGAGATGGTACGGGTGAGGAGCGTGCATTGTTTAATATGTTCCAAGGCACAAACGCTGCCACTGTCAGGTACATTTGCGCAGCCTCCTCCCTGTTCAATGTGTGCGTGTGTGTGCGCAGGTGGGTACGTGCATGTGTGTGTGTTTGTCTTACTGACAGTGAATGGTAATGGGTGTGGAGGAAAGGGTGGTGCCATCACTTTAGGCCTGCAGATGGGGCTCCCACAGGAGGGACACGCCCCGGTGTTTTTCCTAAGACAGAGACGAAGGCAAACATGGCGGCAGATCCATCTTTGCATCTTAAAGGTTCAGCAGACACTTCTATAGCCAGAGAACAGTAAGTTCTTGTTGTCTCTTCATGTGTCGTGTCCAAAGGCCTCCTGCCAGGGCTGTGAAAACCACAGCGTCTGTATCCACAAGGTCAAGGCTTAGATGTCTTGCACAAAGATTTTCTTCAGCGGGCTTCATTTTTAATGTAACAGAGTAAACTAAATCATGTAGAGCTTCATCAAGGTGACATAGCCCGAGCACAATAATAGCATATAAATGCACTTCATCCTTGGAGGATGAGTTTACTCAGGGACCTGTGTTTGTTTTACAGACTTCTTTCTCTCTACTAAGGACTCTCAAGTTTACTTTATGTCTTCATTGCAGTAAAAGGCCCGTGTTTGCTCTATGCTAGCGGAATTACAATGGCTGTTCATGGCAGAGTGAAACCTTGCCCGTGATTAGAGTGGAAATGAAGGATCTTGTGTATATCCAAGTGATATTAAATGGCACCTGGCAGAGCAGGGGCGCCAAAGCCTTAGCCGGTATGCCTTTGCATATCAATAAGTAGCCACTCCCATGAAATGGAATAATTCAACCACGCGCGTATTTGACTACAATAATTATTTTTGATGTCGGAGCCACAACTTGCATGCAAATCCAGCTTGGGTATAATATATTAAATAATCATCAAAAAAGAAAATTAATAACAAATAGAACGGGAAGAGAGCACCGTAACATGTTGCCACTCCTTTTTTTGGGATGGCAGTGTAGCGAATAACAATAAATGTTACATGCAAATACAGAGAAACATATTGCAACAACGTGCACAATAGACGCAGCGATAAAGCCGCTTTAGAGTGGATAGACGCCGGGGCTAAAGTGTGCAGGACTCATTTGGTGATTCGCCACTGCAACGTGTGTCCAGATGAAACTTTTGGATCAGCTGTAAGCCGGCCAGTATTTCTCCACATGTACGCACCACTCTCAGGTCAGAGAACAAAGCACAAGGGCCGGCGAGCAGGTGTCAGGGGTCACGGTATCCCAAGGGGACCTTGAGTCTCATCCCAAAACCTCTAACATTTTTCAAAGCCCTCCTGCAGCCCAGGCCCTCATCAGTGAGTGCCCCCGATGGCCCCGTGCACATATGCACTACCCCAAACTCCTCTCTGGTGGGTGAAGGGGGAACCTGAGTGCATCACCTGGAGCCCCCCGTACGTGAGGAACAGACTCGGTCTGTCCAAAACCAGCCTGAGACCCGGTAGGGGGGGGCAGTAATGATGCTGAGGGGCCAGAAACACATACAGGGGGCAGATTTCATTTTCTCCTTATTTCACAAAGGCTTTTCGCACATCTTGTAGGACTCAAAGCCCAGCTCGAGAGGTTTTCACCCCATGAGAGATAATTACTCATAACCCGCATGGCCCTGTTAGCTTGGGTTCAGATACACATTCACTCAAATTTCAAATGTTCCATCACCTTAGTTTGACTCAAGCAGAGCCACAACAAACCATTTCAGTTTGTTTGGAGTTAGAGAGATTTAGATCTCAAACTTTTGACCATAGACAGTGACATAAAAATAAGTCAAGACAGTTATAACACTGGCCGAGCCCCACCTTACACAGAGAAAGAGACACCATGGCCCCACTGTGTCACATGTAAGAAGCTGAGAAGAATTTAGGTGCTCTATCTCTCAGCAGATTATACTTTATCCCAGATGAAGGGTTGAAAAAGAGCGAGCGTAGTTCAGTCAAACTAGCTAAACGGGTGAGAATTAAGATGTTGTAGCGTGGGATGAGGCAGTTATGCATACATAACATGTTGAGGCTGGGACCCCCTACTGGGGAGAGGCACGACAAAGCCTCTCAAACAGCAATACCTCTGGGACAGCTAATGATTAATTAGCTTGTGTCATTAAGTGAGGCAAATGTCACCCGAGCTTCCTGGGGAAGCTGTCACACCATGTGTAGGCTACTCACAAGTTTCCCCCTCAGGTGTTGGTGAAGGATGGGGGGGTAGTGCACTGTTACTAGGCAAATCCTGACATCTAGTGGTCAAATATAAAACTGCAGCAGTCTCCAGTTGCCATAATAAAACCTGAGTCTATACAGAAAACAATTTTTTCCTTTGTCTTGAGCAATGTATCTCCATATTTATGGAGAAACGGTAGCTTGTCAACATATAGCTTATGCCTAACATTTCTAACAATAGGTCATCAGCAAAGAGGTTATCCATATTCGGCTTTGGGATTACTCCCTGAACTCTGATCCCTGATCACTAAATTAGGTGAGGTGACCTCTGACCTTTGAGTGTCATTTACCTCATTGACCGTGGCACTGACGTCAAAATTAAAGAGCCGATGCTTCCTCACACACAAGTTTCTGAAGAGGCGTGAGCTGGCATGCAGGCGTGCTTGGCGACACAGACATTTTTATAATTGCAAGCCCTTGCATCACACAAACATTTTAGATATAGCTTGCCCGATATAACATTATAGACTTTTTTTTCTTCTTTTTTTCAAATGTAAAAGCAGAATAAAATGTTCTTACCCAAAATCCGAGGAGCAACTTGGGATGGACAACTTTCCCGTACAGTTTGGAACTAATCCAGACAAGAGAGGCCACCGAAATGGTGGTTAAGAATGAAGTTACTTACTTTAACGGCTAATTAAATTCTAGTTTCTCCATCAGCTACCACTCAATTTTCACTGAACACATTCTCAAACTTTCTCTCTCTCTCTCTCTTTCCATCTCAGGATCAGTTAGTCTGCATTAAAACCTGTTCTGCTACAAGACCAGACCAAGAAGAAGTGAGAAGGCCGCTCTCTTAACCAGGGAGTGGCAGCGCAACGTGGAGAGGCTCAACGCGCTCACAGACGCACACACATACACACCTCACGTCTGTGTTTATTCACGTCCGCAAGCGCACACGCACACACACACACACACACACACGCACACACACACACAATCTGCCTCAACCTCACATAGACATACGCATACAAAAGCACACCTGTCAGGGTCTTTCCACTCTGTGAGCAAGAGCAAAGACGTCTGGCCCTCCCTCTGTCTCTCTGTATGTGGTATCCCATGTCTGTTATATTAAAGCAAATCCATTCAGTTCCCACTTTCTCATCTGAAATAATGGCATGAGTAATTTTCACATTTAGGCAAGTGAGGACACATGCAGTCTCTCGCTCTCTCGCTCTCTCTCTCTCTCTCTCTCTCTCTGCTTAATGAATGGAATCGGATCTGGGCCCCTGTGGCTGCGGTTTAATCTGCCTTTGAAGATTTCTACAATTTCCTGATAAAGAAATAAACCCAAACCTTCTTACACCTTTGTATTCTATTGCAAAATACGCCAGGAAATAAGACATCCACTCATACCTACCTCAACATTTACTCATACCTACAAGTGCATGGGATTTATGTGTTATTTACCTCGGCTAAAAGGGCCCCGAGACCCTGGCAGGAGACTCCCGATTGTGCCAGTTCACTAGTGTGTGACGTCCATTTGAAGGGAATAGAATGATTGAATTAAAGTGCACTTTGGTCCGGAGTGCTCTCTCTTTGCCACTTTGCACCATAACATGTCTTGTCCTAAAATAATTAGATTGGGGCCTTGAGTGGTGGAGTGGCCGGATCCTCAATGGTCAAAAGAAGGAATGGCTTTGAATGGAAGCCTCCCATCTTAAAAAAACACTTTATTTCTTTACACTTGAGGTTTGTTGTCTTTTGTGACTATTATCCCCATTCACCATTTGCTTTCATGCAGCTGTGCCCCTCTTAAAAAAGTCTTTGTGCCGGCACCATGAATACAGGGAATGTGTCCATGGCAGGTAGCCCTTATTGCAAGTTAATCTCCTGAAAGAGCCTCATACAAGTACTTTTAAATTCTCCTCGAGCCACAGAGGGTTCATCATCAATCGAGCACTTCTCCCCTTTGTAGGGCTGATGAGTGTGGTGCCCGGCCGGTGACAATGGCTACCAAGTGTGGCAAATAATCACCTTCAGGGGAAAACACTAGTAATTACTTCTAAACTGTTTGGGCTTCGGAGACAACTGCTATTGTGCAATAAAATGAAAGGCTCCCTTTAGAGAGCAGTGCTGTGATGGTTGCTCGCAATCTTTTTGTCATCTGTTTGTTTACAGAGATTTCTCTTTGCAGTTGCCCACTACAACCATGCTTTATCATATGTGTGTGTGCATGCATGTGTTTTAGTTTACGTTTGTCCCCATGCCTCACGCACTTCCACGCCCGTATTCCTCCCCAGAGAGGGAATATACCGGCATCCATTGCGCCTACAACAAGTTGCGTTGCATTGTATGAACCATAAGAGTCTCGCAATTTCAATTACACAATTAGAGTATGTTAATTGAGCACATTCCTGCATTCAAACCGTCCTGTATTCATCCTCTATTGGGCTCTGAATAAGAGCGGAGGAAGAATGTGTCCACTTTAACAGCTCTAATCACCTAAATGCTTACCTATCATAGCTAAGAATGTCTTTGTACCACAGCATAACCAAATATGCTACTAATTTTGTTTCCACAACAACTATGGTAAAAGATTTATCTTACCAGGTCCCGAGCTGGTAGATCAGCGGAGCAGCTTATATAAACTCTAGTCCCACAATATGCCAACACTTAAAATGAACACAGTATTTATTGATTAAAGTATGTAGTAAGGTCTTGGTTTGCTGGCAGTGCCATATTCTATAAACCAAAATACATACTCCACTACACATTAGGAATTGTAATATTTACCTTATTTTCTACAGTCAATTCACAGCATTAAGAAATATATATTAGTACGTGTGGGACGTGATGGTAAACACCAATATTATGTGACAATATAAGTAAAAACTCTACATCAATGTCAACTTTAATAAAAACCTGTTGGCATTTTCTGTGTAACTGTGATTATTTTATTGACCGATAATCAGAAATTTTCAGGATTTTCAATAAATACGGACAATGAATGGTATTTCAAAAACAACCCTGGTTTTAGGAATGTAGCTTTGATTTCCCTGTTGAAGGCAACACCACCTTCACTTACCTCAACTTCACCATTAGCTCATCTCGTCAGTTTGACACGGCCATGTGGGGCCCGACTGGAAATCCACGCAGGACTCCTCATGCAGTCAGAAAAAAAAAATCAAACTTCAATCCAATTTTCTATATACAATGTTGTCCTACTACATTCAATCAATCTTGTAAGGCAGGTCATTCTGTGGCCAAATTGGTAAAGTCAATTTTAAAACATGGCTTTCCAAAGGAAAAAATTAAGTGACTAGAAAAAAATACCAAAACTTAACTGAAGCTGTGAAGAGCAGGTCGGTGTCCTGCTGTGTTTAAAAATTGAAAGAGTAACAACAAATGCATCTGAATATTGCATCTGAATCGGCCAAGAGAGAGAAGAGCTGTGTAATGATACCGTAAATTCAATGCACAGAATGCAATATATGTGTATACGTGTATGAGGGATTTGCAGGTATACATTTTATACTGTATATATATGATGCATTTCCAATTCAACTTCAGGTTAATTAATGTTTGGGGTATGTTTGCTCTCATTTCTATTATCACATTTTGAATGTTGTGGCTTGGTTTAGCAGCAATGGCTAAACATCATGCATGCTAATAGAGAAACAGACGGAGTTAAGGCCCTTTCTCACCTGCAACAATGCTGGGTGTTGTTATCTGGGTACACGGTAGTGGTTTTCCTGACATAATGCATCATCCACTCAAGCTCAACTTGACTTTAACAAAACAATTAAAGCTGCATGAGTCTTGTTTTGGCCACCAGAGGGCAGACAACATAAAAACGAGCTGACAGATAGTAACCAGTCAACAGCAGCAGACTGACAGTGTTCGTGTGGTAAGAAAGAACATTTAGCAAGTGTACTTTATTTCTTAGAGGCAGTGTCCAATAGACAAGTGCTTGCTAACACACCGGCCATACTCTTCTCTCTAGTGGCCAACAATTGAATAATGCAAACGATTAAAATGAATAATGTTAGCAAACAATACTTTCACATCTAGCACTCATGGAGCAACATTTGGAGTCATGTTTCTGGCCACTTCACAAATGTCAGTGTAACATTACCTTACCATATAACGCTAACCGTAGCTCTGTTTTAGTCTCCATCAACCCCTGAGGTATCTGGGTCTTTATCTTGTCAGAGGCTAACGTTAAGTCTTCTTTTCCCCCCAAGGCATCCAGGCAGATAGCTACCAGCAGATGATAAGAAAATAGAAGGAACATATTGTTTCTCATGATCAGGTGATTTGTATGGCCAACATACAATTGTTTGCTTACCAATCAGTCACAACATGTTTTTATTTGACAATGTGTCAGGGCTGTGTAACTCTCAGCTTGTTAGTTTCTCTGCTCCACAGTGGCCAAAAATCACAAAATGCTAAGAATTCAAAATGGCTAACATGCTAGCAAACAATTTCCAGTACTTTCAAATGCAGCGGTCACAAACCAACATTAGCATTAGTTTGGAGTTCAACATTTACTCACCTTTGAGCTCTGCTTTTGTCTCTGTCACCTGCACTGTCAAAAAATATCCGGCTCCTAAGCTTGCTAGATAGTAGCTGCTGTGTTTACCGTGCACTGAGTAATATTGTCTAGTGCTGGGCAGGAAGCTAGCTAGCTAAAAAAAAAAAGCCTAAAAGCTCTTTCTGCTTCTTCTTTTTATTATTATTCTTTTTAATCCAAACTGCTGCACAGTGTTAGTGATGAAGGAAAGAGCAGGGTAAAGACCTAGATGTTTCTCTCACAGGAGCAGGTCATTTTTAGGCAGTGTGAGCATATAGGCCCTTTTTCACAGCAGACATTTTGACATATCATAGCATGGTAAACACGTTCTATTTAACGTGTCACAGCCATTCCAGTGAGCCAGCACACATAATACCAGGGGCGTGGCTCTCATAAATGAAACAGGTTCATCATGTCATAATCAAGTTAATTACACCTGTGTTTACCCAGCAATGGCATGTCAAAAGGGCTGCTGCGAGAAGGGCCTATTGTTTTCATGTCAGCCATAATAAAGCAATATGTCAGAGCTGTATATACATGCTTTCTGTCTTTTCTGCTTCATAGTGGCCAAAAATCAGCAAATTCAAAATGCACACTTGCGAACGTGTGAAAAAATACAACACTAGGCTGCTCTACAATCGTGTCAATCCATTAGTCTCTTAACTTGAAACTGTATCTGACATAAAGACCTTGAATAAGTCCCAAATATGATGGTGATCACTTTTTAAAAGCTGAAGAGGAAAGGACAGAATGTCCTCAAGGGAGCAGAGATGGCGATAAAGGTGCCAAATTATGGAGGATAAACAGCTAGAGATATATTTTCAGATTTGTTTTGAAGTTAGAAAAAGGAAACTATGTCAGCACTGCAAGGTTTAAATTAATATGGGTCTTAAATAAATCTATAATGTATAGTTTCTCCTTTTCTCCTCATTGCATCGATAGACTTTATTCATTTGCCAAAATTGTACATTTAAAGTCATGCCAGTAAAGCCCCTGTTAACTGAAAGATAAACTAAATTGAAAATAGAGAGATAGAAAGAAACCTTGCAGTCCTTGCCCATTGTGTGTTTGATTGTATTGGCCCATAGGTGTCAGTGAGTGACAGCGAATGAGAGAGAAACCACATGACAGAGGTAGAGACGGAGACATGGGCACCTGGTGCCACATTGAACATTCATACTGTATTAACAGTCGAATAGTCCTATGAGGCAGCAGGCCTGTGGGTCTGCCTTTGAACCACAGTCCACTCAACAAAAGAACAGGGA
The DNA here is from genome assembly GCF_050575085.1 of Anarhichas minor. NCBI lineage: Eukaryota > Metazoa > Chordata > Actinopteri > Perciformes > Anarhichadidae > Anarhichas > Anarhichas minor. The sequence continues at coordinate 5,227,453 of NW_027466474.1, read as the reverse complement.
AACATCGCCCCATCCCTTTGCAGTCACCAGCATTTCATTTGCAATCTAAATCTAAAACACAGGGTGCTCGAGATTCACATCAAAGGGCTTTTTGATAGCTCGGTTAGAGCAAAGGCTTGAAATAAAATGGCTAATTACGAGCGTTGATTAGTAGGCCACGTAAGATACAGACTAATTGGATTGCACAACGTAGTATGTCGTACTGCTTCTGTTTTTTGTGCATCTTAATGAATTTAGCTATAAAAAGAGGTGGCTTACATACAAGCATTCATCGGAGAAAGGTTGTGGTTATTTGATCGAGAATGAGCTATCCACATATTCATAAACACTAAATGTGAAAGCTCATTTGTGTTAACAGAAATGTTGGAAGTTTCATGTGAATATATTTGAGCTTGGTGCAATGGGCCCCTATTTATCTATCAAGTCTCTGCTATATTTAGAACGAATCAAGGTCTAGTTTTCAGCTTCATCCTGTCAGAGGTTGTATAATGACGCCTGAAGGAGTTAACTGAATACATGCAGTTCATTCCCTTTTTAAAAATCAGTAAATAAAGATATGAAAGTTGCTTGTTTGGGCAAATATATAATTAGCTTTACGCCACGTGTTTCTTAAAAGGTTGTGTATTGAGTATAATAGCAAATATGGAGTTTAAGCTAAAACATTGAGATTGGTGTAACACTACAGGTCAGGTAAACCAGTGCATAACTAAAACAGGTGTGTAATTCTATCCTTTTCTGTCTGTATGAATCCTCGGGAGAAAAGACGGGAGACCTGATCTGAGGTGGTGCAGAAAGAAAGAAGAAATCAGCGTGAAAATAGCTGATGAAGATCAAGTGATGTGACTGATAGCACCAGAGCAGCTAGACATAGTGAGGACATTTTTGTCAAATAATGTTTCCAAAGTCAAGAATGGATTCTGAAGCTCAACATTTGAAGCATAGGAATGGAAATTTGAACATAGACAAGTCTTGGTAGTGAAGATACATCTGCCAGTGAAGAAATGATGACATAATCAAAAGCTCAGTAATTGGACCTTGAGGTGAGATAGTTTTGCAACTAAATATTAGTGCTGTGATATTACCAAAGGATTAAATGAGCCAATTGGAATTATGGTGTTTCAGGGCTCTTTAAAAATGCTGAAAACCATCTAGTTTGTATTATAGTTTTGATTGTTCTTAGTGACATAAGTTAAGCTATACAAAAAATATGTCACCACGTAATAAATGTGCCAACAAGATGTTAAAATACTGATACAAACATAATATATTATAATTCCAAACCTTTCGTGCTTGCTGCTCTGCAGAGATGCAATGGAGGTCGACTTTAGTCTTATTTTGTTCTCCTCTGACAGCCATCCAATTATGTGAAGATCACATAAACAGCCACTAATTGAATCACTTGTTGTTACTAAGGAGATCTGTGAGACTGGCTGAGATACTTGGCAAAATGGAAAATCAGGCTTTTTTTCTTGTGCGGAGCAAAAGAAAGACATTTCTTGTGAACTGATTTCTATAATGATCCCTATAAATAGGACCGTGGTTAAAAATAGTAACCTGTTCAACCATCATTTGATCGTTTTTTTTATTATAATTTATAAGATAATAAAAAAATTAAAGATTTAAGACAATGAAAAATGGTATAAAGGTTGTATCTTGTGATTCCAGCGTGTATAAAAAAAACGTGTCAGACAGCATCGTGAAACGCACTTGCACACTCACAACAAAAAAGGGAAACAGCGGATGGGTGGGGGGGGGGGGTCGGTGACAAACTCGGGGGGGGGGGAGCTTTCAGCGCAGGTGTTTTTTTTTTTTCTCATGACACCTCGGAGACAAGACCCGACCGTAAGTAGCCTAAGACTGTTTGAGGAGGAATCAAAGCTGATACAAAAAAATAATAAATAAATGTTTGATCCGCACTGAAATCCGAAAGCAGCAGCGAAAGGAAAGATATGCTCGTCTGGATGAGAGACCCCCGCTGGGCGACGACACACGGAGCGTATGTCGGCTGAGCCGTGGAGGCGCGCTGCCATTGACTGGAGCCGAGGCGCAAATGGGAGCGAAACGATGAAAACCGAGCGTGGCGGAGTGAGCGTCCTCGCGCAAAGATAATTTCAAGGTATTATACACCATTTAAGGATTAGCAATCCGCGATATCTGCCGCTGTCTGAACATCGTCGGTGGATGCTGACCGCTTGAACGGCGGCATTTATTTGTCGCCAGACAAATTCCATTTTCCCCCTCTGCAGATGTGGGCTGCAAGAAGAATAGGGCCTGTTCGGTGGGTGAAGGGATTCATCACTGATCACGATGAGCAACAAATCGGTGTTAATCATCCACAGCATTACAGGCTGAGCCTTATGGATGAGTCTGCTGGACTGTTTTCACGTGTAATGGATGATATGGCATGTTTACGTGAGATGTGAGAATAAATACAGATGCATGTTGAATTTTGCACCTGAAAGCACTGGAAACGGAGGAGCAGCTACATCGGTTTATTGTTGTTGCACCGTGGAAAAGCGAAACACAGCTGTTTTTTTTCTCTCCTGACATTCTGCTGATCAAGATGGGACAAACCTGACTTCATGTCAACACGCTGCTGGATGTGAGAGGCCACACGTGCAGACAATGCCAAGCTCTCAGGCGCCCGATATGGGCACAAATTTCACTGATGCTCCCTGGGAGCCTGGTTTCACCGGCTCTAATCGAAACTTGGTGTGGTCCTCCATGGTGAACAGCGTGGTTAAGATGGTGCTCATATCTGTCATAGTGTGCGTGTCCTTGTTCGGGAATGTGGTGGTGCTGCTGGTGTTCCAGAGGAAGCCCCAGCTCCTTCACGTGGCCAACCGCTTTGTCCTCAACCTCCTCTTGGCAGACCTGCTCCAGACCATATTAGTCATGCCCTTTGCCATTGCAGCCACCGTGCCAGGTGTGTGGCCCCTGGATGCCCGACTGTGCCAGGCTCTGGTGGTGCTCATGCACCTTTTTGCTTTTGCTGGGGTCAACACCATTATCGTTGTCTCGGTGGATCGCTACCTGGCCATCATCCACCCTCTGTCCTATCCCACCCGCATGACCCCTCACCTGGGCACTAACCTGATCATCTGCACCTGGGTGCTCAGTTTCCTGCAGAGCACGCCTCCCCTTTTCGGCTGGGGGGCCATTGACTTTGACCGGCGTCACAACGTGTGCTCAGTGGTGTGGTCCTCTAGCCTGTCCTACTCTGTTGTGGTGTCCACCTTCTCCTTCTGGCTGCCTGTGCTCATCATGCTCGGATGCTACTGGATGGTGTTCAGAGCGGCTCGGAGGCAAAACGCGCTCGTGCACCCCATACAGACACGGTCCTACTCCCAGCCCTGGCCACAGGGACCGAGCAGTCCACAGCGCCAACCGCAGCCCCAACCGCAACCGCAGCCACAACCACAACCACAACCACAACCACAGCCCCAGCCCCAGCCCCAGCAGGCCAGTCCACCTGATGGCCCCTACTCAAACAGGGGATACCCTGTTCGAGTTAGGCACAGACGCTTCCACTACCACTGCAAGGCAGCTCGTGTAGTTTTCGTGATAATGGCCTCATATATCCTCAGCATGGGGCCTTACAGCATACTTAATACTATATCTATGAGTGCCAGAGCAGCTGTACCCCCATGGCTCTCCTCCCTTGCCCTGGTGCTCTTCTTTTTGCAGTGCTGCCTCCACCCGTACATTTATGGTTACATGCACCGCAGTGTGAGGAAGGAATTCCTCGCGCTGCTCTGCGGGCTGTTCTGCAAACAGGGCCGTCCCAGCCAGAGCTCTGCCGTGGAGAGCTGCTTCACAACTACAGAGGGACGTTTCGGCGGCCACTCTCACCTGCCCAGTCTGACTGCCCGAGTCTTCCCTCTGCGGACTTGGGAGGAGTGCACGACGTCCTCCTCGCCCACTTTTGAGAGGAAGTCGAGGGACAGCCGCAAAGAGACGACCTCCACCAGCGTCAGCTCTGAGAGGGAACTCACAGTCCACAGCAGACGAAGCACATAAACTGTCTCGAGGATCCATCGGATGGACCGTGTACATCACAGAGTGTGTTCACACATAAACTAATATGCCTCCTTGACAACAGGGTCATTCATTCTGAAGTTGCTGGCATTAGAAATAGTGGTATATCTAGTTGATCACCAACATTATGTTAATAACTGTCCCTGATGATTGAATAATAACTGGCCGTGTGACTATTACGTTATTTTCATTGAGTCAAATTTTGAGAAACACAATTTTTGGAGCCAGTTTAAAAGTGTCAGATAAGTCACAATGTATTTTTGTATTTTATAGTTGCATTATGTTTTGTCTCTACAAATCATTTTTAGTATTTTAAATGTATGCAATTATTGTACTAGTTAATTTGACATAAACTGGGCATTTAGATTAATCCCAACCTAATGTAAATGTTTTGTTTTTGTTTTTTTCAACTAGACAAATGATTATGTTGGATCAAAGTGATTTGCCCTAATCATGGGCCATAGATGTCTCCGATAAAGCATTGATCTGCAGTATCTGCACAACAACTTATGTCTCCTATAAACTCTCTGTGTGATCCTGCCTGAGGGCACATGATGTACTGTCCTTGTGTTACCGCAAGCTTCGCCTGCGACTAATGAACTCAGGGTATATGCTTGTGGAACAGTGTGTAGTCTCGGTTTTTGAATCTTTGAAGAGCAAGCGAACATATGTGTGTTTACGTCCCGGTCGCGGTAACTGTTCTAGGTCTCTTTTGAGTAACTGAGTAGAATAGTGATCTGGTGCCACATTGTCTTAGCCTCTTAGTTTCCTTTAACTCTCAAGGTGGAAATTCTGCATCTTACTGCAGTGTGCCACTGTCTATTTGTACTCAGTAGTTGCTGTCTTTTCAGTGTCAGCCGTTCTTTGAGGAAGCTCAGTATTTTTATTGAGAGAATACAGAGCATAGAGAGCAAGGTATGATAAAAAAAAGAGTTTAAAAAAAACACTACTCCAGTGGACTCCTTGCACCAGTAATTTAACGTAGGCTGCATGCCGGAAGATCTTATGTAACAGATTTCTCATATTCCACTGAACACATGTAGATTTGTAAAGTTACCTCCTGGTGCAGTATTTGTAATGAAAAAAAAAAAACCTGTGTGCTTAATTAAAGAGGATGAGTACTTGTGTAAGTGGCATACGCTTGCAATGACTCATCTCAGAGAAAGTTGTTGGGTCGATGATGTGTTTCCAAAGGATATCATAGGTGCATTACAACATGTGCATTATTTGAAAAGCGTGTCAAGTCCCAAGTTTGTCAAGTTTTTGTAGCCTTTTGAGAAAGAGAAAAAAATAATTAGAGGAATGAGCCAGGACGCTCTCATTGTGTTGTTGTTATTATTATAATAAGACTATGATAGTTTTCTTAGAAACCACTCACAACTTATCAGACCTGACTGGCTTTGATTTGAGCCTTAGTTTACTGAAAGGGTCACTGTAGAAATCCATACTACAGTATTATTATAGATGACAATCAAACTTGTATAATAAGTTTATCTTAGTGTTGCTAAAAGACAAAGGGGTACAGTACAGTATGTAATAAAGTTTATTGTCAAATTAGAGAAAAGAATGTTTTTAAGTGCTTTAAAACATCATTTTGTGATTTATATCGTGCTTTTGTATTGTTTCTGGTTACCTTATCCAACATCAAAAGTGGTCTGTTGTTTAATAAAGGTGAACTTATTGTAATATGTGTAACGTTTTATTTTCAATTTGGCATATCTGTTTTTCGTATGAAACACTTCCTTGAGACTAAGTTAACCACAGGTGTTCTCCCTCGCCCCCATCCTCCAATGCCTGGCTTTAGAAATCTAAATCACATGTTGGGACACTTTTGAATCCTGAGCTAAATAAAAGCAAACCCGTGCAGCACCTTTAAAAACTGGCCAAAAATGAAATTAGGTTCAAACATACATTCTTAATTAGAGGTTTTGTGCATTTGTGGTACACGCAAAAGTTTTAAAAATCAGATCAAAAAAGAAATCTCAACATTCAGCTGGAAATGTTAAAAGTGCTGACGAAGCTCGAGTGAAAGTTCAGTCAGGAAGACTATACTTTTGGATGCTCATAACTGTAGTTTATTATTCATACATCCTGCCATTCCCTCCTCTGGACTCCATGGGTGGATGAATCTTGCTGCTCGATTATAAACCTCCCTGTAGAGTCGAAGCACCAAAGACTTTCTGTCAAAACTTTATTATCACACATCTGTTATAATAAACACTTCTCTTTTCTTCATTCACCTCTCTTCTGATTAAATGATATGCACTGAGCCCCATAGCATTATGTCCGTACACACAAAGCAAAGAGTGTGATTAATTGTGTGCAAAATGTTCATGCATGCATTCTAGTCGCTCAAAGAAAAAAGAAAAACATGTGGCCTTCATTTTGGAATAGATTGCATTTATTTGTAAAAAAAGTTATCACCTTGAGCGATGACTCCCCACTGCTAGAAGCAAAAGGCAGCAGTGTATTACATAGTTACAAGTCACCAAACTGCTTATTAAAATCTAAAAGGGTACATCTGTACTTAATCAGTAAAATCATGAACTGCATTATGATAACTACGTGAGAATCTCTCCGGTGGCCAAACAAATCAGGCATGTCATTGAGAGGTGGTCCTTCATGTGCAACATACTGTAGCTGTAGCATATACTTCTATGACACAGATGTGCTTCTTAACCAAGTGCACCCTATGCAAACTTAAATGTAGCCATCAAACACAAGAGAATGGACATGTATCATAGTAATGTCAGTGTTTTATATATCATTTCTGAACTACATTACAGGCTGATATTTAAGGATGTAAAGCCCCATCTTCACCTTACAAAAGAAAGAAAAGAAACTCCTACAGATGACAATCTTTAAGTTCACTCTCCCGCTCACTCTTCCTATACACTATATGTACACACATTTTTAGCATTACATTACAGGTAATGAAAAACAAAACATTTAGCCAAAAAGGGAATAGAAAAGCAAAAATACAGAACATTTTACTTTCTTCATAAAATTCAAATCATTTTTTCCCCGCTTTTCTTGTTAAACCCCCCCAAAAAAAACAACCGCTCACTATGACAGATAGATAGATCATTGGAACCCACACTGACTTTCAAGGTGCCACTCAAAATATTACAGTCAACAGTGAAGTCAAAATTATATATATATTAAAAAAAAGAAAAGAAAAGAATAGCAACAGAAGTTTAAAGCACAAAAGAGGACGGGGCTCTGCTCTTCGGGTCTTTTCTCTGATAAGTGATGGTTTCAGTTCAGGGCCATTCAGACCACTTTATCACCCAGCCAGCCCCGAGGAGGCCAGCACTGCGACAGGAAGGAGTCAGTGTTTCCCCTCGGTCCTCTAGTCCACCTTGACCACACTGTAGATCTTATTTACAAACCAGAAGCAGGCGAAGAAGCCAATAGTACCTGAGAGGAAAAGAAAGGTTAGAGAAATTATTTGATAAACGCTATTACAAACGATATAAAATAACACAAAAAACGAACTTAAAACACCCAAGAATAGCTGTCATTGAAATCTTTTCAAATATAAGAAAGCACAACATTAATAAAAGGCCACTAGGTCCTGAAATGTATGCACTTCAGGAGCACAGACACAAAAACTAACCAAAGTGTAAAATTGTAGACTCCATCTACAAAAAGCTTTAAAAAACAAAAACAAAAAAAACAAACCAAAAAAAAAAATAAACTTTTGACAGTTAAGACTGCAATCTCCCCAAGAACGCAAAAAACCACCAGCACTTCATTTTGTCAGGGAGAGAGCACACTCTCCCCCAATGTTGAGAAGCCAGATTGGTCAAAATCCTGGATCAACTCAAGTGGGTAGAAAAGTCCTGTCTGACAGCTCAACAGGGGCCAAGCAGCCCAAACCCGAATTAAGTTGTGATCAAAGTTGGGATGAGGTGAAAAAGACAGACAAAAAAAAAATACAAATGGGGAATGAGAGAGATTAGGATTATTTAGATCAAAACTGAAAGCAAGGAGGGAAAATTGATAATCTTTTCCTTTAATCCTTGGATTATTTCTTAGTGGTAATCTTTTGACATCTCGTCCCCTTGCTACTTACAGCTCCGTCTCGAGATAGTGTCAAGCAGCACTGCAGTGACAAGCAGGGCTACAGGCTAGCTGTTATCTTGCCTAGTGACAGTACAACACCAGAAAAACATGTCGTCATCATCTGACATCACGGGGAGCAGAAGGTTTATGGGCGTCGTAAAGTCTAGACTGTTATCTCGGCCTGTTATCCTTTTTCTGCACACGCCCTACTCTCACTACTTGCGCGGTACATCCATCTGCACGACCTCGAGTCGCACGGCTGGATTTTGAGTGCAAGCACAGAGAAATTCAGCAATGGTCAGGAATCCTGAAGAGCATATAGACTCATTATCATCCATGGCAACGAGCAAAAGTGGTGCCTGTATCTTTTGATCTACAGAAAAAAAAAAAAAAAAAAAAAAAAAGAAGAAGCTCCGGCTAGGCTCTGGCTTGTCAAACAGCAAATCACAGACTGTAAGATTGACCCAAATAAGTCTGCAACACTGGATCTGACCAAGAGGGACTTCCAACATTCTGGTCTAATTTCCCACAGTCGCTCTGATTTTCATTAAATTAAAATGTTCAAATAAGATCCTTGCAAACGAATGCTCTTCAACTTCGTTTGACACGGTGCTTCTGTACTGCCAGCACAGAAATAAAAAGGCCACGGCTTGGCTTTAACTAAGTGACAAGAGAAGAAGTATTGCACAATAGTGCGGACTGCTTCTTGGTGTTTTATGTCATAGGAACAGGATGAAGATCCTGAATCTTTACATTCCAGTTAAACTGTCACTGAGCAAACAATGACTATCACGCCTACAAACGATACACACCTTTGTGATGGCATGCAAGTAAGGATTAAAGCTTACTCAGTGGTAAGGTTAACTATTTGCATACACGTCGAACACACAAGTAAATTAAATTACGATCCGATATCTAGGTATCATTGCAACGTGTCAAGAAAAGCAGGAAGTGGTTGCGGCTGCTTAAAGAGCTCACGACACGCATCTCAAAGCCCCACCTGTGAAGAGGAAGAAGATGAGGACCATAATCATGGTGTAGCCAAAGTAGAGGATGGTGCTGGCAGCTCCAACTATTTGCAGCTTGGAGAAGAAGTAGTGCACAGCGTAGACGAACAGATAGACTGCTGTGAAGCCGCTGGTCAGGAAGGAACGCCACCACCAGTGGTAGTCCTGGACACACATGACAAAAGATGACACGTCAACTGAAATGACCCTGTTCAGACATGTTTACATAAAATGTAGTCTGGGCTGTCTAATAACTAGCGACTAATATATTCAGAAGCAAGATCAAGAGGAAGATACTTTAGTTATTTTAGTTGAGTTACTTACAAGTAGGACAATGATATGACAAACATGCACTATTAACAGTGAATTTATTGTACTGTTGGACTGTCATAAGGTCAGATATATCAAGTACCTCAGCACATAGGTGGAAGTAGCAGAGCAGAATTGTGGCCTCAGAGCATGTGATGAGTAGAATAATGAAAACCAGGAACAGGAACCCGAACATGTAGTACATCTGATGAGACCTAAAAGACAACGTGCGTTAACAAGCCAAACTTGCTGCAAGAGTGCGAGCTGTTGAAAACAGAAACTACCGGCCAATCAGGAAAGACATCATTCCTGTCTTCTTACCAAATGCTGTTGAGAATGAAGAAGAGTTGGATGAAGATGCAGCCAAAGGGCAGGATGCCCCCCATTACGATACCAGGAATAGGCTTAGTAAAGAATGACTGCTCAGGAATTTGGCGGGGGATTTGGTTTGTTCGCACCGGTTGCTCAATTGCCTGCACAGGAACACAAAGAGCGCGAAAAAGATTACAAACTCTAAAGCACACACACACGCACAGATTTCATCCGTAATCAATAAGTTCAAGCTACACAATTTGATCAACTCGGAGGCTTAACTCACAGATTTCTTGAATCCAAAGTAGGCACCAATGAAGGTCAGGGGCACAGAGATTCCAAACCACAGAGCCAAAATGGCCACCAGAGTGCCAAAGGGGATTGCTGCTGAGGAACCCTCCACCCACAGGATCAGGTTCATCAGAAAGAAGTCTGCAAACACAATACTAGGGAAGACAATAACACAGAGAAAGATAGTGCATGTTAGAATGACAAAAGTGGTGTCCAAGACAAAATAAGAGCATATACAGCGCAACATAAACGAAGTACAAAGATGAGACAAGTTCACTTACCCTGGGCACAAGAGTGCTGTCAGCAAGACGTTTGTCTTCCACTTTTCACCTCCAAAAGCTGAGAGCAGAAACAGAGACAGATGAGGATATCGCGATGAGAAAGATCACACCGACGGCAGCAACTCGTGAAATTTTGCTACACCGTTTTCCCTGGACTCTTACTTTTGTAAAGGCGCGCAGACACGTAGCCAGCGGGCGTGCCCAGCAGAACCCAGAGGACCACAGCACAGGTCATGAGCGCCCCTCTGTTCGCCGGGGACAGGAAACCCAGACAGGCCAGGACTGAAGTGGGGAAACAGTCATCAGTGCACTCATTCAGACAGAACCATTGTAAATGAAGTACTGGAACTTCTTGGTTGATAATGTAGTTTAATATATTTCAGAGGCTCCAACAGATGGGCCTTCAACCTTGTTTTGAACTTCTTCGTTGGAAACATTTGGACTTGTTCTACTGCCTCCTTGGCTGTAGACGGTAAAATAAAACTCACACACAGGGTATGTTTTGGGAGATGGTGCAAGTTAAAACTCAGCTGGTTGTCTCAAAGTTCCACATAATATATTTAAATTCAGTTTCCACATGCACTCTGTTTTAATAATGTATTTATTTTAACTAACCCGACTGAATACACATTAGTGTAATACTGACTGTAATAATAAATACATTGCTGTAACAGGTGCGTGTGTGGAAAGAATGCGACACTGGTGCCACTCCTTGATGTCCTTTATGTCGGTGAACACAAAAGGAAAATTGAAAGTGACAATGAGACATTCATCAGAAGGAAACTAATTATAACCGGCATTACATAACACAGCCTGATGTAAAACAGTCCTTACAGAGAGTGATGAAGGTCATGATGAAGATCTGGGTGCCCTGTCCGAGGAACACAGACAACAACATGCCTTTCCTGGGGGGGCGGAACACATCGCCGTGCACCTGCTTCCACCCGGACTCCTCCTGCGCGTCCTCCTGGGAAGGGAGGCAGAGAGCAATACAGCGGCAGTCACAATCAAGGGAGGACTCAACATTTACAAATGATAAAAGTTTAAAAGGTTAACCCACCACCAAGCAGTGATTACTACCTCACCTGTTAGCAAGGAAAAACAAGGTGAAGACCGAAAACTTAGTTTACCAAAAGATGTAAAATGTGGTGTGAAAAACTGCTCCGTCAATTCATTAGTATAAGACCCGTTCTTTTTACAGTTTCACATGAAAAAGTATTCGCACCATATTTTACATTGTGTTCTAATGTGCCGGTTTACTGCAATCACACACCCAAACACCTCATTTAATAAAACACAAAAGGTTCTGTTGAAAACAGCCTTCGATAAGCTTACGTAGAGAATAGAGGATATTTCCTTGGTCGTTGGAAGCTTTATCAAGTCTGCCTGTGAAATGTAACAAAATATTCATAACTCTGGGTACCGTGCACCCAGTGTGATGGGCGGTATCTCACCCTGCAGGATTACAGCATTGTAACTGTGATCAAGATGAGCAGTAAACACACACTTACTGCCAGGTGAAAACCTCAACCTCTGATATTTGTGAGTTAAATGAGTCAGCTAACAGCTAATAATGTCATTATCCACTGTGGAATAACATGTACAATACAGGCATTAAGTGTCCCACTAAAGCCCACTAGTGTAGCCTCAATGATGTCCGCTCATTAGCTAGAAACAAGGCTGCACTGTTTTCACAGAACATGTTCCATCTACTTTGAATAATTAATTTGCATGTTGACAGAACAGGACAAGAACAAATTAAATTCAAATTGTACCCTGAAAAAACTAACAGCTGCATCTTCAAGAAATCACTTGTATGCTAGTGCTTCATATAGACATCTGGATCACATCTGGAAGAGAGAGTTCTACAATGCCGTTACCTGGTCCACCTGGTTGTATCTGGCAATGTCCTTGTGCAGGGTTCTCAGCATGATCATGGCCACCATGCCAGACAGGAAGAGGACAATGACCAAGGAGTTCATGATGCTGGACAAACACACAAAGACATACCATAGCATGAAGTAACAAGCAGCGAGACCCGGGAAGTTTTCTGTGCTGCACAATGTGAAAAATATCTTCATACCTAAACCATTGGATGTTGGTGTGAGGCATGGAGACAAGGATGTAGTCCCACCTAGAGGCCCACTTGATGGAATTGTTTTCCTGTAAAATGAAGTATAAAAGTTGCAAAAAACCATCACAGACAAAAATAGCCACATAGAAATTGTTATATATTAGTTATAGTACAATTGGGCATGTAGTTTGGAGGCCTACCTCAAATGTGACAGAGTAGGTGTAAACTATCGACACTTCACCATCAAACGGCCCAGGGACCTCCATTGGGCTGCCTCCTTCACAATTTGTATTTTTTTCATCTGTTTGTTTGATGCTGTTGTGCACAAAACACACAAAATCCCTCATGTTAAATTATTAACAAATCTAATGTTGGTTTTGAACGGTAAGGTAGATTAGACATAAATCAAAATATGTTCACATCATATTAAACCAATCGCAATTACCTCTTTGGCTCCAGAGTGGCAGCGACCAGCCGGGCCCCTCTCCATCCTTCTTCTGCTCCGCTGTGGTAAGTGATCTTGATGTCCACATGGTTGAAGACGTAAAATGTGTTCTTCTTGTTGAACTCGGACTGAGAATAAAAAAATGTTATTCAATATCAAGTGCTCAAATTCCTCGAGGATAGATTTGTAAACAAACATCTGTATGTTGTTCGGTATCTTCTATACTGTAATTGTACTATTCAAAACATTAAATACAGTTTGAGACAAAATGACAGTTAATTGTGAATAAAGGATTTATTTTGTATTCTTTTAACATAATAAGCTAATATGCTCTATAAATACTCACTAAACTCAGCAAAATGATGTATATTATTATGAAAAATAGAATTTTGAAATGATTACATTATGTGATTAGTTGTCAAAGAGCAAAATCATATTATTATCTATATCTTTCAGGGACAACCCTTCACAAAATAAAGGATCCCGTCAGAAAGCAGGAGAACAATTATCTCAAACTTACTAAATATGTTGAGTAGAGTACACACGTTCAAAGACAGAAATCACAACTCACATTGATAACACAAGCATCTTTAGCTCGGCCATCTACTGTAACGAGGCAGCCAACGGGGAAGCCTGGGTTGCAGTACTTCTGACCATCTTCCACATCATAGCACCATGTCACCGGCATGTTGTCAATGATCCTGGAAAAAAATAAATAATTGGTTTACCTAAACAATCTTCTTGATAAATAAAGCCTGCGCTTGCATCGGTTAGCTTCATCTGTTGTCGTCCATCTTTCAAACAAACCCCACCCTACATTACATAACTCATGTGAAGTAACGACTGAAATTACAATGCAGTATGACATTTACAAACCAGTGGTGCTGGTAGTTCAGCTGCATTCCCATCTTAAGAAATTCCAGTTTGGTTGCATCTTCCTTATTGTCTTTCTTGTAGGTTTTGGAGCACACCGCCTGGCATTTCACATCTTGTTTGAAGTTGACCTGTAAAAAGGCAAATGAGAGTCATGTTGCATTAATATAATACATGAAACAAAACTTGTATGAAAACACCACACAGGCTTATATTTTCTGGTTATCACCCACCTTGTATGGTGAAGACTCAATTCGTTCACCAAACAGCACCTGTCCAAGGTTCTCAGAAGGCCTCTTCTCCTGGGCATCTTTGCAAAAGTCAAACCTTTAAGAATGTCATAGATGGTCACACAGAGAGAAGATGTCATTGAGCTGGAAAACATACGTCCAAAAATGTCTCAAATGGCATGAAGGAGAAACGAACTGTTACTTACACATCATACTCATAAGGCAGGACTGACTCCACAGAGTCCAAGCGATTTACAAACAGCTGAATCACTGTCTGTAAGGAAGGAAAAGCAGTTTGTCTCTCAGTGTATTTTTGGTAGTTAAACTGGTTTACACAGGCCCAAAGCTGACAGGTTGAGGTTGCCCATCGTTGTCTTGGTCACTCCAAACTAGCCTTGGGAGGTAACGTAAGCAGAGCTGTGGCCAGTCAAGATAAGTAACGTTACAATGAAGACTGTTTTCTATCATAATTCGTTAGTTGAATCAGGGCTCCTGGTGTCAGGTAATAGACTGGGCCTAAAAAGAGGTTTGGCTAGCTAGCAAGATTAAGGAGGATAACAAATGTCAATGAATATGCAAATTACAGCTACAGAATAAAAATGCAATAACGGTACATTACAGACAAACGGTCGGTCTCGTGAATTCAACATACCTGGCAATCTTCGCCGCCTTTGGCGTCTTCACAAAAACTCACTGGGGCTAAACCCGGAAGATAAAACGCAGAGCACAAACAGAAAAACGAGACTAGCGAATAAACTAGCATAACACTAACGTGTATCCGCCTCTTCATTGTTATCACAGACGAGATTCTCCTTAGACTGTATATACGTATGTCCAAGGACGGTGCTTCCTTATTCTAAGAAGAGGGGAGGTTTGATAGCTGTACACTGTTAGCTAACTCCGTCGTTCTACTCGGGACGCAGTAGCTCATATGTGCTCAAGCAGCATCGGTGACGTTCAACTCCATAAAGTTACGTGGAAGCCACAACAACAGTACCGGAAGTTGAACTATTTCACCTTCACAATAAAGGTGTATAATAAGTAATCTGTTTGGTATGTAGGATTTATACATTTGTAACAGATGTGGATACAACAATTACATTTTCTTTATAGGATACGTTTTGTATGAATACGATTCTAATCAATTACAGTGTCAGTTTAATCTAGGTACAACCGCAATGGTTTTATGTTGAAAGGAAATAAATACAACTTCCGGCTTCGTTCTGAGCGACTTGCTTGACACCGTGGAAGTGAGAAAGTAGCACTGACGTTGCTTATTGATGCATAAACATCCTGGTTTTCTTTATACTGAACATAAGTTAGAAAAAATATTATATACGGTTGTTTTTTGTGTGAAAGATATATAGATAGTATTAGAGATAAGATGAAAGAAACATAACTACATTCCGATTACTGACTAATTTTAGAAACGTTGTAACTGACTTGAAAAACCGGATGGTGTAAAGCTGCAACCACCACTCACCAGTTACATTAAAATGCTGCTTAAATGTGAGGGCATCAATATGATAATACAAAATAGATCTAATAATGCAATACTCGATTAGGGGTAATTAAGAAAATGTTGTATTTTTGGTGCTTTATACTGTATATATTTAGCTGTTACTTTTTTAAACAAGTAACATTTTTAATTTTTTGAATGCAGGACTTTTACATGTATTGTCTTGCAGTATTTCTACAACTTTCTTAAGTCCATTCGATACTGTACAATTCAATTCATATTTTCCAAGGAAGAAAGTCATAACTTTTTTCAAGTTTATACTGGTAAATACAGATGGATGACAAATTAAAGGGAAAGCGTGAATAAGTGAGGGATGAAACATAACAGATGTCCCCAGTGCTGGATCATGGTCCTGCGAGGCCCCTGGGCACATGTCCTTTGCCCTTTTAGAACAAAATAAAGTATATCTATGGAGAATGTTGTGCTCTTGTAGCAAATGTTGTGCCTTTGTAAACAATTCAACACATTGTTTGTATAGATATGAATGCTGATGACGAGGCAAAATAGTCACACCCACAATGCATGGTTATCAAGACAGGGTCAGTGTTTCAAGACAGGTTGAGTTGTTTGCCATCATTAACGTAGATCTCTGGCACTGACGACACTGGTCTCACATTGTAAGCAGTGAGGGGTCTGTGGGGTCTTAGTTGTGGGTTCACATTTAAAAAAACAAGAAGTGTAGGGGCCCTCACATTGTAAGTGCTGAGGGATCTTGGGGTCCTAGTGGTTTGATAATGCTAAAAGCACCCAGGGACCTAGTGGTCAACTTACGCTGTGCCCATTGAGGGCCCTGACGTTGTGGGTATGCTAGAATCTTATTTTCTTGGATAGGCTTATGTAGCTGAAATGGGGCTTAAATTAAGAATCTGCCCCAAGAAGGAATGTATAGCCTACATCCAGGTCAAGCTGAGAGAAGATTAAGGAATTGTCTCTTCAAAATAGTAACCAATACTGGTTACTTTTGGTCTGCAACAAACCAATTGGTGCACACAGATTTATAACTGGGTATATTCTTCTTTTCTTTAAAAATCACATGGCATCTCCAAAAACTTAAAGTTTATTTCCATTATTTTGTGACATCACAACCACAGTTAGTTTGGAATTTTGTTTAATATGTGATTCAGTAGAAGATCGTGTGGATTTGTCCATTCTACTATACTATAAATAGGACACAAACCATGAACTGTAAACACTTTAAACAGGATTCGCAGTTAACTGTAGGTGGCAGCGTTACGTTTTGGGGCGTCTGGTCTACCGGAAACAGGAAAGAAGAAGAAGAAGAAAGAAGGGCGAGGAACAACAGTTACACAACGTAGTTTACACAAAGCCGCGAACAGTACAGTCTGGTAACAGCTGACTGCGTGCTTGCATACTTAATATAAATCACATAGCACTGTTGCTTTTTATTATTATTATTATTTAAAGTAGCGTGTTGGCATTGGAAAGCTCGAGTACCCCGTTAGCTAGAATACTTGCTAGCTAGCGTTAGCAAAGTAACTAGGTAAAACAGCTGGCACGTTTATCGCCATTTTGCGCAATCAACAGTCCAGGAGCAAGGTAATCACCACACTCATGTCTGGATACTTGAGGGGAAATACAGCGTAGCAGGCTTGTGCTTGCAAATGCTACACGTTCCAATGACAATATACGCTGTTTGCAGGTGGTGTATCGCTCAGCATGGCAGAGGCAGACCGACCAGGGAAGCTCTTCATCGGCGGACTGAACACCGAGACCACCGAGAAGGCCCTGGAGCAGTATTTCAGCAAATATGGCAGGATTGTCGAAGGTGCGACCGAAACTACTGTTGACCAATGTATCTTCAATTTCGTACATGGGTTAACTCTTGATAAAATAGTCAATATCTGTGCAATTATCTGTCAGTTTACGTAATTCTTAAAATTGCGTAGTTTTTGCTGATTCGTGCTTTTAATGCATATCAAACGCGTGCAGCCTGGCTGTACTTGTAAAGGCATCAAGTGCCCGCCTTTTCACATTTAAGGAGGGTTACCATAAGACTTCATTGGTATTCATTTTGAATAATTAAACAATCATTCAATCACAAGTTCACTTTTTCCAGTCCCCACTTTCTCTTCACTTAACATGAAGCCTATTCTGAGCTGAGGTTATTGTTTACTATGAAGAAATAAGACTGTCTTTAAACTATGCACAAGCTCTCCTCTCACTCTGTATTTCCTCTTTTCAGTTATTTTGATGAAAGACCGTGAAACAAACAAATCAAGAGGCTTTGCCTTTGTTACTTTTGAAAGTCCGTCTGATGCAAAGGATGCAGCGCGTGAGATGAATGGAAAGGTAAGTGCAATCTTAAAGCAGCCATAATCTTTAAAAAAAAAATTAAAAATCCATTTGAATTTGTGATTATAATTTCAACTCTTTCACCAGTCTCTTGATGGCAAGCCGATCAAAGTGGAGCAAGCAACAAAGCCTCAGTTTGAGAGTGCTGGCAGACGAGGACCTCCACCAATGCACTCCCGCAGTCGTGGTCCACCCAGAGGCCCCCGTGGTTCCAGGGGAGGTCCTGGTGGGATGAGGGGCCCACCGTCCAGAGGTAAATCCTTAATGTGTTCAGTTGAGTTTGTACTATTATAGAATGTGTTTATAGTTCAAAATCCTCACTGAATGTAGTTTTTTGTTCAACATCTTTGGAGCCTATGTGTTAATATTTGCATTTCTTGTCTGTGAAAAGACTACTATGATAATTCAGGGAATGCAGACTCCTTCTTTAAAGGGATGTCATCCAGGGGTCCCCCTCCGATGAAGAGAGGACCTCCAGTTCGTAACGGAGGTCCTCCTGCCAAGAGGTCTGCCCCATCTGGTCCCATGAGCAGAAGTAAGTGTGCTGGCTGTGTAGCCTTCAACAGCTCCTCTGCAAAGTACCCAGACACATTTGGTGATTAATAAGCATGATTTTTTGTGTTACTTTGTATGTTCCAGCCCCCATGTCAAGGGACAGGGATCCCTATGGTCCACCCCCTCCTCGCAGAGACTCCATGATGTCCAGGAGGGATGATTATCCGTCACCAAGAGATGACCATTACAACTCCAAAGACAGGTGGGATACTTATTCACCGTTGGCTACATTATACAGTGGGCTGACACTATGCACTACGGTTTTGCTGAGCTGAAACAAAAGTATTTTGAATATTTGTTTCTGATATCTCTATAGCGTTTTGTTATACACCAACTGCGATAGTTTTATTTACTTAAAAAAAAATAGAAGTAATGAATCCAAATTCAAATATGTGATCCAGATTCATATCTTCACATCTTAAATCGGTCTGTTACCCTTCTCTTACCTCATTTGAAAACAGTTTAGATCTTAGGCAAAAATAAAGCATAGAATATCTACTATAATGTGGTTACAGTGTTGTAGTTATTTTCGCTTTGTTTTACAGTTACTCGAGTCGGGATTATAGTTCCAGAGATTCAAGGGACTATGGAGCTCCCCAAAGAGATTGTTCATACAGAGAATACTCCAATTCCAGTTCCCGAGATGACTATGGCTCAGTGTCAAGAGGATACAGGTATGGGTTGATACAAAAAGGTAAAAGACTGAGATTGGATCTCACCTGGTCCTTTAAATAACGATTGTTCCCATTATGTAGTGACCGTGAGGGTTATAGCGGAGGCCGGGAACCCAGAAGCTATGTGGACCGTTCAAGTGGTGGCTCCTACAGAGATTCATATGATGGTTACGGTAAGATATGACTGCATTAGTGTAATGACGGACAGGTAACCACTGTGGCACAAAGAAAGAAGAGCTGCACGAATAACCAACCAATTCATACCATTGACTACCGCAGTCACAAGAGGCTGCCGTTTCTCTTCTCCCCAGAGGAAACAGCATTTCAAGCGGCCTCGTAAAGCTTTTCTCTTTCCCTTTGCCGCACCCCAAACCTGCAATCCAAGTTGCACATTTCATGCTATTAAGAATATATGGCCATTGGCATCTCAACTGAAAAACAAAATTCTATTCAAAAGCTGTTTCCACATATCCCAGTCCATGTTACTGCTGCATTTGGCAACAAAAAAAAAAGAAAAATCTGTTTGTGGCAATATCATGTGGAATATTTAATGAGCCCCAGAGAGTTTGCAACCATAAGGAACCCCAAAAAGTCCTTGGAAACATCCGTTGACCACTGAGTATGTGTTGCCTAGCAAAGCACTCCCTCAAGGAGTAACGTTCAAAAAGTACATCAAGACAACTCTGAAAACCTCGTCCTTACCTGCAATTCTAACACTTGGAGCTCTAAAAGGAAAAATGGCTTCTCAAATCAATGGCATGCTGAGATGGGTAACACCGCCCGTTTATTCCCTGTGCTTGGATATATTACTGCCCGTATCGACTAAACACCCATGTTAGACGTAAGCTCGATAACACGATGGGACATTAAAACATGTCGTCCATTTAATTTATTTGTCAGCGAATTAATTCTATTGGCCAAAGAGAAATGAGCACGTCACAGTGCAAGAAAGTGTATAAATTGAACCGTGCCAATTACCTGACCCATTGACCCTGCAGGTAACTCTCGCAGCGCCCCACCCTCACGGGGCCCCCCACCAGCCTATGGTGGGAGCAGTGGAAGCAGTCGTTACGATGACTATGGCAGCAGCTCCCGGGATGGCTATGGCAGTCGTGACAGTTACCCCAGCAGTCGGAGTGAGCCATACCCACCTAGCCGTGGTGAGCGAATGGGCAGGCAGGAGAGGGGCCCAGCTCCCCCTGTCGAGAGAGGCTACCCTCCTCGTGATTCGTACAGCAGCTCAAGTCGTGGAGGGCCACGTGGTGGGCGCGGTGGCAATCGGCCTGATAGAGGGATGGCTCGCAGCAGATACTGAACTGGACTTGGAAATCACATTAAAGCAAACCGTAGTCTCCGTGCACCGTAAACAAAGTGTTGTGGAAGAAATCTGACAACCAGACAAACTAGCCATGTCTAAAACTGTGGAATATGAAGCTTAGCTTTGACCTGTATCCTGACTTTTCCAGTTTTTTATGTGTAAACGTTTTTTTTTTTTTTCCTTTTTTTTTAGTATTTCTCTTGGTCGTGTAACCGTACAGTTACCAAGTGGGTGTTAGTTTTTTTTGTACATTCAGTGCTGTTGGAATCTGCAATGCCCTTTCAGTCTGGCTTTCCTACTCTAATAAAGCTTTTAGTTGTACCTTGACCACTGCTCATCGATTTTCAAGCGGGACCAAAGAACGTAACATGAATGTAAAGTTGCAACGTTTGCAATGCTCTCTGCAAAGCATAGGTGAGTCTCTGCCCATGACAAATGTGCCGTCGACTGGACGCTACTGTTTTCAAGGGTTAGGCCAATGTTACTGTCAAAATGTTCCATGTAGTTTCTTTGGAAATGGATCCGTCACCATAGAGCCATTTGATGGCATGCAACGACAAAGCCAAAGGCAACAACAACAACAACAACCAAATGCAGCTCGACTGGTAGTCAACAGCTGGTAAGCAAAGCAAACCTCTTTGTTTCTCATCTGTAAATGAGTTTCTCTTTGTCCTGTATTGCAATCTCCCCACAAAGGGTGGTACTCGAGACGACGTTTGCCTCAGAAGACAAAAAAAAAAACATGGAGGTCAACTGAATGTGCCGTTTTCATTGTAGTCGGTTTTCGCGAGCTAACATTGTCAAAAGTGCAGCAACAACCCAAGAAGTTTCGTCCCTTTTCAGCAATGAAAGTTTAACCGCCATTTTGCCCACTGTGCCCTCACAATGACCCCTTTTAACCAATCGTCAAACTCAGTAAAATGATTGGCTACAGTGCATTTTTTTTAAATTATTAGTAAAGATGTCCCGAGTTTTGTCTTGGGCGGGGGAAAATTTAAAGCCATTTTTTTACATTAAGAGCCATTTACTCGGTATCGAAACCTTTTCCACGAGCATGCCAATCGAAACAACGGAGACCTCTGGAAGAACACCATCGTCCTAACTGGAAACAATCGCAGAAGCAAATTCGCAGTCGGACCAAGGACTAAAAAAAAAAATTTCAGATGTTTTATGAATACATGATTAAGAGGAGGGCAATGTGTTAATTGTATGTTCTCGTTGCAGGATGAACGGCCCTCCAAGGCAACTGCCCTTGCAACTAACCAGAATTCTGTCCTCAAGATGTTTGGACCAATTAACCCTCAGTGCACCAGTGCCGGTACGTCTACCAGGCTTAATGATTGAGTGGATTCATATCCCTGTGGACTACAATTGTTGATGTAATCCGTTGTTTGTGATGTTTACTGTCTTTCAGGTGCTGGCACAGGTTTCCGTTGAGTGCCGGTGGAATCCTGTCGTCAAGTGGGAATGCGTGTTGAAAGTGGGAAGAACACAAGCTGAGGATTTGCTCAAATCAAAGTGTTCATGGTGTTTTCAATAAAGATTATAAAGAACCCATTGTTTACTTTGTTTTGTCTTATCATATAAGAGCTCAATTAGCACAATTCTAACCCAAATTGGTTACTATAGTTCTTAAAATTGACCTGCTTATGACAAACTTTTTGTTTACCTGATTCTGAAGCTTTAATGGTGATGAGCGTCAACATCAGCTTTTACTTTAATGAATATTTAAATTCATTAAGGATTTAATTCCTTTTTCCTCCTGCAAATGTCACAATGCAACATACAGTAATAAGTTGACATGGCAAAAGTCACACAGCTTACCATGTCAGAAAACTTCACAATGACCCAATTTGCATCATGATCAATATTTTAACTACAGAAGATGCAATGTGTTTCAAAGCTAGTGTAATGACTATTTACATGCACTCATCAAATAACCAGTCATTCCTACATTTTTTTTTTCTGTTGCAAAATATGCTGATGCACGTCAGATATCATCTCCCTGGTGGTGTTTCCTGATCATTGCTGCACTTCTACTTGTAACATAATATTAGAGAAAGTGCCTTCGGCCAACATGTGGTGCTTTGCAGAGGAAAACGACTCCTGTCTATTGTTGAGGTGCCTATTTGCCAGTAGGGGTGATCATCAGTTTTGCGTGTAGAAACAGAGTCGTCCTTCCCCCACCGCCTCTTTTTCTTTTCTTTTTTTTAACTTCTAGCAGAAGTGCGGATGTGAGTTGCATATTGATACGGAACAGGCCGCCAGTTTTGTTTTTTTGTTGTGTGTGTGTGTTTTTTTTTAGCAATGTGTGCTTAGGCAATGCTCGTTTCGTGGAGCTATGAATCCAGAGGAGCAGACGGTAACGTGGTTAATATCACTAGGAGTGCTCAGCTCGCCTAAAAAGAATATAGCGGATCCGGAGGAGTTTTTGAAAACATCGTTAAAGGATGGGGTCGTCTTGTGCAAGCTCGCGGAGCGGCTCATACCTGGCTTTACTCCCAAGGTGAGTTGTTGATTTAAGTCAATTTAAGTCAACGAACGCCAAACGATCGACGGCTCCTGGCGAAAGGAAGGGAGGGGTTTGATGAAAATGATACCGACAAGAACTTCTCCCTGCAGCAGGCCTTTAGTTTTTTTTGTAGCTCACCGTGCTCGAGCTCTTAAGTTTTAATAGCCGCCTGTGCGTTATGGTGTGGAGCCGTATGCATCGAATTAAAAGCTGCATTTTGTTGAGTTGAGACTTGTGGGATTTTAAGATGTGGTTTCCTGTGAAGCGAGCAAAAATGTTCCGCATTCTTGACATGAGTGACTCGGTGTGGACACCCACCAAAACAGGACAAATTCGGTAGGGAAGAGCGAGCGCGTGAAACATTAGACAATGACCATATTGGAGAGCTCGCGCAGGGGGTTACACGGGACGCAGTTTTTTCGACAACTTTTTTTCGACATGTTACTCCACGTTAACACCATGCTTAGCTTGTTGAGAAGTTGATAATGACAAATAACAGTTGCAGAGACAGTTCGTCACTTCCTCCTGAACGGCTCTTACTGTCACGACCTCCCCCTTTAGAAAAGAAACGGCGTCAAGACAGCTGAACTAGAATAAAACCGGAAGTAGTAACTTCTCTCTTTTATAATTAACTACCCTGCCTAGCTTGTTGCGCCTTCTGTGTGGTTGCCACACAGCCTGGACTTTACTCACAAGCAGCGAAAAGTCAAATTTGTCCTCCATATTTCCTTCTCGAACGTCTCAACGCGACCGTTAATAAAACTTTATTTTGAAAGTTTGAAAAGTGAGCGGATGTTTGGCTTAAATCCGGGTACTTTGATGATTCTGTGTTGTTAATGGTTATGTATGCGCGAATGAGACGTAGAAAGACTCCAGCTATTTAGTTAACTGCAGGTTTACCACACTCTGATGTGCTGCAGCAATGTTACTTTTTCTGTGCAACTGAAATGACAGCAACGTAGGCGTTACATACGTGCTTGTCTGTTGTTGCCTTCTAAGCCGTGGTTTGTGTTTATGCATCTATTTTGTGTGTGTGTGCTCAGTATTGCCAGGAGCCGAGAGCTGAAGCCGACTGCATTACCAATATCAAGGAGTTTTTAAAAGGATGCTCGTCCTTGAAAGTGGAGGTAAGTACTTATGTGTCTGTCTGGTTTCGTGTGCTTTGACATGGCCTGCTCTGCTCTCTCTTTCATTATCTCTTTACTTAACTCTCCTGAGCCCACTGCAGTCCACAGTGCACATTTTGACACGCTCTTGCTTGTGTTGTGATCTGCTTACCCTGCTGGCATCTGTTTTCCTCGCACGTCCATGCTGTCAGTCACTCCCACTCTGCAGACAGGAGGGGAACTGCTCTGACTAGTTGTTTTCAAATGGCCATAACTTACTTTTAAACAGTCTTTACTTCTTTTTTAAAATTCATTTTCTCTTTCATACTGCAGTGACATTGCTTTTTGTATTTTTTTGCAGCAGGTTAAAACAATCTCCTGGCCGTACACTGCAGGGCTGTATTGCTAAAAAAAAAAAATGAAGGTTCAAATCATTCACAGATGTTGGGAGTTTTCCCTGTTTCTGCCACACTGGACAGTAATTTCTCCTCCAGCTTCATAAATAGTCCTTTCTGGTCTTGAGTCACATCAGTTGGTTTCTTTAAACGGCTAATTGAGTCAGCAAGCTTCGCTCACTGCAAGTGGTTCAGTAGTCCTGCCCAGCTGGCTTGTTATGTCTGGGAGGTCCCCTTTGCTTTTATCCAGCCACCCTGCCGTAGCCCATAATTAGACCTTCTGCGGCCAGCCAGTAGCTCATGGTGCAGGCGTTTTTTTTTTTGCCTCTGTCCAATGTTACAAGTCGAGGGATGTCTGTGGTGCTTACAGCCGGCCCTACCCATCCTTATGGTCAGTGATGGTGGTGGTTAGAGAACTTTTTCTCTCTTTTTCTCTCCATAGCAAATGGTGGCTGCTTGTCCCGTGACTGCACAAAGAGAGCAGTTATACTGCTTTCACTTCTGCCCTGAGATGCAGAAAGAGGAAGCACCAATTACCGCTCAGTGCCACAGATTAGTTTTTGCTGCGTTATAAACTGCATGAGATGATTTATTATTTGTTGTGATTTTACACACTGCTACAGCTTCAGAGTAGCATGTATTCACAACATGACTCATTGAGACTACTGGCGCTGACAATGGTCACGATGGTCAATACTGGCAACATTTATTACTGGTCAATATTGTGACGTAAGACCCACATTCTCCATTTTGTTTTATCAATGCAAACGGGTTTTTCCCAGTATTTTCGACTCTTGAAACCAGTGGCACAAAAACGTTTTGCGTAACGTTATGTTTTTTTTAAGTGATGAAAAGTAAGCCGAGTAAATCGAAGTAGTCATGTAGACCCTACGGCCGATCCTATACCTCCAGATGTAATGGTCACACTTGCTTTAACTCTCGATGAGGTTCTACATAACCCATCACCAAGGCTGTACTACTCAAACTCTATATTTAAGATGTTTTATTTAAAATGGGAAACCTTATCTGCTAGAGGAAAGAAGATAGCTGTCTGAGACAGAGTGAGCAAGCAGTGTGACTGTGTGTGTGTAATCGCAAATGAGTCTGGTACTGTCTGTTTCATCACAAACCACTAAGAAAAATATAGGCCATGCTCAACATGTCGCCTTTTATCAATCCCTGTGTGTTTCATTGTGTGTGTGTGTGTGTCTCTATTGTTTGTGCCGTCTCTGTGTCCACTTGTTAAGCTTTACGGCTCAGATCTGTGCTGTCAGTAGAAGAGCTTCTCATTTTTTTTACTCGCTCTTCTTCCACATCTGGTGGATTCCAGCTTGTATGAACAGATGTGTTTGGGGTTTTTGGTCTGATGCCATCTTCTCGGTTCCTTTTCCACCCAGGGGTTTGAACCAGAGTGGCTATACACTGGCGAGAATTTTGGCAAGGTGCTGACCACTTTGATGGCGGTCAACTTTGCCACACAAGGTAAGAGTTTTGCAGTCTCTCTCTCTCTCTCTGTGCCTCCAGTCCCTCATATTTGGGGATTCTTGATGAAAACGTGTCCTCTCTGAAAGTACAGCATCAAATATAATTGAGTAGTAGCATTTGGTCTCACGTTACGGTAGCCTGATGTGTGAAAATAAATCCTGACTTCAATGGAAGTCCGTATATTACTCTACCTCCCCTGTCACTTGACGCAAACATTCCAATAAACAAGCTTGGATAGTGGAAAAACGGTACATGCCGCTACATATTAGCAGGTGATTCTTTATTTCCACATGTATGTGCTATGATGGTTTCACAGACTTTGTCCATGCAGCCATTGCAAATGATGATTGTGTGTGTGTGTGTTACCCGTGGGCAGCTGGCATGGCAGTGTGTGTTTGTGTCATGCTGTGTGCCATATTTACTCATGTGCATCCATCGAGACACCCTTAATAATATCCTCTTTTGTTCGTTTTATGTTTTTGACATTTGGATTGAGCTCAGAATTAAGCAAAGTGCATTATGTAGTATATCACACACACACACACACCCCTTTCTTCAATAAGGACGCAGCATAAAATGGTTCGCACCCCATAGGCTAATTACTTTGCTTTTGAGAGTCCTTGTTTGGGGGCACTGAAGAGGTTAAACCAGTCTCCCTCTAGTCTCCAGTTCACAGCGGCCAGAGAACCAGCAGCCTTAGAATTATTTAGTCAGCGTTTCTGGATCAATCGGCCGCCTCTGCGAGCCTCATGATTTATCATAATGTTGGATGCAGCACGATATTAGCGTTGCTGCGGCTCATAATTATTTTCCTCTCTGTTTTATTGATTACTCTATAAATGTCAGAACATTTTGAAAAGGTTGATGTCTTCCAGTTATTCAATTTACAATGATGCACAACAGACAAAGGCACCAAATCCTCACTTTTAATATGCTAGTTTTTGCAAATACGCGGCATGTTTTGCTTGATAAATTACCGAACGGATTCATTGCCGTATGATTTTTGACCCATCAATTAATCGGCTAATTGTTTCAACACTACATGATGTTATCGTCCTCTGGGGATATGTTACGCTCGCTATGACTTTGTTAACGCGTGATCAATCTCTTGAGTGCACTTAAATGAAAGGGGGAGGAGGCATGCCACGACGTGAGATGTGGACCAGAAGCCTCTGTCAGTACTCTGCCTCTGCTTGATATGCAAATCTTTTATAGGCTGGCTATGCCCAGCAGCTGTTCTCCCATCTTCAAAAGTGAACTTGATTGGAAGTGGATTAGTCACAAGTTAGTTGATATGATCAAACACAAGAGGCCTCTGTGTTTTCCATCAATTATCCTCTCCTGGCTTCGCTCCTGACATTTCTGTTCTCGGTATGAACGTTTGTTTAGGGTAAATGCTTTTGAACGTAGCCTGCATACATAAATAGCTGTGGTAACCACAGAGCGTAGCTGACAGAAGGGCTTGTTAGGCTCCTCTGTGGGTGTTGGGAGTGGCATGAGGGATCCACCATGAGCCCAACCTGCAGTACATGTGGACCGCCCCTTCTGCCCTCGGTGTCGCTTTCATCATGTCAAGTCAGCCCTCCCTGACGTCTCGGCATAAGGACAGCAGTGGGGAATCTCCAGCCTTTTACCATACATTGCATAGGCTCCACATGATCTGCTGAGGAAACAAGATTACACAAAGTGTTACCGTAGCACATTTTACTGCCCGTAAGTGAAAGTGCACACTTGCGTTTGTCAGTTGTATTGCTCCAATCTGAACTCCTTATTGGATCTGAATAAGAGGTTATTAAGGCTAGTGGGGTGCTGTTATTTATTTTCTTTCTTCTGTGATTTGCACGAGGATTAGACAGTGGACCTGGCCGCCATCCAGTTGGCATTTGATGGGCAGTCTGTCCTCTGTGATTGTGTTTCTGCTTGTTAGCTCGTAAGAGGTTGCAGGGGCTGCCATGTGTCACTTTTCAAGTGAGTACTGGCGACAAAAATTGATAGCTATGTCAGTGCACCTCAAGGACTGCACTTCCGCTGCAGGACAGCTGGCAGCTACTGACCATAAATCACCGTGACTCTGCTGCAGAGGCACAGTGATGACACTGTAGAGGGGAAAGCATGTCGGTGACATAAATTAGATTTTGCATTTTTCACTGAACTGCACTTCAGATAAGAGACAGGTTTGGAGGAAATTCTGTGAAATATGTGTCAAGTAACCAGAATGAATGTATTTGCTGAACCAACATGTAGACAGCAGGAGCGATCACTTTGTATTATGATCTAAAGGCTGCATGTAGCCATTCCTCCTACAGCTGCTTTATCTTATTGTGTAGCCGTGTGCCAGGTTTGGTTAAATCAGACGATTCTATGTGTGTGTGTGTGTGTGTGTGTGGGTGTCTTTTCTATCCTGGGGCTGTGCAGAGCAATGGACCATACTCGCATGCATTATCATCAAGATGTCAGCACCCAAAGTATGTGCGTCTGCCTCAACTGTGATGATGATGGGATGTGTGTGTGTTGCTGGTGAAGTTGTTCACCTGATGAGAACAAGGCCAGGGAGTCAAGGCTCAGACGTCAATGTAACCGATGTAAAGTCTTTCCATATTTCCTCTGTGTGTGTCCATAGAATGTGCTGCTGAGAGGTCATGTTCGCAGTCCGGCGCTCACTCTCCTAGTCAGTCGACATCTTCACACACACTCTCCAAATCCAAAGGCTCTCTGCGTAGACAATCCAAATCGGTGGTACGGTACCTTCTGTATTTTCTGTTATCTACGTCACAAGCTTGTTCACCCCAATTTGACTTTCCACATATTGCACATTTCTATCCTGAATTAGTCATTGAGTTGTTTACCTCAGATGAATACACATTTTCTTGCATAATGAAGAATAAGTATGTCAAGAGAAGCACAAAACATTTTCCACAAAGCCAAATTTACAAATGCAGATTGAAGATTATGTGAATACATTTTATAATTACATATGTACAAACACACAGATGTTTTTTGCTGATGCACCCAATTTGTTTGACCGTCTCTCCAACAGGAGATGCCTGAGAACGGTGGAGGCGGGCAGCTGATGGTGAAGGCTCGCTTCAACTTCAAGCACAACAATGAGGACGAGCTGTCATTCAACAAAGGCGACCTGATCCATGTGATGCGGCAGGAGGACGGCGGATGGTGGGAGGGCTCACTCAACGGCAAGACGGGCTGGTTCCCCAGCAACTACGTCCGGGAGATCAAACCCTGCGGTGAGTTTGGTCACACAACCAGGATCGTGGATTCCTGAGTGTGATGGTGCTGTAACACAAATGTTTAAACGGGTACAATTATGAAGTGAAGACATTTTGGATGGACATGGATGTAAACTGCATCTCAGGGTAGCAGAGGAAAACAACCGCAAGGCAGTAATTCGTTTTTTAAAATTAGTTGTTTAAAATTTTTGTCGAGATATTCAGTACGAAGTTTAAAAAAAAAAAATCTTTTTGATGATTATAATGCTCTAATCCTTTTTATTTATCTCCTCTACAGAGAAGCCATTGTCTCCTAAAGGCACTCAGCTGACCAAGAACTACTACAGTGTGGTGAGTCAAATTCATGTAAAAATATCATTATCCATTATGTCACTTCGCTTACACACAAAACAAGTGTTTTTATGTGGATCTTAATAATACGTAAAGCAGGAATTCACACATTTAAAATGTATTTGTCATTCTTAAATCTTAACTGTTTATCAGAGTTTGTCAAAATACTGGCAGCTCATACTGACTTAGTGACCATGGCATCAGTGTGTCTGCTTGCATTTTCTCACTTTTTAAGTGAACTAACGATAACAAAAGGACTGATGAAGTATTATGGACTAATAACAACAAAAATAATCCCGGGTAAAACTAGTTAATAATTATCTGAACAGTTTACTTTTAGGAGATATTGTGCATTCTTGAAATCTGCCAACTTTAACTGTTCTGCTGATTGTGCTGCTTCTGCAGGTGGTACAGGACATCTTGGAACACGAGCGGGAGTTTGTCAAAGAATTACAAACGGTGCTCAGTTGTTACCTACGACCCCTGCAAGCCAGCGACAAGTAAGATCAGATCCATTAATGGGCAAAATGCATCATCTAATCCACAGGGCAATGTGTAATTCTATACGCGTATTCTATAAACGAAATTAACGTTTCAGAAATAATTCAATATTTTTGAATTCACTGAAATTGTAATTGTGATAAAGCTCACTGTACTTTCATGTTTAACTTTCTTTCGTCATGTCTGATGCAGAACAGTCGCTATTGCTAATGCTAAATATGTGTGTGTTCAGGCTGAGCAGTGCAGACAGCGCCACCCTCTGTGGAAACCTGGAGGAGATACTCACCTTCCAGCAGGGACTGTGTGTGTCTCTGGAGGACTGTACCAAGTAAGTCATGCTGGACCCGGACCTCCATGGAAACTTTTTGCTGTTTGGTCAGTTTTGTTATTTAATAAACTCATCTTAGTGGAGAGCAAAGTTTGGACCACAGTGTACACTCTGCTGTGCTTGTATTCTACACAATCAAAAGCCTTTTAGAAGACCATTCTAGTATTCATTTATGTTTTATAGTAGGTCATTTACTACACTGCACACATACTATACATTGCTTCCAAGTGTTCCGCAAAGCGTACCGTACTTGATTACATTTTTGGAATCATTTTCTTCCTCCAAGACATTCTCTTCATGGCTCAGAAACCAACTTGGAAAGATTTAATTTTTTTTTGAAATAGTTAATCCATCATAGTCAACATGCAGCCCAATATATTTACTATGTTTGCAATCATTCATTTGGTGCATTCATGCACTGGTTGGGAAACTCTGGCATCCAAGGCTTCTGGAGAGAAATGGCTGTTAGGAATGTGAAGTATCTGCAGTTGTTGAAATAGTGTAAACTATATAATTTCAAGACCTGGGAATCGCTATCAAATTCAGTTTAAGAAATCTTAATATATTACGATTTTGTTGTTAATCTGTTAATCCGATGAGAAATCAGTTGAATGAAGACCTGTAATTTGCCAGAAAGTTATTGTATTCTGTCAGTAAAACATCTTTTGACAGGATCAAATTCAAGATGCCCTGAATAATGGCAGCATTTTAGTTATTTGGAAATTATTCTGTATATCATCAATGCAATTTTATACTCTCCTTCTTTCACTCAACCGTTTTCTTCTGTCTTCGCAGAGTCCCAGAGGGCCAGCAGCGAGTGGCGGGCTGCTATTTAAACCTGATGTGTCAGATCAAGAATCTGTACCTGGCTTACTGTTCCAGCCATCCCTCAGCTGTTTGCATCCTCACTGACCACAGGTCAGTCATGCCGCAGCTGTTCACCACAACAAAGACCAGTCTGATTCTTAATCATGAAGATATTTTGAGAATTGGGGTGAATAGTGCAAATGTAATAGCCCTGCTGTTCAGGTGACTTAAATGTGCCTCATGGTGGTAGACTCACTCAACTAATGAAGGTTACTACTCTGTGGTAGTAAATCCTTCACCCTCTGCTATAAACTCGGACATGCAGCCTGTAATGTGTAAAGGTTTCGAGGGTAAAAAAGGTTGGAAACCATTAACATAACCAACCTAAATGCCCTCAGACTTTGCTTACTCACCTGTCTAATTCACAGTCATTGTTTTCATATATTTTTGTTGACATTGTTCATTGATAGCTTCCAACCACACGGTGTCAGGCTTTCCCATCCGTAAGTAACCAGGGAGCTTACAGTAACTCAGCCTGAGCAGTTACACCGA
Organism: Anarhichas minor; assembly: GCF_050575085.1. NCBI lineage: Eukaryota > Metazoa > Chordata > Actinopteri > Perciformes > Anarhichadidae > Anarhichas > Anarhichas minor. The sequence goes on along the minus strand of NW_027466474.1, from coordinate 5,195,885 downwards.
GTCCCCTGAGTGCTGAAGGTTTCCTTCAACTCGGTCACTATTAAAGAGCGTCACTCTCACTGAGGGGCACCGGCTGATATTAATCTGTTTCGCATTGGTCAGAGTCGCTGTGAAACAGCAAAACAAAGTTTAATTGATATAGAGTAATGTAGAAGTGGCTTGTCCGATTCTACACAGTGAGCTGCAGGTTAGGTTGAATTACTCACAGGAAGCAGACTGTTGACAGGATACATTGTCATTGTGGTTATGTTGACAGGCAAGCGAGGCGCTTTTTCACAGTAAGCACATTTGCGTTTCAGTTGCAGGAGCCTTTTTCTGTGACATTCACATTTACTCAATGTTACCAGTTCGTGCTGCTACAGGATACCCTATGATTGAAGTTTTGGATCATGGAAACTCATGAATGGTGCTACTTTCAAAGCGCATTTTTTTAAAGTTTGCAGTGAAGTGAGAGTATATAGCAAGAGGAAAAGTGCAAAAGAAACAATGACCTAATTTGTCTTTTTAATGTTATTAACACCATTACAGTTATCTGTGGTCCATTCTCACATGTACAACAGGTGTGATAGGCTGTGGGTTTTTGTCATCGTGTTAGTGGTTCTTACAGCAATGACAAATGCATGGGAACCTTTAAAAAGTGGTTAGATATTTTAAATGTTAAGCGTTCGCTGTCACAAAATCTGAATTCTGAGAGTTTTCATAATGCAGCAAATCAGTATAGTATATAGTTTTGCCTTTTTAAAGGATTGTTTAATGCTAATTCTGTGGAAACAAATTTATATATATATATATATATATATATATATATATGATTCCACTTAACCAACACAGATAGCATAATGTTGTTAAATTTCTCTCTTTGGAAATTTTACTAGATGATAAAACCATTTCAGTGTGCAAAATGTATTAAATCCCAATACTACTGTGTGTGTACCATCTGGATTCACAGATATATTTTGTGAAAATTATAAACTTTATATTGAAGTAAATCTTCAAGTTGACGCAATGTTTCGTGTCTTTGAGTCGTCCCTGAGCCTTGACCTGTACAGTCGGGGGGTGCTGCTCTGCACACTGTAGTTTATCCCCATAAAAGAATCTTAAAAACCTAAACTGAGCTTGTTTTTGTGTGTTTAACAGTGAGGAACTAGACAAGTTCATGGAGAGCCAAGGAGCCAGTTCTCCAGGGATCCTGACCCTGACCACCAGTCTCAGTAAGCCCTTCATGAGGCTCGACAAATACCCCACGCTGTTGCAGGAGCTGGAGAGACATGTGGAGGTACAGGAAATAGAAATAAACTTACAATGTTTAAATATATACTGAAAAGATATGTAATTAAATATATTTCTTTGACAAAGGAATTGAAAATACTATCAGTGTGTTGTATTTATATATGTACTGTATATTTGTAACCACAGCCAACCATTTGTAGATTTGATTTTTGCCCAACAACTAAATGGCATCTAATGACTGACAATGTATGTCAATGGAAAGTTAAAAACCCTTGAGTCTTATGCGTATATTACATCATGCATACTATGTGCTTTAACATTTAGAGTTAGGCTGCTATGTTTGTTGATGTGTTGTTTTTTTTTCCTCCACAGGAAGCCCACCCAGACTATGCTGACATTGTAAAGGCAACGGCAGCATTCAGGAGCCTAGTGGTAAGTCTGGTAACATCCAGGGGGCTCTGCATGCTTACATTAGCCTCCAACTATATTATCTTTGTTCATCTTCACAAATTCGGGATTCGGCTTGTAGAGTACAGATCAAGGCTGAGTAAACGAGCTGTAAGCCTCTCATGTCGATTCTCAAATATTGGGTTGCATCTTGTTTCTGTCCATTTATTGATTTATCTTCCCAACAAAATTCAAGACACTGTTTTGTGTCAAAGGATAAAATGTGGCTTAAAGCTGGGGTAGGAAGTTATTTTTTTGGCGTCATTGGGCGTAAATTCCATAATTACGTTTCAAGTGGTCCGAGAGAAAACCGACTTGTCCTCGCCTCCTATTGGCTCTGTTTTTAGGCTTTAGAAAGGCTAGCCGGTGACGGGAGACGTTGGGCAATCACAGGTCATTTCAGAGAGAGGGCGTTCCTATTGGCAGTTAAATGCAGATGCACAGCTTTTAAGAAAGGCCTCGGCGCTTGCGTCCTGTCTGAACAGCTCAAATGGTTAACATGTTGAATTAACCCATAGACCGGCATGCATAAACGGTCAGACATGTTCTCTGTGGTTAACCGCTGACATCCCTCCTGCCGACCCCAGCTTTAAGTAAAGTTGCTTTTCAACTGTATGTTTAGTCTCTAATGTTAATCAACTGACCGTATCACTCACATGAAATCAGTCTCATGTTTGGGTTATTTGTGAGTATTTGTATAGTTTTTATGATGTCACCTTTGGTTGTCAGACGGGTAACACACAAATTACATAACGTAGCACTTTAGAAACAAGAGGGAGAGAGGGTGAAAGAAACAATGTCCGTGTGTGCTGCATGTTGATGAACATGTTGTTCCTGCAGTGGGTGTGAACTGAAATGGCACCTTTTAGAAGAGTTGGTTTAGAAACACATAACCGCACTGTACCTGAGTGAACATCACTCTGAGACACAGTTTCCTCGGTATAGCTCGGGAGTTCCTAGTAAGAATAGTTGAGGTGACTCACATGTCTCTTCAGCAGAGCTGCACAGGAAAGCGGGAAAAAAAACCTTCACCCGATACCCACTTGTAATTTGCAAGTCTCGTTTGTCTTTGTGTTTTCAAGTGGTTGGGTAGGCAGAGGCTCATGAAATGCTACTTACACCTCTGCAGCTCTCCGTGTTCAGAACTTCTTTTTTTTTTTTTTTGTGCAGTGGAAAATGGCATGTCATTTTTCCTGTTTGAGGAGGGAGAGCCCCTGCCCAGCACCTGAAAACATGCTACTTTATTTTGCAGGTTACTCCATATACTTATGACAAAACAATGTACACAGTAAATATTGAAGTAAACATTTCCATTTTTCAAAGCCATATCCACAGTGGGAAGAAATCCCTGCTGCTCATTACTCATTATTTCTAAAAGACAAGCAACCACCTTGTGTTGTACGAGTGTGTGTCACATACTTGACATTGGGTAAATTGGACTGGAATTCTTCAAATCCAGTAATCTAGAAAAGATTTCAGCAAAACTATTTCCAGATCAGCTCTAAGTTCTTTCCAATTTTATCCAGAGTAGCCCTATATATCTTATTGTTCTAATGAATTATAAAATGTTTTTGCAGCTTCATGCTTCATTGACGTGTGTGTGTGTGTGTGTGTGTGTGTGTGTGTTTAGACGCAGTGCCAGGAGCTGCGGAAGCGCAGGAACCTGGAGCTCCAGATCTTGTCAGAACCAGTGCGTGGCTGGGAGGGAGACAGCATGAAGAGCCTGGGTTACGTGGCCTACATGTCCCAGGTCCACGTAAAAAATGGGTCCAGTGAGGTGAGAGACGTGTCGGGTTTGACGAAATACAGGAAGAAAGCTGTAGATTAGAATCAGCTGGGTTCAATTCAGTCAAAGAGAATAGAAGGAAGGGAAAGTGTTCAAGGATTTATTGCATTGCGAAGCCCAAAATGTGCTTTTGCATGCACAGAGAAGACTGTAAGACGGACTTCCATGAGCTTCTTTTGCCATCTCTAATAAACTTTGGAATACTGGGGTCATTTCTCGTCACATTAAAATGATCATATCCATTTCTCAATGAAGCCTACTGGGTACCTCTCCTGCTCCCCTATAACATATAATTTACAGTTAGACATGCAGTTGTCATAATTTCACAGTCAATTAAAAAAGCTGCAATTACCCTAAATAGTTCAGGAAATGTGCAATAAATCTTATGTTCCTTCCTTTCATGAGTCCAAATTTAGATGAGGCCAATTCTTTTATTTTCACGGCCTAAATGCTTTATTTTAGATCTCTATATATCATACTTTGTCCTAGATTGAGAATGCATGGGGTGTTGAGGTAAGCAGACAGAGGAAGTGTGAATGGCCCCTCGAGGTGAAGTGCTCTAGATTTGTTTGACGAATGCTAAGTCTCACTATTACGATTAACAGCCCTGATGCCCAGAAGTGTGTCATTATTTAAAACAAATGTGAATAATATAACTTAGCCTAAATGTGTTATAGGGTTCCCAATGAACCGTGTGTGCAAAATGACAGCCTCCTCTTTTGGTAATTCAGCATCCCCCTCGTGTTTTGTAGCAGAAACCTACAGTATGTAGGCCATACGCGTACTGAAAAACCAGCTCCTCTTTCTTATGTGGTTTCTGTGCAGGGGTCGACTTTGAGTCGGTGGTTGGAAGGAAGAAAGCCCAAGATAGACATTTGGATTCACCCTCCTTTATGTTTTTATCACTGCTAACCGCTTTCCAACCACCATACTAATCACCATACCAACTGTCTTGGCAGCCTGTCTTATTTTCCATCTATATAACAATCAACAGCCTTGCCAAACCAGTTCCTAGTTGCTAACGTGAGCTAAAATATGCCAGCGTCAGCTATAATGATGGTTTCGTTTTTGTCTCTTTCGTGCAGGAAAAAGAGGAGCGCTACCTAATGCTGTTCCCTAACGTGTTAGTCATGCTCTCTGCCAGTCCACGGATGAGTGGCTTTATTTATCAGGTGAGCAACACAGTATACATTATGTCTCCTACATCAGTCCTTCATGAGTATTTATTTCCTATTTGTCTGAGTTTTCATTTTTGTGGGCACATAATGTCATTCATTTCAGGCTATAACAAGATATAGAAGACAAGTCCTACTTATGATATGGTGGTATCTTATTTCCTCTCCCTTTGCTTGTCCCATTCAGGGAAGACTGCCACTGACAGGCACCACTGTAACAAGACAAGCAGAGGATGCAGACAATGGCCACTATGCCTTGGACATTACAGGTTTGCATCTGAAGCTCTGGGGAAAATTCTGACTCATCTTCTTCAGTTTAGTCGAAGATACAGCAGTAATACAGTGTATTAGATTGTAACCCAAATAAAGAATCGTAGATGAAGCATCAGCCAAATAAAGAGTCGTGGGACTGTCTTCAAAACTCTTACAGTGTTCTTACCGTGTCTAATCCCAGGGAACTAATTCATACGACAATACTTAACATTTTAAATGTAAACTAGCTGTCGAGGCAGTCCTTCTCCCTGTCGAATATCCATGCTGCTGGCTGTACACAGTCTGAAAAAAAAGATCAGATTTGCCTCAGTTGCTACACACGTGTATATAGATAGAGCATTTGACAGTAAAGGCCTTTAAACGCTGCTGGTGTTTTTTTCATTTGATTAATTTGCACTTCAATATATTTTTTGAACTGTTGTTTTTGTCATGAATACTTTCACGAAAATACATTTTTCTGAGCTTTCGCAGCGTGAAAAAAGGCATCAAACAGTCATGTTGTGCAAACGGGGTTGAGCTGCACCTTTTCTTTATATTTATATGAACTCAAAAGCTCCTCCGTAGTCCGAACCATGACGGCAAACTTTTAACCGTGACCGAGGCAGTGCATACCAGGTCCATTCCTTCTGTTCTTACCTTTCACAATAAAAGCCCTGGACATACAAAATTCACAAGCGGGTATTTTGCATTTTTGTGTAGTTTATTTGTCACGCTCCAGGTGTGTGACGGTCTTAAGAAATGGAGGTCTCCACCAAAACATGTTGCTTTTCTTGCCTTACACTTTATTTTGCGGCATCTTTGTGTGCAGGTTGTCCATTTTGCGTTTGATCGTGTGTGTTGCTAAATTTTGGGGGACATGTGAAGTAGACTTGGACCTCTAAAAGACCCCTGCATTTCGTGCGTGTGCTTTTGTGTTCATGTGCTGCAGGAGGCATGATCGATCGTTTTACAGTGTTCTGCAGTAGTGCCCAGGAGTTACAAGAATGGCTGGAGCACCTTCAGCCCTTTACCAAAGGAGGAAGCCCTGCAGGAACCATCTCAAAGGTTAGGACACACACACACATACAGTAAACCGTCAAAACAATACCAAGAGTGAACCCTGCAACATGCTGAGGTGTGAAAAACAGACTCATCTTTCATTACACCTATGATTCCCACCCACTCCCTTGTCTTCTTTCCTTTCATCGTCTCACGTAGACTGTAGAGGGCAAGCCACTGAGCATGGTCGGCACCCCCACTCACCTGTCCCACCTGGGCAGCCTCAGCGCCGTCAGTCGAGGCCCCCTGGAACCGCCAAAGATCAGCAAGCCCTGGTCTCTCAGCTGTCTGCGCCCCGCGCCTCCCCTCAAACCCTCTGCTGCACTGGGATACAAAGAGGTAGGAGGTTGTAGAGTTGCACTAACAAGTCTACACACGCTTGATGTGCATCTTTTTTAAGCGGTGGTGCAGTACATTGTTAGTCAGAAACCGCAAGAAGTCCTCCTCCACTTCAAGTCCCTCTCTGTGGCCCCCGTTTCTGTCTGTACTTTATTCAGACCTCCTCTAGTCTGTTTCACACAATACTTTCCACCAAACACACAAATAACACAAGTGAGGTTGACACACGCCTTTAATCCAAATATTGTGACTCATATTCAGCAGTATTTAAATTGATATTCGTGCCGCAAACATCACTGCAACTACCTACAATCGTAATCTATTGGCATGTTAGCCGCCTGTAATGTAATTTTGTACCAAAGCAGCTTTCAGTATTTGTAGATAAATGTTAGATTTGTAACTTTTCTGCTGTGGCTGAACATTTTTATTCACCTTTATTAACTACTCCTTCGTGGCGTTTGACATGTTAACATAACCTAAACTACATGTGGTCACACAGACTCTAAAAACGTTGTACTGTGCTGTGATGACAACAGGAAACTCCTTCACATATGTAGAATAGTACTTTGCACAATGTGTGGGCCACCTAAATATTGTACATGACTGTTATTAATAATGCAGTAAATAGAATATGTTTAACACGACTTCAAGTGTGTCTGAAACATGACGGAGTATGAGAAGTATTCTGAGAAGGTTAATTCCAGTAACAAAGTCTCACTGGCATTGAGTGTACCAGTGGTTAAAAGCTACTTGGCTTTGAGGGTGTTGGAGCTCTCACTCTGTAGTCCACGTGGGAGGTAGAAGCTTTAACAAAGTTATCAGTTGGCTCTTTAAAACTTTCAGTTAGCATGGACAGTCTAGGGATGTGTTGAATACAGTAAACATGCGACTAGGCACTTTTTTTGATTTAATCTCTGTACTTGTTAACACTAAATACACACGTATACTACACGAGCTGATTCTTGTCCACTGTGACAATGGAACCAAGCAGACTTGTAGCTATTTGGCTCTTTTTACTCTGCCCTGCAAAGAATGCATGTATAGTCCCCTGAATGCATAACCTTCTTTCTGCCAAATTCTCCATATATCTCTTTTTTTTTTAACTTGAAGTAATCAACCTATTCTGCATAGACAAAGAATTGGTGAATGGCAGAGTGGGGTATACAAATGTTCACCATTAACTCTCTATCACACCCTTCTCTCGTCGTATTTTTTCATGCACATTTCCCCTTTTTCTCTCTTTCTCCATCCTGCCTTCTGTAGAGGATGTCTTATATCATGAAGGTAAGGTTAGATCACACTCTGTTTCTATCTGTGTGTGTGTGTGGATAAGGATGTGGGTTAGGGGGTGGGGGTGGGATGCGTTTCTGATGGGGTTTGCCTATGTGTGTGTGTGTGTTTGCCCCAGTGTTGCGCTGGCATGCCATTGCTCTGTTTGCTTCACTCCTCTCTCTCATTGTCATCTGTTGGTTTCCTGTTTTCTGTGGCCCTGCGTGTCTGCTCTTTTTTTTTTTTTCTTCTCATTCCCTTTAGGGAGTCAAGTTAAAAACAACCTTTCTCATGCAACAGTAGTAGCCTACTAATTTCTACTTGCGGGTGCAATTTGTGGACATCATGAACACAGTCATGTCATTCAGTCCTGAGTGAGTTACTTTGCACATGTGTGACATTTGAATAATCAGCAGCCCAAATATGCTGTCATGGGTGAGATCATGTCTCTTTTTAAAGGGGAACTACAACTAAATTAAGAATTCCAATATGCTATTTCCTTTTAAAGCGCTATATAAATAAAATGTATTATTATTGTTATTTCCATGGCCTAGGAAAGTTCAATCAATATTTGTGAACATGAGCTAATGTCTCGCTAGTGTCCATCATCTATAATATCTTTCCCAATAGACCATTTCACATTAAATTAAAGATTACGTCTCGTCAACGTTAACACCCAATTGATATCGGACCTCTCAAAAGAGATATTGGTCGCTAACGTTAGCTAAAGCAAATTTTGTTAATTGACGAACAAAGTAGCAATTACTGGAGTAAAGGCTGTAAAGGCCCAGATTTATGTAGACACATAAACTTTGACGATTAGCGCCACCGCCTGACAGTAATAAGGAAACATTATCCTGGGATCTGGCTAACGTTAGCCCTCCTGAATATGTCATTAACAGTTTGATGGCTGGTTAGTTATTGATAACAAAGAAGAGCATCAACTCGGCAACAAGTTGAGTTGCGTGACATAAAGACCCTTTCTTCTTTTATATTGTCCTTGTTGCAGTGTATGTGAATGACATCAGCCGACAGGAAATCAACATCGACCCAAGCAATGCAATTCCATTCAAATGGTCTATTCATTGTCTACTGAGCAGTACCAGACTTAATACTTGATGACATCACAGATTTTAATTTAGCACTCTAGAATTGTGAGAGTGTTGTTCATGTTTAATAATAATTTTGGACTGTCTTAGACCTCAGGAATAACATGTATGAATTTTGAAAATGCTTGGTTCCCCTTTAAGTGGATTGCATGTTTCCTGGAGAATCAGACTGGAGCTATGTTTTCCATGCATACAAATGTGCAATTGTATTTGACGTCACAAGGACTCCTCTATGTCTGCTCGATGTAAAGGCAGTTGTTCAACACGTTGGACAAAACAGCGTAATAAGGCTATCGTACGTCTCAATCTCCCGGCTTTAAAGTGACGCAAATATCACAGGACATGTGTGCACTGCGCATAATGCACTATTGATGTACATCAAGCAGGTGGATGGAGCTAAATCTTGACACAAATTGCAGTGTGCCACTGAATTGCACATCACTCTACGTCACCTCTCCTCCCACCCTTGTATACAATGAGAACACCAAACCAACGAGGAAAGAACCTCAGTAAAAGTCAGGAAAATGTGTTTTGTGCCGTGCGCTTGCATTCACTCTCATCCATGAACCCCTTCAAATGTTGATGAGGTCAAAACTCAAGCAACACTTGTAGTAGCAGTTTTGATCTCTTCAGACTTTTCCCCTTCTCCATGCACCCTTTGGAAGTAGGTGAAATTGGGCCTCAAACTCCCACTCTCCATTTTATAGTCATATGATGCTGTCAATTATTCCTCCTGATTCTCATGAGGGACTTTTAGGAGTCTGTGGTAGAGTTTGTGAAAGTGGATTCTCACTAAATTACTAAAACAGACAATTGCTTATCATCTATTTTCCTGTTGCGTGTTTGACTAAGCCTCTCATTTCCAGCGAAGGACATGGGGCAAATTACTTCATGTGAAGTATAATAAGAATATGACGTTTAAGTGCCATAAGTTATCTCCACCCATCTGCATTAACATGATCACCATGACTAAACCGTTGATTATTCATCACACCTCAGCTTTTATTGTTTGCAGGAGAGGAAACAGAGTGCGCTTGTTTTCAAACCCTTAGATCAACCCAGAAGCAAAAAAAGGAAAATATCTCATTCATAAAACCGCATCATTGCGGTTGGAAAGATTGTAGAAAATCATGTGATAACATCTCGGCTTCCTTTCCCATAGCTTTGTCAACACTGTATCCCACAGGTAAAGCTTGAATATTCCAAGCTTTTTTTCTTCTTCTCCTTCCCCGCCAGTAGTCAGTGGTGGGTCAAATATTCTTGATTTAATAAGTACTGTGAAAAAACGTGTTTTTAATTTGTCTTTTCTTGATGCTGCGTTAGGCAGGATAGCACAGATGGATCACATGGCTGGGTTGGTCACAGTCATCACCACACGCTTGCTGCCTTGTCTGTTGATGGAATTTTGTTCTTTTGATGTTGTTTGTTCATAAGGGATGCGCGTCCCCCGTAAGCTTGCATTCTGTTTGGTTTGGAACCTCCGCTTTACAGGTGTGTAAATGCAGTGTGTGTGTCCTTAGAGAGAAATGTACTGAATTTGATGTTGGACTCTTCAGGACTCCAGCAAGAGCCCGCGGCCCATGAAGAAGTTCCTGCCAGGCAATAGGAAGAAAGAGCGGAAGCCCTCTGATGACGAAGTTCAAACGAGGAAAAGTAGGAGTTTTATCTTCCTAAAGAATGATAGATGGCTTAATACTTGGGAGTGTCCACATGTGATGTCATTGTATGTCCACTAATGCAGTGTGTAATGCAAAACAGGAATGCATTTGTCACCATCTGCTGAAGTTTGTATTGATGATATTGATCATCTGTGCTCTTGACAGGCACGGTGGCGCTGGAGGAGGACGCTCAGATACTGAGGGTGATTGAAGCGTACTGCACAGGGGCCAGCCAGCATCAGGCCACCACAGGTGTGCGTTTATGTAAGGAAAATGTTTCTTTAATGCCTTCTTAGATTGCACATCTTCAACAGCTGATAGAGCCATAAATCAAGCCTGTGTGTGTGTGTGTGTGTGTGTGTGTGTGTGTGCGTGTGTGTGTGTGTGTGTGTGTGTGTGTGTGTGTGTGTGTGTGTGTGTGTGTGTGTGTGTGTGTGTGTGTGTGTGTGTGTGTGTGTGTGTGTGTGTGTGTGTGTGTGTGTGTGTGTGTGTGTGTGTGTGTGTGTGTGTGTGTGTGTGTGTGTGTGTGTGTGTGTGTGTGTAGCGGTGCGGAAAGAGTGCGTCCCTCAGGTGCTTCTGCCAGAGGAAGAGAAGATCATTGTGGAGGAGATGAAGAGCAACGGGCAGACAGTTATTGAGGAAAAGTAAGCATATTATTACTTTTGGCAAACAGCTTTATCATGTTTTTCACTGTAAATGGATTCAGAAATGTGTTATTGGTCTAATTCAGGCTGTTGAGGAATGAATCCTCGCACAGTATGATCTTTGGTTGAAAGGCAGGATAACCTGGATATCCAGGTTGTACATGATACATGAGCAGATGTTTTAAAGGGAACAATAAATGCATATTGTCTAGCAATACTTACTTGTTTTTGTGTTTCTTTCAGGAGCCTGGTTGATGCTGTGTATGCTCTAAAAGATGAGGTTCATGACCTGAAAAAGGTAAGCGTGGTAAACCCCCGAGGCCAAAACACTGTTTTCCAATTTTTGACTATTTTGCCTCCATAACCATTCTTTTTTCAGACTAGTGGAAATACAACATCCTAAGTACACATTTAGGTGTTTATTTCACTACACTCTGTCTATTTGTGTCTGTAGACTTCTCCTAAATTCATTCATGTATGTAAATGTATCGGCAACATAGTTGTGCGTCCTACTTGTTAAGGGTGCGATTGTGTTTGTTGACATTTTGGGGGGGGGGGGTTAGGAATGTGGTTAAATGTACTAGAGACAAACCGATATTGGATTTCAATGAAACCGATCTGTTGATAATGTATCAGATTACATTTTCATCTTTGTATCTTATAATCTTTTGTTTTCACTTTTACCAACATGCCTCTTTCACCATATAGTTTTCAACATTATATAAAAATGTATCGGGCAAAACGGTTATAGTAACTTCATCAAAGAAAAAGCACATTATATTAACATCAAATGAGATACAGATATAGTACATCTGTCATCGACTTGTATCAGCCTGTAATGACGGCTTGCTGATGCATCAGTCGGTCTTTAGACTGTATAAACGAGTTTGTCCTTTTGTCCGCTTTTCCACAAAAAGTAGCATGTTCATGCAGGTTTTTTAAACAACTGAAAAACAAGTTTAAAATTGACTCCTTTTTCATTGCCAGTCGACGAGTATTCCTTTCTTTTTTTGTGTCGCGTCTTGACTGCACAGTCGCGCCTAACAGGGTTAGTAAACAGTGAAAATGATATGGCGGTTACTTCACTTCTCCATTTTACGTGTTACTTATTCAGTCTCTCATTCAAACTCTCAAACCTGAGCTGGTGATTGTTAGAACAGTGTAAAGACTTACAAAGACAGCTGTGATGAGTTTTATTTGGTTTCTGTCGAGTTTGAAGTGTGTTTTTTAATAATCAGTGAGGTCAAATTACAGGTTCTGTCAGTGGAGTCTTGTAGCTTTGAGGAGCGCATATAATGATTCACATCTAACTCTGTGAATTAAGGGTTTATTTAGACCTCTGTCAAGTTCCAATGAAGTTTGTTTCCATAATCTGCGATGTAAAATGACTGTTGTCTGTTTGGATTCTGGTGTCTTTAAGGAGGGAATATTAATTGTATGTTATTAATTCGTAATAATTGTCCAAATCTCTGTTGATTTTATTTATCATATATTCACTTCAAAAGCCAGATGTTAGTGGGTGTTAGTGGTTTTTCTGTCCAGTGGGAAAGGGGCTTAAGACAACCTGTCCAATACTGTCATTGTCTGCATGTTTTACAGGAGAATAAGTGGATGAAGCAGTTTCTGGAGGAGGAGCAGAAGTCTCGCAAAGAGCTGGAGAGAGTGGTTCGAAAACTGGCCAAGCAGAAGAATGATTGTGCTTGGGAGGACTGAGGCCACTGAACACATCCACACAATCATCCTCACCCTCGTGTGGCTCTGTATGCGTGTGTGTGTGTGGGTACATTTATGTAAGCGTGCTTGTGGAGGGTCAGCTGTGTGTGTGTGTGTGTGTGTGTTTGTGTATCTGTCTATGTAGCGTCTCCATATTTCAATCACACACAGCAGAGTGGAACTCCCTCGCTGACAACGCTGCTTGGGAGGTTCTACGTTTCAAGTGCTGGAGCTTGATTTGACATTCTTGATGAAATCTAATCTGTCTTCCTGATCCAGCCTCACTAGATGAGACCAGAAATATGCTTCTCCACAAAGCAGCTCAGCGAAACCAAGACTGGTGAAGTGGGATGTTTCGAACATGCTGCCTCTAGGCGACTGGCACTGTGAACACTCCCCCAACAAATGGGACAATTTTGGACAAGGAAAAAAACACAAGATCTCCGCTGCTTCGTTTGCTTCAGTTGGAAATAGAAAAAGGAGTACGAAGCCATCAAGTCCGATAGGTGTTCTCTTGCATGCACTTCCGTTATCAAGGGGACTGATTTTTCTTTTCTTCACATCGTGAATGTTTTCGTCATTGTCATGTTTTATTTGTCAGAAGGACACCCATGAGTCATTGAGCTTTCATGAGTGTGAGCGATTGCCATTTTTGTACCATTCTAGACATTCACATCACACGGCTCCACACCGTTTTTTTGTTGGCGTTTAAAGCAATTCAAACAGGTTAGCTCATCATGCGACATTCAGTTGTTTCCAAAAGCAGCCCTTGTTCATTAAAAAACTGCATGAATGTACAGTGTTTCTACAGTGTGAATTCTGCATCAGAAATGTGATAATCAAGATATTCAGATATATAGTCCAAAGCTATCAGGGATGCAGCTGCATAATAAAATAGAAAAAGGCTTCGCTATGTATCATTTCTATACAAGAGAACGCAAATAATGACATAGATGTCACCCCTACTCTTCTTACTAAAATATATTCAAGTATGATTTTAGCATATTAATTACATAGCCTTGCGTTATTTTGAATTTTAAAAGAATATTCATTATTTATTGTTCACCCAAGCATTTATTTGTGGTGTTGGCCTTATTGATGTAGTTTTGCTGCCTTTACTTCTGTCTGGAATTGTATTAAACTACTCCAGGAAGAAAAACATCCTCATTTTGGCCAAGGGAAAATAGACATTTTTTTTCATCTCAAAAGAGAAAAAAAAAAAGTGACTTTAATAATGAGTCTGACTTGAGATTTCAGAGGTTTTTGTTCGCAGCCTCTGTGGCCTCCTAACAGGGTCCTGCAGAGCTGATAGAGACGGGAATCAAGCCGAGAGATTTATTTGCGGGTGTTGAGTCGAGCTCAAATGTTCAAGTGCCTCCCGAAGGGGTCGATAAACTTTAAGAGTTTATGACCGGACTGGGACTAAATGCATGATTTATATAGAAAGTGTCACAGGTGGTTTATCGTAATATTTCAATAAGAATAGCTCAAGCTTAATGGGTATATATATATATATATATATATCGGGTCTGAAAAACATACAGGGCTTTGCGTGCTATTTAAGATGCAGCCTCTTTACAAAGACCCGCTGCGGTACATTTCCTCATGAGGTTGAGTGTGTGTGTGTGCACTGTCAACACTGTTAGCTACTCTTGCAGCACTGCAGAGCAGCTGTGGATGGAATTGAAATGCAATAAGTGACTGCTTTACTGGCTGACCTCTGGCTCACCATGGAAGGCCAGATTTGGAGAAATTGCAATATTAAGAAAAGAATTAACCCAAAAAAGGGCCACACCATGTGGTCAAGCCACCACACTGTCAGGCTTTTCATCATTTGCCATTTGCCTTGATTTAATCACATCTCTTGGTATTGATGATTGTTTAAAGATCACTGTCCAGGTCCCAATTTTCATCACACATGACCCAAAATATTCCAACATTGTCGTAGTGCGCAATCACTGTTGGGATAACATGTTCCCTGTTGAGATTAACATTATTGCTGTTCCTGTGTCCTAAATTGTTTTCATTACGTACCACATACTTTAGTTTTCAACTCCAAATATCCTCAGCGAGCACTTACTGGTGGGAGGTTGAGCTCCGGTTTCATCTTGTTTATCTCCAGACCACTGTGTGTATTGTTTTTGGCAGGTTGTTCTATGCAATTGTTGTTGTTGCAAGTATTGTAATGCTTTTTTTTTTTTTCTAGACACTCTGTACTTTGTGTTTGGTATGGTCATCCTGGTCATCCTTTTAATAAAAGTTTAATATAATACTTTTTGACGTTAATTTCACGAAGGGAGAAATGGAAAACTCCAAAGGTTTGGAACACATATCGCCACACACACACACAGTATGAGCTGCATGTTCCCTCGTTCACACTGGAACATCCACCCAGACAGGCTTTTCCATGCAGCATTTGGCGCATGTGCGGTTCAGGAATTTGTGGGTTGTTCAGATTTCGGTAGCGAGCAACCCTTCACAGGATGGAAGCAGTGACTAGAATAGATGACTTCCTGTGAGAGTGCGTCGCCTCTGCATCTGTACACACCTCCATAGAGATTCACACTTTCCATTCTGCTTAACTCTACGACAGTGACATGCCAGACGCTCTGCCAGGTTTTGTGATGTCTGAGGTGCTAACTTTAAACCTCCTGGTAGAACCTTTGCATTACTCACCAAGTACTTTCAACACTTTATATTAGTCAGCAGACAGGTAAGCTTAGGTGTATCCAGTGATTTAAATTTAAAAAAAAAACTAGGTCAAGGTCCAAACCGTGCATGTGGATTTTAACAGTTTGACAGTTACAGTTCATGCTTTAGTCCATTACTATTATCCTCAATACTTGCTACTTCAAACCATGCTGCGGGGCGCTTGTGTTTTGCAGTGTATGAATGTTTGGCTGCAATTGTGTGTCAAAGTGTTGTTATCATTGTGAGGTAGTGCCCACCCATAGATTAGATCAATCTGTATTTAATCTGTATCGCCACATGACAAAGAACCGAAATGAAACTTGTGGGGTTACTCATAGACCACATGGAAATGGTTGGGAACCAATACTGTGGTTAATTAAAGTTAATTAAGATGTGAATTTCCTTCCCAGATGATCTTTCTTGTACCACTGAAAACAACATTCAGTTTGATGCTTACGTTTCTTTACATACCACAAAATGATATTCGGTATTGAGTCTAGTTATCACCTCTGGAGAGGTAACCTAGATCTTCAGTGGTCTTGTTTCTTGTGGCTTAGCTTCGTGAGAAAATGCAGTCTTTGCTGTTTCACGTGTAAATTGAAAACCAGTGGTACAGAATGGAAATGCGTAAGGTTGTGCGCTTTGTGTGGTTAAAGTTTGACTTCTGTGTAGCCCATGCAGCGTTAATACTATTGATGATTGTGGGTATTTTAATTTCTACAAGGCACCCAATCACCTCTAGTATTTCTAATTGATCAAACAATGCTAATTTGTTTTCAGCACAAAATTTTTTTAGTTTACAGAAAATATCTGCACATCTTTCCTTTGCACCATTTAAAATCGTATGCATTACCTCATACTGGGTCATGCTCATAACATCAAATATGTGGTGCTTTAGTCTGGATGTTAATGGTTAATGTATGTGTCTTCTTTACTTTACGTCTAACTAACTCCTGAATGCAAGACAAAGAAAAGAGAAGAAATCTTTTAGATTAAATATCAAAGTTTCATTTCACAACCATACAAGCTCATTTACATCAATAAATACAGAACAAGCATTCACAACTGCCACAAAAATATCACAAAATCATACAATTATATCTGATTTAATAAATTATGTTTCAGGAACGTGGTCTTTGTCTCCACGATAAAAAAAAGATCAGAATCCATTAGTTTGATTGTTGATCCAGTCTATTTAACAGCGTTCTCAGCAGATTTAAATCCAAGTACATCCACTTAATGAGTTCCCACTGTTCAGATTATGTCCATGCATGTGCTCACACAGGAGTCCTACAGTTTGTACATCCCAAAGGTTGTGGCTCCGTCCTCGTAGTTCACCAGTAAAAGGTCTGTTACCCAGACACCGAGCTGGTTTCCTTTCTCCAGTGTGATCACCTCTCCCTGCGTGGCCGTGCACAGGCGAGGGATCGATGTAGACTCGCTGCCACTGTCCAGGTTGCAGTAGGCCTGCATCACAACCTTCTCCTTTTCTTTCTCATTCTTCCTCAGGTTCACCTTGCTGACCAGAGCGACCAGTTTAGCGTCGCCCTTGGAGAATGTCACCCTGGAGTAGACGTAGTAATCACCAGGTTCCCGGATAGTCAACCAACTGTAGTGGTAGTAGTCGATGTACCTAAGAACTGAGTGGTTGATGTTCCACTGGAGATAACCCACTGGAGAGACAGAGGCAGAGGTTTAAGTAACATTATTAAGAATATCTTTACTTTTAACTTCTAGATTTTTGATTATTTTTGATTGCGTTTAAAAAAATCCGAAATTTCTTACATGAAGATTTCTCATCTGGTGTGCGTGATGGCACATCAGCTACCATGCGTGCCAAGGCTTTGTAGGAAGTTTCCTGCTTTTCTGATGAGCGATAATCCACTGGAGAAGAGAACAAACATCTGGTCAGAGACATTGAGATTGCATTTTTTTGTATGCAACTTAATAAAATGACTTTTCAGGAAGAAATAATGAATTTAACATACTTTTTCCTTCTACCCCCTTTCCTGAGGGAGGCTGAAATGAATGCTGAGAAAATGAAGATAGTAGAATGTCAGGAACAGCTCAACAATATGCTGAATGCACATTTTACGATACTTATTATGCATGTATAATATTCATAGTTTAATATCACAATATCTTTCTTCACAAAATGCTCATCTTGTAACGACACCCTGAGCTGTGAATTTCACACTTCACTTGTTTGTTCAAGAGCATTTCCTGTGTTTCAAACACCGTTTCATTGGCCTGACTGTTATATTGCTACTTGACAAACCCCAGTTTGAAGTATGAAGTAGCTTCATGTTTTAGAATGAAACTGAATTAATTTTGCACAAAGAAATGTAATGATCTGTTTGAGTTTTATTTATTTTTTAGCTTAAATTTGAAGTTAAACAGCAGACAATAATGCAAATAACAGCCATTACCTTTATATATTAGGCAAAGTAAAACATTAAAACTTGTAATGGCTTGGACGATTGCTGTATAAATACCATAATAATACATGCGGCAGTGCCATCAACTATACATCTACACTGTACTTAGTTAAAAGAAAAAAATAGATTTTACCATTTTGTCATTGTGGTTCAGATAGATGAATCCTCCGATGGACAGAAACAAATGCAGCAACACGACACCAACTATAAACCGGACTAGAGACTTGCTGTGGCCTTGTGATGGAAGTGGAGCCGGGATGAGGACCGAGTGGGCCCCGCTGAGGCGCGGAGGCACCGGCGGTGGAGCCATGCTGGTCTGGTAGGTGTTGATCATGGTGGAGAGGAGTGGTGAAACCTAGGCCTGGGGTCCGTGACAACCCTTGCACTTCTGAGACACTGCTCTCTGGGGCAACTGAGTTTTTCTCTCGTTACTTCCTGGAAGCTCCGAGATGCAGATCTGTGACCTCTGACGGGTTCATGTACAAATGTGTGCGTGTTGCCTGACATACCTCTTTGCATGCCATGAAGCCTTGTATTACTCAGTATGTCTATGTCAATGTGGCAATACTTCTATTTTTGGCCAATGAAAATCTAATTCCCAAGAATCTTAGTATTTAATTAGTTTTTAAAGTAGAACATTACACAGAGTAGCAAAGGTCTATGTATTGAGTGTTAAATGGTTATTTTTACACGGTTTTGATGCTCTGGGTATTTTCTGAGACCGCAGTAGCAGCAAATAGATATGGTATACAGAGTAATACCAAAAGCAGGAAATAAGATACAACACAATCTTAATAAAACATCAATAAAACAGCTCAGTGACCACTAAAGAAAAGCTGGCTATATGTACACAAATGTTCACAATGCTGGTTTGATTATTGCAGTTATTTACTTCACAAGTTATTCAAATGGAACGCCTGTTAAGGCTAATGTGAAATGTTTTTAATGTGGTGTATTCACACAGTAGATACAGGGCGCTGCATAAGTGCAAAATGCAACTTTGTCGTTGTTGCCATATGCTGGTATTGCCTGTAGAGGTTACAGAATAAGTTGTTGTTACTCATCAGGTCCGTGCTGCTTTAAATATCCAGAGCCTAAGAAAATAAAAAATGTATTTACCCTGTGTAGGTCACCATAGCACCAATGCAATACTGGGTTAACTTTAACAAGTATCAAAGGGTTGTTTTGACCAAGTCTTAAATGTTATCTTTATAAATAACTGTTGGGTTATTTCTCTAAATTCAAATGGTGTATGGTTTTGAACCGTTTTTATCCACTCGGACGCTGTTTAAACTAATACGTCACTAGTTGTTACTGATTGTTAACAACATGTGTGTTATTGAAGTTTTGACTGTTGAGCTGAATCGTTTTTTACAACAAACAACAAGTTTGTAACAGTTTTAGGGTCAAACTTGAGCTTTTTCATATCTAACAATGTACTTTAAATAAATAATACTAAGACTTGGTCAAAATAACCCTTTAATACTGGATAAAATCAATCCATATTGCATCGGTGCTACGGTGACTAAAGCAGGTAACATTTTTAATGTGGTCTTTTACTGCATTCATTTGATACATTCTTACTTGAAATAATAACTCAAAATCAATGCTCAAGAGCAACTCACACACATGCAGTCCAGCAAAGCGACATACATTCATTGTCATTGATGCAACCATGATGCTCATGTACATGGCAGGTTTCAGGATATTTTTTGCAACAGCTTCCCCTGGTGGTTAAAAAATAATCTCAACTGTACATGTAAAATCAATATCAGGGTGTCAAGGAATTAGTGTCCTTTGGTTGCACTTTGGACAATAAGTGAGAAAAACTGAAACATTTGTTTTAACGTTCACAGTCTGTCAGATGAAAAAGATGAAAAGCTTTTAAGGAGTGTAGTGGACAACGAGAGTGTGGCGGTCATTGTGCCGGCTGCAGAGCGCAGCGCTTTCGGAGCCGCTGAGGATCTGACGCTGTGAAGAGCGGAGGGAGGCTCGTCTGTGGACGAGGAAGAAGCCAGAGAACTGTGTCCTCGGAGTTGGGTGCTCCTCTCCTTGAACAGACTGGGGTTCAGAGCTGCACTTCATGAAGGCCACAAAGCATCTGTAAAACTGTGTAATAGTACAAAGGACTATGGTCATATCCAGTAAGCTTGAATTTGGTCATTTTCAGGAAAAATATATGAAGTTAAAACAGGGATTCTTTTGGTTTCAAAAGATTTTTAGACAAAATAACACATTTAGCCATTGCATAGCACTGAAAAACTACACAAAAACTACACAAAAATATTTCCAACAACTTCCAAATGTCATCTGACCTGCAAATCACCTAATCGAAGCGTATACAGTGTTTACTTTAGACAAATCAGTAAGAACACATCTGGCCCATACAGCTGTGGGGGAAAGAGAGCTCTTGTGGCTAAACAGACAGAAGTGTGCCATCTAGTGTGCTGCATGTAGCGCCTGAGAAGTGGCACTGAAGAGACACTGAGAGTGATAATAATAACTGAGACTGAGCTGTATCCTCAATGTCACAGAGGCATGGGTGCCATTGAGTTTTCCCCTGTGGATGAAACCACTCTATGTTCCTCCCCGCTTTATATTTAGATAAGGCTGAGCAAACGTATGAACTTCAACCACCAGATCTTACACACCGTACTTCAATCTGGTAACAAATGCCATGGAGACAGTGCATTCTGGGTCATCATCTTCCCCCACCCTGCCCTCACCTGGTTGTTGAAGAACATGTAGATGACGGGGTTGATGACAGTGCTGAACTTGGCCAGGACAGAGGGAACCACACTAGCCACGGGAGTGACCAGTCCGGACCTACCGAACGTGGCCATCAGCGCCATGATGCCGTAGGGCATCCAGCACAGCATGTAGCACGACACCATGGACAACACCATCGTCAGAATGTGCTGCTCTCTGCGCTGAGCGGCCAACAGATTGATCTTACCCACCTGGAAAGCGGAGGAGAGGAAAAGGTGCACAGGTTAAACCTGTCTTGACAATATTGTCAACCAATGTTGCGTTAAATACTGTAGTAAAAGTAAAGGCTTGGATCATGTTGTGTCATTTGCAGCACAGTCTGAGTTATGAGGAGCCAGGAGGCCAATGGGAGAGGTAGGGTTTTTAATGCCTCTCACACGTTCATTGCTGTGTTTTTATTTTCATCAGTCATTTCTTTATCTTACGCCATCCAGTGGTTGTATTAAAAAAGACACTATTGACAATACTGCATGATTACATGTTGTTGGACGGCAGCGTGGCCACTATACGCCCTGTTCCATTACATCTGTCCTGCTGGTTTCACCTGATGTAAAATTAGCTCATATATATCATATCCAAGCAGTTAAAGCAGCATATCCTCTGTGGTGATTGTCACCTCTGCAGTATCGATTTCATATCTCTGTGGTCACAGTCTTGTTTAATTAGCACTGTGATGCTCATCACGGAGCTTCGTGAAGAAATGAGCGTGTCGGGCAGGTGAAGGAAATGACTGTCAAATTACTGCACACTCAATTACACTTCACCTGGTGTGGTATTAGGTCACAACCTTTGTTGCTCTCTCTCTCCTCGGTCCCCTGTCATGTAATACGTATTCTGACAACGTTCAATTACCAGTGATTTCTGCATGGCTTAACTTTTGTTTGGAATATCACCCACATAATACATCTGAGAAGCATCACTTAATACAAAGCCTATTCATATTTTATATCACCACAAAGACTAAAATATGACCGGAAAACTCAAGGAGTGCTATGGAATTGAGCTCCAATAAATGAATTGGAAATAAATGTTTTGTTCTTTTGTTTTGGAATAAAATGGTATTTATTTGTCCAATTTCAATTCAACAAGTCAGAATTATGGAACAGTACATCTGAAAAAAGTGTGTGTGCTTTATAAACAGCATCATGAAATGAATCTAAATGTGATGCTGTCATGTGGAGAAAAAAGATCCAAGTATGAGCCACACTGTTGATATAAATGGCATCTCTCCTTCTGATGTGTCACTTTAAACCACCTTTGAGAAGCCAGCAGAGGCTAAGGAAAGCCTGGCTGAACCTCTATTCACCGGTACAGTAATTAAGTCTGCAAAGCTCTCTGACTCCCTCGGGTGCTTAGAGAAAAAATGGAGGTGTTTATATAATAGCAGGTATCCAATAGTAACAGGTTGCTTCCACAATCTAAAAATACCTTCTAGGTAATTCATTGACAGGAGTAGTAGTTGCAAAGTGCAGGGAGGGGTTCAACACCATTTGGGTGCCCTTATTAATTGTCAATTATTTGTGTGAGTGGGAGGTTTATGTAAGTCCCACCATGGTGGGGATGAGTCACTGGAAACTGACGGGGGGGTTGTTGCCCTCAAGAACACAGCCAGCCGAGAACAAACTTGATGCCCTCTACTTCCTCATTCCTTCTCCTGTAGGATACATTGGTAAGATAGTACAGAGCTGTAGCTTCTGGGATTATCTGGATTGATGCTCCTTGAAATTACTTTGAAAACATGTGAGCAAGTCTTACACCCATGACTCAACCTCTGAGCCACGATCTTATGTTCTAGGAACACCTTGATCGCCCAAAAGCCACATCGGAGCCCACTTTAGCATAAAGAGCTATAAAGGCTCCTTAGCAGATGGACATGGAGAGAGGCGGCACTTTGTTGTGTGCTGTTTTATAGAAGGGTGTTTCCATTCCCACTTACACGTGAGGAATAATGAATGTATATAATGGATTCACTAATACAAAAACCCACATAAGGCCTTATATGTTTTCATTACCCTGCTTTTTTGTATTTCTGTCCCTCGTATTTCTGTGGTTATTTGTCTGGTTTTGTCAGTTTGTGAATTGAAATAATGAACCTTATTAAGAGTGCAACAGGTTAGTATTAACTCACTCACCCTCCTGATTGCCACCAGGATTCGGCCGTAAGAGTAGACCATGAGCAGAAAGGGCAGCAGCAGGCAGAAGATGAAGAGACACAGCACATACGAGACGCTGGCGGGTGAACGGAGGTGCCACTGGACGGAGCACGAGGTACCGGGGCCCTCTGGTCCGTAGCTGCTCCAACCCAGTAACGGCGGCAAGGTCCAGAGGAGAGAGTAGAGCCAGGAGCCTCCGACACAGAGCCGGGCCTTCCTGAAGTCTGAGATGTCGACCTGCGAGGAACGCAGCACGGCGGTGTAGCGCTCATAGGAGAGAACAGACAAGGACACCAGGGACACAATACCTTAAAGATCAAGAGAAGGAGAGGGAGAGAATCAATTCATAAGTGATTCATTCTTACAAGGACCATCTCTCATTTAGCTCTGGATGGAGAACAGCTATGATGTTCTTGGGCCCTTGGTTTCATTGAATTAAAAAAGAAAATAATTGACTGAAGAAATCTTTACTTTTTTAATGTGAAAGTAGATGTAAAAGAGGACTTTGTAATGTGATTCCTGATGTGAACAAATCATGACACAAGATCCTCATGGCAATATCTACAGTGTATGTGATACATCATGCAAACAGATAACGCTGACTAGGACCTGACTGAAGATCAGCTCTGGGCTGCACTTCACCTGTATGTGTGCGGGAAACAAAAGAAATATGTGCGTGTCTTTCTTCTTCTATTGATACAGTAACGTTTAAAGACCAAGAAACGCCACACAATCACATGAAGTCAACGAGCTGACATGTCCTCTCCTTTTCAGCCGGCGGGGCTCAATGGATGACAATGCCGCTCTGTCGATCAGTCCACCACTTTGGTCCTGATGGAAATATCTCAGCAACCATTTGATGGATTGCCATGACATTTTGTACAAACATTCATGGTTCCCACACACCGCACTCATCGCACTCACCAAAGAGGGAGTTGGCGAACCCGTACCACTTGCAGCCGTGCTCTCCGATGAGCCATCTCCCGTGCAGACTCGCAGCGAAACTGAAGGGCGTGCCGAAAACGCACACGAGGATGTCGCTCAGACTGATGTTCAACAGGATGACATTGATGGGCGTCCAGAGGGAGCGAAACTTTGCGAAGATGAGAAGTGCGAGGAAGTTGTTGAGGATTCCCGCCACTAAAATGAAGCCGAGGCATACCGCCACCACCGTGTGGCCGGTCCGGCTCAGCCCGCCGGGGCTGTGGCACGCCGGGGAGTCCCGCGGAGTGGCCACGGTGCCGACGCTTGAGCCGGAGAGAGAGCTGTCTGCGGTGCTGAAATTGCAACCGCCTACGTGGACGACCATAGCGGTGAGAGGAGAGCAGAGGGCTGAAGAGAAGCCCTGATGAGTGTGCCCTGTGCGCTCTTTATACCTGCACCCCTATAATGTATGCAAATACCCCCACCCCTTCTCTCTGCCACGCTCAAACACTCACTGTTTGTCTGTCTTTTTTTTAATTCTTTCTCAGAGTCTCTCCAGTTATTATAAGGACTCCTTCTGATCACAATGGCCTGTGTAAATAAAAGTAAATCCCCCAAATGTATTGCTTTCCAGCAGCAAATGCATCTTTTAAAGTAAACCAACTTCCACAATATAGCTTTAAAAAGGACCATCCCTGTGTTTTTGTGTGTTTTATCAGACATGCAGAGCAAATCAGCAGAGAGATATTTGCTGATACCGAAGGAAAGGTTAAACGTCGAAGGATGAATTAATAATAAAAAGACTGTAAGAACTGAATAATTTCAGACAAACACCAATAGAATATAAAAAGACAGCGTTATGGTTCAGCTACTGAGATTATATCCCTGGGATGCTCTGTCAAGCATAAATTGTCTGAGTTGGCTCTGAAATGTAATGGGTGTAATGGGATTCTGCAGGAAGTCCTGTTTCCACGACCGTTAATTGGAGTGTCTTAATGATCACAGTGTGTTAAATACCATCTTTAATGTGTTTCTATTGCTGTCAAAGGACAAATTATCATATGAATAGTTACTTTGCTGAAACTCCAGGGTAATTTGTAATATCAAGCAGCTTATTGTTCCACATTCATTTCATGTTACATGGTTTCTGAATGATAGAGGCACGAAGAGGCTGTAAAATATCAAGTGAATCGTTTTAGAATTCTAAGTAATCCAACCTAACTCTAGCTTTTTAATAAAGCTACCACACAAACTTAAACGTAACACAACAACATTGTGTTTACTCTACACTTCTATCCTGCCCCAAAGCATGTGTTCAAATAACTTAACTTAAAAAAAAGAAACAGTTCTAGTCTTAGTGTCTAAATGATCCGAGGTGAAAACAAAGTTTCGTATTTTATTGACTCTGTTCTTCATTTTTTAATAAATGCTACACACGATGCATCAAATTTTCCTTATTTATGTGTCATATATGTGATTGTCATGTCTCTTGAGTTCTATAAAAAATGACCAGTGTTCTACTTGATTAGACTTTAGATGATGACGTACTTTCAATCTAAACTTCCTCTTGTCTGAAGTTGAGATAAACTTTAACTATCTTGTTAACGTCCAAAGTTCGCACCTTTCAAAAAGTGTCATCAAAGTGTAGAACTTGAATTACCCTCCTCGCCAAGCTTCAAGGGAAATTTGTGTCGACAGAGCCAAACGCAAGGCGCGAACATGCTCCAACAATGACAACCGGCCTCTGAAGTTCGACTAAAACATCGCCCACCGTACTCTCCACATTTATAATTACGATACTTTTGCACCATCACCGTCTTGAGGCACTAAATGGAATAGGTCATGTGGATGTGTGAAAAGGTAATGGAACAAACAGGTGATAAGAGCTGAGGAAATTAGGGATGGTGGTGGTGATGATGAAAAAAAACATCTTGTAGACTCTATTGAGTTACACTTCCTGTTGGCAAAATTGTCCTTTCATTAGTTCACTAATTGCCCCATGGACTTCATACAGCAGCAGATCTCCATTCAGCGTCTTCGTGGGGAAAATGTCAGTTAAAGTGCTCATTATTGAATACTTCATACAAGAAGTCATTTTTATTCCACAACACCATTTTCCCCAAAGATCATTTTATTTCATATTGCCATTCTTAATCATCAAGTCTCTGTCGGTCAATCGAGACAAACAGTACATGTATTTCTTCACATGATTATTTCTTTCATAAAGTCTCATTTATTTATTCAATATTGAACACCTTGGTTTCCACAACATCAATAACTACAGGTAAATATACATCATATGCAGTGGTGGAAGACATCAATATAATTTACTAAGTAGAAGTAGAAATACCACACTATAAATATACTCCATAACAAGAAAAAGTCCTGCGTATAAAATCTACTTCAGTAGAAGTTCAGATGTATTGGCAACAGAAAAGTCAAAGTAATCATTATACAGAATGGTACCGGCATTATACCAATATATGTTTGAATCATTATTGATACGTTAATATTTATGTGGTAGCCTACCTTAATGTTGTAGTAGCTTATTATATTATAGCTGTTAGATACATGTGGTGAAGTAAAAAGTACAGTATTTCCCTCTAAAATGTAAATGTATAAAGTAAATGGAAAATATACAAAATATACAAAACATCATTAAGTGTCAGTATTGGTCATTGTGTGTGTCTGATGCTCATTACTTTTCAGAGTAATGTTTTTGATACTCTTTGTTTTACTTCAAACGTATTTCACATTTTTAATATGTTCAGTAAACACATCTGTCTTCAGCACAGATGTGTTTGAGATGTTTTTGTTGGTCTTCCCAGATATTTAAGTTTCTATATGATTCCATTTTTGTACAGTGCATGACTTTAAGATTACATAAAACAAGTCATTAACATCACTATCCATATTTTTGTTGTTTGTTTGAGTATATGAAATAGTCTCATAGCAACTGAAACTGTAGATATTAACATCAATATTTACACACTCACAAATGTTCTTAAATTCTTTAACTTACTGTAATACTGGTCTATTTACTGGTGTAGGCCCGCTAAGAGAAGTGCCTGATAAAGGCAGAAGAAAATGCCCTTCATCCAACTGGAGCAACAACGTATACAGTGATACGATCTGCGAGAGGAGTGACGGAGTTGAAGAACAGGTTGGTCAAAGAGTGTTCCCTTTCAGAAAGGTCGCTCCACTTGCTACATGCTGATGTACTGAGGTCATTTCAGCAAAGGAATGGAAGCGCTGCAGTGTTTATCAGATAACACTCAGTGAGGCCTGTTTGACCAGAAATCATCCGACAGTTGAACAGAAAGCCAGGTGGCTTTGCAGATCCACCAGCATGTGGTGCAGTTGAAGCCGCCCCCCGTCTCACTTCAATACCAGTACAAGTCCTTCTTGTCCAGACGTCGTCCTGACAGAGAGGAGACAATGTCAGTGATTACTTAGCATTAATGGATGTTCATGAACAAGTTTATCTTAAAACATGCTGAGTAATAATAAGCTGTATTACACATATTTCTATCCTTTTCACTCAGGAGCATTTCTCAGAATAAGATTCACAAATTCACAAGTGGTTACCAGCAAACGAGTGAGGAAGTCAGGAACAGGTCATTAACAAATACGTAACAAAAAGTTCCTAAATAACTCAAAATAGGACCGAGTAATTATAGGTAGTCTCTTGTCTAATTAGCTAACAAAGCTTATTTGTTAAACTGCACATAATCACTTTCTATTTATGTGTCACTTTAAGTTACATGGTAATGCATCATCATTGTAGCAAATGGGTGACTTTTTATGTGCTCCGATTTGATTTGATCTGAGAAGTGACGCCTCTACTTTACTTAAGGGACCTCAAAAATAGAAACACGTAAATACATAACAGGGAAGTAATGGCAGAGACAGTTCCCAACTGAGACATCCCACAGTTTCCTGTTTCTGTGTGAGGTAAGTTTCACTACTGCATGATGCAATTATTTCCCAATCAGCTTTCATCAGGACGTTCACAAAGCTACTGGCAACTACTAACTAACTTCTCTAATGGTTTTGTGTAACAAATCATCTGCCGGGTCAGGTTACCAGTTTGGTGCTCTTTGTTAATAATTTGATGTCTAAGTCGAGATGAGCTGGATGACATCACTAGGGGTTATTTCTCTCAGACTTAAGCTCCTTCAGGGCCACAACAGACACAACTACAAGTGTTTAAACAGCTCGTGTAGTGCTGCCCATGACAAATAACCCCCTTTAAACAGGACTATGTCATCGAGAAGGTAATCAGTAGGCACATTAACAAATATCAAGAAGTTCATCATTAGATTGTTGGAAGACAGCTTTAAAGATGTTAATTGCAGCAGAAGGCCTACCAGGTTCAAAGCCCGCAGAGGGGTCCACGGAGTCTCTAAATCCTTGAGGGACCGTCCACTGCAGTTCTGGCTTGGAGCCGGAGGCCATGCCGGCTCCTATCTCAACCCGATCATTATGCAGTAGGTTGAGCAGAGATGTGGCGTATTGCTGTCCGGTAAGACTCAACCCATTGGAGGACAGGGGGTAGGCGATGGACTGCAACCCGGGGCCCTCTGCTGCCCTGGCAGCAAACGAGTGCCATGAGCCTTCTGCAGGGCTGAAGTTCAGGAGATGCTCAGGGGGAGGGACCTGTGACTCTGAGTAACAGTCAACAGCACTGCCCTGACAGGGGCTGGATTCCTCTATGGGGGACAAATAAATAAATTAGTGAGGATGAATGTGTCCTGTTTGTAGTCGAGTAGGTCATACACTGTTGCTTTTGCGTGCTTACCGAGTTTAATCGTTTTACGGTTTTTCTTCATCTTTGCTGCGGGTGCCTTGGCCTTGCAGACTTTGCTGAGAGCACGGGTAAAGTGAGCATCCACCATGCTGTTGATGTCCCCCTGGAAGTAAGTCAGAATGACACAACGAGAATGCTCCTCCACCTTCACAGCCATGGGACTGTCTTTTCTGTCCTCCATGCGTCAGCTGTGACTGAGACAAAACAGGTTGTTAATATACATACAACAACAGATTTGATGTTTCTGCTCTATTTCTTTACAGTCACACAAAAGACAACCTAATCCATTCAAGGATTATGTACCAGTCCACATTTTTACTTGGTCTTTCTTTGCATATAGTGATTAAAAGGTTGTATTCATTGCATCCCTGAAAACACAATAGCCCTTTTCTCTTGGATGCTAATTATTGTAAGCATTTTAATCTCAATTTCACACAAACAGTAAGTGTAAAGTACACCTTTCACTTTGGGACATGTTATACAATGCATGAAAATCACACGATGGTGCACAGTATGTTCACTCCAGCACCAGATGATCAATTCTGAGAAACATGTCAAGATCTGGAAGAGTTCACTTTGGCATTTGTGATAAAAAAAAGTGGGCATTGTGGTTGGACATTTAAAAATACCTGAGAGGTAATATATTGTGTGAGTTGAAATGCATAATGAATGTAACCTATTTTTGGGAAAACATTAAGTCAGCCACTGTAACTAAAAACTATGTGAAGTGTAAATAATCAGATTACATACGTGATAGAAAAGAAACTGAACTGAACTGCTGTTTGTGAATTCAGAACCAAAGCATTGCGTCAGTTATATTTTAAGTAAGTTGCTTCACTTACCTGACCTGATGATCGAGCAAAGATGACCACGGAGTGCGTCCTTGCATTGACCGGTTGAATCAAAGCTAAAGTTTGCACCTAAACGAGCAGCAGACGAAATTGTTGGAAAAACATCAGAGCAATCTATTAGATTCGAAGAACCAACGTTAACGTTCCTCCTAGACAAAATATTTTGCTCACTGAGCCTCCAAAGTAACATGATGTGTTAGACTGGGAGGGCGTGTGATGCGTCCCGAACACAGCCAGCAATGAACAGAATGTCATCCTGCGAGTTCCTCCAGTACATGGCTGACACCTTATTAAAACATTCCTCAGGCGCACTTTCAAAGAGCACAGAGTTTAACAACACCGCTAAAGTGAAATGGCAGTCAGAGAGGCTTGATTTCAAATACCACTTTTAAAAATCTGGATATTACATCATAAAGTTAAACCTCATTAACATCTTACCTGGTAGAAAATAAAAAATTGTATTAGTTTTAAATAGACCTCCATATCTGAAGAACTTTATGGGTTCTGTGGTTGACTTGTAGTTCTCTCCCAATGCAATAATGTGTTGGACCCTATTTATTACAATACGCTTTTTTATACTTACTGTGATACATCTGTATTGTAAATTTCCCCACTGCGGGACTAATAAAGAATTATCTTATCTTATCTTATAATAACAGATCAAACTGTGTTGCATTTTGTCTGTTAAACCTAACCCTGTAGTATAATGAGATAATCAGTGTGGTGTGACAGCAGAGGGGATGCAAAGCCGATAAAACAGTGATTTTATCGAGAATGCGCTGTCCAAATCAATGACTTATAAAATGGTCCCTGCTTCTTTAATCATACTCTTTGGATAGACGGCACATTAAAGGGAAGGACAATATTGTTTCTGGCGCGTTGTCCAGGGCCCCATGTCAGCAATTGTTGTTGCATATTTTCTTTCAACTTTGTTCTCTGTCTCTCTCTTAAAAATTGCTTCAAGGTACCAGTAGCTGGGATGGGCTATGAGGCCATAGTTGAAGGAATGGTGGGCAACTGTTGAGGTGACTGGGTTCGAGGATAGTAGGTAATAGTATATGCTTTAAAATAAGCAGGTTTTTTTGTGATGTAGAGATGTGGGCATGGTTGATGTCCAGGTTCCTGTGGGGACCCTGTCTATCTTTCAGTGTCCCTGGGTCCTGGATCGTTGGAGAGTGAGGCCTTCAAGAAGATTGGAGGCAGCTGGCCACTGCATTCGTCTATAAGACCCACCCCATCCGGAGGGAGAGCTGACTTCTTCCCCCCTGACACACCTGGTGTGCTGCACGGAATGTCTGGCAGCAGTAGGCTATTGCTAGAGTTGAACTGGCGGAGAATGCTCATTTTTGTTGCAAATTGAAATGTCCTGGTCTTTGTGGAATTAAGGACTTTGTTTGGTTAACTCCTTGCCTGAGTTTTCATGATCATTTGCTATGGTTTTAGAGCCAGGCCATAACAGTGGTCTGTGATACAAAAACTAGTTGTTTGCTCATTGTGTAGATGTTCTATGTTACTAAATTATGATGTTGTTTCAATTGCAGCATTATTTCATACATTATTTCAATAGGATAAGTCAGTCCACAAATTAAAGTCTTACTTTAGTTTACAGTCAAGAACAATCAGTGGAGCTCTTGATGGGTTGAAATCTGCACAGAGAAAAAGCAATCTTCAGACGCCCACTAAACCTACATTAATATTTGACTATCATTGATATGAAGTATACCTTTAAAACATGTATTCAGAGGAAACATCATAAGCAGGGAAACTTTAAAGGTCAAAAGAAGAAGCAGACTGGTCTTACATATGACAAAAAAACACTGATGAGTATAATTTATTATGTATTAATAGTTGCTGTTCACAGATACTGTCTTTTCCATTACATTCACGTTACATTTACATGGAAAACTCTTATAACTGCTTCCGATGCAACATTTACTTCACTTATTACTTTACTATTAAACGTTTTACAAACACTGAATATTTGTTTCTGTGATTCAACTGTACAGTGAAAGTAGTACTGTAAACCTTGAAGGTAAACTGTAGATTAAATATGAGCTGCCTGCATAAAATGTGTACTTTTCATAGCACACGTCTTTACTGGACTTTGAACTGACATCATTTCATTTTATTATAATTTTCATGGCTGATCATGGTGCAGGAGAGTCCACGGACCTTGTGTATCCCACTGAACGTACGGTTTGTTTGATCCTTTCCCTAATCCATAACAGACACGAAGCTGTTCTATGTTCTGCTATGAGTGTTAGTGAATGCACGATGGATCTTGAAGGGTAGAGATGGCCAGAATGGCACATACAGAGGCCCGCTCACGCCCCCTGGTGGTGGTTTGGTGTTGATCCTGTGGAGGAGTCGGAGGCCTTTCTGATGGTGGAAGTGTTGTCAGAAGCGACTGAGTCGGAGTTGATAAGATGATTCTTTTTGCAGCGACCGCCCATTGTCACATTGTCACTCCCGTCTGAACACACGGGACGAGAAGGAAAACGTTTTTCATCAACCATCCTGAAAATAGCTCACCCTTAACCATCTGGCCATTGCTCTGCAATAAGTCCTATGTCCACAAACAATATGTAGCCTACCTGAGTAATCACTGAGTCTGAAACGTCCGCAGCACAAGTGCATTCTCCACTGTTTCCTCACATTTTCTTTCATCAAACAGTGGAAGAAGAAGACAAAGAATCCTGTAAAAATAAAAGAGCAGACATATGAGACAATTGTGAAATAATACAACATGATACAGACATAGTAGTAGTTTTGTTTTTCTATTTCTATTAGCACTTTTGTTTTATTTAATATAGTTTCATTTTATCTTTAACTGCATTCTTAAAAGTGCTCTTATGTTCACATATATGTAACGTCTCAAAAAACAACATCAAACCAAAATTATGAAATCATTTTAAAACCAAGAAGATTGTGAATTTCCCCACTGCGGGACTAATAAAGGATTATCTTATCTTATTTTAAGATTAACTGCAAAGTGCATGGTGGTAAATGCAAAATAACACACATGATGAGTTTAGACAAAAAAAAAGATCTGAACTACAGATGTGTTGAAAAATGACTCGCTCCTCTGTAGCTAATAATACTTAACACCAGCCACAGCTCATATTTTACCCTGCAAGGTGTTGAAGATGGTGAACAGGTACATCAAGACCACTTTGCCTGGCCCAAATGAAAAAAAGCCCATCGACCACGTCAGGCCTAACAGGACCGTGAGACTGGCCACCGCCCTCAAGTCATGCAAAGAGATGCGGCTGTTTGCTGAGTGCTTATTGGAGCTCATCTGTCTGATCTGGATCAGAACCACGATGAATACAAAGGTGTTACACAGCATGATCAGAAGGACAAATGCCACCACGGTCACGTAGAAGAAGACGTCATTCTGCAGCCAGCAGCTGGAGGGAAGGAGAGAGATAATCATCATGTCATTTACTCTGGGATTTAGGATGAATGTCATCAGCTACATTGCTTTCTGTGTGTTCGACACGGCAGAGTTTGGGATTTATTACTTGTTTTGTTGTTGTTGTTTTGTGCAATTTTCTCATCCTCAACAATGAATTCATGATCTCATCAATTTCATCAGGCTCCCATCTCACAGTTTTCATCACACAATTCAGACATGATGCTCCCATGACTCACAAGGATTCGCTCCGGTTTCAACGACAGACCAGTGCTTGTAACTTACAATTGGTCAGTGGACTGAAGCATCACTGCAGACTCTCCAGGCACAGCGCTGCCGTAGGCGTCTTTATCTATGGCCAGCACCAAGCTGACTATGACCAGAGGAATACCTGTGAGGACACATACAATCCTAATTATTAAATTCTAAATAGCTGACATTCCTAACTCCGTAGTAAGGCTTTATTTTATTTATTTATTTCAACCTAATATAATTCTAGATAAAAACAAAGACTTTGTTCTACAGTTGCACATCCACTTAATGAGATTTACACTAAATGAATTGAGTCTTGTTGTCATGTCAAGGATATATTTCAACATATAAGGCGAATAAAGTTTGTAATAATAAATGAGCGATGAATACATATTTAATTGGGTGTAAATGGAACTAATTAATTCAAGGACATACCTATTTTAGGTCAATTTCCAGGACACGTCTTGGAAATTACATTAAAAATTACAGATTTGTAAAATAAAGTGTTACCAACTAAACCCCCAGCTGCTTGACCCAAACAAATCAAAACCCACTCCTGAACAGCCAATCAAAGCCAACTGGACTTTCCCAACTACAGTGAGCAAAACTCTGAGTTCTGTCTTACCCCATCCTACAGCACAGAACTTGAGGATGTAGGAGGGAATGTAGATGTTGAAGACCTTGACCAGTGCGAAGTACATATGCACGGCCTCCAGGCCCATCCAGGTGAACGAAGCCAGCAGGAAGTAGTGCAGCGTTGCAGCAGTGGCAATGCACAGACTGTAGTTGGAGAAGGATGAGAGCCAGGAGTCCAGAAGGAAGAGCATGCTCAACCCCAGCATTGCAGCTGACAGGTTGATGAGTATCTTAGATGGGTAGTCTCGACGCAGCTTCCTGATGTGTACGAGACGGACAGACACAGGGAACAATTCAGATCTCACCGTGATGTTAGGCATGTGCAAATAGGAAACAAATTGATGTTAACACAATCTGCTATGAAGCAACATTTCAGTTAATGCAGCTTATGGAACTTCTTCCTTCAGCCTCCTCTCGCTGGTTATTGCAGCAAAGATGGTCTTTATGATATAAACCTTGATGCAATGTGATTACTGTGTTGGTGTCCCTCAGGGTGACTCACTCAAAAGCAAGGTAGGTGAGAAGAGTGATGCCAAGAAAGATGGAGGATATACCACAACCAAGATATGAGATCACTGTCAGAATCTGGCTGTCAGCATCACTGATGGGTGTTCTGGATACATCCTGAAACACAATGCACCAACTGGACGTTTACATGTTGTTTGCTTATTTTTAAAGCCCCCTAGTAGTAGCACCAACACAGACACAATGGGAAGCAGATGTTCCAGCTGTTAAAAGTCATCCCTTTATATTTATTTGAAAAAAGCAATGATATAATTGAAATTCACACATTGTGGTGTTAACATCAGCTTCCTGCATCATTAGCAGAAATATATGTCAGCAGTCCGCTACTGGCCAGATTGCACACAGTATGTTGGTACTTGTGGGAGTGGTTTGTTCCCTGGTTTGATTTATAAAAAGCAGACCAGCGACTCACCAGCAGCACAGCGAAATGTGTGAGGTGATCACAGAGACAGCTGGTCCGATTAGCAGAAATACTCCGGGTTTCACAACCTCTGCTGTTCCAACCGCCCCGCCCACCTGACACACACACACACACACACACACACACACACACACACACACACACACACACACATTTGATCACAGCAGCTTATCAGCAGACACACAGCTTCCTGCATTAACGGGTCTTTATTGATGTCACTGGTTCCTCAAAAGTTTCATGTGACTGAATTACTGTAAATCATCGAAATCCAACTGTAAACATATAAAGTATGATAAATAATTACCGTTTTTCTGGAAATCCCAAAACACACACTGAACCTTGTCTTCTGGCTGTAAAATAAAGACAACATGGAGGTGATGGTGGTTTTAAAGTGAAATACAAGCTCTTCTTCTTACTGATGAACTGAATTCATTCTCACTTGTTTGGGTGTTCGATGGCGGAGGGTCACCACCACTCCATCCTTCAGGTTGTTGATAAGGCTGTTATTGATGCAGGCAGATACTACAAAGGAATTCAATGTACAGCTGCTCTGTGTTGCATTGGTTGTGTGTGGGTCCTTTAAAAAAGAAAAGAAAAGAAAAGGTTGTCACACAAGAGGCAGGACAAGGATAAGCTCAGTGGTCAATACAATGTGCTACAGTGAGAGAAAGCAGATTTGCCATGTTTAACTATATGATTGTTTTCGTCTTTAAATAGTGGGACAATTTAATTAATTTAGTGCTACTTTTATTTCATTGTTTTTTTTCTAGAAGGAATAGTTTGACATTTATGCTTTGTCGTTTTGTTGCATGGAGTTAAATGAGATGAATGACATCACTCTAAAGTAAATACTGTAAATATGAAGCTACAGCCATCAGCCGGCTAGCTTAGCTTAGCACAAAGACTGGAACCAGGGGGAAACAGCTAGCCTGGTTCAGTTCAAAATCTTCTACAGCTCACAGATAAACACACACCACAAATGGCTAGCCGTTTCCACCTGTTACCAGTATTAATGCTAAGCTAACCATAACCACGAGTGTGGTGTCAATCTCTCGTTTAACTCTGCGCGACAGCAAATAAGCGTATGTCCCAAAATGTCACAACTGTGAGCATTATGTGGTCTGCAGGAAATATTTCAATATTTTTTCAGCTTCTGAAAATAAAAGAAGAAGAAAAAAAAGAAAAAACAACAACAACCAAATGAAAGGAAAACAACTAGATTGCAAATAGTAACAAGAGAAGATTTAATACCTGAAAAAGGTCATCTGTTCCATAGAACTGAAACTGGACACGAGTTGTATTTCTTTCTCCAGAAGGGAAGAAGTTGTGGAGTTCAGAGGGCAAAGAGATAGTTGCATTCGTGTCAGGGAGCAGTCCACCCACAAAGCTGTGGTTGACAAAAATCTGTGGAAAAACAAGGTATTTCTAATCACCTGTCAACCTGAAGACGCCGTGTCAGACTTCCAACTCTTGTCATTTGCTTTCTTGTTAATCTGCCACAACTGTTTGAGGCCACAATGTATTTTTATTAACACTGTTTCCAGGACATTAGTGTCACAAAAATTGTCCTAAAAAATATCAGGTGGAACCATTTCCAGCGTCTTACCTCTGTATTCAGGTTAGAAGAATCAAAGGACACACCAAAGGTAAGGCCACTGAATTCGTTTTGATCTACGTTGATCATGGACAGGGCAAACGAGGGGGCTGATATACTGATAGATCCTTCTTGGAAATTCATATTGTTCCCCATTCTGTCTGTCAGGTTAAGGAGACTTTCCCAAAGACAAAAAAAACCAGATTGATTAACAAGAAAGTAAGATTAGAAAATATAGGATTTAGAAGGAATATGTCTTCAAAAGTTATGTTCAGCATTACATTTACTGAGGTGCTCAAGAAACACACTTCCCTCTCCACTTACATGCTAGCCACTGGAGTGACATACGTTTCGGAAAGCAGGATGACTGCAACAATATTGACGATATCGGCACCAACCGCAGGTTTGATGCTGCTGATGGCAACCACTTCCCTGAGCTTCTCCACGACTGTATCCAGCTCGGAGGAAGAGAGCTCTGCACTGTTACCTAACTGAGCATCTACAAGGTCCTGAATCATTTCCACAACCTCAGCCGCGTTACCTAGGAATCAGTAATGTCATTAATGCTTTTTGCTGTGTTTTCGGCAGGTTATTCTGTTGTAGTTTTATTTAGATGAAAGGATAAAAAATACACAAGAAGGGAAATGTTTTGTTTCCAAGTATCTTTTAAAATCATATCATAATGTAAATTAACCAGCCTGTGTGTGTGACTGATCCTCTTACCAGTGGTGACAGTGATATTGTCAAGGTCTGATATGATCACAAACGGTTTGCAGTTTTTCATATCAGGTTTAGCCCAGCTGGTCGTGTCAGTGTCAAAGTCTAACTTGCTGAAGAGAATCAGAGGAGACAGAAACAACAGAGGCAGAAGACATTAGATATTATTTCTGGTAAATTTCTGATTGGTTTAATTAAACTTGACCGTCAGTCAAAGGGTTATAAAAATAATTATTAAAAGCACATGTCCACCGCTGATGATTGTGTTTTAGTCTTAAAAGCGTCAACGGTTTCACTCAGAGACCATAAAACTGATTACCCATATTGTCCCTTGAGTAATATTTATATTACATTTGTCAGAGATAATCTCAGAAGATTGAAGCCCTTCATTACACTAATAATTCCCGTCTAGGAAATTGTTTTTATGTCTGGCAGCGATCCATCAGTATTACATGTGTGGGGGTCAGAGCTTGTGTGCAGAGTGGGAGGACTGGTTGGAGCAGGACGGTGTAATTGAGGGATTTTTCTTGTCTCGCTGCGCTGTCTCTATGGAAACAGTCTGTTGCAACAATGATAAATAGGATATACAAGTAAATAGAGAACTATACAAAAATAAAATCCCACAAGATCAATATTGGCTCAGATAACTCTGGTGTGAATAAAGCCGTGAACATTATTACTCGTTGCCTCTATTGTAAATCACTATATGCTTTATTATTGTGTGAAAGACGTTTATAATACGCCGCTGTACAATGTCAGTCAATAATATATTTAATCATTTCGTACAGCATGATGATTGTTTAAGATTATAGTCTTTTGATGTGCTTAGATTGAGATATTGTCTTGATTTCATGGTCTCTGGTCAAATATGAAATCCTGGATAAATGGTCTTACCAGAGCCTGGAGCCTGTCTCTGACGTTGGCCTTTCGCATCCTATCTCTTGGTTGACTTGTGGAAACGCTTCAGGCCAAATGTATTGTCCATAGATTGTTGAAGTAGTTTCTTCTAAACAGTTTGCTGTCACTGAAAAAGAATAATGTTAAATCGTATTTCATAACTAAACACATCTTTACTTGTGTTAGGAAATCCAGCTTTTATGATAATAATACAACTTTATTTATAATGCCTTTATTATAATGAGTACCTTACATAGTTGAACCCAAATTAAAACATTTCAGGACTTTAGGCAAATGAAAGCACTCAAATAAGCAAAGACCTGGTGCTTAAATTAATAAAGGGCTTTTTAAATTTTGAGAGTTGATTAAAAAGATTTCACTGATTCTTCAGCCTCAGACATTCAGGCAAGCTTACCTATGTGTTTGATCGCCAAATCCATAGTTTGAATAATAATGGAGTCATTTTTATACCCTGATGTCAAGGTAGCTTTAATTAAAGTGATAATTTCTGCCACGCTGTTTATGTTGTATTCTTGAACATGGAAGGTGCAGTAATATCTGCAGATGAAACATACAGTTAGTGGCAAAAAAAAACTTTTTGCACCATTATTCTTCTCTTTTTTGGTCACCTACTGTTTTGGTTGGCCGTGGAAAATCTAACAAAAGCAAACCAGAGAGATGTTGCAATGTAAGTATCAGTATCTGCAATGGTAATAAATATTATTCAAAGGATTAAACTGTAAAATGATGCCATTTATACCATTTTTGTCTTGTCTTTTTCTCTATGCTATTAAAATGAAGTGCACACTCACCATCAGTCCGCTGTGCTGCTCCATGTTCCTATGAATATTACAGATAATTAATATGTCAGCTGTCACTTTTATATCACACATATTAAGCACTCACTAACTAAATGAATTCAATGGGTCCCACCTGCCAACGTTCTCCTTTATGATGAGATTCAGCACAATCATGGTGCCATTCACCTCCAGCTGTTCTTTCACCTTTTGCCAAAAGAGAATACTTCAATGAACACAAAATTCCTTTTAGACAGCTTTTCAAGTTCAGTTATGTGAGTCTCTTACCCATTTCTCAATACTATCCTCTGGTTTTGTCGGGCTGCCATACATACTTAAATTCAAATTAACTCTGAAGAATGTGTCTGGTCCGACTGCAGGAGAGAAAAGACAGCAGATAATAACACAGCAGTGCATCTCTAAAGTGCTAAACATTATACAGAAGAACAAACACGTGTTGTTCTTTCTAAGAAGAAGATGTGCACACTCCGGCAGTATGCAACAAGGTCTGTACATTCTGCTTAGGTTGAATATTGACAGAGAGCTGATGGTGTTATTTTACAGATCCATCACAGAATCAGATCTAATCGATTCGTTGGAATAAGCATTTAAATGAGTGAAACTGGAATCAATCAAGGCAGCGAGGAAAATCATCCGAGATCCATCAACGCAAATCCAGACAATCGTGTCTTAGAGGACTTTCTCTGGGATTCAGGTTCCATAAATAAGTTGCAAACAGTTAAAGTGTTTCTCCATCTCACTTGCAATAAGCACTCTTAATTCTAATGCAACAACAAACCGCCTCTTTGCTGCCCGCACGGCTCAGCACTTCATGTTCTCAACATTCTTATTGTTTCCTGCTTTTATCACATAATAGTTCTCTCTTTTACGTACATGATCAGCACTTTTAAAGTTTTCAAATGTCTTCGTCGTGTTTTTATTGTATACCCTTCATGCTTATTAACGCTGCCAGCAAAATACGTTTTCTCTTGTAAGGTAGTAAAGATCTGAACTGAAGAAGAAACAAGAATGAAGAAGATGAGACAAACACGATTCGTCTGAGTTGTTTAGAGAACTGACCGAGAGTCTCGTTGTAATCTAGAGGATCTCCTGTCGTTAACATGTTAGTGGGTCGAGCTGGCAGACTTTGAGTCGGACCTGTTTCTGTGAAGGAAACATGACAGCATAAAGAGATTGTCTCGCACCTGTATAAAGAAAACAAAATGACTGCTATCACACCATGATTCCATGTTGCTGCAAAACACCAGTAATATTCATGGGCATTGTTTTATTCTTGCATGCTTACCTGGTGTAGGTGTACCAGAGCTGACAGTTGGCAGTGGTTCTGACACTGCAGGGAGTAACTCTTAAAGAGACAAAATAAATCATTAATTATAAAAGCTTAAAGAGGGAACATTAAAAAGAAGAACTCAAACTAAAAATAGCATGAAGTCTGACTGAAATCAAATTATGGAAATGTAAAGTTTTATAATGCATCTCTGCAGGTGTGCAATATGTTTTTTATTAGTGTGTATCTATGCAGCATCCTTTTAATTCAGTCACTTAACAATCGCAGTGAAAGTGCATGGTAAATGTAATCACTTTAATGGACGTGTTAATGTTCACGCATTAAGTGAACATTTCCAGTTTAACTCAGAGTTTGCTTTGTGTCTATAAAAAGAAAAAACATAACATACGTCATACAATTATTACCGTAAATATGCTTCCGGCAGAAACGGTTAACTTCATGTTACATGAACATCCATCCTTTTTCAAGATAATGGTCGTATAATCTGGGTTTGGTTAATGTTTGACTGACGCAGTATATACCAGAGGACTATAGTGTGCTGTACGTACCCACAGGGAGTATGCTTATGCTGTTAGGGTCTGCTGTCAGGTTGAGGAAGTTGTAAGAGAAGGTCGAACTCAGCAACGAGGCAATGTTTGCCTGAACCACTTCTACATTGGCAGCAGGATCCACGTTGACGTAGACTTCAGAGCTGAAACTTGGGATTTATCACATTGACATGGGTCAAATCTGCAGTTTGGAGAATGTTTCATGCAGCCCTCATAGATACTGTACTTATTATAAAGATTTTCATGTCTTGAATTTATCTCACCACTTGTCACAGGTGGAGTTTGACAACGCTGTTGATCGCTGAAAACAAAGTTTTCACGTCTTTATTAAAAGGTTGTATCATTTTACTTACTTACACACAACTGATTGTCTTTCATAAAATTACAGCCACTTTTCCTCTGAACTCAGCTCAATGCTCACATACGTCATTCATTTCCTCGGAAAATGACATTGTCTCAATAAAGAAAAAAGCCTGTTCTCTGATCAGCGGGTCTTTGAGGATATTGCTGTTTCCTTCTGTGGAAAATCAAACTGAGGACTTAATGGTGGTGTACCTGAGATTGTTGTGTAGGTAGAGCAGTAAAATCATTAACCACATGGCAGGTACGGCTGTATGGGAACACAGATAACAGAAATTACAGACAGGAATGTTGTCCAAGATTGCAGCTATGATCACAGTTTATATTTACCAATACAGACACACACACACACACACACACACACACACACACACACACACACACACACACACACACACACACAGATATTCTGTCTTAACGAGAAACCAGCTGGCAGTGGTGGAAAGTAGTTAAACACATTTACAGGTATAAGGACTGTACTTTCAAATTTGAGCTGAATCTTTATAATGCAGTATTGCTACTTTTTCTGAAGTAAAGGATCTGAATACTTCCTCCACCACTGCCAGCTGAGAGGAGTGTTTTGCTAATAAAAGTTGCATTACCTTGGGGATGACAAAAGGATGTTATGGACTGAAATGTTGTGAGGGAATATGCTCTCCAACTGATAAGAGATGAGAGCAAAGATGAGTTCATTCAAATCGGACTTGTTTGTTTAAAGTCATTAGTCAAATGTTCTTCATACCCAGTTTCTTGTGACTTCCTCCAGTGACACCAAACAATTTCCAGGCTGCGTAGAGTGAACCATGAACCACATGTTGATTTTATAGAGTGACCATGCTAGAAAATAAAAATAAAAGGGCCGCTTTAAAATATGA
The DNA here is from genome assembly GCF_050575085.1 of Anarhichas minor. Lineage (NCBI taxonomy): Eukaryota > Metazoa > Chordata > Actinopteri > Perciformes > Anarhichadidae > Anarhichas > Anarhichas minor. The sequence continues at coordinate 5,154,222 of NW_027466474.1, read as the reverse complement.
AATATTTCAAATGGAAACTTTTAGACCTGTCAACAGGTTAATGAACCAGTAACTGTTCAACTGGTGTGTGGTTTACCTTGTGTTTGACCTGAAACTGTAGTTACTGAACAGCAAAGTGTATTGTACTGCCCACTCTTTCAACTCTCACCTGCAGTAGATTAACTTGCAGTGAGAATAGGTGAGGAAGCCCTGGGACTATAATTCACTTTTTAAAATCTACGCAGCTCAAACTGCATGACCATGAAATGCAAACGAAAAGGTCGGAGGTCATACTATATTTACCACAATGTAGGTTGTTGTCAGGCTCGGGTTGACAGTTGTGTTGCCACTGACGCAGGTCCCACCTCACCACGTCTCCATCCGCACAGCTCTGCCCCCTCAGCTCCTCAGCGCTCCATTCTCTGGCCCACATCCTGAACAGACCAATCTCACCCAGCAGATCTTTCCCAGTCTGCTGCTGCACCTCCCCATTGGTTTTTATATAATGAGACACCCCCAGAGTGAGGGAGCCCTTTGGGGCCAGTTGCTGGGGTCGGATGGGGTTCACAGAGGTCTCATACTTACTGGTTCCATTGATGTAGATCCGCAGCCTGCGAGCTCGGCCAGACCAGGTGAAACACACAGTGTGCCATTCATGCAATTTCAAATCTCTTTCCAAGCTGTGTTTTTCTCCAAACAGCCAGACGGACAGATTTGTACCTGTGCCCCCAAGTCCCAGCTGTGTGTCTCCTCCCCCTGGTGCTTTGTAGTCAAAACCTGTCCACTCTGTTATATGGGTGTGGAGTAAAAGCATGCATGCACTCAGCTCCTGGAGGGCTGGTACCACAGCTTCTGGTTGTAGCTGCCACATACACGGACGACCCTTGAACGACAGCTTCCTACCCCACAGGCTGGTGCTGGCAGAGGAAGCTGCAAAGACACGTAGGTGGAAAAGACACAGGCATATAAAGGACACAGGCATATAAAGGAAGATGCATGAGATCCCACCCAAAGAAAAGGAGCCTGACAAGCATATTGTACGCCATCAAAGCAATCCATTATTCTCAATCATTCCACAATGAAAAAAACGTCAACAATAAAAACACAATAAGACAATTGAAGACATTAAAAGTGGTGCTACCATACACACTTTTTGTATCAACAGCTATTACTCTATGTGAGGTGTTGTCAAGTGCTATAAAATCATTTAATTGGTCTGAATCTTACTTGAGCCCAGAAGCTGCGTACACAGACAGATTAGAGTTAGACAAGACAGGCTTCTGACGGAGTTCATGACAGCAAACAAAAACCTTTCGTCAGTCAAATGGTGATCTGCTGAAAGGTGACAACAAGATTAGAAAAATAGTTTTAATTTGCATTCACCTTGAAGTAATAGAACAATTATCAACGTATCGTCATGCGGCTGAATACATAACTGAGACTTACCACGGTCATCTCCTTCAAATCTGAAGTTTGAGCTGTTTAGGGAGAAATTAAACAACCAATGTCAGCTCATGAGAAGCTGGCTGAGCCACGAGTCTGCTGCCGAGCGTCACTTCATTCCTCTATAAGAAGACCTCCACACCCGCTCCCTAGTTCCCTGAGTTACTCATTAATCGCCACCAATAAACATAACTAACAAGCACGATAAGCGTACTATCACGACTTCATTAAACCTTTGCAAAAGTGAATTAGAAAACCCTCCCATTGACACACTCAAGTCATTTTTGTTCAGTGTGAATGCTTCTAGTTTTAGGTTTCAGAGAGTCCAGTGGCTCAGTGAGGGTTGGTAATAATTATCATAACAAGGCTTAAAGTTTAAAGAAATACTGCTGCAGCATGTTGAGAAATACTTCACACACACCGTTTGTGTAGATGTTGATGACACAGATGTACCATAACTGTCTCATTATTAAAATGGCTTGTCTCATTTCATAACAACCTTTAAATTTAGGGTTGCTGTATAAGATTCTGAGAACTGATTGTTATTGACGTTAATGTTCACGGCGGCGAAAAGCTAAAGATGACATGATTTGGCATGTAAACAGAAAACATCATCTGCAAAGGTTGCTTCTGCAAATGCTGGATATGAAAAGATAATCTTTTTAGGTTCAATTTGTTCATGGTTATGACTGAGTCAACAGGTATGTGTGTGTTTTTTGTATGTCAGGTCAGCAAACAGTCAAAGTAATATTCTTCCTCTAATCTTGAGCTTTACAATTATCTTCAATTGATAACTGCTCAAATAAATCTAATTGGCTTTTCTGTGTGACGTATGATGGCCAACATGACTGCCTCTGTACAGACCTGAAAGTAAAGAAAGTCCACAGTTCAGCTTTCCTTTGTGTCCAAACAAGTCAAACAACTGATGTATGTCAATATCTCCTCTTTTTTTACACCCATAATATCCTGTCAGGGGGGTGAAATGTAAGGATATGTTTTCTTGTCGGTTTTATGGCTCCGTGCTACCACAATGTGGTCAAACAGTATATTGCAACTGAATGATTTTGTCTGTTTGGGAACTCTTTTATGATTCTTGGGTCTCACCTTATTTCAGCCTGCAAACACACACACACACACACACACACACACACACACACACACACACACACACACACACACACACACACACACACACACACAAACACAAAGTCTCTTTATTGGAAACACATTTGTACACAACAAGGGTCTCATTCATACATTCTTATTCCCTTCCCTCCTCCTCTGCTGTCTGTCTGAGAGGCCAGGTCCAGAGCTAGCGGGTTCCCCAGAGGAAATACGAGAAGACCAGGTGTGACGTGAGGCGCCCAGGTGGGGGACCTGAAAGTCTCGCATTCATTGGTTGATAGTCTGGTTGGGAACCTCTCCTGCGTCATTAGTGATGTAGAATGAGGGGCATTCCCAAAGATCTTTTCCCACCACTATACCTCTGCTGAATGTGGAGCAGCTGCAAATTAGTGAATAGTCCCTGAGAGATGCGCTGCTTATTGAACTATATGGAGCAGTATGTTTTTATTGCTTTTCTCTTGTAGCCTCTGAGAATGTTTAGTTTTGTTGGTATCAGCTATCTTTATATGTGTTATTTTACATCCTTTTTCAGTGTTACGGTGTCCGTGTAGGGAGGCAGAGGGGTAACATCCTCCTTAGAGAAGGACCATGAACAGTTTTCCAATGGAGGCTTGTCTCTCTGCTTCTCTGCTCATGGTAAGTCTGACCTTCAAGCTATTTCCTTTTACAGATCTTTAAAACTTTGACTCTCTAGTCCCAGATCATCATCATATTAAGTGGTGGAAAGTAACTAAGAACATCTTATCACAATATTGAGATACTTGTACTTTACTTGCATTTTTGGTTTGTACATGATATGATGCATTGGTCAGAGCACAACATCTGCTCATTGAGTAATTTCTTGAAGTATTATATTTTCTTAAAAAATAAAAGTGAATCTGCCAGTGCTGGAAGAATATATTAATTTGTTTTCAATTTATATAAACTTGTTTCAAGTATAATTCTAGTTCAGCAACTTGCCTTATTCTTTCTTCTTACAAGCTACAGACAGCGTTTTCAAACTGCAATGACAACGAGGTCCATCAGAACCCAGTTATATACATATACATATACACTGTGTATACAATAAAAACACCACCAAAGAAGATAGTTTTCATAAAAACAAGTACTTTTAATTTCATATTTTGCTGGTAATGTTCCTCTCTTTTTACTTCAGTAAACTTACTTTGAATGAAGAACTTTTTTTGTGTGTAGTATTACCACATCTACTTTGGTAAAAGCTCTGAATATTTCTACCACTGCTGATATTTTAAATGTGTTTCCTCAGGTGTGGTGCGTGCTGGTGCACTCCGAGCCCAGCTGCGATCAGACAGAGTTCGTACACACTAACGGCACCTGTGTTTCATGCCCTGTATGTGGGCCAGGAGAACAGCTCTCAGAGGTAACACACATTACACATTACAATGACGGCACCATTTCTCTCCCCTTTCTCCCCCCTTCTTTTACCAGCCATGCTACTTGACTCCAAGTCTATATTGCACATCATTCTCAGGACTGTGGTTTTGGAGATGGCGGTGAAGGTGTCTGCATTCTGTGTGGAGAAGGGACGTTCAGCGCAGATACAGGGGTTGCTCCCTGCATGCGATGCATCCAGTGCAATCTGCTGAACCGCCTGAAGAAGACGGCGTGCTCACCCACCAGAGATGCCCAGTGTGGTCGGTGCCTCTCAGGGTGAGTTACACCTGCAGTACCAGCCTAAACACCAGTCACCTGATAAGTGCTAGCATTTGTTTTTGTGTATGAATGTGGTTGTGTGCGCAGGTATTATGAACTCAGGAGCATGACTGGGGAAGTGGAGCTGCCCTGTGTGCCTTGTTACAGACGTGACACAGTCCATAAAGAGTGTTTGCTGTTGAGAGCTCACGGCTCTAAAGGAGGTAAAAACTAGAGATAAACCATAAAGACTGAATGATAATGTTAATACGCTTGTATAAATAGTTTTAATGACGGCTGATTTTCCAGAGAACTTGTCAATGAAAGTTATACCTGTTGTTTTCTGACAGACAGCGGGGTCACTGCGCCCAGGGGGAATCTCAAAGAACCTAAAGAGAAGAGTGAGTAACCCTTCGGATTTTCTCAAGCCACTTTTTCATTTGGTCTCTTTTGACTTGAGTGATTTTTTTCTGTTTAATCAAGGAGAAAAAGAAGAAACGTTTTCGATGGTCCTGATTGGTTCAGCAACAGCTTCCGCAATTTTCCTCACTGCCCTGCTGCTTTGGGCCGTCCTTCTGGCTGCTGACAGATTCAGTGAGTCAGACACTTGATGAATTGACATCTCTTCCTCCTTAGTTTGCTTGACTACATTTTGATCATACACACTTGTTGCAATATTCAGAGCAGGTTCCTGAGTACTGTCCTGGGCCTGAAGGACTATTGTCTGTGGATGACCTTCAGTACACACCTTTGTCCAGCGCCACGGAGAGAGCAGCCGAACAATCCGAGGCCCCTTCACGGACCCTTATTCCTGCTCAAGATCCGCTAAGGTGCTACACACTGCCTCATCACTCATTCAATTGACCTCTTTCAGGCTCAATGTGATTATTTATATTAATTTCATCCCTGCAGGGGCCCGAACTCACTGAGCCATGACAATGAGGTGCATCCTACTTCTATTGTGATTAATGTCTCCACCAACATTAAGCCCTCCGGTCAGAAAGAGGAGAACATCACGTGGGAGGAAAAGCAAAGACGCTGCTCTTCCATGGACGAGGTAAAGTGGTTTAACTTATTAAGAGTCAAGGTGCCATTATGGTACAATTATGTGAGAGGGTTGTTTCGATGCACTCAAGAGTAAGACAATCAAACACAATATAATGACAAGCTGACTGCTGACTGAATATTGAGCTAAACACTGTATTTACTAATCATGGCCGATTTTCAGTTGCATATTTTGAGATTCACTGAAAATGGCATGAATAATAACAAATGCCCCACAAATTATTTAGAATTGTATCAACACACAAAAACAAACAGAGTATCTTCACATTTCTGAAGCTTTAACTAGTAAATACTTTGCATTTTACTTTGTAAATAATTTAATTTATTGTCATTGTTACATTTTTTGTTTAATTCAAACTGTTTCAGTGCTAATACCCATTATGTTGAATGTATTTTGCTTTTATAGAAATGACAATGTCCTCTTTTCTATGTCAATATCAGATGGAGCAAAAACTTCAGACAATATGGGAAGTAGCTCAAGGTATGTTTGCTTTGCTTCAGTTAAAGTAAGTAATAAATAACAATAATAGTAATATAATAATAATAATGATGATGATCCGTCCAGGTCAGAGTATCGAGATGCTGGACTATGACTCAGTCCAGGACTTATCCCTGCTGCTGGACTCTGCTGACAACAGGAATGTGTTGAGGAGACTGGGGCGGTCTTTAGGTGTCCCGCCTCAGGTCAACGCTCATCTCCAAGGCTTCCAGGACCTCTTTCGGTACCTGCGCACCTCCACCTACACACTGCTGCCCCAGCTGGCCCAGGCTGCTGCACTCCTGCCTAATCCTCAAGTTGTTGCTACGATACACAGAGCTGTGGTGAACAAGTGACCACTTAAGACCCCAAGGATCTGTTGCTATGACTTCAGCCGTTTGCAGCATTTCTTAATTAATTTTGAGTGGAAATACTGCTAAAGAAAGGGACACTTAAAGAACGGCCATTTATTTCACATAGTATGGTATTGTTGTTCTTAATTTGCATAGATAATTACTTCCATCTGAATAAAATCCTTGTTTCTAGTACATGTTACATGAGTTATGAGGTTGAATGGTGAGAAGAAGTCATTATTTGGGCCTTCGGAGTTACAGGCTATATAACACAATATCTAGGCCATTGTAGCTGAACCCTATGCGGTGTTGCTTCCTGTTTACAATGTAAAATAGATGAGAGGCCCTCTGGCTAAAGCATGTGAGACAGACCAGGACAGAGGATACAGTGTTCACGACAAGAGAAAGAACATAGAGCCCTGAGAAAATTCTCTCATTGGGAGAATCATTTGCCAGCTGTATTTTTCCTCGATCTCTCTGCAGATTCTTCAGCACACTCAATCTGGTAAGGTTTACATTTTTTTCCCATCACGATTTTTCTGAAAAGCAAATGATGAACACGCTTTGAGTAAAGTTTACTCACTTGCCTGAGACCTGTTTCCTTCTACTCTAAAAACTCTGTGAATCTCAGAAGTCTAATGAAAAAAAATGTGCATGTGCTGAAAATACTTTATTTGTTCGACTAAACCGTTTTGTAGCATTGTTTATGAATTGAGTCCAAAACTTAATTGCTGGTGTGGTCATTATCTCTTGTGGATAAATTCAATTCAATGAATCAGCATGCAACAACGCCCACATGAACGCTAGAGGCCGCTATATAGCAAACGTGGCCTGTAGTTTACTAGCAACCGCTTAGATCGTCTATTAGAAAGATAATCTACTACAAGTCACAAATAATGGTAAACCGTGCAGTTTGCAAGACGTTTAGTTCATGTTCAAAATGCTGCAGCCTCTCGTGCAACGCTATTCTCTTGCAAGTGGACGTGGAGGAACTCACATTCTTCAACATCAGGGTTGAAGTTTTTAGTAATCACTTGAGGTCATGAAAATGTTTAATCTTATTTTTACAAAAAATGAAAAATAAAATTATTTTAAAATATTGGGTTCAATTTTGTTTCTTCTTAACAGTAAGAAGTGAGAAACTGACATTTAAATACTGGTTATTCTGTATTTAAATAATAGGGAATTGCCTTTGATAAGGATTTTTTAAAAGTTTCTAAATATAATGTATCTGCAGCTGAAAAATATCTGAAAACTATGGAAGACCATTTCTGACCGCAAAAAATGAATAGAAATATCACTACATCAATTTTTAAATTTACAAAAAAACAAAATACAAGAAGAAGAAAAAAAAAAGAGAAATTATGAGATAGAAAGTCGAAATTGTAAAAATACTTTAACACAACAGTCATAGAAATAGCTCTTTGACTAAGGTTACCCTACATTTGACATAAATGGATTGTGAGTCCATTGAAGACTACTTTAAACGTGCTTTACTACACTTCAATTGCTTGCTGTTTCACATGGGATTGTACAGAGCAAACGCACCCTAAGGATTTTCAGCAAGAAGCAGCTCTGGAGTAGAAATAATAAAACCGACTTTCTATCTCATCATTTATTTTTTTGTAAACTGTAGTGATTTTTTTTTTTTTTTGTAGTGATTTTTCTTTAATTTTATGTTTTTCTAGTGATTTTTATTAAATTAAATTTTTTTATTAAATTTTATTTTTTGTAGTGATTTTTATTTATTTATTTATTTTTTATTTAATTTCATTTTTTGTAGTGATTTTTTTTTTTTGTAGTGATTTTTATTTTATTTTATGTTTTTGTAGTGATTTTTATTTAATTAATTTTTTTAATTTAATTTCATTTTTTTGTAGTGATTTTTATTTAATTTAATTTTTTAATTTAATTTCATTTTTTGTAGTGATTTTTTTTTTTTGTAGTGATTTTTATTTTATTTTATGTTTTTGTAGTGATTTTTATTTAATTCAATTTTTTTATTTAATTTTATTTTTTTTTAGTGATTTTTATTTTATTTTTTGCTTCCGGAAATGGGCTTCCAGAGAAAACTTTCCATTCACACAGCAGCATTTTAAAGGCTTTTCTTGGTTCGTCCGCGTTCTGTCGGTTTCCGGGAAAGAGTGAGAGTGACACCTCTTCACCTCTCACCGCCATCTTTGATATCCACGTCCCCGTGAGGTCCGAGTCCGGCTGCGAGGTGTTACGCGCTTTAGAAAAAAAATACAGAGAAGGAAAACTTCATAGAAATGGCGGAGGGTGCTACGACTCTCAAAGGCTTGCGAGCCCAAATGGGTAAGAAACATCTTGTCAGTCGTTGGTTATTTTTTCACCCAGTTGTGTCTTAATATGCAGTCATCACTTTTTAACGTTTACCAGCAACTGCCGCCGCTAAACCGGGTGATTTGAACGCGTCGTAACGCGGAGAGCTTGTCTGGGCTAGTCACGTTAGCTCGCTGTCCCGGTTTACATGCTGACAATGGATGCGGAAAAATATGCAACTTCTTCCCGAGCAGATATCTTACGTTATATCGATAAGTTACGTAGAAAGAGCTTTCGACTTAAAGTACTTGTGGTTAACGTTAGCTGAAGTTGTAGCGTGATGTTTGGTAGCCTAAGAGCCGGTTGACATATCACGACTTCAACGTTTGGGTTGGCCTTAACGCGCCAAGCTCACTTTAGCTTTACTTGTGCACAATTTAATAATCACGTTTCCTTTCAAAGTACTGGTGTGTGAATATATTAGACCGGATTGACAAACGTCTAACTGCGCGGTAGACGAAGCTAACTGCGTTGTAAGTGGTATTCAGTCAGTAGCTTAGATAACGTTGCTCATCACTTGGGGATTATTGTCAAAAGTGATCATCTGCTATCCCGATCAGGAAGAGTTCAGGAAGCGCCTTTCAGTGCACGAGTTCAAACCGACAGACAGCTCTTAGTCCAGCCACACACCAGCAGGGTTCACAGTACTTCCTGCCCCTAAAAACTCCTCTTATCTTCTACAGAAGTGGTCGTTTCTCCTCTGCATCCTATTGGAGAGTTATGCTTATTTGTTGACATATGGCACAACCCCCTCCTCTCTCCAGGGAGGGGAACTACAACAATGTCTGACCTGAATCTGAGATAAAGCTGGAGTGTCAGACGCCGTCAGACACACTGCTCTGATAAGAGAATGAGGCTGCATAGTTGCATCTTGATGAAGTGATAAAGGAGTTTTGGTTGGTCCAGTAGCCCAATGTCATGTGGGTCTATATATATGTGCCATCTGCAGCAGCAAAGTCTGTATCAATGCTTCTCATCCACGCCTCAGCTGGCCCCCTCCAGACGTAGACATGGATGTTTACTGTGACTGCATCTGTGGGCATGAATGCACAGTTTGTTATGACTCGAGCTGCAGTTGGGCTGATGTTTTTTTTTTTAGTGTTTCAGGGTAAGAGGGAGTTCTCTGCATACCCAGTGTGGGTGTAGGCATGTTTTACTCCTGGCCATAACTGGACTAGTCCGTATTCTTCCTCTTTCCCTTAACTTTTCCATTCAGTCTTCTCAATCTGGAATTTACATCAACCCAATTCTGCGGTTTTATGAAAATATCCACAACATCTCAAATGATGTGAAATGTAGGACTCCTGGATGTCAGTTCGCTCGGCCTTCAGCCGAAGCAGAGGACTGACAATAATAATAAAACAATGTAAGGAATCTGGTTCATGTGCACGATCGTTTCCACAAGAATGTGAGCAAGGATAAAATGTTCCCTGCTATTACGGAGGGAGATCACACTACTGCAAGGTTACCCTGATCCTGGCTCAGCGCATGCTGCTGCTGCTGCAGCATTAAAAGCACGACAAGTATTTCTGAACTGGTCGTATTTAACCAAACGAGGAAATGGACCGGCCTCAATTCCAGCGTGTGCTGTAGCTTCTTGGATCCACTTAGCATTGCTCCACTAATGTCCCACGTCTGTCTATCTTCAACCTTTTTTAACAGGACGTGTTACAGTATAAGTGTACACACACACACACACACACACACACATCGAAATATTTGAATAGCAAAACATGTTCATTTGTATAGACTAAGGTCAGACCATCGTCAGGATAGTCTGGTCGAGGCATCAGTTGATGCCAACTTAGTCTAGAGATTTGGGGTTTGAGGATAAATTCTCAATGAAAAACGATTACAAATTGTCCAATTATTGAAAGTCGATTGCTCTTGTTGATGTTGGCAGACTGTAAACAACTACATACCACTGGAACACACTAACGATAAGTTTAGTTAAATAATTACAGGTGTAATAGACTAATAAAGTTTAATTACGTTCTGCTTTTTGTCGTGTAGCTAGTAAGTCCAGAGTACTTGTAATTTATTGATAACTTTTGTAGTATAGTGTCTGCAGTGTTCATAAAGAGAGTTGAGCAAATACTTTGTATATTACTTAATACAACTAACTTAATACTATAAAGACTGTAAGTACTCTGTTTTAGCCCCCAATGCCTTATCATAAAGAAATGAGTTAAAGAGCCCAGCAATAACTGGATTGATCGTAATAACTAATAATGCATTTGGATATGATCAGATCCTTTTAATGCCGATCTAAGAGAATATGGTCCACCTGGAAGAAGAGACTCCCGAGGAAACTGGGATGTGTCATCGTTATCCTAGCAGCACTGCAAATAGCCAAGGCTTAACTTTGCATGAACATGTCCCGAGTAATCCCATAGAAGATCTGGTGTGTGTGTGTGTGTGCACACATGTGTGAGCGTGCACCAGCAGTGTTATCTGAGGACCAGAAGTCTTGAGCCGGCAATGGGAAGCTCTGTGTGACATAAATGGCCAAGAAGGTTGATGTTTTAATTGAAAACACAAGACGGGTTCACTGATTGTTTGACAATATTAACAAAGTACAAGTTGTTTGTTTTAAGATGTTTTCGTCAGTGAATTAACCCGTTGTGTTTGGATGGAGTTAAAGATCCCGATGTGCTTTTAGTACTCGGTGGCTTACGGTTGTCCACCCTTCATTAAGCAGCGCAGACACTTCCTGTGCTACAAGCTACTTAATTGTACCAAGAAGCTGAGATCGTTAACGGCTGCAGTTGGAAGGAGGGACAAAAAAAAAGAGAGTACTAACCCACTCTTGCTTCCCCACATCGTCTAAAGATGCTTGTCATTTAGAGAACTAGCATTTGATCAGTGTTAGCATTCAGCTAGAAGAGTTATGATGTAATACAGGTTGGCCTGTTTCCTGTTAAGTGTTTTTCTCGGCCTCCACCAGCCCCCCCCCCCCCCCCTGGTTGTCTTTACTGCCCCCATTACAATCAGCAGCCTGAAGGTTGGACCACATCCATATTTATATGTATACGTGCTGCACTCTGAATGGTTTTCCTTTGTTCTTTTGAGTTGTTTCTACTCCTGAAACTACTGGATGATGCTGTAATCTGAGTCCAGACACTGGTGGTGGTGGCTGATGAAATGATGAAGCTGATTATCCTCTGACTGGGCGGTGATGTGGAGGTGGAGGGGCGCGTGTAAAAGCCACATATATGTAGTAAAGGCATAGACACAATCATATTTAATAAGACACAGCAGCAAGATGATATGCTAACAATGTAGGTGTGTCACTGTGCTATTAGATAGAAGAGACCTGCTGATGAGAACAGCTGATATCGTGATCGACAGCCCCAAACAATGACGGCAAGGACATGATAAGAGCGCGTGCATGAGAGAAGTGAATAGCAGAAATATAGGAAAAGATCTACCGGCATTCAAAAGAGTAGTCTACGCTAGAGCTTCGTATGTCACGGCATTACCAGGCAGCCGGACTACAGACCACAGACTGAAATACGTCACATTAAACCACATGATAAAGCATCGTATTTTAGGTACGCCCACTGCAGACTGGATCTTTAACCGTCTCCAACAAGCTACCTGAACAAGTGATTGATCATTGACCATTGATCAAGCCGTGGTATAGTTGGAGGCCCGGTTAATAACAGTTTAGCTGAAGCTATCAGTGCAGCGGCAATGATTTATGTTAATGTGTGCAAATCTCCATAGGGATGGATTGATGACTCAGCTCTCCTCCTCTTATCGTCTCTTTCTCATTTCTATGAGCACACCTGGCGCTCTCATTTAAGGTCTTCAATCAAAGCATGAATGTGTGAGTCTGACTCACTCTTCATGTTGAACAGTGAGTTCAGTGAGTAGGTACATCCGCTGCGGTTTGTGGCACCCAGAAATTCAATACAATCTTACGAGCATCAATGTAACAGAAGGCCTTGTATAACTGGATGTTGTGTTAAGTTTTAGCTTGATGTTTGTTACCTACTCAGCCGCTTTGCTTTCCTGTCTGCTTTTACTTCCCTTTTAAAGACCAGAGAATGCAGAATGAAGTCCCGTCGTGCACTCAGAGGGTGTGCTATCGAAACGTAGCATTTAGTCTCACAACTACATCGTGTACATTCTTTTATTCAGTGCAAGTGGATACGTTTTGAGCGGCTCCTTCACAGATATTATCCTAAATCTGCATCATCATGTCATTCACACGGTGTTACTGTTGATATACTTTATATTTTACAGCCCACACTCAGTAATTGTTGCATGTAAGGTGACGCATTAACCTTTCAAAGCGTTCCGATGTGTTCTCTCTGTTTAGATATGAATCATCTCACTTCAGACTCCATGCCTACCTTCATACAGGCCTAAGCACGATTAAGAAGCTCGTCATCCATGCTGAGCTTCCTTTTCTTTAGTAGAGATAAATGTGCTTTCTCTTTCTGTTTTTGATTCATGTTTTTGTTACTTTACCCACGTTTATCCAAGTCATCAGTGGGGTTGAAATAGGGAGTCTTATATCTAAAGTGAAGTGACAGGTACTGTCTACTTTAGCAGCACACTTCGAACCCTCATAAGCTACTGCTTGACTTGAGAGCATCAATGCTGCTGCAGAATACACATACTCGATGTGTGTGATTACTACAGCTACTTCAGGATGATTGTTCTCTATGAGAGTACGGCTGGGCAATAACTCAATATGATAATTAATCGTCGTCAATCACGGTGCACAATAAGTCTGCTTCCTTTAGATTGATACTAACAAGCGCATGCTACACTACGACTCAAAATCTGCAGAAAATGTGAATTGATAAGAATTCAGCGTATGGGAACACCTCAGTGTAGTTAAATCAAAGTGTCGTCTTAATCACATTACTGGTATTTATTTTTGCACGCATGTAATTCTGTTCCTTTCTCACTTACGTTTTTAGTTAGATTAGAAAACCCTCCATAGTTTACGTTCGTCAAGTATGTAAGTCTTACTCAGGAGTATACAAAAATAGGCGTTACCTATTTCATATAGACCTTTTATTAATTAAATTACCAGAAAACATGCTTTATGGTGACATACAGTATATAAGTAATGACCTATATTAAGACCGCCCAGCTCTGTGTGTGAGTTATGTAATCAGTCCGGATGCCCGGCCATGTTTCTCAGTTCTCCATGTCTGCACAGATAGGTCTTCCTTTGGTCGAATGGTGCAAACAAAGCATATTCAATAGTGAACAAGTGTTATCTCTCCTTATTTGTCGGTGTCCCGTTCACGTGAGAACGGCCCTTTGTCCTCCTCTGGTTTCCACAGAGTAAAGGTAGATGAGCGTAGAGTCAATTTCCATACTGATAAGACTTGCACGCCGTGATCGGTGCCTGCGGTGGGCACAGCACGGATGTTTTCCACACGGTAAAAGGCATTTCCTGCTTCGATGACGTTCATCACGAAACCATTTCGGTTCACTGTGGCTGCTTCTTTTGAGTGAAATGTCTGTAAGGCGGCACTTCTACAGCTGCTTTATCACGAGAAGCCTTCTGTGATTCGCTGGTGCAGTGTTTGATGTGAAGCAGCAGCAGCAGCAGCATGTTGATGTCTTTTTATAATTAGCGGTGGGTGAGGTGACAATATTACACACGCACATGATCATGACTCAGCACATCATGCCACACGCAGTGGACATTTCTTATCTTGTCTCCCCTCTGACAGATGAGGGAGAAGAAGCATTGTTGATTTCAATATATTTGGTCAACAATGGATTTCCTTTGTCCACGCATTTTCACTTTATCACCACAACATTTGGTGGTAGTAGTGTAAAGCAGTGTTTCAGAACGTCTATAAATCACGAGAAGAACAAAATTTGTGCATAGAGACGTACATGTGATTTATTGAACCATAAATATCCTAAAACGTTTAAATAAACAGTTTGGCCTTTTTAAAGAGACAGGGTTACATAAGTAAAAAAAAATGATGATAACAGCAATTTTGCCAGAAAGTTGATTATTCAAATTGCATGAATTAGTTTGAATGATTATGGCAACAGTAGGAACTAGTTGAGTTAGTGAAGGAGACATTGTGAGACTCACAGAACACAGTTGGAAGTGTTCATCAGTAATGCGAACGTCCCATGACTGACCATCGGTTTGCCGCTTTGTCAGCACTTCTGCGATGCTGAATACACATCGACACAGAAGGAAATAGAGCAGAGAAAAGGCTCGATCATGTCCTCACCGTTTCCTTCCTTTCTGCCCCTGTATCTCCTAACCACGACTTTCCCATTAAAACTGTAGTTTTTACTGAAGAAAGTGCTTTTAACCCTGTGGTAGTCCCGGTGGGAGAGTTGAAGTATTTGCTACTTTAAAGGTTTTGTAAACTCCTGCAACAAAATGTAAGCTGTTGCATGCAGCACACTGACATCTTCTCTCTGTGCTGCTTAGAAATCACAACCCCGAATTAGAAAGCAAATCAGTTTGCTGCAAGCACAGGATGACTTGGAAATGTATCCCGTATTGATTTTTAAAATGTTTTATGGAATAGTTTTGTAGAATGGTGTCCACTCGCGGGCTTAAAGTTTACCGGGAAGCTGACAAGGGTTCGATTCCAGACACGTCTCTCACAGCAGCCCATCCCTGTGAGCTGGTCACAGAAATCCGTGTATGGTCGGTTACAGGGTCGACCATGAGGGATGGGTTGTGCCAGACGGCTGAATAGCCGGATTGTTCTGTAGCTTCAAATGTGTTGGATCGCTCTTGAACTAGCATTCCTATGGAAAACAAAGCACAGAGAAGAAACAGCTGATTTTTAAACTGTATTGGTTTGGATCACCCAGAGCTATTCTGTTTCCTAGACATTATCTGATAAACCTGCTTCCTCAGTCCTGACATGATGTGACTCTAGTTGTGTGTAAACTGTGTGTGTCTCTGTGTTTTCCTACATACAGCTGCAGCTGCACAAGTACAAGCCGAGGAGCGGCGCAGCCTGTCAGGGAACAGCCCCGGACCTACAACCAACGCACCAGCTAAACCTAAGGGGAGTAGGCCAGGTAAACGACACCACGCCTTGACACAGAAACAGACTGGTTCCCACTGATACCGCCCTGTCACCGCTGTATTGTCTCCCGTAACCTGAACCATTAGATGCAAGACAATCCACTTCCACCACCCTGTCAGTATAGCTTACTGCAGGTAATCCGTAGTCATCATCTTATTACTCTAACCATTGACAAAGCTCTTCAATGACGGTCACACGTCATGCTCTTGTAACACTATCCTGCATTGTAATCCCCCCCCCCCCCCCCCCTTTTGTTCTCCGAATAAGCATTGCTTTATATGTTATATCTTTTAACCACATATACACATGTACACATGTGTTGCAGTCATTGACGGTGCTGCTCTTAGAATAGACGACCGGCTGCGAGTGGCAAAAGAGAGGCGGGAGGAGGCAGAGAGACAACAGGGTAAGGGCGTGGTCCCAGTTTCTTCTGTGTGAAGTTATTGTAGCCCGAGCTTAAGACAACATGTTAAGAAGTTACTTTTTTGTTGTTGTTTTTCTGCACCTGCAGTTTTGAAAGACTCTCAGGTCATGGAGCGGGAGCGCAAGGCCAAGGTGCAAGTGGAGCGTCAAGTGGAGGAGCGTCAGAAAAAGGTTGATGACCAGCGAAGAAAGGAGGAGCAGAAGCGACTGGCTGTGGAGGAGAAGAGGAAACAGAAACAGGAAGAGGAAAAGGTAACGGAGGGAGTCTCAAGAGCCTCAGAGCTGTTGGTTGATTGATTTGACTCTCTTGACTTAACAAATTGAGTTAACATAGAAACACAGGTTTACGTGTCGCTCTGCTTTAAATGACTTGCATTTCTCTCTACGCCTGCCCCTGTAACGCTGCAGGAGCACTACGAGGCGATGATGCGGCGGACGTTAGAGCGGAGTCAGCGAGTGGAGCAGAGGCAGAAACGATGGTCCTGGGGAGGACTGGCTACAGACTCAGATGGGCGGACAGGTAGAGGCCACTTCTTCACCTTTTTTCAAAACAAGACATGAAAGTGGTTCCAGCCACAATGCACATGAAAGCAATATGAAGCTATTTTTGCCAGATGACACTCAAGCCGGTATTGATACATATTCGGGTGGAAGCGCAGTTCCATCTGTTTTTGTTATTCACAGATATAGTGTGATTGTGTTCCTCCACGATAACTAGCTGCTATAAGCTTGGGAGCTACGCGTGAGAGAACTTCGGCTGCTTTAAGTCATTTTCAGGGGCAGCCATAAGAGCTCAGCCTTGTTATGAAGCTGCAATGTAAACGTCAATTGTTACTAGTCTGTGGAGCTCTCTCACCACTACATGTGAGATCACTTGACCCCTTCGTACAATCACTCCCACTATTTGACACTCAAGCAATAAACCACAAATACATGGGTCATTTAAATTATAGGTTGTTTATATTGTCGAGGCACCAACTGACTGTCGTGATTCTTTGGTGCATAGATTTTAAATACTGAGGTCAGCATACTTACTGCTGTAGGGACTGGGTGTCAGCCAGGCTCTTGTCTCCCTGCTTGTGTGAAGGATGTTTCTCAGCATCTTGTACTCTATCGCTCCTCTCTGGGAGCTCTCTTTTCCCCACAGGAGACTCTGATGCCGGCTCTTCGTCTCCAGTAACTATAGTTGTCTCCCCTGCCTCGCCAGAAAAGCCACTGAGGAGTCGACAAGGTTTTGTTTGTTGATCATTTGCTCACCAATGTAGCATGGACTGGCACTGGCACTCTAGATAGCTCGGTCACCTTCTACGCTCCCCCCCCCCCCCCCCCCCCCCCTGCAGTCTAACTGGAAGCTTCTCACTAACAGTGTTCGTATGGGGCCGATGTTCTTAACGTGCCTTGTGCTGGGTGACTAGCTGCAAGTGTAGCTTCAGGTTGTTCACTCACTCACACTGTCGAGCACTTCCGGGTCACATGGGCGATTTTGCATGGAAGGCCGATTGACTGGCACATGAAATAAACAGGACTTATATCACCGTTGGATTCTTTGGCACGCATCATGTGATGTTGGTGATGCTCTCCTCTCTGGAGTGGTCAAAAAATGAGCTTCTGTTGTTTACTAACCACCGTGCCTGCCTCTAAAACAACGACTTTGTTATGGTTTGTTGAAAATGAACCCTTTACATATTAGGATCTTGCAGAACCTTGTACTCCCTTGTGTGCACCCAAATGCCCTCCTCCATTGGCCAAGCTCCAGTGTAAACCCCGCCTCCCCTGTCTGTCTCTCCTCCTCCCTCTCAGTGGACAAGCGCTCCACGTCCACCATGAACCTGAAACAGCCGTCCGAGGCTGGCATCAGCAAACGCCTATCCACCTCCTCTGCCACCCTTATCAAATCTCCCGACAAACGTAAGTCTCCTCTCTTCCCTCCCCCCCCCCCCTTCCTCCCCTCCTCATAGGCTCCTTCTCCCCCTCCCTTCTTCCTACCCTCCTTGGATTTCTGTGCTGTTTCTTAACCGACGTAGTCTATTATCATTCAGGTAAATGTGTTACTCTGATGAATAATGTCCTGAGATCTACCAGGTGACCAACCAGATGATCTGGAGTAAACCTACTTTCTCTTGTAACTCTTAAGCCCGGAGTGAACTCTGACCTCTGTGCTCTCCACATCCAGGGCTTTAAACGCAGACTCACTGGAGCGCTGACAGACTGGTAACAAGTGCTTGAGCTCTCTGGTTCCAGCTAATTCTGAAGTAGCATGGCCTCTCAATCCATTCACCGCGCACCTCTATGAAGCACTGGATTACATTTTCAGAATCACAAGAGGTCCCACGCACCACATAGTGATTCGTTTATACATTTGCTCATAGTGCAATAGAAGCTTGTCACAATATTAAAAGCATTTTGATTCACAGGACGTATGAAAAACTAATCAACACAATCGGTTGATTCATATTTCTCCACAGCTTCTATGGGTTGCCAGTGCCATTTCTTCTTTCTGATATGGTTGATTGCTCTATTCCTCTCGACATGTTTAATATTCATGCTTTTCCTTTCCTAGGCCTATGAATATATTCTAAAAAAGAGACTTTGTACCGTTCATCGAAGAGGAGCGCCTTGTAAATTCATCATGAGGTGTTTCATCGTTGTCTCTCAGGTGTTAAGCAGAGGAGTTCGTCTTGTAATCGGTTGCCTAACAATGCTGCTCAGGCCAGTAAGGAAGACGTCAAAAAGCTTCAGGTGGAACAGACAGGTGCCAAAGATCCGCTCTCCATCCCACACTATGCTTTCATATTACAGATGGGGTACTGTGCACAGTTTAGCAAACCAGATGTAGAGCAAATATTCAACAAGTTCCATTATAAGATAAGATCTGTCTCAGCTATGACAACCACATAGCATTTTTTCTTTGTACATGCTAATGGTTTACCTGGATTATTATCCGATTGGGCAGTTGGAACTCTCCTCTGTGTACTTAGTCTGTTACACGTCACATCAGCTGCTGTCTGCCCCGGCCTGGTGACTCGCATAAGGCCAAATGAAGTGCACATGACTTGTAAAACTGTCTTTGGGGATTCCTTGTTGACTCCTTTCCAGCGCCTGCTCGGCTGTAACTCCCACTTTCATGTCCGTAGGCCGTTCTGTCAAGAAGAGAAGTTCCTCCCACTCACGAGTAAGTGAGGGCAGAGCACACACCCCGGCCAAGCCCGATAAGGCGTCAACGGAAGATCAAGGTGGCTAGCATGAACAATCGGCAATCTGTGTTGTCATGCCTCTATCTGCATCACTCAGGCCTCCGTTGTTATTAACAAGCATGCTGCTATGACGTTAGCTGCTCGCTCATTCTGAATTGGCTTTTAAAACCTCATCAACTCTGTCGGCGACTAAGAGGTTTCGGGGATAAACGCTTGAGCTCATTTCAGTGTCATCAGCTATATGGGTTTATAAACCGGCCAACTCTTCTTTCTATGTGTTCCTTCCGTCTACGTTCCCTTCTAATTAAGTCTTGCTCACTCACTCTGACTTACCCCCAGGCAGCCGCTAAGCCTCTCTAACGTGTCATATGTCTGTGATTTACTGGGAACATTGTGCTCCTTCCATGTGTGCCTTAACCTTTCTGCTGTCTTAACCCACCAGATCCTGCACTGTGCTATGTTCCTCACTGACAGCTTATCTTGTTTTAACCATTTATTTTTTTTATTGTTTTCTTTTCAAATGACAACCCAGGAATGGTTTTGTTGTGTGCCGTGTCTGCACTAACACAGTGTATTGTATTGTTGTCACAAAGTGTTGATTGTTTTCTCTTTCCAAGATGACGTCGTAGCTTGATTAAGTCACTAGGCTCGTGCTTCGGCGTGGTGTGTGGCAGTGCCATCCCACCACAGCACCCCCGGAGCACCGACACCCCCTCCCTGCAGTCTGTGTATCGCCGTTAACCACCGACGCTTTGTTTGTCCTGTAGCGATGTCGGCATTCGTTCGGAAGATCGGCTGTAAAAATGTTCCTGTTCGGTATACATGTTTTTTCTGTAGACAATAATACAACACAGCTACCGTCATTCAAACTGACTTAATACGTCCCATCAGCTAAAATACCTTAAATAATAGAACACAACTATAACCGTAACTCAGACGAATACCCCAGGTTCCTAATACCTGGGTGCAGAGCATGCCGCCATGCCCCAAGGGTGAGCACTCAGCAGCTAACAAACAAGTCTGTCTGCAACAGATGTCTTCTCAGTAACAGCTCCAAAGGGAAGTGTGTGACTCTGTACTCTCCTTTTGAAGAGCTAGTATTTACAGAAACACTTGAACTCTTCTTCTGGTGTGATTTCCACTTTGTAGCTGAGATAGCAACAACGGACTAAATGGTGAATTGTTAATTCTTTCATTTCATGGAAGCAAGAGATCTTTGTTTCACCATAGGTGCTTTCATGATATCATCACCATTGCAGTCAGCCTCCTTGTTTTTTTTTTTCATCAAATGTGCCACCTTCTTCATGTTAATCATAGAGCAGTTTGCACAGCAGAAGCTGAAGAACTATTGCCCGGTCACAGTCACTTTTAGTTTTGTTTCACTTCTCATCTTCCTACCCAATCGTACTCCTCTGTCGTCTTTGACGGTCACTAATGGATTGTTTTTCCCATCAGCACACCTCCCTCTACCTCCAGGGACCATTGATTTGACCTTATTGTCTACTTTGACCACTGTTCTAACTGATCTTCAGTTACCAGACAATCGGTATTTGGTCTGTCTCAGCACTTTTCCATGGCATCCTCTCCTTACCGTCTCTCACCGACGATCCTCACTTTATTGAACATCACTGAAAGTTAACAGATTACAGACAGTTGGAGCCCATGTAAGATTACTGAGACGTGACCTTTGCTTGTTGATGTTGATTCTCTCCTGTTGGTTAAATCACATGGTGACCTTTCTGAACTTCATTGCCCCCCCCCCCCCCTGTTTTGCCTTCACCCCCCATTCTCATCCACTCTTTCCTTCTTGGCCTCTTTTGTTCTCCTCTGTTTTTTTTTTCGGGTGACTTTTCGGGCCGTGTAGCTCGCAGGCCACCGGCTGGCCCTGTGGACGGAGGGGTTCTTAGTCGCCTGCTCAGCCCCACCCAGGCCTCACTAGCTAGGAGCAAGAGCGCCGCCGCCCTGTCAGCTGAAGGAACAAACGCTCCAGGTAACCTCTGAAACCCCGACAAAGAGGAAGGATGGCTAGACACAGAACCCGGTCCTCCCTACTCTCCCTCGGTTTATCAGTAGAAGTCAACCCAGCGGCCTTCTGCTTTAGAAACAATCCTCTCAAAGTTAACAGTGGCCTCTCGGCGGCGGTGGTGATGTAATTACCAAAGTCTTTAAAAGCGGCTATTGTAACGATCAGCTGTTTTATGTTATGTATGTACAGTACAGCAAAGTACACTCATGTGAGAGAGCATAGTTACTCAGTAAATATTGACACACACACACACACAGGTCCAGCTCACATGCATTCTTACACAATTGGCTGTTGTGTGCTGAGCTGAGCCGAGCCGAGCGGGGCAGACTTGGCCGGGAGCGTTTCTCTGCGTTTGAGGAGCCTCAGGGACCATGCTGGGAGATTTGCTCTAAGCTGCTTACCTGTTGGTTCTCGTTACGTCAGAATGAGACCGTTGTGCCACTGCATGTGTTCTGGTAGTGAGACCAGAGTGCTGGGGGACTCCATTACTGGCATATCCGTGGGATATATTGGCTCGATGTCGCACTATTCAAACTCAGGATGTCCCCATTCTGGCATTAGATTTTGGGCTACGGTATTTAAGGCAGAGATTATGGGTATAAATAGTCCGAGACTCGGCATACTGTAAGGACTGCAGCTGTATTCCCCGTGCTGGTTTTAGGTTGTGGTGTGTTTATTGACCGGCCATTACAAACCCATTAGCGGCTATAGATCTTCTGCTAAGTATGGCCCCAGTAGAAACACGACGCAGCAGCAGCGGTAGCTCATGGCAGGATACGTTTCACAGTCAGCTGGTCAGTGGTCCGAATGAATAACAAAAACCCATTTGTGAGCAGGCAGTGGCAGGGAGAGTTCCTCAGGTCTCAGGATTATCATGGCTAATCCCTCCATCTGACACAGCTACTGGACAACAGTCTTTACTATCCGTACTGCCTACAGGCTGCACGACACAGCAGCTCAGCATCAACAGTTTGGATCCGGTGGTCCTGATTACAATTTGAGATTTGTTTGTGTGTGGAAGTCTTAAGATATTGTAAAGCAATGCTTATGCCAGAGGCAGTTTTGTCCTGAAACAACAGCAGATGTTGCATTCAATGTCCAATCTAGAGTCTGGAGAGTTAACTTATAATGTCAGGAAGGACAGAAAGATTGCAAATTCTCTTTTTTTAGTTACCGATACTGAACACAACAAACAACACGATCAACATTCTTTGTGCGTTTAGTGTACTAATACATCCGTGTGATATGTGTTTGCCGTCTCGGTGTTTGTGGTAGGTTTTGTGTAGTGTGTGATGTGGTTCTTGGTGTTCGGTTGTGTGTTCATGTTGTGTCCAGAAGCTTTGGTACCTGTGGAGTGTCTGGGTTTGTTTGTGAGATTGTTGCTCTCTGCTCCTCTTGTCTTCAGTAATCTCCAGCTCAATCAAAGCTTCAGAAATCAAGCTGTTGCCTGCCTAAAATGCTATTTCTAACAACTCGCCTTTTCTTTGTGCTCTTGTCCCCTTACAAATCACTCTCCTTCATTTCTTTCACCCATCATCTGCCCTCCCTTCCTCTCTCCCTCTGTCCCTCTCTTTTTCCCTCCACTGTCTTTTATTCTTCTTTTCTTCTTTGCTTTGCTGCCCACCTCGGCCGCTTATCCCGCCTCCCGTTGGTTATGCTCCCATGGCCGTGCGATGACTGTGTCTTTACCAGAGTGTCACCTGTGTCCTCGCTCAGCTTCGGCCACTCCCCTGGTCCCACCGCGGGGGCCTGTGCGCAGCCGCAGCATCGACCGACAGAAGAGCGGCATGACCACCTCCGTGTCTGCCGACGGTGCCCTCGACCCCTCAATGGTGAGTTAACGCTACCAACACCACTGGCCAGAATCTGACATTTACAAGAAGACGTGTGTAATGCTCTTAATGATAAGTGAAAGCTTAGTGAACGTCATTCCTGTGCCCTTCTCCTTAAGCTGTGTTTTTGTATCCTCATTAATAAGTATGTATTATATGGCTATGTGAGTATATGAGAGTTTCCAATCTTGTCTATTTTCAAACTACAGACTGGTAACAATATTATTTAAGTGAGATGTGTGGAGCAATGAGAATGATATTCTGGTTACAGGAATAAGTTCCACACTGTAAATCAAACTGTTTTTGAAACTGTTAGGGAACAGAATTCAGAGATTACACAGTAAAATGTATAATGTCGTGCTGTGTTTGTAAAACCATGTTGCCTTTTAATTTTGGCTAAAGTTTGGTTTTATTTCCATGGGAAAGTATTTGAATTTGACTCAGAAAATACGGACGGACTATAAAAACATTTTAATAGTGGACGCATGATTTGACGGCACACAGACGTCTTAACTAGTGAGAACAAGTTCAGTCTTTCCTGCATTTAAATGGCCGCTCGGAGAAATAAGCAGACGCCGCCAAAGACCCAGACGGACAGATTTATAAGCACATATCCGGTTATTTGCCTGTCAAAGTACTTCTGCAGGATGCTAAGCAGAGGGAAATGTTGCTCCTCCGGCTGTTCTCTGACCTTTGCTGTTCACTCATAATATGAACTTGTTGATTCATCGCCAACATGCTAACACTCATAAGTGATGTCTCGGATGTTCTCACTTGGTGGCCTGTAGTGTCTCTCTCTCACTCTGTCTCTCTCTCTCTGTCTTTCTCTCTCTCTGTCTCTATTTCTTTCTCTCTGTCTCTCTCTCTCTCTGCCTGTCCTCTATGACTGAAGGCCTGAAGGCCTTCATTGTCGTAGCATGAGACAAAGGGGTCAACAATGGCCTGATTATAGTCCGACCCACCCTGACCCTGGGGCCTAATGCCATCAAAAAAGTCTCACCATGTCATTGTCCTCTCTCCTCCACTCGCACAGATTTCTTTGTAGATAATTGAAATTCACAGCTTATCACTCGAGACACTTTGATTAAATTGTGTTTTTAAGTTGGATGCGTTAAGCCGCCTCACTTCAGTGGGGCTATAGTAAAGTTACTGCTGTGAGTGTCTTTGAGGTGACTTCTGGACCTCTCCTTCATACAAAGACACTGTATTGCTCCAATGCTATATTTACATAAACAGGAAAAGAATGTCTTGTCCCAGTTGTGAAACTGTACACCAATTGCCTGTTCACTGTCCTGCTTTTCCTTTCCGTCTCCAACTGACCCTTTTTTAATGTCGGTACAACTTGATTTACAACCATTTCTGATGCAGTGATATTTAAATGAACAATGATTATAGCTGCGGGTGTTTGTAAGGAGTTGCTAGCATGATCCTTGTTCAGTGATGGTCATGACTGACTTCTTCACGTCTGTCCCTTCTCTGTGGGACGACAGAAGGACAAGCAGTTTACATCACCTGGAGGGCAACGTCCCTCCTCTCCATCTTCCACCCTGGGACGCAACCGTTCACCCTCCCCCGCCCCCAACCCAGCCCCGAAGAGGACGCCCTCCCCAGCCCCCAACCCAGCCCCGAAGAGGACGCCCTCCCCAGCCCCCAACCCAGCCCCAAAGAGGACGCCCTCCCCAACAGTACCCAAGTAAGACCACAAGTCTTATCCAACACAGCTTTAGTGATTTAGTGATATTTTGCTTCAAGTGTTTTAAGAGTTTGAATGCAGCCTTTCATTTTTGCTTTAATTTTAAAACACACATGGACGCAACTCACACTTTGTTCTGACAGGCAAAGTTCCAGGACACGCCCACCCTCACCGGGTGCAATGAAACAACGCCCCCCATCCCCCCAGCCTACGCCGGCCAAACCTCCACCTATCCAGAAACCAGCTCTCACTCCAACAGGGCCCCCCACCTTGCGAAAGAGGGACTCCAAGTCCAAGGATCTGTGTCCTGTCCAGGCTATGTCTCCACAGTCCTCTGATTCCAACAAGACCAAAGAGAAAGATGGTGAGCAATGATAAGAATACAGTCCACAATATACATGTTTTACTGCACCTCATTCAAATATATCTGACACTATAGAAGGTCTTTCATGATGGTAAAACAGACATGTAAAGCAGGTCCATATAAAGGCAGGCTGACAGATTTTAATAAGTCAGTACCAATATTTGTGAAGGCTGATTGTTGTTCTGGCAACAAGGATGTTTGCACGAGATCATCGGGACATGGCGTCTGTTTCATGGAGGGAAGTGACCCAGCTAGACATCAATTTCCTCTTATCTAGCTTATCTTATCTTATTTAGCTCAAAGTAATATCTTAGTGGACTTGTTACTGAAGCACATCTTGATCCACAGGATCACCTTTGAACATTGGGTGCTCATTGTTATACATACTGAACTAAGGGAGTGCAAAAAAGGAATAGAAGGAGGAAACAATCTTCTTTGCTTAACCAAACATAATGTTGTACATAAGAATATTGCTCTCATTTTATTTTCAAAATCGTCTTTTTTGTGATTTTAGCTAACTTAGCCACTTAATGGCAACCAGAAACAAATGATCAGTCCTTATTCCCTTTAGACCGCTCGCTCTCACAGCAGCACATTGATTTGACACACGTGTGCATGCGTGCGTGCGCCTGTGTGTGCGTGTGTGTGCGCATGTGCGTGTGCGCATGTGTTTGCGTGCCAGCTTAGGTTGCAATAAATCTCAGTGGAGCAGGAGACATATTAAGTTCCATCTGGAGTCACATCCTGTTACAGACCCGGGATTGTTGCTGCTGCCACCTCCTGGAGAGAAGCATGATCTGCAAGATAAAACAGCTCAGTAATGCTTTATTACTTTATGCAACTGTGCATTAGAAAGATGTAAAAAATAAAATGTAGGTGGCACAGTTTAGGTGTGTATGAAAAGGTAAATTCATAAGTTGTGTAATGTTTTTGATTCATTAAAACTAAATGAATGTCTGACTGTGAGACAAAAATCAGAAATCACAATATTTTCATGTGTGGCAGTCCTGCTCATCAATATGCAACATTTACTAATGCACTCAGAGATATTAACGGGATAATTGCTGAACTGTGACTGTATTCCCACGGTGTTCTTTCAAAGAGCACAGAGATGATCATGTGAAAGGCTTGTTATTCTGCCCCATGTCCTCCTCTATCACGACTAACCTCCTCCAGTCTGGCTTCCTCTCCTCTCAGTCATCAGTCACTCTGCGTCCTATGGTGGGCCAGATGCTGTGGCCTCGGGTCAGCACTACATTGAGAAATGGGTGAAAGAGCGACATAAAGTGCTAAAGAGATTTTCGATATTTGTCTTCCCACCCGTCAGACCCTAAAGCCTCGACGGGCAGCAACACGGCCGCCGAGGCAGCCAAGATTCTGGCGGAGAACCGCCGACTGATGCGAGAGCAGAAAGAGAGAGAGGAGCTGCTCAGGGTACAGAGGGAGGAAGAGGAGAAGTAAGATTATTTTAAATTGTTCAGTGAATCTTAAAAACACAATCTTTTACCATTCTGTCGTCATTTTGTATGCCTTCAAGCCATTCACGGCTGTTCCTTTACTATCCCAGGCTGAGAAAGGAGGAAGAGATGCGTTTAGCGGAGGAGGCTCGACTGAAGCGCTTGGTGGAGGAGGAGAAGCTCGCAGAGGAGAGGAAAATCAAAGACGAGGAAGATGCTCTCCTAGCGGAGGAGGAGCGGGTGAGAATGGCCGAAGAGGAGGCGGTGAAGCAGGCCGAGCTCCAGAAGGAACGGGAGGAGGCTGAGGCCAAGGCCCTGGAGGAGGCAGAGAGAGTCCGTGTGGAGAGAGAGCGCGTCATGCAGCAGAACCAGCAAGAACGCATGGAGAGGAAGAAGGTACGGACAGACTGATGCATCTTCTCTTTAAGTGATTTATTCAATGATCGTATAAACACTTTTCGTGTTCCCTCATTGTGTAGATCTCAACTAAACATTATCTAAAAAAAAAGAAATGCTTTTTTCCATTTCAGAGAATTGAAGAAATAATGAAAAGAACAAGAAAAGGGGACCAAAGTGACATGAAGGTGAGCGCCGATTCATTCAGCCTCATCGTCGACACTGAGTGTGTGTGTTAACGTGTTGTTTGTGTGTCCTGCGTAGGGCGATGCAGGAGATGACGATAAACAGGAGGAAGGAGAGGAGGGAGAGGAGGGAGAGGAAGGAGAGGACTGTGAAACCGAGAGTAAGTGTTCCCGTCCTCTAGCTCTCACACAGACGGCAGGTTTAGAAGAGTCATGCATCACCGCATTTATGAATGTGCTGCTTTGTCACAGAGAGTAAAGGTGTGTCGTCCCCCCTGTCTTCGTTTGCATACACTTTACATACATGGGTTTACTAAATTCTCAACGTGACCTTTTTTTTTGACATTCAATTCCGTTTCCTCCGTTGACGTCGTAGGCCAGTCGGATGACATCGCCGAGGAGGACGACAAAGACGAGAGTGGTCTGTCCTCTGGTGAGCCGGAGGCACAAAGAGAGGAGCCCCTGGGCAGCGTGAACGGGAAACCAGAGACGGACGACAAGGAGAACAACAACGGCATAAGCACAGCTGAGACTCAGGCAGGAAGGTATGACGAGAGAAACCACAACGACGTATGAAAGATTGGGCCTGGAGCTGAGACGGACGAACACATTGTTAGCTTTTTCCTTTTAGAGAAATCTCTTATTCACTTACCTAACCATTCACCTCTTTCCTTCCTCCCCTCTCCTCTGCAGTCCAGTCCCTAAGAGCCGCCTCGTCGAGGGCTCGGAGTTCCTGAATGAGCAGGACTCCGCCAAGGTGGACTTGGTTTCGGGTCTCAATGGGAAATCCAACCAGTGGAGCTTTGAGGAACTCATTGACCTCAACGTCCACTCTAAGGCTCTGCCCCTCATCAAGGCGGAGGACTGTAACCAGGTCTTGATCAACTGTGACGGGAGCTCAGACGGGACCAGGGTAGCCTTCGAGGACAAGGGAACCCCCGTCAACACCCTGCATTCCTCTAGTCAACCCATAGAAGCCCTTTCAGGTGAGGAGACACTTACACTTATTCACCGAACTGGAACGTATACTCTCTGACATAATCTTCTTAAAGACCGTAACTCATGTCTCCTGTGTTTCTGTAGAGATTTGATGCTGCAGCCGTTGCTGAGAAGCCTCTTACTGTTGCACTCGTAAAGTTCCTGTCTAGCTGAGCTCCTTTAGAAGATGTCCCGTATCAGTCCCCAACAGCTTCCTCCTCTTTCTCCTCCTCCTCCTCCTGAAGGAGGAGCACAAGGTGAAGCGGAAAGACCACCCCAAGTGCTACATTTGCACCCCACATTATGAGGAAACGTATATATAAATTATATATATATATATATATATATATAAAAAAAAGTTATGCTTCAGGGAAATTCCATATATTCCATCAACATGCTTGCTTCAGGTCTCTTTCCTCTTCCTCTTGTGTTCATTTTTTGTTTTTCCGTTTCGTGTCCAAAATTTGATGATGTTTTTTAAGAGTTCTGTCTTTGTCAGGGGTGCATTTGATGTAATTTATTAATTTTGGCTTCTTTGTTATTGTAATTATTGTTCTATGTTTAGTCTTTTTTTGTTTTCTCTTGTATGAGAATATTCCAGGACACGTGCACATCTGTCTGTGTGAATTGAGCAGCGCGAGTTAAAGGAAGGAACGTTCTAATACATTGTGTTCTGTCTGGGGTTCGGTGAGGAGAGCGTCCCAAGTTTCGCACGTGATTCATCTAAATTTACTTGACCCGGCTGCTTTGAGCAGCATCCAGCAATATGGCCTTAGCATTTTGTTCCCTAACGTCTAATTTAAAGTGTGCATCATATGCTGAATTGGGCTGAAGCTCATACACGCACCGTTTAGCAATCCTCTGTCGTGCGCTTACGCTTGGGAGTGGATTCTGTATTCGTACTTAACTTCAGACCCATTTCTCCGTCTCCCGGCTTCTCTCGCCATGCGTTTGCTTCTTTGGCCACTAGAGGGTATCGGAAACACAACTCCCAACTGTTACATTTGAAGCTGAAGAGTGTTGAGATTCCTTCACAACACCAGTGAATTCACATGTTCAGTGAAGTTTCTGCAGTTTGTTCACGTAGGGCTCGTTTAAGTTTTGTTAAGTTTTTACATATGTATATAGAGTTTATGTCTCCACTGACTGCATCTGCACCACACACCTGTTTGAACCACCATAACTGCAACATACCACCTTAACAGGTGAAGTCATTCACAGCTGTTTCTGAACTTCTTAAGGCGGTCTGTGTTTGTTACTGAACAGAACATGAAGGTTAGCCTGAAACTAAACATTTTCAATTATCTGGTTTTAATTTAAGCTTTACCGACACATCCACGCGCACGTTTCCAGCCGTCGTTCTCTCCGTGCGGCTCTTTCATCAGTTACATTTATTTCCCATTAACTATCCCATAAACTCTCAACTCACTACCTGCTACATCTGACTAAATGCATTTCAATTCTTTCTTTTTTTTATAATATAAAATTTGGCTTGTTTTGTTTACATATGAAAATACATTTCTACATATATTTAAGTGTCATTGTATTGTGTGTGTGTGTGTGTGTGTATATAATCAGTATTAGGCAAAAGAAGCCATGTTTAGGATGAAGTGGCGTCAGGATGTGGATAATTGAAGTCTCTGTGTATGTGACCGTGCTATACTGTGTTAGCTTTCGGTTCGACTCGTGCCCTGTGACGGGGTTGTCGGGTTACGTTTGGGCAGCCTGGAAAAATTAACATAAAGCCCTCTTCCACATGAGCTCTGCAAAATAAATGGGCCACTAAACGTTTCTCAACATTGTGTGTGTGTGTGTGTGTGTGTGTGTGTGTGTGTGTGTGTGTGTGTGTGTGTGTGTGTGTGTGTGTGTGTGTGTGTGTGTGTGTGTGTGTGCGTGTGCGTGCTTTCGAGCGCTTTCAACCCCATATACCTACGCCCTGATTCTGAATATTGCCTCACAGAAACTAAACACGTTAACATTTTGATGGCCAGTTGTTACAGCCCTCAGCAACACGTCTGACCCATGAACAAAGTCATGGCTGTGCCTCTTAACAACGCTTTTAATGTCCTCAGATAGGTTTTATATGGTGTCACAGGGTTTGTGGGGATGCTGTTGGTGGGGATACTTATGGTTGGCATATCAGATGGGGTTTTATCTATTCTTTGTAGGATGAGGCGGGGCGCATGCACCAAACTAAATATGACACAGGTCAGACTGCTCTTCATGAACTGTATTTAAATCTTGAATACCCGATGCTTGAACAGTCCGAGCACGAGGTTTAGGGACCTTTTTATTTTTGCCTTGTTCTCTGCTGTCTAACTAAAATCTCTTTGTACATGACTGTCTTGGAGCTTTCGACCTTCGCTTTGATTAATAAGCTCAAAGAATGTAACAGACTCCATACACCGTCCTTCATTATTCACCATGTCTCTCAGAGCTGCCCGCCTTTTGGCTTTCCTTCATTACTCATTTAGAGAACACGATACTCTTTGCACTGTCACACATGACTCGCTATGTTTAAAGAATGGTTTCTGAGGAGTCATTTTACTGTAGAGAATCGTAGGAGAGTTGCGTGATATTCTGGAAGAGAGGAAGTCATTTGTTCCTTACCGGATGTTTTAGAAGTCCCATTAGTATCCCAAACTTGCCTACATCCAAATTCCCCCCAAACCCTTCCTACTCATCTTTCCACTCGAGTAGCACCTGCTGGGGGGGGGGGGGGGGGCTGCTGTAGCTGTTGTAGCTGCTGCTTGAACGGATACTGTGTCTCTTCCAGATCCTGCTGTATCTTCGAGGGCTCGAGTGCAGAGCTGACTGCTTTAAGTCCTCAACTTTGTCTTTAACAATAGGATAGAACGGTGCCTTAGAATGATATTTAGTATTTTTATTGTATCACAGTTAACTAAGAAAGCTTTTCCTTACCTCGGCCTCGACAATCAAGTCTATCCAACCAGGGCGACTAAGTGAATATTTTTCTGGAGGATTTACAGACCTAACAATGCCCTGTCCACGCTTAAAATGTGTACTGTAAATATATCTTAAGTGTACTGAGATGATACAAACTGTTAATACAAATAAAGTCTTGCAAAGATGCTCTTTTTCCATGTTTTCTTGCTGTAGAGAAATAAGAGACTTCCTTCACTTCCTCATTTTACATTTAACTTAACTCAGTCTCGAGTGCAGTTCAAACGTATGTAACAGATTAACAATGGTTAGTATGTATGTTAAAACCCATTGTACACTGT
Organism: Anarhichas minor; assembly: GCF_050575085.1. Taxonomy (NCBI): domain Eukaryota; kingdom Metazoa; phylum Chordata; class Actinopteri; order Perciformes; family Anarhichadidae; genus Anarhichas; species Anarhichas minor. The sequence continues at coordinate 5,122,944 of NW_027466474.1, read as the reverse complement.
CATGATACATTTCATAAAAAAGTCATAGTATGTGATGAAAAACGTCATTAAAACAATTGTATAAAAAGGTCTCAGTATTTAATGAACATTTATTAAAAAAGCCATAGGTTAGTATGGATTAACATTTTTATTGAAAAGTCAGTTTAATTTCTCATAAAAACAATTAAAAGGTTTATGTGATAAGAATTAATTTCAAAAGTCATTGTATAGTTTGTCATAAAAATTCATAGTACAGTATGACTGAAAAATCAAACGGTCCTAAAACATATGTTGTCGAAAAACAAAGTCAAAATATAGCATGTTGAAAACGGTAATAGTATAGTCATCATAGTATATGATGTCAAAAAAAAGTAATTAAACAGTCTGAGTAAAGAATGCCAGGAATAGTCATAAAGAAGTTATAGTTTAGTATAATGTAAAGGATATATTATAGCATCGAAGGACAACATTGGGATCGGGCCCCAATCTCCACTCAGACTTTGATGCGCGTTCCCGCAAAGTCCACTACAGGGTTTAGGGCTGTCCCTCTATCAAATCGTCCAGTGTTTGAGGGCTTTCTTACAGACATTTTGAGCCTTTTATGAACACTTTCCTTGGGTCTGCATGTCTGCAGACTTTGCCTGAGGGAATTACCCACAATTGATAGCAATGTGACGTTAAACACGGGGTTACTAGTGGAAGCCGGAGATGTAAACAAAGGACAGCAAATGTGTGTTCAGCCTGATACATTTACACAAAAACAGTCAGATGGTACATAAAAACACATTAAAGCAGAGGAATGCAAGCATAGACTGTTTTATATAGATTTATTCATCGAACATATAATTTAATTTTGTTATTAAAGCTGTTTTGACAAAAATAGGTAAATAGATCATTTGAAATTACCTTTCAACTTGTGAGAAAAGAGCCTGAAAGACGTTCAAATCAGGGAGTAAAACATATAAAAGAACATGATTTTGTGTTACTTACCTCTTCTTTCGTTCTTCACTTCCTGCCTTCATGTGTAGACCCACCACTGTGATTGTTTGTCCCGCCCCTGATTGAATCCACCTGTGTCTAATTACCTACACCTCCCTAGTGTATTTAAACCCTCTGTTCCCCTCTCTGTGCCCGTTCATCTCCGTCCTCTGGGTCAAACATTCCAGCAATTTTCCTAGTGTCGTGCTCCTGGTTTTCATGATCCCTGCCTGTATTTTGTCGACTATGTTTTTGCATGATTTGCCTGATTTGTTTGCCTGTTCTGACTGACTTCCCATGTTCTGAACCTCTGCTGCTCAGTAAAGTATGTTTTACCTACACCTCATCCTGTTGTCTGGGTTGTGCATTTGAGTCCTGTTTCTCCTGAGCTTCCACGAGGCGTAACAGTATGTTGAGGAAAATCACAAAAAAAGCCATGGTATAGTATGCCGATCTCAAAAGTCATAAATCAGATTACAGTTTTTTGATTAATTTCATGATATATTATGTAGAAAAAACAATAACAGTCATTGTTAAATAATCATAAAAGTCAGTATTGTTTCTCAAAAAGTCAAGCCATTAAAAAACATTAAAAAGTTACAAAAATGTAATTGTATATTATGGTATAAAATGTCACATAGTATATGTCTAAAAATCTTATAAAACTCAAATTATAGTATATCATAAATATAGAAATAAGAGACTTTACACTTCTTCCTTCTTTTATTCTTGTTTTTGTGTTCACTCACAAAGTCTTGAATACATGAGCAGCTTATATGTTGGCATCAATCTCAAAGATCTAATTTAAAATCACTCAAAGCATTTTTGTAAATTCTTATAATCAATTCAAACACGAATGCAACAGATTATTAATGAAAGCTGGTATGCAGGAGGAGCAGTATGCATATAAAAAGCACATTATTCTCTGATAGATTCCAGTAAGGCACTGAAAAGACTTTTGTCTCATAAAACTGCACAGGATTCTGGATCAGATTGGAATAATGTTACACATCACAATCCCCCAATATAAATGATGTTGCCATGTTAGTATCCAACACCGAAACAAGTTGCAATAATGCATATGTAGATAAATGACTCAAACTAGTGCGTATTTAGTTGAAACAAACTATATTCGGTCAACCTTAAAAAGAGAAGCGTCACCAAAATTCACCGTTTTGACTTTTTTTAATCCAAATTCACACATTTTCTGTAATTTTGAGGCCTCAATTTCCCTCACCAATAAAATATGTTCTTCTGCAAATTAACCATCTAAAAGGTCTGTTTTGGTGTAATTCCACTTTAAACAGAATCCTCTGCACAGCTAATTTGCAGTTCACACCTTTTTAGCACAGTCAGGGCAGTGGATATGATCTCCATTGATGACAAAGCGCTTGTTGGCCAGCGAGAGGCTGCACTTCTTGCAGTTGAAGCAATACTCGTGCCAGGAGAATCCTTCATAGTTCACCACATTGGTGCCGTGGCCGAACCCTGCAGAGACAGAGACAGAAGGACATCTGTCAGTCAGCCGTGCAAGACAGGCGATGATGCTCCCAGAGTACAGAAGCATAATACAGACCTCGTTTTTAAAACAATCCTCTCATCTGACCCAACACTGAGCCCAAACTGGCCTTCAATTCTGACAAAATTGAGTTCTTAAATCTGAATTTTAAGTTTTAAGTTGATATTGACATATCTATATAATAATTTAATGAAAAAGTAATCAGTGGATCATACAATCAAGAACATTTGTTGACGCTGCCCTGACCTGTGATTGGGTTTTTGCATCCATGGCACTTCTTGGCCACATCGGTCTTGAAGCAGTCCACGCAGTAAACGTTGTTCTCGTGGGAAGTGAAGCGAGCTCCAGCAAGAGTTTTATGGCAGGTGTGACACACGAAACACTCGGAGTGCCAGGGCTGGTCCTGGTAGCTGATCCCTCCAGTGGTAATGGGCTTAGAGGGACAAAGGAACAATCTGATCATGATCTCTAACTCTACAAGGCTGTAATTTAATTCATTCATGCTTAAAACTGTCTGCACCCCAGTGTTATTGTGGATGATACATAATCATTGCCTGTACCTGCTTGCAGTGGAAGCACTTCTTGGCAAACTTCTTGTCGTGGCAGGGAGCGCAATAGATGTCCTCCCCCTTGGCCAGGAAGCTCTGCGAGCGGATCGGCTGCTTGCATTCGAAGCAGGTGAAGCATTCCTCGTGCCACATCTTGTTTTTGTACTCCACATTTTGGGATCCTAAAGCCCAAACATAAAAAGTAGTGTTATGGTTTATGAAATGATTTTGTTGCACACTCTCTGACATTATCACAGACATTATCATCAGCTTGTACCACATCGTAATTAAGGCCTTATGATGCTTATATTGGGGGAAATATCATGTTTTTGGGATAGCGAAATAGCAAAATATGAAGAGATTCAATCAGAGGTAAGAAAAGATTGCACAGATTTAGTAAACCTAAACTGAAAGTTGAATGTTAAGAAGGCCTCTTTCCACTAGAACGTGCTCTACAAGCCTTTTCTTTCTGTAAAGCCCCCTTTTTTAAATGCTACTTATTTCTCTGTAACATTAAATATTAGTGAATAAATAAGCAACTACCAGAGACAACACCTTTATGTAACATCAATTAAGAAAATCCTGCTACAAAAAATCCCCAGATAATCCGCCTCATCAGGACTGTGCTGTTGTTTCAATCAGACTTAACTGACAGTTTGTTAACATGAGCAAAACAGCCGCCGTTTATCATCACTTTGATTCAAATGCTCCTAAATCCTGATTGGCAAACGTCAAATTTTTTTTTTTTCAATTGAGCCCCACCCACTTTCAAACCAGTAAGAAATACAAATACAGAAATGTCTCAAGTAAAGCTCATCTCACTTTGCTGATGTAGAACACTCATAGTGAGAGATCAATGGCGAAAAGTGCAATAGCAAAACCCACCTGGCATGACCACCTTGTAGCAGCCCTGGCACCGGTTGCCATCCTCTCGGGAGCCACACTTGCCACACATTATCTTGCCGTCATCCCGGGCGTTGAAGGCCTCGCTGGCCAGTGGCTTGTAGCACTTGGCACAGCGGAAACAGTCCTCATGCCAGTGGCGGTTCTTGTGGTGCAGCTCCTGAAACATAGCGAGGAAGCTCGGGGTTGAGCAGGGGTGCCCTCACCAAGTCACTTTAATGCAGACCTCATTAAAGTGGGGTTTGTTTGCTCAGCATGTGGATTTAGGCTCGGGGCCAGAATACAGAACAGGAACAAGCCCGTGTGGAAGATAGTGGAGATAAAGTGAACTGCTCCAGTGAGGAGACTTAGATGGTGGAAATGTGATATAAAGTATTTGAGCCTCATCAGTAGTAATGACACATCTTCCTCACACATTCAACCGGCTGTGACTGAGTGCTGAGAGTATTTTGGAAGCAGGATGAGACACAGGTTGTATAACATTTTGAGACATTTTTAGGTCAGTTGTTTATTTGGCATCCCATTGCTGTCCAATGAAAACTATCTATCTCAAAATTTGGCTATTCAATTTTTTTTTGATCTAAACTGAATTAATTGTAAGTGTTAATAGTTAAGTGTTCATTTATGGATTAAGCATGATCTGAAAACTAAAAACAGGTTTTTTTTGTTATCTTGTGAAAATCAGTGTCCCAAAGTACATCTGCTGTATCTGCTATCTTCAGAACACGCATCTTTGGGTATTTTCACAAAAAACAACAATCAAAAAGTGACTTGTGAAAACAACTAAACTGACTGCTGAGAAACTACAAAGACATGAAATGATTACTAAATCATGAGACGAATAACATGAGGTTTTAATGTATATAAATGTAGCTTACTATATAATACGTTGGTTTCCAAGTGTAGTTTACTAGCTACCATATAAAGCATGAAATTAAAGTACACTTCATGTATGTACACATCAAATACTGTTTGCTGCATTTTTTAATATTTCTGTTTATCAGAATTTAAATGGTGAAGATGTAATTTGTCAAAATGAAACAGAACGACTTTAGCTCTCATTTTTGTCGTCTACTTTAACTTTTCTGTTGTCACTCCCTTCTTTACTCATTCATTGTTTCTCAGACACACCGTGCTTCACCTTGGAGTCAGCGGCGATGGGGCGTTTGCACTCTGCACAGGTGTTGGCGCAGAGCTTATTGAAGCACTTGGTGCACACATGCTTCTCGTCCTTCTTCACATACTTCTTCCCGTGCAGGTTGTCCCGGCAGTAGTAGCAGTCGAAGCGATCAGTCATGGTGGAGGTGAGATAACTTTTGTGACCTGCGGAAACAAAACAGACCCGTCAGACTCGCACAGCTTCTGTCCTCCCGACACGACTGGATGTTGCCAGATGGGGACACTGTTGCCTTGTCTATCATCCTCAACTCCCTGAGCAATGCAAGTCAATGAATACATGTATTCATAACGCAATCACAACACCATTTAGTTAATTATAAGTGCTGTACAGCTCAGAGAAAACAGAACAAAAGAAATAAGGAACAAAAAAACGATTAAAATAAGCATTCAATGATTATAATTTTAACCTCTGTGCCACTGTGTCAGTAAGACACAGTGATATGCAGCCCTAACAGCAGCATTCCAAACTGATGAGAGACGTGTGAGTGGAGTTAAAAAAAGCAGCCCACAGATGTCTGCTTGTTGTCTGTGTGCTTTTTTGGCCTGCAGACTTTTTACCAAGCTCTCCCTGGAAAGCTGATGTCATATTTTTTAGACCGTCTGGCTCATTCCCCCCACAAAGTAAACACAAAGTTGTTGCTACTTCGTTCATCAACATTCCTGCGTTCCCATCACAGGCGGCGTCCACATGGGAGCAGCCGGAGAAACTGTGCGTAAGGTGGAGTGAGTGGAAGCTTTATCTACATCTCTCTCTCACACACAGGATGTCAGGCAGGGCAGCTGAGCGGTGAACTTTAGCAGAAGTGATTCATATATCAGTTTTAAATCTGGTAAGCACAAATGGAGGAAACAATGGGTGGAATGGCATTTTTGTCCAAGTAACCATAGGAACAAGGACAATATTTATGATAGGGGACTTCAGCTATTTAAGTGGGATGTGGTAAACAGCCGTGTGAAAGGGATGAGCCTCCTGGAGCGTGGTATGTGCCCCTGGTGTTTGTGTGTGGAGTTTCTATCCGCAGCTGTGCTCCGGGGATAAAGGCTGGACTGAGCCCTCACACGCCCCCCACTCCGCCTACACTCACCTTGTAGCACTTCATGGAACTACAGCGGCCAAGTCCAACACTGTCAAATCACACACACACAATGATCCGGTCTCATTTCTGAGCCTAGCCAGCCCAGAGATCTATTTTAGACGTGCACTCTCTATTTAAAGCAGATTGACCTTCCAGAGGGGACAAATGGAGATGACTGCTGGGACTATGCAGCTATTGTGGCTCCACTTGAGTCACGCCCAGTAACTTTAATCTTTTGTTACAGACAGAGTGACAGCTGCCAGCTGTCCAACAGGCACGGTATGTGCAGACTCTGAGCTGTGGAGGGGAGTGGATTGTACCACTGTGGTCCCTTTGGGGAGCAAACAAAGGTCAACATGAGACCAGATAGGTGGGTGAGTCAGAGCCGTGTGAGATGATCAAACACAGAGTGATCCAGACAGTATATCGGCCAAATCAGCTGCTACACTGTCAAAGCTCTCTGTTCTCTCTTGAAAGTAGGTTTCCTGCAAAATCAGGTCATTTTAACATAATCACATCTTGCTATCACGCTGCTTTGGAGAAGAAAAAAAACATTGAGATACAGCAAAACCAAAAGAATAGAGAAGATTGCAAACCCTGGAACAGCCCGTTCTTCTGCCTTTCTCCAACATGCATCAGAAAAATAAAACATGGAAGAGAGCTCCAAATATAAGACCCCAGATTTCTATTACAAGATGACGCCATACATTCAATGACTCAGTTCAATTGACCGCAGAAAAAGATTTGGACATTCAAGCAGTGTAGCCGTTCAATTTGATATGTTGCAAATCAACGAAACATCAAAAAAAGTGGAGAGGACCTTTGATCTTAGATTATATTATTACATATTGTTATACATGTCATTGTGACATCCTGTATTGTATAACACATATAAAAAATCGGAATCCTTGTCCAGTGAAAAACATATATCTTTAAAGTTGTTAAAATAGATAAACTGAAGGATTAAATGTTCCTTTATTCGTTGAGAAAATTCTATTTCTCAAGCTAAATATTTAAACATTCATCGTCACAAAGCTCAATAAAACGTTGAGCTCATAAACAATTGTTTTACAAATTCTGTTCAAAGGCGATCCTTCCCGAAGTTTTGAATAGAAACATGCCGATAGCAGTCAGGTTTTACATGTTGCACCTGATTACTCGTAGCATATTCAATAACTTATTAATTTCAGCATCTTTATTGGCACAAGTTATATATTTTTTATTTTACCTGAGTGTCTGAAGGCCATGTTTGGTTCCAGTCAGGAGGAAAAAAAGAAGTAGAAAAGAATACGGGGACAGGAGGAGACGGTAGCATCCACAGAGGGTCAAGACCAGAGACCATAAGCCTCGTTAAGTTACGGGGGGCTGTATATACCCCTCTGTGACCCGACCCCACGTCCAAACCCAACCCTAACCCTAACCCTCCACTCCTTTTTAGGGTATGCATTAGAGAATAGAGCGGATGAGAGAGAGCATGAGGAGATGGATTAGGTGATAGAGATTGGAATCCACTGCTGTAACATCAGAAGGTAAAAAAAAAAAAGAAGGTTTTGAATGGTGGCCATGAGGGACAACAGATGCTCCCACTGCCCCGACATGCAATGTTTTGTTAGAGCGTTCAGGACATGTACAGATGACAAGATGGATCACTTAACATCATAACTTAGAGTGATGACTCACATGAGGAGCAAGTTGATATTATTGACTGAGCTGTGGACAGACAAAGTTGTGGAGTGTTGTATAAGTATCTCTTCATGTCTCAGTGTGTGTATACATATACAGTATGTCAGATTTTCAGAAAGACGATGTGATATGCTCAAAACTAAATGCAAAGTGAGCCAGAGCAGAATATTTTAGAATGGGAGGTTTTTTTTAAGTTAAGATTTTTTTTTTTTGTCAGTGATGAATTTTTCTCTTTGTTATTTTTTTTCGTGATTCTTATTCCAAAAAAAGTGAATATTTCTTTCAAAGCTGCAGGAAACAGCCGGTGCATTCCTGATAGAAGAGCAAACACACTTCAGGAACACTCTCCTCTCTCAAAAATGAATGTTTTCACAGAGAAAATATTTCCTCATCCATCCGTACTTTATCTACTCAGACAACAAACATAGCTGGTGTTAAGGTTATGGTTACGTTTTATGCAATAACATTAGAAATTCCAAGGACAATGTTTTATACTGCTGCTGAATAAGAATTATAACGGGGACCAGCTTCTTTGAAACTTTAAAATCCTGCAATAATGGATTTTCTGGCACAACGCTGACATTTAATCACCGTTTAAGTTGATATGGTGAACTTGAAAACCGAAACAAAGAGCTGAAAGAAGCTAAAAAGAGCGCGGCAGAACTGCAGAGTCACAAGATGACTCTCTGTGGGTTCCTAGTCATTTCAGCCTTCCCTCCATTGTTGCTATAAAAAATACCAATTATAGTTGCTTTAAATTCAGTTAAAAAAAGCATCATTCTATTACTGCCAACTATCATTCACGATCAAACCCATTATGACCATCATCATCTCTTCTGCTGTGGAGCAAATGCTCCACAGATGGCACTTTACTCTGATTGGTTTGGGCCTTTAGAGTCAGACGAGCTTAAATACAGAAATATAGGATCGTAATGGGAATGAGAGGAGACTGAGAGTCAGACAAGAAATAAAGTTGTTAGACTCAGAACTCAGTTATGAAACATTCAAAGAAAGGACTCATCTCTCAACTATATTAAATAAGCTTCTTCATATGTCAAACAAATCAATGGAGTCAGCTCGTGTGCGTCTTTGTGCTGGGTTGTATGAAGGGCATCTGGCTGTAATTAAGGATGTTATTTGGTCCATTACCAAGAAGCAGACCATTGCGTTTGTCATTTTCTAATCGGTCACCCAATTACCCTCAACCCACAAAGACTAATTAATGAGCAGGACGGCGCCATGACTCCTGGCCTTCAAAAACCTCCCCCGTAGTCGCTCTGTTACTTCAGGAAATCTGTTCCTGCTCCTCTGTCGGTTACACTCCTGTTAACATTTAGACACTTCGTCTGTTTCGTCCTTCCATTTGACATCTCTCAGCCTTGTGTTGAATTGATGTAGCTTGTGACAGTCGGAGGTGGGGCAAAATACTCAAATGGAATAATGACCACGGTGAACAGAAAAATGATAAAGAGGATAATTAAGGGACGAAAATGTGTGTACATCATACCACCATATATCATTGGGCGGCAGCATTCAGCAAATAAATAAACAGTGCACAGAATAAAGTATTTAAGACATTTTAGAAACTATCATAATGTATCATACTGTTCAAAATGTAATGTCATTCGATTTAGCAAAGTGCCTCTGGAACCAATGGAAGCAAAAGTGCCATTAGCATTAGAGTGGTTGAAAGTTCTTAAATGTGGAGGCTGAAAACATTGTGTTCACAGTATGAATTATAGGTTTCATAATTTTTCAGGAAACTAAGAAAAATGCTATTAAATTCTATGTTCATAAGGGTCGACGCTCAATTGGCAAGTATGTTATTTGTATGTAACATGAAAATTAAAATATATATTTTGGATTTTTTTTTTCTGAGGGAATGTGAGGTGACACGTTACTGTACCAAACAGGCAGAATAAATATTTATTTTTTAAGTCCAGTGATGGAAACATTCCACATTTTTCACTCGAAAATATTTATTGTAACTAACTTGTATTTAAATACAAGTTAGTTAAATTAGCTTTTTAAGCTGCAGGGCATGTTTGTTTCTCTGATTTCTTCCTGGTTAGGGTTTCTGACAGCACTAATAGACATCTGGTTTCGTACAGTCTGCTACATATTCACAGTCTCTTCTGGCGTTAACTCGACCCACGGACTGCTGTCCTGATAGACAATACGGCTGGAATGCAGTGCCCACCTCCTCACATGCCACCTCCAAAGCTGCGCTTTTAATAGAGCAAAAATAACTGCTGATCATCTGGAACAATAAATAAAACTATAAATATATTCTCTCCTAATAAGAGAATGATGGTTAAATACCTAGCTAGTGATGTGTCTAATTGACAGCTTTACGGTTGTAAAATGGTCCTTTCCACGAATAGAAACACAAACATCCTACGTGAATATTTTGGTAGGTGTTGCCTCTTGGCTACAAGCCCATCACCTCTCTGAGTGGTAGCTTCGGGGTTTGTCGGCACAGAGAAACAGGAAATCTGGCCTGTACTTCCTGAACAAATGAGTGCAAATCGCTCAGTGGGACTGGAACAAGCACCCGCACTCACTTCACTTGTTACCAACAGCAACAAAAGTCTTGTCTGTGTGTCTGAGAGCTCATCTCTCAACATGACCTCTTGCCCTGGACACCCATGTTTCTCAGTCACCCTCCAAATCTGGTTAGTGGGCAGACAGAGCAGTGACAGACTGAGACACACAGTTATCTCTATCAGGGGAACAGTGACTCAACGGGTGCACACACACACACACACGCACGCACGCACGCACGCACGCACACACGCACGCACGCACGCACGCACGCACGCACGCACGCACGCATGCACACACAATAATAATAATAATAATAATACTCTAAAGTAAATGCAGCAGTTTTGCATAAAGAGTACTTTTACTTTTCATACTTTAGAGTACATTTAGTATTATTTTTTGCACATTTACATGGGTAAAATTGTGAATGCAATGATTACATTACAGAGTAAACTTGTGCTTTGTTATTGGTAGTTTTACTCAAGAAAAGGATCTGAGTACTTCTCCCACATCGTCTTACAGGAGGCATCCAACCCTCTCCGTCTCTTTCATTCCTTCGTGGCTCTCGATCTTTCATCATTTCTTTCTCTTTTATTCACAGAGTAATCATGTGCAATTCATGAGCTTTTCTCTGCGCTGAAGAGGGGGAAAAGGGAGAGGACGGCACTTTGTGACGAGCAGTTTGACATTCACAAGAGAGAGCATTGACTCCACTCAGCTCGTTGAGTCAAACAGGCAGCATTGCCTATTTAGGAGTAGTGCGCCGGGCTGGTGAGAGAGCGCTGTTTCATGTGTTTCATCAGCTCGGTCATCTACACTTAGACACTCTCTCCCTCTCTCTCTCTCTCCCTCTCCTTCTTTCTTCTGTCTGTCTGCAAGAATAAAAGAAGTGATGAAACTGTCCCCTCAACAAAAGCATGTTTCTGCCTGAATAAACTGCAGGCACCAAAGCTCCCTTAGTCTTAGTGTGGCAAATGTCCCGCTGCTGGCCTGATGACTGCTGACATAAGCTTCATAGAAGACTGAACTTATACACATACCCGGCTTTATTAATGAATAATGTGTATCCAACTGCACTGTTGGATTTGTAGCCTTCACTACTTTTGTGCTGATTTGTACATCAAATATTAAAAATAAAAACATTTCCAAGAATAATCTGATTTGTTTTAAAGTGATTTTTTAAATTGCTGTTTAAAAAAGCCCAAAGCAAAGCGTCTTTTGAAGTTGAAAGTGGATTAATTTATTACTCGGTAAAGTAGGCTACAAAGTTTTATGGCTTTTGGAGGATGGTGAAGTCATACTGGAGCCACAAGGAGGTCCAGTGTGCCAGAGAAAGGACCGTAATCTCCAGGTCTCTTTAATGACATCATGCATTTGGTTTGGCAGCCGCCCCAACCCAGAAAGGGAGGAGACGGTAAGCAGATGTATGTTCTAACAGTTTCATGGTGCCTTTGGGCTCTGCTGTTCATTATGCCAGCAGTACGATAATATCACAACACACCGTTTGATCTACGAGAGAAGCTGGTGCTTCTGTTTGTGCTGGAGGCAACCATTACATTGTACAGGTTACAATCAGACATGACAGCTTGTATGAGGGAGAAGTGATGGAAGAGGTATTCAGATCATTGACTGATACGTAAAAGTATATCAAATTCAAAACGTATTATTATTGGACCAAATATCATTGATGCAACAACATTTAAGCATTACTTTAATGTTGTAGCTTCATGGGTTAGATGCTTTATATACTTTTCGGTGGCTTTGGTTGTAACCATTCATCTCATGTTTTATAAAGTAAGTTTTGTTTGGAGAATCTTAATAGAAAAACTAACAATCTAAATATGTTAATAGAGTAAAAGTACCATATATTCCCTGTGAAATGCAGTGAAGTAGAAGTATAAAGTAGCCTCAAATGAAAATACACAATAAGAAAAATCCCATTACTGTTAGTTAGTAACAACAACAACAACAACAACAACAACAACAACAACGTATTTATTTTAAAAGGAAATCCGTGTCAAAATGACCCACTGACACAGGCGCAAAAGCGCAAAAAAAGTTAATTTGCTCCAAAAAAATATGAACAGTAATATGTAGGGTAGAATATAGAGATAGGCAGACAAAGCGCATCACCTGTTGCGCAGCGCAACGTGCACGACTACAAGAAAATGTGCCGCACATTTCAGTATTCTCCAGTCGGGACCCTGTGTGAGTAACTGGAGATGTAACCGACTCTAAATACGTCGGAAACCTCCATCCAATAAGATAAAAGCATCAATAACGCATCACGCATAACTCTGGACCACCTTGAGACAAACGTCTTCTGTCTCAGCTGTTTAACAGGAGCGACCCGAGCAGCTCTGCCTGATACCGAGAGTGAAACACAGCTGTGGATTCGGACTCACCTTTCCAAAGCGAGCAGATGAGATGTCTTTCACCCGAACGACCAGCAGCAGTGTGTCCGGTGGGTTTTTTTTGTCGAAAGGTACAATCTGCGGAGGCAACGCAGCTTTAAAAGACAGAGGGAGGAGAGAGAAGAAGAAAAAAAAAAAAACCCTTTAGGACATGAGCCAAACCTCTGTAGGCTCTCATAAACAATGACCTCAACCAGGAATTCACAAGCGCTCTTAGTAAAGTTCTTATTGGCCCCTGCACTCGAGGCTAAACGGGATCAAGAAGAAAATAAAGTCGTAACTTTTCTGCGTCAACGAGCCCTGAGACTCAACAATACGTGGGCTCTCTGAGGCTAAGAGCTCTGCATGTATGATATTTATCATCCTTATAATATTTTAACATGCCTGTTGTTTACAGAGGAGGAACTGACTTGTTAAGTTGACACACTTTGTCCTTCTGTGTTGGCCTCACTCGTCTCCTTCTTTGGTATTGAATAGAGGAATTGCATCCAGATGACTCATTCTAAACCCCAAAGTAAATACATGCAGCCTGTAAACTTAACCCTCAACGTTAATCCATTACAATTACAAATGGGTGACGAAATGCCCAAAAGGTGTTCCTCTTATTAAACGCAGATGGCAGCTTTTGTATCAACTGTGTCATCGAGACTATAACAGCTCTTTGAGCTGCATGAAAGAGAATCCAAACACCGAGACAAACGTCTCCAACCAGAGTGAGGACGTGCACGTGTTCGTACAGTCAGGATGAAGATGTGAAGGGAGGCAAGGTCATGATATGGCTTCTTATGAATAACATGCTGTAACATCAAATGTCTTCTTCTACTCACAAAAAAAGCTTTAAATAGATAAATAATAATTGTACATGACTATATATATATATAAGCAACAACTCATTAAGACTGCCTTAGATCAATGTTGATGAGAGCCACATGTTTGGTCTGTGCAGGTCCTTTTGTCATGAACATCTGGCCGGAGAGGTTTTACTGTGCGAGAGTAAAGGCAGGTTATCATTTTATAAAAGGTGCATTTCACAAAAAAAAACAAGAATCCAGTATTTACTTCAAATGTGAAGGAGGTTGCACTGCATAAAATACCTACCGTCATCTGCTGTAGTAGAACAGTGCATTTGTTCTTGTAACAAGTGAGGCTTTTTGCTTGATTTAACACCATTATACAATTTAACTTTTCATCAACAACATAAACAATTGTGTGGAAATCAGGTTTCAAGACATCTATTACTCGAGCTGAAGCTAAGTGGCCCTTTAAAACTACTATTTCCTCCCCGGACTGCAGCTCCACCACGCAGACATTCTTTAGCAGACTGGAGGGAGTTGTGTCCATATTAGGAACATGTTACCTGATATCTGGCACAAATCGTGGCTGGGAGAATAAAACGCCATCAGTCTTGGCTGTGCGGGGGCGCGGCTTTCATAATAACACCACTTTGTCCACTTATCCTGGATGGATGGATCAATTCATAATGCTTTGTAAGCTTGGCGAGTCTTTAATCAAATTGGGAGAATACGATGTGGCTATTAGAGAAAGGTGCATATTTAACATGGTGCCCTAGAGTTAAATGTGAATTAATTCAATAAATACTAGTGTGTGATGTGAGAGCTAAATCACTAGCTCCCACATCACACACACTAGAGAAGATTTGACAAGTCCAGGGTCAAAACATGAACCCTATAATAAGCAATAATCCATGTACTTCTATCATATTTCACAGGTCTAGACTGGAAGTGATTCACAACCTTTTAAGCGTACTCTCAAATGAAACAGTGTCTACTTCTGAACCATCGTAACGTATGTTGACAAGTTCAATCCAAAAAGGGTTTTCTTTCTTCTGGGATTGTTTCTATTGAACTTTTAGAGGCCGGAGGAGATAAAACAATTCAGTGTTACATAAGAAAGAAATACCGTCTTAAAGTTGTACACCTCCGCCAACCGCTCATGTTGCAGTTTACATCCACGTCTGTCCAAAATGTCCTCACTTTTTAATCTATTAGACGTTTGTGTAAAATTGTCATAATTAGGAAGTAAACGATTGAATCAGGCCAAAAAGGTGTTTTGTGAGGTCACAGTGACCTAAATCGAATCAGTTCATCCTTGAATCCAAGTGGACGTTTTTGTGCCAAACTTGGAAGAAATTCCCTCCAGGTGTTCCTGAGACGTGGCATTTATGAGAATGGACCGGACGCAACGGCTGTCACCGGCAAAGAGGCACAAAAAGAGACAAATCTGGAAAATAAAGATTGTTCTTAGAGAGAAATACTGTTTGTTTTGTCCTTCAGTGTTTGTTGTAACCTTTTGGTGGAGCCGTACCTCCATGTTGGAAACCACTGCCCCTGTATTTGACTTCATCCCACTGATATATGCGACCATCTTTAAAAACAACTCGCAGGCTTGGGCTACCTGCCACAATCCAAGGCTGTGAAGATTATAAACCTCTTCTTGGCATAATGTCAAAATACACGGATTTAAGCAACTCAAGTAAAATCACTTCTGGCGCTAATCTTCTTTGGTGTTTCTTGAGGATGATGGGATGATCTCTGGAGCTCCACAGCTGCATTCTTACACGACCACGACATCCAATAGAAGAAGATGAGGTAAATGAGGAGGCCATCAGAGCGAGGGCTTTAATGAAAAGCACAGGCTTCTGTTTATTAACCGTTGCACGCACATGGACAGGTGAGAGTATATTTACACAGATGTAAACAGTCAGTACTTGCAACATGGGAAGAGAGAGAGAACACAACGTCTCCCACACACACACACACACACACACACACACACACACACACACACACACACAGAGTTTGCAGTATAAAGAGAGAGTGAACTGTCTGAAAACACAAAGCACAGCAGGCCTCTTTGGTCAGCTACTTCAGACAGGGTTTCCAATGATCAACGCCTCACAAGTCACCATTCAGAGAACAGAGAGAGAAAAAAAACCTACACGGGCAGAGCAGTATGCAAACACCAAAACCTATATCAGCTTTCACATTATTTCATGTGTCAGTTGAAGAACAGCGGCACAAGATTCTGCTTGTATATATTTTTCTATTTTTGTCTCCCCACCATCAGAGGAAGATGAATGATTAATGCTCTGTAGAGGTTATGGCAACAGAATTCACACACACACACACACACACACACACACACACACACACACACACACACACACACACACACACACACACACACACACACACACACACACACACACACACACACACACACACACACACACACACACACACACACACACACACACACACACACACACACACACACACACACACACACACACACGATGGGACAGCAGTATAAAGGACTCTTAAACATCTCTGCTGCCACTGCGATGTGGAATTGACTCTTTACAAAGAAACATCAATAAACCAACAATGATGATAACAATCATTCAAGACTCATTAAACTGACATGAATTTGCTCATCTTTTTTCCGCATAACCTTCCAAAACATAAAGATAAATAATATAAAAGCAGCTGTTGGATAAAAGATCAGAGCAAAACAATAAAACATTCTGAATGGATGAGTGCAAATTATTCACTTTTCAACTTTTATTTTATTTTTTTTACTTCATCGTTTCCCTTCCACAAAATAAAAGTAAAATAATGGAACAAAGTATAAATGGTAGAAAGAATAAATCATTTCCTGGACGATCTGTTGTCAAGAGGCAAGCCTGATTAAAAAAAATACTTTCAATAAGAAGTTCCTGCACAGCAGAAGATAACTGTAGAAGGAAAAGAGATATCGCTGCTCTTCCTTCCTGTATCGTGCCGAGCACACGAACACACAAACTATCCGTCCTCCAATTCTCTCTTTCATCATCTACTTCTTTTACTCTTTTCTGAAACCCTATCATCATCATCCTCCTCCTCTTGCATCCACTTTCTCACCAAACTGTTGTGTTGAACTTAGTCACAGCGTTCAAAGTGTTTTCTGGCCTCTGTCCACATCAACACGGCGTTGCCACCGTGACGCCCTATCAACACATCCTGTTAAACCCGCGTTAACAGCTGCTATACTGCTGCACAGAAAGGAGCTCACAAAACTCTTCCGTTACTTCTTGTGCACCCACACTGACTGACGAGAGACTACGAGTTAAATGCAACACATCCAATTAATTCAGAATGCATGATTCTCCTGTTTAACCATTAAGCCTCGAGGACACTACAGCAGATAAAAACATCCAGCGTATCTACAACCATTGTTGTTCTCTTCTGGCATTTCCCATAATGATGAACTGCCACAGTACCAACGTACACATCTGCTCATATCAGCCATGAATTGATAAATAAAACGCCTCACATTCACCGTGTCCAGCTTCTCCAATATAAACATCTGCCTTTATGTTTAGTCTTCCATGATTATAAAGTGAATATCTTTGGGTTTTCAACTACTGATCAGACAAAACAAGATATTTTAATTAATTCAATTACACAGAAAATAGCTGATTAATTGAAAATAGAATAATAATTGGTTGCAGCGCTAATACAAATCATATATATAAACATATAATTTAGAAAGATAATCATTTCTCTGGTTTGCCAAATCTTTACTCAGAAAGTCACCAGTGCTTTTACCAACAAGTTCCTTTAGTGTCAGTTCATGTGTTGTTCAGGTTACATTTCTTTCAGGTAAAATGTAAAATGTTAAAGATGTTAACGCACGATTGTAATAGAAAATGGATGCTCAAAGCTAAACGTGTACGACAAATGTGTGACTCAGCTCAAAGTCCTTCAAAAATAACACAAAACACTTTAAGGTCGTCTGCATTCAGTTTTCACAACATGTCGTGATGCAGGAACGAAATGGCACTAATCTTTCTCCGTTAAAACTCCTTTGGATCTCGTTTTGGGAACAACAGCCCTTTTGTTCTGCTGTGAGCGACACCAGCGTCTAAAATATGGTGTAATGTCCCTCTGTGTCACAGTCAAAGGTCATTGGGAGAGATCCACAACTTTCACTGCATCAGCAGCATCACATTGTTACACAATATTTACAGGCAAATAGCACAAACACCCACTGAGTATATTGCTACCTTATGGACAGATGTGTCTGTTTAGTTTTTTGTTCTTTTTTTTTTTTTTACAAAGAAAAACTACAGCCCATCCTGAAGTGGCCTTGCTTCCAAGAGCGGATCCAGTATGGGTTGCCAGGCTTAAAACTACAATTCCCAGGCACTTGATTGTAACAAAATGTACAGTAAAGTAGTCCACTGGGTCAGCATGCCTCTGATGCGCAGAGAGAAGGCAGCAACATTCAAGGTTAGACCCAAAACACAAAAGCCCTCAACCTCCCATAAGAAGAAAACAGCGAGCATCCTCAGCATGCATATCAAAGTTATAGTACTCTTGTGGTATACTGTACATCGACAAATTAGCTAGTGGTTGGTACTTGCATTTACACACTATCACATGCTGCTAGACCTCTGAGCAATGCTACAGTAAGGTGACTGACACACAGCTTTAAGCAAAACTAAGAGAAACTGGTTCTCAATTACCAACAAAACCCTAAAATAAATAAAGACTATATTACAATTATGGCAGATGTCAGAGAGGTGTGGAAGCGAGCAGAGCGAGAATGAGGTAGAGACGGGGATTTGCCACAAGAGGAAGTGAGGAAATGGAACTGAGAGATGTGTGGCGGGGGGGGGGGGGGAAAGAGGAATGAGGCAAGAGTAAAAGGGGAAAACAAGTGGAGGAACAAAAGAGGGAGTGTCAGAGTGTCAGGTACAGGTCGTTTGCTCAATAGCTTGGGTCAGTCAGAGTCGGACGGTTGTCTGGGTCTGCGTTAAAAAGACTTTCTTCACATCCGCAAGCGGTGGTGGGGGTCCGTAAAGGGCGGGTCAGAGTCATCCATGGGCAGCACCAGGCGTGTGCCCCTCATCACCAGCTCGTGATCTCCGCACGTCAACTCTCTGTCCAAGTCGTCAGAGATGGCGGCGCCAGCGAAGGCCGGACCGCCGCTCGTGTGGGAACCTGACGCATCTGTGCTGACTGTGATATCGCCGTAGGTCAGGTTGAGATCACCGTCCGACAGGATGAGGTCAGAGTCGTCGTCCTTCAACTGGCACTCATTCTGGTGAGAGGGAAGAGGAACGATGCAGATACTCAAACCAGAATACAGCAAAGGATTTACCAATAAAAGATCGATTATTATCAATTCAAAATCTTAAGTTTCAAACTGGACCTCGGTGCTTCATGATTCATCAAAATAACTTTTTTTTTTTAAATCGGTTAATTCTGGATAAATCTTAACACAAAACACAGTTCCGCCAGAAAGAGCTTCCGTATGAACCAGTGTCTGACCTCATAGGCCTGAGGGCTGGTGAGGAAGCGGGCGAGGGGGCCGCAGCAGGGAGGCAGCGTGGCTGTGAGAGGGGGGCCGCTGTGAGTCAGGATGGGCTTCAGGTAGCTGGAGAGGGGGCTCGAGTCAAGGACGCATAGAGAGTGAGTGGTGAGACGCAACAAACAGTCAAGGATTCCTCAAAACTTAGGTCATTTAATTAGGTCATTCACTTAAAATACATGAATGACCTTTATATTACACACTAATAAAAGAGATCATTTGTCTTTAAGTCTGTACATGGTGCTCCCTCTGCTGTCGGACACGGTGAACTGCAGTAGTCGCCACTCCACTGGAGCAGGTTTGATGCTACCAGCAGTTGTTTTCTGACGTTTATGACATTGATTAAAAACTAGACAGTTGCTGCCAAAGGATACTTGTGGTCGAAGTTGTACCAAATTCTGAAAAGCCAGGCACTTTCTTGTTTGGTGCTTCTTCTCTCTGAGCCTTCAGTGATGCTCACCTGTAAAAACACAGAAAATGCAATGTAGGCGTTTTCTTGCAGTCACATGACAGCAACAAGGATTCCACAGGGGCCACACTTACAGGGTTATCTTGATCAGAGTCCACTCCCACTCTGTTGAAGGAAGACAAACACATGTAAACCGACAGCAGTTATAAACCGTCGGAGCAGAACAGTTGTGAAGCGCGTTTCCCCCGTTTAGCGAGTTCCTGAGCAGCAAGTTTGCGTGTAAAAGGTGGTCGTGCTGTAAAAAGCCTCAAGCCTTCACCAGAGCAGAGCCAAAGGTTGCACTGAATGATTCCTGGAGTTTTAACCTGATGAACCAGGTAAACATGAGTCATATCTGGACAAAAAAAAAGCATTTGATAAAGTAAATTTCTCTGACATTATCTAAAATTCCCCAGTTTGTTTTCAACCAATGCTAATAGCAAGTCCAGCTTGTCCCTGGAACGGGTAAGATGGGTGAAGGAGAGGCCTACCGAATACGCTGGCAGGACAACATCTGGGTGGTGCCACCTCCACAAACCCAAACTGTAAAGAAGACCACGAGCAGAGTGGTGGAAAACATCATCTGACGGGCGTATGTCGCCGTGTCTCTGATGGACAGGGCAAACGTCATCGCGCCTCGCAGCCCTGAGAAGCAAAGTACGGAGAATTTTACTCACAAACAAGTATGCAAGTTCCTATAAAAGACACATCTGGTGATCTCTGTTTACAAAACTGTGTCGGTTGTCTTTGTATCGACTCGCAGTGAGCTGCAAGAAATTAGAAAAGTGCATCCACAGGGTGCAGAGGTGCTTAATCTAATCTATTAGTCATCTAATACAGCGATTACAATATACACAATAAATGTCTTCTTCTATCTGTGTGCCACTAACCCGCAAACATCATCATGTGCTGGAAGTTGGACCTGATCTTGTTGCGTCGTCCCAGATTAAGAAGGAACGAGAGAGGGTAGATGTTCGCAGCTCTCCCCAGGAACACTGCCACCTGAGTGGGAGCGAGGTTAAGGAGAGGACAACAAAACAGAGAGCCAGGGAAGTCTCCTCGGCCTGTGCCGCGCTCGTTTACCGCACCTTTAAACCCATTACCGCTTGCTTCTCGGCGGTTAGTTGTAATACTGTGAGAACTTCCCTCCTCTACGCTGGTACTAACATGCAAATAGCCAGCTGTTGCAAAGGGTTACATCAGGCTTTATTTCACATGCAAAGGATACAAAAGCTCCGACGATGAACATGGGATTAAAGACATGGCTCTGGAAGGTGAACAGGGTCAGACCCATGTAGGAGAAGATGAAGTTCTCTGCCAGGAAATTTAGCAGCTCAAACAGCTGCAACACAAGAGAAACATCTACTGATTAAAGAATTCTTGACAAGGTCACTGATAAACTCCAAAATAAAAGCACGGACATTGTGAAAGAAGAGAGTGAGCAGTGGTGTGGCTGTAGTGCAGGTCTGACCTGTTTGGTCCTGTCCTGGGAATCAGGAGACAGGTTGTTGAAGGTGTAATGAGCCTGAGTGATGCCACAGAACAGCACAGCGACAACACCTGCAACACACCAGGAGGGACCGAGATACAGGGGAATCAAGTCCTTTATCTGATCATTTCTTATAGAATGGCAGCAGATTAAAGTACAGTGAACCATCATTACTGTGTCTGTTTCAGCATGTTTAAACGTGTGTGTGTGTGTGTGTGTGTGTGTGTGCTACCTGTGAAGCCACAGGCTTCAGCCAGCAGGAATGTGCTCCATGACATGAGGAAGAACAGAGCCGTCTCCAGCAGCGGGAAATCCCTCAGCTTGGTGAACTTAGTCACGTACGGACAAGAAGTCAAGGAGCTTAACGGAGACGCTACAAAATGAATTCATATTATAACTTCATAACAAGTTTCCTTTTCTTCCAAACAAGTGAATCTGGAAAAATCTTGTTTCCAAAGCAAAGTGATTTTGTTAAATCGACTCATGGCTTCTGATGGAGCAGTCGTCCATATTTCAAAATACTCAGTCGACAGTATTTCTAGAAGTGGATTCCTCAAACAAGAAGAATACTTTGTAAACAAGTCCAATTATCGACTCATTTTCATACCATTATTTCTCAAAATACAAGGTTGTTTTAGTGATGTAGTCTTTTTTACGAAACATCATTTATCACTTGAATATTACTAACAACTGAGTAATAAATTCAGACTTAATTTAAAATTTAACTACTTATGCTTTGTAAACATGCTCCAGCGGATGTGTTTTACATTTCATTACATGTCTTTCTTGGGAAAAGATTTAGAAATAGATATTTCTTAATGTATGAATAAATAAATAAATAAAAGATATGAGAGCAGTGACGACCCCGGTGGCCACTCCCAGAGCGAAGGAGCCGCTGAAAACTCCGAGGAACATCCCGAGAGACTTCAGCAACGCCATGACCTCGAACGTGTTGTCCCCTTGTGGCTGGTAAGCTACTATAGACCTGAAAGAGCACAAGCGTACAGAGAATGTAAATCAAGTCAAACATTAATAACTGCAGACTGGAGGTTTACAGAGTCATGAACTAAAACTAAAGCTAGAACACAGTGAATGTAGAAGGCACTTGTATCATATGATGCAACTGTCTAACATGCACTGTATAAATGCACATTCCACCCCTATAGCAGGTCTCCTCGTAGAAGGACCTTTTTTGATAATATTCATAAATTTTGCTTCCGCTGATAAAGAGCAGGCTTTCACAGCAAACAACTCTCACTCATGCAAGTTAAGATAAAGAGAAACGCAGAGTGATGTAGAGTAACAAAAGAGTCTCTCACTCTATTTGGATAGTTCAGTGTTAGTACTCAACTCATAACAAAGTGGCTGACTTGAGCGTCTGCTGAAGTGATGTTACTGTGTGGAAATAAGTAGAGATAAGTAATCCATTCGTTAGACTGCATGCAGGTTAGTCTGAGGTCAAGCTTTCTCTGCAAGGAACACGTCACTGAACAATCCCAATGAAGTCTAATTAAAAGAACAAGATGACACCTCTCATCAAACGGGGCTCAGACAGCTTATGAATTGGAGTTTGGGATGAGAGGGATTTTATTGCAGCAGAATTATTTAAAATTCAGCAGGATAGCCGTCAGTAAGATAAAAGTTATTTTTCAAATATTATTTCCGTTTTGCGATAAAATATACTGAAAGTGATGAATTCCCCCTCACCATTCACAGCCCCCACTCACACAACAAATCAGCAGACATTTTGTTTTTAAGCATCCTGCCCCCTTATTGGCCCTTTTAATAAACAGAATCTTCAAAAAAATAATGGGAATGTGTTTGTCGCTGACTCATCAACCTCAAAAACACGGTTTACAAAAAAAAAAAGCAAAAAAAAAAAAAGAATAAATGAATAAATATTCTGGATCTCTGGGTGAATAAGGCAGAGTCGAAAAACAAATGGCCGTTGATTCGTCATGTTTGTCCCGAGGCACTGCAAAGGCACACAAAGCCATGTTCTACTTAGTTCACCCGTTCAATGGGCTGGTCTGAGTCTCTCCGCAGGGACCGGCCCCTCCACTTTGCCTGCTATTATAATTTACAATTCTGTGGAAATAATAAACAGTCCCATGCAGAGGAGGAGGAAAAAACATGCGTGTTAGCTTAGAGACCACCTCGTGTTTAGCATGGCGTTAATGAGAAGCTCTTATTAGGTTAGTTAAAAGGTCACTGGCTGATCGATCCAAAAAGCATGACTTGCACTTTCACATGTCTCTGTGCACATTCAAGCTGGTTTGGGATGGATGCAGACTCATGGTTTGAATGTGACGTGATTTTAAGAGGACTCACGAGGACAGAACCACGGCCACCGCATCGTTGAGCACGCTCTCTCCAAACAGCAAAGCGTACAGATCCACGTCGACCTCCAGCTCGTTGAAGATAGCCAGGACCGTCACTGTGAACAAAGAGCAACACAGTCAATGGATTTGGTATTTTTCATTTATTGAATATATCTTTTCTAAAATATTTCCCCAACCAGCTTCTCCAATGTTTGTTTTCTCCACTTTTTCCTCGCTGTGGATCACATCTCCATGTCAGTTGAACTGTGTCATTTCTCCAGTGAACGAATTATTCTCAGTCTATTATATTAAACTTTGACAAATCTTTGGTTTTCTGTTGTTTGTGTCCTGTTTGCTAGAATGTGTGCTTCACGCTTTTAACATTTCAAAAGACAAAAGTGAATCCAGGTTACAATAATTGTTAGGCCATGTCCACACTACTCCGTTTCCATTTGAAAACGCATATGTTTTACTACGTTTACACTGAGCGTCCGCACTACGCGGAGTTTTCCAGCACCGGAAACTGAGTTTGAAAACGCTCCCGAGGACGGAAACTCCGGTGTTGCCTCTTCGTGTGGACGGTCTAAAACGGATACGTTTGGAAACGATGACGCCCACACACGCGTTCGCTACTTGATTGTTTCTTAGCAGTCACGACGTGTCCTTCCCTGATTCGTCACGCCCCTATCACCCATCACGTGACCATTTCCCGGAAAATCACAAACAACAACAGCCTTGATTACTGATCGACTACCAGGTTAATTCAACATGCACAACTGATTACAGGTGTTGCTGACCTTGTCTTTAAAGCAGCTGTTGTGCAGTTAAAGTCTGCATTTTTGCGGAGAAAGCAGCCGTTATTGGAGCAATTAGTCGTATTTTTTTAACTAAGCAACCAATCGGCTTCCTGTTTACACCGGCACCCACCCGCATGCCCAGAGTACGTGAATAGTCACGTGATATTCGTTTTCAGGCGTTTTCGTATGGACGGAGATCATTTAGAAAACGATGCTGAAACGCCGTGTGGACGGAGATCGTTAGTGTGGATGTTGCCTTACTTGTAAGTAACTTGAATGACTGAGATCGAGCATACATACCGGGGTCAGTGGCTGAGACAATGGCTCCAAAGAACAGACAATCGGTGAAGAAGAAGTCTCCAGCCAGCTGTCCCACCTGCTTCATTAGCACCACACAGCCGTACATCAGCAGCCTGATGGAGCAACAGCAGGTGGTTTTGCACATCATCATAAACAACACTGACTTCAGTGGCATTAAGGGAACTTTACCACCACAGTAATTGACATGTATGAATACTGCTCTGCTGCTGGCTCTTTTGTGGCCATGTGTGTGTTAGATTACAGTGTTAGTTTTTTGCAAATTAATATTCTCACCCAATAACAAAACAGGAAACAACTGTCCCCAGGAAGGCGTAAGCCAGGATGGATCCCATGTTACGGAAAAAGTGTCTCTGAAAGACAAAACGATTGAACAACAGTCACCTGATCTGATCTGCTACTATAATCATCATTCGTCGACTCAGGACATCAGGAGTCAAACGTGTTAAATGTTTTCACATTTTGTCTTCGTGCACCGGCAGAGAGA
Organism: Anarhichas minor; assembly: GCF_050575085.1. NCBI lineage: Eukaryota > Metazoa > Chordata > Actinopteri > Perciformes > Anarhichadidae > Anarhichas > Anarhichas minor. The sequence goes on along the minus strand of NW_027466474.1, from coordinate 5,097,883 downwards.
GAGCCTAAAATACTACTGTACCCTTTTCAAGCTGTAGCCAGCGTGGAAGATGATGGGTGGGAGGAGAATATTGAAGAACACTTCAGGGTCAAAGGTCACCTGAGATAAATACAAAACAAATGGTGTCACATTACAGAATTAAACATAAAAACAGAAAAAGTTGTTTGATGAATACTTGAATTATTGGATTAATTAAATTAATTGACAGATCATAAATAACACATTTGTGAAGTAGCTCACATGACAGTCGACGAAAAGTTATTATAATAGCATTTTAAATGTTATAGTACATCTCTCAGAGGGCAGCATCCTGCCACTTATTTCATCAAAAGCAATACACCTTTTTTAAATAAAAGTTCCTTATCGGGCTTCTATAAAAAGAGAAGACGTGGAGAATTCATGCTGCATAAAGATACAAAACCACATAATATCTTTTACTAAGGATGCAACTAATTATTACTTCCATTCTCGATTAATCAGATTTTCTGGATTAATTGATCAATCATTTTGTGGTGAAAATGTAATGTAATCGAATTTCCGAGAGCTGAAAGTAACGTCTTCAAACTGGACATTTTGTCCAATAATAAAAAATTTCCAAAGAATTTCCAGTTGATTGAGTTAGTGATTGATTCAGCTCTACATTGTACAGCTGCAATATGACGAGCAGAAAACCCTTAAACCTGTTGACAGATCTATAGTAATAGTACAGTAATGTGGTGGCATTACAGTATAATAGTGGAGTAAGTTTTTGTGGTCAGACATAATGAAACATTTCAAACATTATTGACGGTCTGTACCTTTCTCAGCATCTCATTATCTTGTATATCGTTCACCTCGTTGGCACCGATCTCTCCTTTCAGAGTGTACTCGTAGAATTTGCCGCTGACGTTGACCAGCAGGGAGGGGGGGCTGGCGTTCACGTGGCAGCTCATCGTGACGTTGCTGATGTCCCGAGGAACGTGGATGCCATAACGCAGGACCACGCCGACAAGTACGCCTGGGAGAGAATAAAGGCAAGACGGAGAGGATACAGAGGGTGATTAATGTAAAGCCGTCTATGGTTGCAAAAAAGAAGGCTGACATTGATGAGGTGTCACGAAGGGAGTGAATGTGGGGTGAGCAAGAGGAAAATAAATGGAGAGAAAGTCTCACAAAGCCAGGCTGAATGACAGAATGATAGAAAGTTAATGGTCCTGTCAAATTATACCAGACAAATTAGGAATATTGCTTAACAGGTGATTACACTTGTAGGAAGAAGTTGAGTGACATGTCGCTTAAATCCTGATGCAAATACAGTAACCGGAAAATATAGGAGCTGACAATCAAGCACAGGTGGTACATGCCAACTCTTATCAAGCAGTAAAATGCCAACATGGTTCATGATGGCTCTGTGCCATTTAAGTGCTCCAGCAGGCCAAGCCGGTTAGCCGGGACACATTTAAATAGACACACGTAGAATAAAACAGAGTGGTGGCCTAACGTGTGTTTGTCCTATCAGGTGTAGGAAGGTTTGCATGTTGGTGTCTGAGTGAAGGAGGAATCAGTCAATCACATATTGTGCAGCCTGCTCGACATAACGTCCTCCTCGAGCTCATTCATCCTTGGCCTTACCAGACCACAGAGTGGAGAAGTGAAATTTTGAGGGTGGCTTTTTCATGGTACGGTGGCCATAAATACTTGACTGCTTGTGTGTAATGTTCAAGATCGAGCAGTCAGGTGTTCATATTACCGTAAATAACATTGTTGCCTAAAATGCGCCACAACGTAGCAACGTATTTGGGTTGGACGAATGCACCCAGACACGCAATCGTATTTAAATCTAATTATTAGCACAAAACGACAGTGATGACACCGCTGCATTCCCTCAGTCACGCTGTGCAGCATCTCACCATAAATCATCGCCAGTCCAGTTTCGTGCAGGAACCTGAATCTCCGGTGTTTGAACAACCAGATGGTCAGGATGGTGAGGGTGAGGAGCATGATGAAGATGAGCAGGTCCGCGCTGTCCTGCCGGTGGCTCTCCTCAGCCCTCTTCTCTGTAACGATGTTCTCCATGGCACTGTCCTCCTCTTGAGGTGAAGATGCTCGGCACACACAGATGCTCACAGACAGACTCACTAGCACGAGCAGCCACAGCGTCCTCGTGACCCTCCTGGCACTGTTGATAGTCAATTTAAACACCATTTTCGGCTACTCGGCGGTCCAATGCTGCAATGTCGTCGTAGATAAAAAAGCAAACTTTGTGCTAATATGATTCACGGACTGGGGGAGAGCAGGAAGACGACAGCAACAGAAGTGTCGGTTCCGGCCCGGAAGTGAAACTATATTTTTTCCAGAAAGCGTACTGTTTATTTCGGTGTAAAAGCACCATGACAAAATGTCGCTCCGTTTAAAGACACCTTAACAAAACAGATCGTACCGTAAATAATTGTGTGTGGTTAAAATTAACAAAGTTATTGATTTTCCCGTTTTTCACGAAACATTTCCATAGCGGATCATACTAGTTACAACTGAGGACTCTTATTATGAAATCGCAATTTTTCATCATTCTCAACAGGAAGTGAGATAAATATATGCATTTCTGTTATTTTGTTCAATTTGGCTCTTATGCGAGATTACAATTTTAAGTTAAACCAAATGTGTAACGATACGAAGGCGTTTTTGTGATGACGGATTTGTTTAATTTACAATACATAAAGCACAACTATAAAATAAAACAGCTAACTATAATAAAAAATTAGTTGTCAAATAAGTGAGATTTAGTTGAGTATCATCTATTTCTTAAAACGTTTTTCCGTTTGTTATTTCCCCCGCCATAAAGTCTCGCGATACAAAGTACAAGATGGGAATTAATGTGACGTTCGGATTTATCGGACATAATTTATTTATAATGGATATATACCTGAACCTGAACTATTGCTAGTCCTTAACCATTTTTCTGTAATTCATAAAATTTATAGATTTGATATAAGACGTAAAATAAGGTGTATGCTAGTTAGCTAGTTTGCCAGTCAAATAAAGAAACACCAAAATACTTTACAGGTGAAGACAGACAGTAGTTAGTGACGTTACAAATTTCCGAGGAGTACCTGAATGTAGCAAGTGTCCACTGTCGGCCATGCCCATAAGCTTCGTGCAACGCTAGCTAGGCTGTGTTGTTTTGTTAATCACAAACAACATATCAGGGAATATTATCATCGTTTGAGAATATTTATGCACCTGCACCGTCCAAATTACAAACACAAAGATGACATCTAAACTGAAAGGTACGTTAAAAGCTTGTGCCGTTTAAATAGCCTAACTACTAAGCTAACGATAGCTAGCCCTCTTTTGTAAACACTGCCTCTGCTAATGCAGTTTCTAACAAATTAAATCATTTAAAAAATAAAATATACGGCAAATTGACAAGAATTTGGTTGCTTCAATATGTGAATAACAGTGTTCACAACTCAAAGTTTTTAACGATAGCGGTTTTATCAATGTTGTCTGTAGAAATATAAACAGATCGCTACAACCCTGCTAACGTTATAACTGGTTATTACCTAAGATTTATAATTAATTATCTGTATTCACCCGTCGTTTGCTCTGACATTATGTTAGTAGTATTGCCACTTTATAAGGTGTAAATGAAGGTAACTAGTCCTGGAGCAAACACTTGATTTAACGTTACACACTGTGCAAAACACATAGCTAAGATGTATAAAACTAAATGAGTCTGTTATTGAAATATTAACGTTAATACATGAATGTGAGATGTCTTAGTGTTGGCTGTTGTACATATAGTGATGGTTTTAGTTGGACGACTTTGTTATTTACCAGGAATCAAAAGTTAACTCTAACGTATGATAACCAAACATAAATATGTGATGTTTCTGTATGTTCTTTTATATTATCCAACAATGCAATAGACTGAATGTATACCAAGAGGGTGTTATGTAAAACAAGAATCATGCATTTAACAACGCAGAATATACATTTAGCAAAAATGTAAAACAAGTTAAAATTTCAAATAAGCTTTCCAGCAGTATTTCTTATGTTATTTCAAAATAATCAAAGAGAGTTCCCTCATTTTATTACGGGAACCAGATAGACTGAGCTGTATTGTTTGTTTATTTTGTACATTGTATTTTTTATAAATGCATCCCAACCGTCATGGAAGCTATTTCACCGCTTGGTGTGTTTTCCTCCTACCAGGGAAGGTCGGCTCAAAGAATAAGGAGGACGCTCCTTATGAGCTGGAGAGCCAGTTTGTCCTGAGGCTTCCATCGGTGAGAACCATGCTGAAACATTTTATTTCTAAGAAATTCAAATGTGACCGTTTGCTGAAAATGATGAGGATTCATCTTTGTTTTCTTATACAGGAGTACGCCTCAACAGTGAGAAGGATTGCCCAGTCGAGCAGTATGAACATCAAAGACAGACTCACCATTGAGTTGCACCGTGAGCTGATTTATTAGTAGTCGTCGTACCGTATCACTGTCAAAACACCAGTTTTATTTGTCTTATCGATCATCATCACATGAAAGCTGATAACGTTTTGAAATCTAGTCCAGAACTTGTAAAATGTAAAAACTGTATTTCTACAGTGAAACTAAGACTTTAAGTCTTCGTAATGTGTAATTGTGGATTCACTGACATATGTTCTACTAGTAAATAATCTAAATTCATACTACTAAATCGTTCAAATAATCTCAAACAATGTTTTGCACCTGCATGTGTTCTCTCAGCGTTCAAGTGACAATGGTTACTAATGTCTCACAACAACATGACATTATAACCAACGATGTTATCCTTCTTATTTGTAGCTGATGGTCGTCATGGCATAGTCAGAGTAGACCGCGTCCCTTTGGCCTGCAAACTGGTGGATCTGCCCTGTATGATCGAGTCTCTAAAAACAGTGGACAAGAAGACATTTTACAAGACCGCTGATGTTTGCCAGGTAAAACACTACAGTGACATAACATTTAGGACGTATGCCTCATAGGATACATCTCTTGTTCAAGTATAGGATGACGTTTGTGATTTAAAAAAACATACTTTTTAGATTTTTTAAAAAACATTTACATTAACATTTAAAACTAAGATTGTGTGACAGCTTTTCTTGTTTGTTCTAATACTGTAATACAACAACTGTAATAAGCAGAATTCAGAGTCATTTACCATTCATTTCTCCATCCACGGGTCAGATGCTGGTATGTACACTAGATGGAGACCTTTACCCTCCTTTAGAGGAACCAACTGGAACCGACCCCAAGACCAAGAAGAAGGACAAAGACAAAGACAAGAAATTTGTTTGGAACCATGGCAGTAAGTAGACGAAGCTGTCGGTGCTAAAAAACGTGGCACGTCAGCAATGCAGGCGCATCATTTCCCCTCCACAGCTGATTGAGCCATTTTAACTTAACTAATCCTGTTGTTTTGGTCTCCAGTCACCTGCCCTCTGAAGAATACACGCAAGAGAAGATTTCGGAAAACTGCGAAAAAGAAGGTTTTGACATTTTCACTTTGCCGTCAGCACTCCCCCCCCCCCCCCCCCCCTTCCCATCCATCTCTTTAGCATCCCGTCTGATGATCCATCTCTTTCCTAGGCTCTCTTCCAACAAGACATTTACATTTCATAAAACTGGAACTGTGGTGAAAGTGAAAACTAAGATTTACATATAAATAAAACCTTTCCGTCTTAGTTTGCCCCGAAGGCATTTCGAAAAAGCAATTTCACTATTGCTTTGATCAGAGTGAAAGCGAGTGTGGTTGAGCACTACACTTCTACTTTGTCTTCTGAATAAATCTTCCTGAAGGTGCACAGGCGAGCCATATTGATTTGGCCCCTTCTGTTTTTAATCGCTAATGTGCTTCCTGGCATGCCGCCAGCTGGTGTGTGTGTGTGTGTGTGTGTGTGTGTGTGTGTATGTGAGAGAGACAGACAGAGGAAGAGAGCGAGAGAGATTCTGCTAACATTACTTGTAACCTAATCGCTTTCTCTCTCGCAGTACATTGAATCTCCTGATGTGGAAAAGGAGGTGAAGAGATTGCTGAGCACAGACGCTGACGCTGTCAATGTCCGTATCCTTTTAGACACCTACACACATTTTGCACGTCCATTTTGCAAAGCCTAAAAAGATAACCTAACAGTAGTGCAGCCAAGCAACACAGCTCTGGTGTTTATTATCATATAACAGCAGGGAACAGTAATGTACAATCAGATGGGGATTTTTGTGAATGTGAAATCTAACCCTAGCCATGACTTTAGCTTTTCACACACTGAAGGCACTTTTTACTGTTTTGTTGTTTTAGGACAAACAGAACCTCGCTCCCATCTAACGTCCAAAATAGGTTGATCTAAGATCCTGACTCCTGTCTAGCTCACCTGACTTGACTCTGTCTTAATGCCTTTGTGAGAGATGCACTTTGCAGGAGGCTATTAGCGCTCTAATGAAACTCTAAACTTATACTGACAGAATAAGAGCACAGCAGGGCCGCTTTGAGTGCCCGCTTGCTATGTGTTAATTGAGATGGACTGTTCATTATCATTCCTTAGTTGCTCACAGTGAAGCTGGATGCTAATGATAGTTTTAGCGTTTGCATGCAGCAGCAGACATACACGCGACACACTAATTAATGTTGCAGTTGAGACAGCTCCTGTGGAACGTCATTTGGTTTTTTACCCTTCAAGTCTACTTCAAAGAAGAGTTTTGAAAGACCACGAGTCTTTTAATGTAGGACTTCTGAAAGTGGAGGGGGTGTTGACCTTAACGCACGGTGATCAGGGTGGGAAATCATAGCGGAAGATGAGTCCAAGGAAGCAGATCAGCACAGCTCTCTGGCCAACCTGGACTCTTCGCCCGGCACCTCGGGACACAAGATGGGTCATGGGTCCTCTGGTAAGGGAAACATGTTATTCATAAGAACATGTTTCATAAGAACATACATCTTAATCATAGCGAGCGAGGTATCGTGGTGTCAAGAGTGCAGGACGATTCCTCCACTCAGTTAAAGCTGTAAAAGGGCTGCATATTGCTACCAAGACCCCCATGCCTACAGAAACACAAAGTGATAAAGCCTGATGGACTTTGAAATGGCACAGATTGACTTGCTATAGACTTGTACAATGATTTCTTTGGTACTCTCCTCACCTTGCCAGCAAAGGTTTCCTTCTTCATTCTCAACATGCACACCACCCTTGTCACTCTCGATGGCCCCTGCCCCAGTGGTCTGAAATGGAAATAGAGCGAACCCAAGCATTAGTTACTCTTTGGCTTCAAGATTATTTCCCCCCCACCCCCTGGATTCCCCAGAAGACCGTGTTCGCTCCAAGGAGCATAATAATTGCTTACACTTATAGGTCCTTTAGTGAGGGCTGTGCATGAGTTGCACAAGTAATATTTCTTTCCAAAAACTAGTAGCACAGTATTGTATCGATACTTCAAGAACAGAATTTGAAAACCACTGATTAACGTCTTGCTATGGGAAACAAACTACAGTTGGTTCATTCTGTTGGGACTTCTACTGAAGCACCTTGTTATTTGCCGTGTCAGAGTCTGTTCATATTAATCTTGCCTGGTTCATGCCATTTGAGACAATATCCCTAACTTCTGTTTTTCACTAGACTGTAGTCTCTGTGACCTAGATCGAATCTAGTGTTCCAGCTATTTCCATCTTTGTGTCCACGTTAATAACACTAATGTGCATTCCGCATGGCCAGCCCAGCGTGACGAACTGAGGGAGATCTTCAACGACATCAGCAGCTCCAGCGAGGATGAGGAGGACGATGGGGACCGGCACGAGGACGAGGACCTGAATATCATGGACACGGAGGATGATCTGGTCCGACAGCTCCAAGAGAAACTCAACGAGTCCGATTCTGCACAGCATGAAAGTGATAGAAACAACCAGATAGGTGAGAGGATAACATGGCTCCTGCACAGATCTGGAAAATTATCTAATATGTGTTTGAAAATGGACAGGTGTTGATTTAGGTATGAACAAATGTATCTTTTTATAATTATGGATTATGACACGTAGAGTCACTCACCAAGGAAAGCTTCCAAATATTAGCTGGTTCAAGCTTCTCAAAGGTCTCTCTTTTATATCATTTTAAATTGAATCATTTTGTGTTTTGAACTCTTCAAAATAATTGTTCAGTTGCAGACTGACATGTTAACTTGTTGTCGAAATGACATCACATATCAAATGGTTTCCAGGTCTAAAAAACGGTGGTGGAATATTGTAAATCAAGCACAAGTTTAGACTATAAGACCTACGGATGTTTTACCATATTGTGGGAAGTGCATATTTATTTACATCTGTTGTAAAATTAAGTGTGTGTGTGTGTGTGTGTGTGTGTACAACTAGGTGGAGGAAGTAAGTGCAGCACTAGAATCAAGCAATCTTTCATGCTTGCATTGGAATGCTGATTTGTTCGGCCAACTTGCGGTCTTTAATGTTTTTCAGTCGTAGCAGTCATGGCCGAGAATTTGCTTGCTGATTTCAGAACGGACGTGTTTGCTAGTTAGTCAAACATGAAATTAAATCAAACCGCCTCAGATACTTGTCAAAGCAGAGATAAAAAAAAATAACCGTAGCCAGGTGTTAGGACTTGATCGCAGCTGAGTGTTCTAGGTCAGACGACACACACACACACACACACACACACACACACACACATACGAGTAGCCGTACTTTCACTTCAATGCACGTGCTGCGCGCTCGCCCACAGAGACAGACAGCTCTCCTCAACTAACCAGTCTGACGGGTGTTGTGGCTCAGCGTGCAGCTCAGACAGCTGTCCAACCTGACAGCTCAATGCTTCCTTATCTACATACATGGAGTGGTCAGTCAGCGACACTGCCGGTCAGCTCCACTGTAGCAGCCCAGCAGAGCCTTTCCTGATGTGCTGGTGTCTGGCTGTGTCCGTTTCTGTCAGCCCCGCAAAGTTGTGATAAATGGGTCCGCAGAGACCCCTCCCTGATGGATTTTGCATATTCGATGGCCTGTATCAGAGGATTGAAAGTCAGTTGGAGGAAGCACAGGATAGACACAATTAGCTTGGAAGATAGTTGATGTGTACGTGGGGCCACAGGTTGTTGTTGTGAGGCACTATCACTTTGGCTGGATTTAATGAGAACCCTCTGGAGCCCGGAGCAGACTGATTTAGTTGTGTCTTTTAGTGCTTCGGCCTGCTGGCTCACATCCTTTTAAATGGATTTGTTGTTCCCATTAACCGCAATTTGTCAACTGAATTGGAGGCATCCTTGTGGTTCAACAAGCTACGGTGTATAAACTTATCTTCATTGCTTTGTCAGTGTAGTGTTGCTCTGAAACGATGTTACATCATCTCTCTCCAGCTTTTTCTGTCTCCTCTTCTCTGCACAAGAAAGCATAAGCAGCGCATCGTCTGAGTGACAGTAGAAACGTGTTAACCTCCCGCTGTGTCCCTGCAGTTATGGAGTACCAGTTGCAGATCAATAGCGTCAAAACCAAGCTTCAGGACACCCGTGCGCGAAAGAAACAGCAGGAGGAGCTCATCATGAAAGTGGAAAACCAGGCCCTCAAAGTAAGCAATGAACACACTCTCACACACTGTTCGCTTATTCAGAAACTAGGTCTGCATGTACAGAAACATAAACAAGAACATGCAGATGAGCTTGGAGGCAGAAGTTCTCTCAACAGTGATGTGAAAACAGCTTATTACACACAGTGTTGGAGGCCATTATTTAGTTGATGTTTTCTTAAAGCCTTGAATATTACATTCCTCCCGTCAGCCCTCTACTATATCAGCATTCTATGTGGAAAAAAATGGCAGGCAAATTGATTGTTCTGCCTCTTTGTTGGAGACTTTACAATGAGTGAAACATGAGCAGACGCGGACGTTTTTTACGTTGCCATTTAGAGCTCTCATTGCCCCGTGTTTTGGGACCGTCAAAGCCCGATCTCCAGTCGTTATTATCACAGTTGCAGGGAAAAGGTCAGCTGTCTCTGACTGGCATTCCAAGTGGCCTTTCTGTCAGAGAGGAAGACGGTGACATAAGCAGTCCAGGCCAACACATTTAAAGCCATCACAATTTAACGAGGCCCAGTGTGTCGACTCGAACAAATCTTGTTTGTCTCTCTCTCTCTCCTCACAGAACCGCTTCCAAGCTTTGTTGGACGAGATCATTCTGCAGGAGGAGCGGGAGATGGAGCAGGTGAGAACCTTTTTCCTAAAAGCCAAGGACCAGCGCCTCGCTGTCAGCTCTCTACAGCTTTCAGCACTTTACACAAATGTATCTTGTATGAACGTCAAATACCATGTTAGCAGATGGCATTGTGCTTGCTGTCCTTTTTAGAGCCAACAATTTTCATGCCTGATAGCAAATTCAATCACGCAAAATTGAATTTGTCAGCGGCTACCAGCGGAGTCCTTTTTGCAGCTATGGTGGCCATAGCGGCCGCCCACTGTCTTGCGTTGTTGTTTGTATTGATAAATGAAGGCAGCAAATGAATGTGAAAAGACATGTTAATCATTATCCACTTACCCTCCAATTACACCCCGGGGCTGGCGGGCATCAATCACCACTTCTATTTCCTGCTCCCAACAGCTGGCCTCCCTGCAGGAGCAGCTGGACTCACTGATAGAGAAGTGACCACCAGGGGGCAGCGTCATGTCATCTTCAGCCTCACATACACACTCATGAAGAGGAGGAGGAGGAGAAGAAGAGCCTTGGTCGAGGGAGGAGACAGCGTTTATTAGCTGACTTGCTGTGTCATTTCTTTCAGTTTATCGTCTCCATACAATAGGCATACAGCATACTGATTTATGTATTAAAAGTCAATTTTTTTTTTATTAAGTTGACAAAATGTGTTGTTTATTACTGTGTGATCGAAGTATTTGATGGCTTCAACTTTGAATACTTAAGCTTGTCATCTTAAAGTAAATGTAGTCTTGATCAACTTTTTCGTTCTTCACGACCTGCATGAAAGAAACTGCAGCGATACACAAGAATTGGAAACTGTCATTAGTTTTGCATTTGGCACAGATTTACACATGGGCTGATTGATGTTGATCATAATAAATGTCTTTTTCTGTAGGTGCATGAAGAAGTCACAGTGTCTAACGTAATGTTACGTATTTCCACGTGAAATGGAATATATCGATGCTATTTTATTTGCTATGGGGATATATATGAAACGTGATTGGTTGATTGATACGGCGCTGCTGAGGACCGTCAGCCGCCACACACAGGCCTCTCTCACCTGCGTTGTTAGACCAGGAGGAGGGTAAGGGTTAAATTAATAAATTATAAGCAGGAAGATGCATCATCACAAAGCTGAACACGTTACAAACATGTGATGGTCGTATAGAACATGATGCGTTGCTGTAAATATATTACCCAACAGTATATAAAGTAGTTAATTCTTGCAACCTTAAACATCTACATCAATAAAATGCAACATATGACATTAGAGCAGCAGTAATAATAATCCATAAACATCATTAATAATAGTAAAACACTGACATAGAACATTTTACTGTACTATGACTACTTTTACTTTAAATCATTTTAGTGCATTTTGCTCACAATACTTATAAGGAAGGTTTTAAATGCAATACTTTTACCTGTAGTGGAGTATTTTCACAGTGTGGTATTATTACTTTTACTTCAGCAAAGGGTACTTCTTTCACATCTGCTCAAGCATGATAAGCACGGTTAAAGACGTGTGCTTTTAAGGCTCCATAGCTTCAATTAAATTGCCTAACAAGCACAGGCAGCATGTTTGACCTTTTAACTAATCAGCAGACTACAGTCATACTTGGCCCTAATTAAGAATACCGAAATGGAACTATAGAGCTGCCTAACTTTGGCAAATCAAACACTTTTTGAAAATAGTTTTTTGTATAGAATAACATGAGGTTATTATGTACATACAGGGCCGCCTGTTCAATTTAGAGCTGAGATGATTAGTCGATTCATTGATTAGTTGACCGACAGAACACTAATCGGCAACTATTTTGATAATCTATCAATTGCTTTTGTCCTTTTTCAAGCAAAAATGAACTGTTTCCAGAGTCTCAAATGTGAGGATTTGCTGCTTTTCTTTGTCTTATGTGACCAGAAATTGACTGAACATGTGATGGTATTGTCTGACATTTTATGGAAGCATCTATTAATCGAGACAGTAATAGGTGTATTTCATCAATAATTAAAATAATTGTTCGTCCCAGTCCTAGCTCAAATTTAAGTAGTTACTGTTACTTCCTGTCCACTCTCCTGTGTACTGTAAAGGACTCCCACTATAACCGGACAGCTGCGTCACTAAACCATCAGATTACCTTCCAGAATGATCTTAACTTGTTCGAGAGTGATCTGGGCCTTTCTTGTTGGCCTGGTGGTCATCTCTGCCTCCCCCCCCCCCCCCCCCCCCCCTCCTTTCTGCAGGGATTGCCCACCAATCGCAGGGGTAGGCAAGAGATTAGCTCCTCAGATTAAAGTGTCCACCTCCAAACCCTGTCTAATCCTGCCATCTGTCAGAGAGCAGCTAACCAGCCAAGACTCTCTCTCCACTAGGCTAATTAGAAAGCCAGGAGAACACAGACCCAGAGAGGAAAAGACAAATCTCCAAAACACACACTTTTCTGTCGGGTACTGCTCAAGGCAGAGAGACAATGGAGGAGACGTATCTTCTCAACCATCAAGGAGTCAAGAAGAAGATTCTGGCAGGAGGCAGAGGACCGCTGCCACACTTTGCACCTGGGACAAAGGTATCAAGTCACAGTTAATCTGATAACCTAAATAATGCTCGAGTCAAACTCAGCATGATAGAAGATTAGTCCTTGCATAATTGCCGTTGTGATGTATTAATATTCTTAGTCTATTTTTAGCCATATGTTGCATTGCCCACTTCAATTAGATTCTGTTGAATTATTCATAAAGTGAGGGAATTTATTCTGTATCTGGCTCTTACACACAGAGCAAACATTTGGTCAACCAAATTGCAACATGTTTTTGGCACTGTGTCTGTTCATCCACTGATCCGCTGGTCGCCGACTTTTTTTCCCTTCCTTGTCAGATCCAGCCATATGGCACCGAGCCTGGACACTGACAAACACTTTCCATGACAATGCCAGCATGAATTTACCTGTGTGTGTGTGTGTGTGTGTATTGCAGTGTGTGTGTCTTCCCTCCTCGGTGAGGTGATTCCCGGTTGCTCACACAGTTATGCCATTATACACAATCTGTCAAGCTATAAATAGAAGGTTGCATGCAGCCAGCCTAATTTTACAGACTGTTGCTGAAGGCTTTTGTAAGTCTTTCACATGCACACAAACAGATGGAACACGTAATGAAAACCAGCATGTATGCATCACATAAGAAGTGACTGACGTCTATGACAGCATTTAGTCAAATACAATTTTCTGAAAATAATGAAAATAATCAAGGTTTAAAAAACATTAATGAAATTGTCAACAGCGGAACGTCATCAAAGTTGATTGCCAAAGTTTTTCTCTCATCTATTGTATTTTGTTGTATCAGATGTACAAAACAGGGTCAAAAAGGAGCAATGAAAACATGCATATATGTACACATACATGCATACAGAGATTATTCATGGCCTGAAAAACAGTCCCCAGAGGATTCTTCAATACTAAAACTCGATTTGTTTGAAAGGACAACGTAACAACCTAAGTATTTATGGACAAACTGTTCACCACTATTAGATTCTCTATGTATTTTATTTCAGTATATTTTGTTGAGGAATGGTTTAAATCACTCATTACTCTAAAACTCTTCCTGTCCTCTGCTCCCACTTTCCATCCAAGCTGGTTTTCCATTTCCAGACGCTGCTGGACAACTTCGAACGAACGGTCATTGATGACAGTCGACTGGCTGGCAGGCCGGCTGAGATCTTTTTCGGAAAGATGTTTAAGATGGAAGTCTGGGAGACCCTGCTGGCGTCCATGAGGATCGGAGAGGTGGCTGAGTTCTGGTGTGATGCCGTTGTGAGTTGAATTACAGACTTTACACACACACACACACACACACACACACACACACACACACACACACACACACACACACACACACACACACACACAGAGACACACACACACACACACACACAGAGACACACACACACACACACACACACACACAGGGATATTAGGCCGCTACAAGAGGTCCTAATGAGTGTTCATGAGCGAGGAAGATAAGCTTTTACTCTTCATTATGATTCACACAAATCAACCTTCTGAAGCCTCCTACATGTTCAGCTTTATAAACACAACAGAGCAATCTTGCAAAGTGTTTTTCCTTCTGGAGAAAAATGTAATTTGCAAGTTAAATTGTAGCCATTTCATGTGTTTTCCTTCCAGGACTGATTGGCGCTGGCTGGTAGCACCAGGGGGTTAGCATGATTAAGTGCTTCTATGTCTATGTTGCAGAACCGTTTATGTTTTTGTTGATGACTTAATTCTGCAGCACACAGGCTTGTACCCCATCGTGTCCAAGGGAATGAGGCTAATCGCTCAAGGGAAAGACCCACTGGAGGGTCAGAGACACATGTGCGGCATGGGAAACATGTTCCACTATCACTCCACTGGTTTCCCAGAGCTGGATGAGATAATGAGAACTCCTCAACCACTTATATTCATCATGGAGCTGTTGCAGGTAAGCACCAGTGGCAAAACACTGTATGTCGCACTGGATAGCAGAAAAAAGATGACAGTGTAGAACAATCAGCTGTCTTCTGGTTTTTATCTTTTCTCAGATGTTAGCATCTGTAAAGATAAGCACATTGTAAAAAACAAATGACATATTCAGCTAATCCTTTTCTGTAACTGAGGCACTCCTACAAACGTTTTGACGAATTCACTGACATAAATGACTTAAGTCAAGTTTCGCTCTACCTAATATATTCAGCTTTGCAATGATATTTCATGCTTGAAACTCACCAGGTAGTCCAGTAGCAGCAGTAAAACATCATATCTGTTTCAGATAGTTTCACATTGTTTTTCGGTCAAGTTGACAACTCTTCAGTGATGGACGATGTACTCCTTTACTTAAGTAAAAGCAACAATACCACAACATAAAAATACTCAACTTCAACCTGAGCAGGTCTAATCAGCCATCACAAAACTGAAAACACCTGTGTTTGTGCAGGCCTTTAATCTTTAAATATATCATGTTTTATCATATGTTTTGAACGTAAAAACAATTTAAATACCTTAAATTGAAATAAAGAAAAAATGTACTTACTTTCTTTCCACCACAGCTGTTCTCTGTACCTGTTCCTTCACTTCTGCTTCCATCAGTGGAGTTTTTCTCCTGTTGATTATTTTTGTTCGATTGTGCTCTCCTCCTGCCCCTGCGGCTTCCAGGTGGGAGACCCCATGTCCTACCAAAGAGAGTCATGGATGATGGAAAAGGATGAGAAGCTGCAGACAGTGCCAATTCTCCACATGCAGGGCAATATGTTGGTTAAGCAGAGAAAATACAGAGAGGCTGCCAGCAAGTACAAAGAGGCCGTCCTGCTGCTGAAAACAGTCCAGTCCAGAGTGAGTGAAGGCTTAAGGAAGACAGATGGCATGGAGGGAGAACAACAAGTGATGTTCAGGCTTGTTACTGAGGTTTCCTCAGGATTTTAGGTTTTTGGGACATGCAACTCCCGCTCTTTTCCAGTGGGAGATTCCTGTTTTCCTGTTTTGCTCTGCTTCACTGTGTCCCGGATTACAGGCAGTAGGGCTTGAGGGCTGGCAAAGGAAAGAGGAAAGAAGAAAGAAGAGCAGTGGATCACTGTCTTAGATGAGAGGAGGATGGAAGATATGAGATATTTTGATAAGAGAGTGTTGAGGATTCTTTTGTGCGTGAGAATGATTTTTGGCAACTTAAGACATATTTACAAGTGTGATGGTGGAGGCTTTCAGATAGTTGGCCTGTGTGCAAAGAGCTAGTAAAGCTCTGTTCAGCAGAGATGATGCTTTGGGTATCCTTCATGGTCCCAAAGTCATGTCATGTTTGAGTCTGTGTAAAAATATGCAAACCTACAGAATTCAAATAAATTATTAAAATATGTGTAGAAGACGCCAACAAACAACTAATTATGTTCTTGTTCCTCCCTCTGTGTAGGAGATGCCGGGTGATATAGACTACATTAATTTGGGTCGAATGATCGTCCCCCTGGAGTTGAACTACTGCCAGTGTATGTTGGAGCTGGAGGAGTATTATGAAGTTATAGAGCACACCACCGAACTGCTGGAGAAACACAACGGTAAAAGCCTGGTTGAAATCTGCCAGATTTAATTGTTCTCATTTATTCTGATTTCTAATAACACAACTTTAATTTACCATTTCCAGGGAGAGTTGAGTGGCTCTGTCCAACCCATAACTTGTTGCTTTTACGGATTAAATAAACAAGAGATAACGTGTTAATTAGTGAGCTTTAAAGGTGTTGGTAGACAGATTTTTGGCGTCTTTGGACAGAGCCAAAATGTCAAAGTATTCTTTGCAATCATGTACATGAAAAGCTGCTCAGTAATGAGTAAAATAAGGGCCTGTACAGAGTCGCAATCCCTGAGAGACAAACAAAAAGCTGACAGGGTCTGATGCCTGCTTTATTGCAGTGGTGGTTGCATGTTGCAGCTGTGTATTCTTTGAGAGTGTATAGGAGGGCTGTAGCTGACATTACAAAGGGCTTTACAGTTGGAGCAGCCCTCTGCATTGTTCTGTCATACCCATGGCTACTCATATAATCCTAGAGGAGCTCACATGCTGGCACAGTCTCCACTTCAAAGCCTTATGAATTATGCCCCTCACCCAGAGACAGAATCCACTGAGGCAGCCTTTATTGTACTCTCTGTCCCTCAGCCCGGATTCCCAGTTTTATATTCGTCCTTGTGTGTGTGTGTGTGTGTGTGTGTGTGTGTGTGTGTGTGTGTGGTAGGAGGAGGTGTACAGTCGTGAATGTGTGTGACGCTATGATGTCTGTGCTTGAGCTTGTGTGGCAGGAGGAGAAAGGGTGTAAACGTGTTTAAGAGTGATGGGGTGTTGTGGAAATGATGGCCGGGAGTTTGTGAGCTCCACTGGCCCAGTAAGAGCTATCGACACAAAGCAGCAGCCCTCTTCATTGAGCTCTTAAGAATGATTCATCCCATACATCACTCCACCTTTCCCTTCATCTCATTGTCTCCCTTTTCAGTGTCTTTATTTCCCTTTAGTAATCCTTTTCTAGCTCTACCCGCTAGTGTAGTTGTTCCTCCTGTCATCAAACTCATGTTGTCTGTATCAGTTAAAGTCAGCCATTCTACTGCTGTGTTATCCCTTCAGCCCAGTTGTTCTTTAGAAAAGCACCCAATGGTGGCTCACTGCAGTGTCTCGGCTTCTGCCAGAGGCAACAAAGAAATCAGTTTGAATGTTGGCTGAATGAAGATTTAGCGTAGAGGGAAATTAAATGCAGAGGAAGAGTGAGAACCTGAGCCATCAGTGGTTATCGAACCGAGCACATGAGCCTATTCTGCTGAAACAGAGAACTCACAGCGTGGATGTGTGAGAATGTGTAGCCACGTGTTTTAAAAGAATAGTATGACACTTTGGGAAATGTGCTTATTCACTGTATTTTTACTTCATATTTAACAGATAGACACAGATAGTGTGTGTGCATTTTTTGTTTGTTTTTTTGTTTTGCCAACCCGGGGCTTGTGAGAAATACACAAACTGACGGTACACACCTCCAACACTGCCCTAAATGTAGACAAATCGCCACCTGAGCTTCAGCAGACAGAGCAGGTTTATTATTCAATATCTCAAGGTTAGGACATTAAAATGTTCTTTTCTCATATCTGTCTGCATTTGTGTTGTTTTTCTGTTTCTCAGACTGTATGAAGGGCTACTACAAGAGAGCCAAGGCCCACGCCGCTGTGTGGAATGAAAAGGAAGCCCGGAGGGACTTCAACATGGTGGCCCACCTGGACATCACTCTGGCCTCTCTCATCAATCGAGAGCTGAAGGCCCTGTCAGAGAGCATGAAGGAGAAGTACTGGGAGGAGAAGGAGAAATACTGGAACAAGCTGGAGAAAAAGGAGAACAAAAATGAAGAGGAGGAGCGACATGATGAAGATGAGCAAGAAGAAGATGAGGGAGCCAAAGAAAAACAAGAGGATAGTGAAAGTGTGACCACAGAGAGTAAAGATGAAGCAGAGGAAGAAAAAGGTAAAGCAGAGTCTCCATCCATTCTTTGTGCTGAAGGCCATGAAGAGGAACTCGGGGGAAATAATGTTACACCAACTGAAGGAAGAGATAACGAAGAGGAAGCGAGCTCTTCTGAGACCAATCCAAACGATGCCACTAAAAAAGAGGAGAAGGACTGGCAGCAGATGTTACGACTGGTCATGTTGCTGCAGAACGAAGGAAACTTCCTCATTAAAGAAAATCAATTTGAAGAGGCTTCTGGAAAGTTCAAGGAGGCCATAGAATATGTGGACGTCCTTCGGAATATGGTGAGTGTGACTGATTACATAGTGAAGTTGTGTAAAAGCGTGAACACAAGTAACAATGTTTTCTGGAAAAAAAAGATATAAGATAAAACCTTTTCAATGACCATCCAGGTGGACGTCAGGATTGACGTTAGCAGTCCACTCTATTCAGCGAGATGAAAGGATTGCATGTGACAGAAACTAGTCCTACAAAAGGGTTGTGGCTCTTAAAGTATAATCATCTGTCATCGTTTCCTTTCTTTTCTTTTGTCTTTTACTGAAAAACAGCTGTGGCTTTGTAGCTAGCGAAGGGAAAAGCAGAGAAAAGAGCTCTAAATATAACAGCACAGAGATATCACCGTGACAGCGCTCGCCTGTGCTTCTTTTCTCCCTCACTTCTGCCACGCCTCGCTGTCTAACTCCCTCACGCCTTTTACACACAACAAACTCCCTCCTCTCGTCAACCCACCCTCTTCCATCCTCATTTCACCTAATCTTACAGTCCACCACACTTCCTTGTCCCTGTCCCTGTCTTCATCATTCCTCCCTTATATCCTCATCTCGCGTTCCTGCTGTCACATTCTTTCATTCTTGTTTCATCTTTTGAACATTTCCTCTGCCATCTATCACCACCTCCTCCTCCTCACCCAATCGACTCCCACCCACCTTGTCCTCTCTTTGTGCTCATCAGGTTGATCAACAGGGCGAGGACTGGGACTCGCTAGAGAAAGTGTGTCTTCCGCTGACTCTCAACCTCAGCCAGTGTATGCTGGAGCTCAAACAATACCAGCAAGTGGTGGAGCTCAACAACAAGCTGCTGAAAAAACATAAAGGTAATACATGTTGGTGTGAAGTTGAGAGTTTGAAGCAGGGGAGAAAACAAAAAGATGTATTTTGATAAAGAAATAGGTACATGACTAAGTATAAACATGCTCTGTTTTCAGTTTTTTTTTCCTTACACACCTTCATTTTTGAGTTTAAAAATATCAAGATCCGTTTCCAGTACAAATGCCTGGCCCTCAGCAAACGCCTGCCTCCACGCTGCAGCAATCCTTGATCTCTCTGTTTACCAGGAAAAGAAGAAACCAAACATTCACAACCACATTGCTGAGTCTCTCTTTCGTTCCCCCGGCACCCACCCATGGACATCACAGTCAAAAATGAATTCATTGTTTGCTTTGTTTCTGCTATGACTGAATTATTTATAGTTGAGGCTGATGTGAAATGGTTGTTCTTATGCTTTCCTTTTCCCTTCATTTACTTTTCTCCAACTTTTGCCTTCTACTTCGTCTCCTGTCTGGTGTTCAGTGCAGTTATTTCATCCTCCCATAGTTTACTTTACCCTCTGACTCCTGATCTTACAGCTGTGTTTCTTCTCCTGTTATCCTCACGAGGTCTTCACATGTAAATATTTCAGCCATTCATAGTAAGCCTATATTTTCTTCCCCCATAGGTAACTTTAAGGCGGTGTATCAACGGGCAAAAGCACATGCTGCTTTGTGCAATGAGGATGAAGCTCAGAGGGACTTTGATAAGGTGAAGAAATTGGACCCAACGTTCAAACCCTTTGTCCGCCAGGAACTGAAAAAGCTGGGTGAGAGGGTACGCATTATGCACATCCGCCAGAACAAGACTTACAGGGAGACAACACAGGAGAAGTGGGAGCCTGGTAGGAGCAAGGCAAAAAGTGCAGCAAGAAAGAAAACCGTCAAATGTGCACAGAAAGCCACTGAAGTAGAAAAGAAGACGGAAGAGAGTAAGATAGAAGACAAGGAAAGCTCAGAAAAACCCGCCCCTGCTGAGACCGAGGGAGTGGATGACGCAGACACAGAGAAAGATCCAGATGTGAAAGCTGAGCAGAGTAATAAAGAGCTAGAGAGTGGGAGAGCGAGTGGAGAGGGGTTAGATAATGAAAATATAGAGAGTGTCGTGGTTCATGAGGACGGGCAGGGTGTACCAGATAATCGAGCAGCAGATAAAGATAGCGATCCCGCGCCCACCAGCACAGGCAAAGATAATGTAGAGAGCAAGATACCAGCGCAGGATCAGGTCAGAAAGAAGGTCAAATGCCAATCAGGTGCTGCACTGGGACCAGGCACAAGCCAAGGGAACAAAGCCACCTGTGATAGGACAGGAAATGGTGGCACTCAATCAGAATAGACCAATGGGTGGAATTTGTCTTGTGCAGAGCCAAAGGACCACAGGGTACGATGAATAGACCTTAAACTAACAGCAATATGGATGCAGAAAGGGAGACAGCAGGATAGACAAGTGATAAACAGCTAAGCCTCAACAGGAAATATTGATTCTGCCACAAACAAATCCAAATATAAACACAAGGAGGAAAAATTAATACAAACAGACTGCGTTTGGCAGTTAAGTTTCATTGTTCGGTTCTCAGAGGGATAACTGCAGGCACATGAGAAAGCACACTCAGACAAGGAGTTTGCCAAATACAAAGTTTTTATTTCTGTACACAAAGAGTAAAAAGCAGCCAGTAACCCACTTGTTATTACAGTAAAAAGCCTTTCTTCAGAAAACTTTTTATACAGATTAAAAACTCCAGAGAAAAGACAGCAAGAAGTGTTTGAGCGCTGGACATCGACATAAAATCAAAACCATTAAACATTTGAATGATTAATGAGGTATGTTAATGGAGATCTTAACAAAAAAAAAAAAAAAAAACTCAGTTCACCAGTAATGTATGAGTGTGTGTATACATGTATTAGTGTTATCAACACCTTGTTTGAGGTTAGATGATTTGTCGTCATGTGAGAGGGGACACATAAGCTTAGGTGCATGATAGCCTACATGTTGTGAAACAAAGGCAGGGGAGTAATGACCGTCAGCGTGTTGGCTACATGGAGTAACAGAAGTCTGGAGAGAGACAGCAGTGTCCTCTGGGGTGTCTCTTGCCTCTGCGGAGAGCCTTTTTCTTCAATCGCACAGCTTCAGTCACGCCACAGGGAGCAGGGTCTGTTTCAATGGGTGCAGGGAATATAGGGAGCCACCACCAGTATAGAAATTAGTGCATGGACCGGATGATCACGCAGTGAAAGAGAGATGACTCTACTGCAGCTGGGGGACCATCAAAGTCACTGGTGTCAAAGAGCAGCAGAGGGAAAACGTGGGGACAAACTGTTTGTGTCATATAACCACCTGGTGTGTTCATCTCGACCTGCCTCGTCTATATTGCCTTTAAATAAACAAGACCAGTGTGGACAGGCAGCCCTATGGGGAGTTCCTCTGCTTCTTTCTTTCTCCACGCTGTCACATCATTCTGTGTATCCGCACACAAAGTATGGAGATAAAAGTGATCATCAATGTGTAATGAGATGTGTGAATGGCAATAAATGAATGAATAAACATTGCATTGTCGTGGCTTTTTTCTTTTGTTCACCCACGAGCCGAGTTGCTACTCTTTGTTCTGACTTCTGAGAGTTTCACCAGAAAAACAATCTTAAGTGATGCTGGAGATGGATTCAACTGATGCTAATGATCAGCAGCTGAACAGCAACAGGCTTCAGTGGAGGTGGAAGTGAAGAAGAGAAGGGAGCTCTCTCTCTCTCTCTCGCTTCCCTTAAGGCTATTAACATTTGTATTACGAGCGGCACATCACCTTTACAACTCACAAACCTGTGGAACAGCGTCCTTGGGGACAGTTCCCTAGCAACAGTATCAAAACGGGCAGCCAGTGCTGAGGAGGATGGTGTGTAAAATATGAGCGCTGGGTGCCTGGAGGGCAAGCCTGTAATAAATGCAGTACATGGGTTTAAAACTCGTGAGTGAGGTCAGAGTGTCATTTAAGGTCTTAGATGAATTCCTAATCTCTCTGTTTTCTGTGAGAATGAGGCGGTAGGATTTGCTGAGAAACACACAGAGCCACAGCTTCCTCGTTTCAGGCATCCTGCTTCTGGAGATTTCGCTGTGGCAGAACCATCAAAGTGGATCTCTCCCACCAGCCCTCTAGCAATAGGTGGGTTGTTTTTTTTCCTGTCGACCCTTTCCCCTCTCATTTCTCAGATCTTCAGAGCATCACAGGCTCATTCATAAAAGCCCTATTTAAATGTTTTCAACGTATGGATGCTCTGCTCTCGACACTTTTCCATTGTTCCTGTTCCAGTTAGTAACAGTGTCACACAAACACACACACACTCCTGATGCAATCTAAAAACACAATGAAGAAAAGAAGTCCAGAGAGACGAACTCTGGTTTCATATGGACTCAGTTTGGTTTTAAGGCATTCAATGACTGTGCTATGTCTAGAACAGAACGCACCCTACGACCCTGATACAATGAGGGCAATGATATTTTAACCACTCGTCTTTTTGTACATCTAATCGCAATTAAGTATGCATTAGCAAAGGAAAATTAGGCATGTAGAAAGAGGGCTATTAGGATGACGTCTATATAGGACCTCTCTATGGGGGGTGCCTCGTTCCCCCCTGTAGCGTCTGGAATTGGCCTACCAGAGAGAGAAAGCAAGCTTCAGCCTTGCAGCACTATCGCCTGGAGCTCCTTCCCTCTCTTTCTCCGCACACAGCGGGAGAAGATCCCAGAGTCGAAGCCCGCATGCTGATATTTATCGGCAGACATTTCCTCAACAAAAGCCAGTTTCAGCCACAATGCAAATTGGCTCAAAACTGGGGAGCGTGCCTAAATCCCTTGAGCCAAAGAGATGAAATGGATCTCCATTTTCATGGAAGTGTCTGTATTTTTAGTGATGCAGCATGGCACGTTATTGATCATGGAATGAGCCATTTGCGCACAATGAGGAAAGCGTGCATTGTAAATAGGGAGTGTGTATGTAGCAGCATACGTGTGTATGTGTGTGTGCAAGTGTCTCTGTATGAGCGTAAAGGGCTCATTTAAGAAAGTGGAGCAATGAGAGCGACAAGCAGTTTGAGAGGATTAGAGGAACACAGTGTGTGCATACAGACGTGCTGTGCTAGCGGGCACTTTGGCTGTCTTAAATAAATCATGGATTTAACTGATGATGTGTCTTTCTCACAAAGTAAATAAGCTCGTTGTGGGTGCTGTCAACTCCTTGACAATCTGCACCACGCAGCCACATTAATTGCAGTCGGCCCAGCCCTGATCTAGTTTACTAGCAAGCTTTGACGTGCCACCTCCCTTCAAAAAACAAAGATAAAAACCATGATAACACATTCAAGGAGGAAAAAAAACGATACAGGCATTCTGATAAAACAAGGGGATATTCTTCTTATTCCTTTTTTTCTAAAGTTCTCCTTAAGAAAGGTCCAATTTGTGCTGTGGACATATAAAGCTTCACACCTTCTAACAACTACACAGGTACTGGTTAGCACAGTGTCTTGGCTGGGCATGTTCCTTTACTTTAGTCTCTCCCTGACCTGCTGCTAATGTTAGTTTCCTTTGGCTCGTCAGCATAGTGTCAGGCTGCGCCACTGTAGTGATGAAGCACAGCCTGGCCAAACCGACATCAGCGTGAGCCTTTAGCAGTTTGCATGAAAAAGGCTTTTAGTGCACAGATTCCAGGAGAGGGTTAGCTCTGGGTATCATAGCTGCTGCAGTGGTCACAGGGCCTGCTGTACTGTGGCCTGACCTCAGCCGTATGGAGCTCCTCCCTCTGCCATCAGGCTTCTTTTCAGGCTTTCACTCCAGGCCCACTCGGGGTTAGATATGTGAGGTGGTGCCTGAAATTAGGAAATAGAAGAGAGAGAGAGCGAGAGAGCGAGAGCGAGAGCGAGAGAGCGAGAGCGAGAGCGAGAGAGCGAGAGCGAGAGCGAGAGAGAGCGAGAGAGAGAGCGAGAGCGAGAGCGAGAGAGAAAGAGAGAGAGAGAGAGAGAGAGAGAGAGAGAGAGAGAGAGAGAAAAAGCTTTTACAATTTTAGCAATGCACCCACAAGGCCGAGGAAAGGATATTGGTTATAACTGAGGAGGCTATAATTATGATAATCCCTTTCTTTGTTCAACCTACAGGCTTTGGACGGCCCAGCAAATTGTGTTTTAAATTTGACGGGACGGTTTGCAAAGTGTGTGACAGTGACGCTCTCTTTCTCTCTCTGTGCTACTGTCTCTCCTTATCTTACCCCTCCTCCCTGCCATTTAATCTCCCCCCTCCGACTATCGACCCACAGCAGTAGATATTTGGTCTCCTCTCCATCTCTCACTCTCCCGCGGGTGATAGAGGAGCGAAGAGTCCGTCTCTGAAGCTCGGCTGCTGCGGGTCCGTGCAGCTGTAGCAGAACTCACCCGGTTCTGAAGGGAAGACGTTTCTTAGCTGCTCGATGACTTCCTGGAGCTGCAGCACCGTATCTTGTTCGTGCTCCATATCGTCCCCTGACACACACAAACACACACAGAAGGTTACACCTCTATGAATGGTTAGGCGGGGGATGGGAGGGGAAGATGCACGGTTTCACATTCAATGTGTCAAGCACACATCTAGCCATGGCCTAGCTGACCTGCTGCTTCAGTGTCAGTGGTCTCTCTGCTGGCCGGCTCCCCGTGATGACCCCCTCCAGAGACAGGAGAAGACAGGGTTGACGGCTCTGATCCGTTGGCTTCCGAGTCATCTTTGGGCTGTTTTTAAGGAAACACTGATCAACGCTCAATCCAAATGTTTGCTCATATCCATCACGTTTTAGGCTGCAGACACATATTGCCTTTCACGTAGAAATTAATTTTCATAGTTTACCGCAGCTCTCCACTGGCATCCCTGAACAGAATTATAAAAATGCCTGACAGCTGTTACACAAAATCACTAGGTTACTGTGATTTGTGCTTTGATAGATTTAAAAAGACAGGGTATTGCACTGCACACATCAGCATTGCAGACAGACGTGGGGGAAAGTCTCAAATCACAATCAAAGATGTATAATGTAACTCAGTTGTATTCCCAAATATCACATATATGCAACCCAGCATCTTTTGTATTGTTTTAGCAACACTGCGGCAATACTCGGGAGGTGAGTAAGTTCAGTAGTTGCCGTGAAATCGGGGTGTCTGCAGAGATTGGGAGGAATTCATACATAAACTTACACAGACTACAAAGGCTGATTTTATTTTTTGAGGACACTGTGATATTGTCCTTGGAGAAAAGGAATTGAACAGCATTTCTTTCAGCCAGGAATGTGTACGTCCTCCTCCTCCTCCTCCTCTGCTTTAACCTGAACAAGAAGCATCCTGCACCTCCTTTTTAAGTGCCTTTCTCCCTCGTCACTCACTCCCTTTGCTTTCTCTTTATTCAGTGACACAATTTACATCTGAACTCCTGCAACTAACAATTTACACTTTCTCATTTTGTGTCAGCTCCCACTCCGCTATCAATCTCTTTCTCACACCTTTCCTTTAGACTGCAGTAACTCCTTTTATATTAGGCTCAGACTGTCTAAAGGCCTTTTCTCTTTCTATACTGTACTTTCTGTATTCCCTGCTGGTAGTTCAATCTTGCCAGAGTATATTGCCAAAGTTCGAAATTTACATTCTCAGAGCAGTTGTCATATTTTTTTTCACGTCTCTTCTTTTTTATCTTATCCTTTTTTATGCATTG
This sequence comes from Anarhichas minor, assembly GCF_050575085.1. Lineage (NCBI taxonomy): Eukaryota > Metazoa > Chordata > Actinopteri > Perciformes > Anarhichadidae > Anarhichas > Anarhichas minor. Next base: position 5,071,905 of record NW_027466474.1, on the reverse strand, counting down.
TACTGAATTTACATGAAGTACTGGATGTACACACTGTGATGCATACAAATGTTAAAAAAACATTAAACTTGAGAGCCACAGTTCAGTTAGAAATATAGCTGAGACAGTTAACCAGAGGCCCTTAACAGAGCAGATGCTGTTGATGATGGACACATTAGTGACTATAGGGATCCAACTTTTGACCTTCCCAGTTTATGAGACAGGGACGTCCACAGCAGAGGAGCCCAGACAGTAAATGCCCAGTCACCTTTAGTTACAGGTCAAAATTGAGTTAGTTACCATCAGTAGAGCCCTAGCAAAGGATCTCAAGCAGCGATCAGGATCAAAGGGAATTAGCAGATCACAGATATGGGCAGGAGTGTGACCATGCAAGGATCTCAAAGCAGGCAGTAACATCTTAAAATCAAGGGCAGCAAGGATTGGATTGACAGAGTTGCTTCTCTTAGAACGTGTTAAAAGTGTGGCAGCAGAGTCTAGATTCAAACTAATCTATATAGATTGGATTTCAGCCTCTTATTAGATAAGGCGCTTGGGAGAGAGAGGGGAGCAAGAGGAGAAGGCATCCAGTTGCTGTAAGCTGCTCAGATAAAGCAGCCACTTATACTACTGTTGGTTCATGGGAAAATGGAATAATACTTGTATAATATTGCAAGTATTTATATAGTATAAGTAATAATATAAAATATCCTAGTTGCCTTTAAGTCACTCTTCTCCATCAAAGTGAATGAGCAATGTGGAAGGCTTTCTTTTACTGTTACTATCCTTTTTTTGTGGATTTATTATTCTTAAACCTGTTTTTCTTATTTTACACCCCATGCACAATAAGTAAGAAGTAAAAGTACGTAAGCATTAATGGCAAAATATATATAACTCTTGCACCAACAGCACTGAGGCCCTTTAAAACAGGGCGTCGTCACATCCTGATTGGCCAAGAGGGGAAATGCACCAAGATGCCCTCAATTCTTAATTAAAACCCTTCAATCAACTCAGGGGAATTGTGACATTCAGCTAAAATAAATTGAGAAAATTGAAAGACAACAAGCACCAAAGAATGAAGGACTGCTACAACTGCTATTATTGGTGAATTAATATTGGCAGAATATTACAGTTGAAGCTGCGAATTATACATAATGCAGGACTGCGAACTATATAATGCAGGGTTTATCAATCTACATATCTAATTATTCCCCAATAGTTTCCTATTAAAAACAATTATATCAATTTATACACTTCCATTTACATCCAAATGCTGAGCTAGCATAACCTTGAGACCGCAGGTCAGCTAAACATGAAATTCTTTGTTTACAAACTCAAAAAAACAAAATAACTAAATATATAATTAATAATTGAACTTTGTCTCTATTATGGAATTACACAGTTTCTTCCTGGAAAGTTTCTTCAACTCTCTCCCTGACACCCCACCACCATGCCTCTCACAGAGGTGTACCTGTAGCAGTAGCTCCCTGAGCCTGCAAAGCTGGGACTCCAGCTGTTTGTTGTGGTCCTCCAGGATCTGCATGCGGGTCTCCAGACGCGTCTTGTGTTGTCGGAGGACCCGTGCCTCGGCCAGGAGCTCCTCATCCTGCTGCCCTTCCTCCGTGGGTGAACCTGGTCCACCCTCTCCAGCCTCAGTTAGCATGGGAACCGACGCCGCCTCTTCGTGCTTCCACTTGAGCCTTCTGTACTCGCTCTGCAGCACCCTGAGGACCCACAGTGGAGGACAGATGGAGGGAAAACAGTCAAGCCCACATGCTGGTGCAGCATACAAAACACATAAACACAACCAAAGGTATTTATCCAGCTTCCACCAAGGGGATAATGTATTGTTGACATTGTAGCACAAGGAGGGAAATCATTTTCATTTCGCGCATAAGCTGCAATAAATCATGTCTTCTATCTCCTACATGTGTGATACTAAGCGTCAACTGATTACACACCGCGCTGTGAAGCGTTACTAAAAAGCTGCCCGTATTAAACAGTGTCATCACGCCCAAATATCCAGTCCAGTGGATCAACCCTTGTATTTTTTTGACAATATCTTTACTCACACGGACTCCAATGCTGTATGTGTAATAATAATAATTGCAAATTGAACACATTTCTTTCTCCTTTAAATTGTTTTTCTTTTCTTCTCAACTGGTTAGAGCCCAATATGTAGAAAAGCTTTGAGCAAGTAACCCTGAGAAAAAGGCACCAAGCTAATAAAACAATGTTGTCTTTATTTTTAAGCCGTTAAAGAAGACATGAAGTCTCCAGTACACACCCCCCCCAAAAAAATAAAAACAGTGTTAAAGGTGTTTGTTTCTCGTATTGATGTATTGTTCAGATATGAGCCACATGAGAGCCACAGCCGCTGTTATAAACTAAGCTACAGTAGCCACTATAGTCATAAATAGGACAACAGAGCACACTGCAGTGTCATTACTGAGCTGGGTCAAGGTTTCAGGCACCCAAAGGGCACAAGTGTATGTGTGTGCGTAAGCTGGATGTCGCTGTGCGCGTGTGTGGAAAGGTCACAACCGATTTGAAGACGAGAAAATTATTCGTTTGAATCATCAAGGTTGCCTCTGGTACCCAATTAAATGGATAGGACAAAGGAATTTTGCATCATTTATGGAAAATGCCTGAGCCTCTTAACAACTAGGAAACAATAAATTCAAATTCAAGCATTAACTTGAGCTGCTTTACACTCGTATCACACAAGTCCATCCATAATGGACTCTTCCTGTCTTTTCTGCAGGACACCAACAAACTGTCAAAGTGCGGTGTTTCATTGTTATCAACACATTATTTTACAGAAGACACGCTGAAAGGAGTGCAATTCCTCTGAGTAAACATAAGCATATTTGTGTTATTGTGCCCCTGGAGCTTTACTGATGAAAATCACTCCCTAAACCAAACTTTTACATCTCTGCTTCATGTCTTAAGACAAGCCTTGGTCTAAATCTCATTCTAATCCATAACCAAATCCAACAGTGAGTTGATGTGTAATCAAAGTTCAGAAGCATTTATTGTGTGTGAAAACAAACACGCAGTGATAACCCCACCAGCTGAACAAATGAAGAAAAGAACCCGGCTCTAGACTCAATGCACCGAAGTGTCCTAAGACACGTGTTTGTATTTTCCTGGATACAGACCTGTTCTCATTCTCCAGGCGGGCCAGGGTGCATTGGAGCTGGTCCTTGTCCTGGTGCTCCAGGTGGGCCAGCAGCATGTGCTGTCCGCAGGGTGAGTCATGGTCCAGGGCTGGGCTGGAGTGACGCAGGAGGTACTGATCTTCATCCCTGAGTCCCCCACACAGGAGACAGCACACTGAGCCACCAGCAAACAGCCACCAGCAGCACAAAGCAGAGCCAAGGACGGCATGTGAGAGCACACGGGCCAAAGCAAGGCAAGGCAAGGCGTGCAGGACGAGGAAAGGTATTGCAATCAAACAGGTCTGGACGGAATGGGATGGGACACTATGACAAAGGCATTGATCCAGGTTCACAGTCTAATAATTAAATGTCCTGTCATAAACTTGGCTCACCACAACATTAAAAACTCACTGACATTTATTAAAAATTGAAGGTGGATCTTAAGATACATCAAAAATATATTGCCCAAACAATAAACTTTGTTTCATGATGGAACGAAAAACTTAATGCGCAGACTTATGATTGCAGACCTACGGCTGTAAAACAATAGATGCATTTGTGAAGGTTTGGCAATTATTTTAATGGAAAGAGTGTTTATATGTTATAAATGTTTAAAATTAATTTAAAGAGTATCTGCTATTATAATCAAATTAACCTACTTTTTAGTTTGCTTCCATTAGCTCGCCGACATTACTGTATATGTAATGATGAAATGTTGACATATATAGGTAGCTTTCCTATAATAGCAAAAACAACACATTGATTCCGATATGGATTATTTTGGACCCACTTATGAATGACTGAAGCATATTTTCATGTCCGTTACCTGGAAATAAGCAAAAAGTGAACTGGGAACAATGCACACAGGTGGAGGGTGAAGGCTACACACACGGGCAGTGTGACTCAGGACAGGAAACAGTATGATGCCTGCCAAACACCAGCTGGAGGCACAGATAGCACAGCAGCATGTTCAGAGCCGTGCAGCAGGAAAAACAGAGAGGCACTGACAGACAGAAGGACGGATTGGCAGATTAAGAACAACAAGATACAATGGCACAAGAGCGGAAAACAGCACTGCTACACACGAAAGAGGTAGAAGTGAAGTGTCATGCATACAAACACACTCTCAGGCATCGAGTTATAGACAGACATGCAAACATTATGTACATGCACTGATATGCAGACATTTTTGTGACAAAGCTCCATCCAAGCGACACTCAATACATGCACATGGCAACAAAGACATTGGGAGCAGGCTTCAGCGGCACTTATTCCAGAAGTAAAAAGCACTGCTTAAAAAAGTGTTGCACTGCGTAAAAGTGGTGTAGTTTTATCTAAGCCTCTAACTAACTTTTACTGTGGTGTCAATCACAGCCTTCTCTCAGAGCACACACACATCAGTCACATCTAAAAAAGAAATAATGAGCACACTTCACAATACACACACGCACGCACACGCACGCACACACTCTCACACACACCTAAAATACCTGATAACACTTTGAACAGAGCTGCTGTGCAAGTAACCTTGACTTTAAAGTGCAATGAAAAATATAAACTATAGAGAGAAGGAGGAAATAGTTGGTAGCCCACACAGATGCCAACAAAATAAGACACAGGCACACACAAATACTACCATTACCACTCTGTCCACCCGACACTTTCCACAATGAGGACTCACCTTGTTGGCCACCTCATTCACATCAAACATCCCCATTCCTCTCACTGCTGTTACCTTGCCACCACCCCGCTCCTCAGCCTGCTTTCCACACACACACACACACACACACACACACACACACACACACACACACACACACACACACACACACACACACACACACACACACACACACACACACCTCTCTCCTCAGCAGGGTTTTGTGTATCTACCCACAGCCACGTACTTTAATCACAGCAGGCATGTGCGTGATGAAGGGGGACTGTGTGCACGCTGCTCGCTGTGGGTCATTTTCATTATGTGCCTGATTATTTATGTCATGTTATCCAATCTTTCCCTAGCAGTCACATATATATGCACAAGCCTGAGCACACACAGAAACAATCAATGTATCAGGAGGAAAGACTTTGCACACAAAACACACACATCATCCCAATGAAAGGCTCTGGTTGTAATGAGGGGGGAGGTAGAGTGGGCAGCATACTCACAGACTTTCATCAGGAGACAGGCTATCCGTGAAGAACGAACAATTCTGGCTCTCCATTTCAGCCAATCTAAAGATAAATATACACACACACACACACACACACACACACACACACACACACACACACACACACACACACACACACACACACACACACACACACACACACACACACACACAAAAAGAGAAATACAAGAGAGTGGATGAGTCAGAGCAAATGCAGAAAAAAGCAAAAGCAACAGATTGATATTATCAACCACTGGGGAGTGAAGATAAAATAAAAAATCAGAACAGTTTAGCTTTTAGATAGTGTGAATAAGACCATGGGCTTTTAGAAATATGGACTGCAACTGTACACAAACATCTGACTGACACGAATGCAGAGAGGTAGAAATTCGAGTTCGAGCTATACAAGTGTGCACAAGGAGGGGAGGATGAAATTCTGATGAAATGCTGTGCACTGTCTATCAGCAATAAAAAGGTAAAAATATGCTTCTATCCAGCACCACGGACAGCAACTGTTGGTGTGTGTGAGGAAGCAGCAAGCGAGTCGCTGTGTGGCTTTTCAGGACCAAGGACAGCGCCTCTAGTTCTGCATTATGTCCTGCTGACTGTCCGTGGACAGCTGCACTGTGCATGCTGCTCTGTAAGCGGTTCCACTACTATAACCCCCCAAAAAATGCTGCAGTAGAGAGAAAATTGGAAAAATACATGGTGCTTTTATTGTTTTAGGTTTGATGGCATAAATAAATAAAAACACCATGAGACACTGAACTGCTCCCAATGGTTCGGCCAGTGCCTTACATGATAGCTTGGTGCTATCAGTGTACACGTGTGTGTGTGTGTGTGTGTGTCTGTGTGTGTGTGTGTGTGTGTGTGTGTGAATAAGAGGAACATTTTAAAGCACTTTACATAAATTAAGTCAATTTACTAAATAAAAAGAGAGATAAATTGGATAAACACAAACACAACATTCAGACTATGGCGAGAGTTTAGCATATGCACTGTATATATTGGCTTCTCCATATTAAAAAGAATGTGAAGTAAACAAAAGCAGTCACACACTTAAACTACCCCCACAATATTATTATGTTGTCGTACACTTACTTAAAGTGTGAAACTACTTTTCTATACTACAGTTGAAATCTTAGTTGTTTGCACATTGCTTATTCTGGCTGTGCAGCTGCATTTATTTGTTGTTTCATTGCTATAATACCAATGAAGAGACAGTTGTAAACAATTATTACAACAATTATCAGCAGTAAAGCATGTATCGGTAACCGTGTATTAACACTACACTCTTGCTTCCTCTTGAGGGAAAAACCTTTACATCTCCTACCCACATGTACAGCTTCCACCTGAATGCACAAGGCCACCCGTTCTCTGACACCCTTTAAAAAAGAAATGTAGGACGATATGTTCCAAAGAAGATGCAGGTGGAGTGAAAGTGGGTACACCACAAAGGTAATTCATAAAATACTGCTGCAGTCCTCTGAATATGACACGCTAATGATATGTAGTAGTGTTGAGTTTTTCCTTCAAGTAACAGTGTAGAGAACCAAACCACTGATGTTAATGTGGCTGCCCACATATATACATGCATACATACACACACACACGTGTGCTACATGAAAGCATCAGTCTTAAATCTACGCTGCAGCATTCTCAGTACACACATGCACACAACACGCTCCATGCTGCATCATCTTTCGCAGAGTGTCGTCAGCTGAAGGGCGGAAGAAGGAGGGGTGAGTGATGTAGAGGCTGTCAGGGACATCCACATCACATCCTATCTCTCTCCAGAGTCTGATGACACCATAAAATTGTGAATTTTAGGATTTATCCATGTCCTGTTTCAGGGGGTCCGGCCTGTGAACCTGACCACCCGTAATTCAACCCGGAACACTGTTCATCAGGAAGCCTTCACAAACCTGGAGTCTCAGTCAGGGACAACAGCAAATGAGTAATGAAAGGGTAGAAAGTAATAGGAAATAGTAGCATGGGTATGTGGGTGTGGGTGTCTTGTGCACACATTTGTGTTTAGCATCCTGCATGAATGGATGTGAGAGGAAATGAGAAACGGGAGAGAGAGAGAGCGAGCGAGAGCGAGAGAGAGAGCGAGAGAGAGAGTACGAGAGGAGAAATCCTAACAGAGTTCTAAGAGGTTTTTCAGTATCTTCCTCCCATCTATGCTCTATAAGATATCGAAGCAGCGCTGATGAAAGGAATGAACTCTACTCCTGCATCAATACGGGGGGGGGGGGGGGGGGGGGGGGGGGCATACAAAGAGAGAGATGATTAGGAGACAGAGGCAGTCTCAGTGTTTGACATGTCTGCAAATCTGGCTTTTCTAACCCCAAACATCAAATATGTTATCTCCCTTGAGATGACGGGAGACTGCATTATTGCCATGGATTAACACATCCTTTTTTGGATGAAGGGCACTTTGACACACACACCCACACACACCTGTCTAATATGTCATCAGTAGGGAAAGAATTTCCGACACCGACCTGCCAGTGATGACACCCAGTATTTTGACATTGCCTTGACTTTCCATTAGGGTTCAAAGTGAGCGGAGAGTTACGAATAATATGGGGAATGAATTCAAATAAGGAATAAGAGACAGACAGACTACTCTGTCTCCTCTTATTATGATAGTGCTCAGATCATGATGGAATAAGCAGAGCAAACACAGTCAATACTCGTTCATTTTGAGCCAGTATAATGTCTCTTTGGCACACAGGATCAAAGTAGTACTGGTCAATGAACTAAACATGGAAAGGGGTCAAGATAACAACCAGAATTGCTGCCTAGTGGTTGTATACCTCCGTCATGTTGCAGTTTACATTCATGTCTGAGCAAAATGTCATCACTTCATCATTTTATTCTGTCGAATGCCTCTCGTTCAACCCTTCAATCACACACCAATGGCAGCAAACTACCGAGCCAGGCGCTGGCCTAACTATCCGGAGCAGTATTGACATGTTGTCATGCGGAACCAGGGATCGAACCGCTGACCCTGTGATTAGCGGCTGACTAAGGCCGAACAAAAACTACCACCGAATTGGATCAAACTGCCTTATGTCTCAGTAAAAGCTTCACAGGAAAGCCATTTAATAAAGTAACATACATACTATTAAATATACATATATTTAATGAATTCAATGAATGCTTAATTACACAGTTACAATATTCACTCATTAACAAGTAAGTTTAAAGGATAAGTCTGGTGATAGTGTATTATTCTAACAAATTATACTTCTGTGCCATTGTTGTCCAACATTATTAAAAACACATCAATGAGCCTGACATGTTTCTTCATAATTTACAGTTAATCCAATTGACAAAAATACTCGCTAGCGCACCAGATCTGTGGCTGAAAACAGTATTTACTTCTGTTTGAGTAACATTTGCTAAAGCGACAGCTGTTATGCCCAGGAAATATTGAAAGCATGTATTCACAACCCGTTTTTAAAGATTTAGTAGTAAAGAATGGGCTTGAGGCTGTGAGACAGACAGATAGGCATTGGTCTCTCACAAAACATAACAAAAATATAGAATATTGCCAGCATTTATCTTTCAAAGTGTTTATAAATGAGCTGAGAAGACATATTAATATAAGAATACAACAATGTTATATTAGAAAACATACATTATCTGTTTCTACACCAGTAACAGATGATTCATATGAGCAGTAAGTTATTAAAAAATGAATACATTTCAACTCCTTATATCTGCTTACAACTATAGTGGGTTATACATAATTTAGAATTTATAATAGTGCTTAGAAAAAGTGTTTTAGGACACTATCTGAAAGCACAGCCCTGTGATCATAGATTATTGTCTCAAATAGAAACCCTCACTGATTCATTCTTATACAGAAAAAAGATGGTTGAGAAATAAAGATGGCTTCCTGAGATGATAAAAGATGAGAGGCTTGCTATGAGTAACATAGCTAAGATAGTGTATAGATACAGTGGACGCTTCTAAAATATATATATTTAGCTGTAGGAGCTGTGGGTCGGGTGTTTTCTCAGCAGGCAAAGGATGAAATGTGTCTCATTTCGACTGAATCACACCAGGTTTCCATTTATTTTGTTTATTATGAAGGACTTTTGGCAGCTACAGCCTTATGCTGGTTAAGATTTATGTGACCGACATGACTCAATAGATGTTTGAAGCAAATTGTTCAGTTATTCGCAACACATGAGTAAATGTAAAAGGATAACAGAAAACATATTAAAGAATGGAGAAGAAGAAAGGATTAGAGAAGCAAGAGCATGAGATAGAAAAAGAGGGAGAAATAAATGGGTGGCTGGGAGACAATAGAAGAGGGGGATCAAAGATAAGAAAGCAAAAAAAGGCGAACAGGAGAAAGGGAAAAAAGGGAGAGATAAGAGGGGTAAAGAGGACAATTGCTCCTGCTCTCTTGTTGGTGTCTGTTCCCTCTGTTTTGGCAGTGTCTAAAGCAGTTGTGTGGAAGAGCCTCAGGGAAGCAAGACACAATGGCGCGCGCACACACGCACACACACACACACACACACACACACACACACACACAGCAGGCTCAGTGGAAATGTGTGTGTGTCCAGCTCTGCAGCACTGTGGGGGAGTCCAGTGCTGTGCCCCTGTTTATAACCTGTCAGACAGACACTAATCCACACCAACAGCTCCCAGGTGACCAATGGGCTCACTGCCCTAGCAAGTGACAAGCCGCTAGGCACGCTGAACCCCGCTGACCTCCACACACACACACACACACACACACACACACACACACACAACCACCAACTGCTCTGCTTATGTGCGGCAGCCAGCGTGTGTTCATGTGGAGTGTAAGAGGGAGGGAAACTGCTGGGCAGTAGGCTTCAGTCTCTACCGTGGCTGGAGTACAGAGCACAACATAACTAAATCAATACTTCAATCAGTGTGTTGGGCGAAGACTAAAGGGTGAGGAGAGGGAGCAGAGAAGACGGGGAGGAGAAGAAGGTGGAAGCATGGGTGGAGTGGATATAAAGAAGAGGAAAAGTTGATTTGGAGAGAGCAAAGTGAGACGCTTTGGTGGTGTGATTTGATGTACAGCACAGCACAGTGAGCCACGTACCTGCTGGCATAATGTTCAATCCTGCTGTGTGTGTCTGCATGGGGCAGCTTGGGTGAGGAGCACGGCCTGGGAACAACAGAAGCCAAAGGTTACTACCTCACCAAGGCATTTTTAACACACTCCAAGTATGGATGATGTGGTTGCATTATCAAGAAACACTTCATTTACACAGTTTTACCTGTGAACACAGTTAGGATGCAAGCAAGAGATGTATGACTTGTTTCAAAGTGTTATAAGTTAAGGACAACTTTGGGGTGCTTCCCTCACATTTATTTAAGATCATTAGTTACTAGTTACTTTGCAGATTAAGATTGTATACACAAAACACATGATGGTCTTAACATGTGATGCATTTCAGGTGATTAAACCACTGGTTCCCTACATGTTTGGGACGCTTAATAGTCATGCAATAACTTCATCGTGACTCTTAACCACAGTTTGCATATTTCGATGAGCTATGAGTGGTTCAGGATCTGCAGTGAGGAGATCTGGAGCTTACAGTTACAGTAAGAACGTTTCAATAAGGAAGAACACAGGACGGCTATTCACACAAAGAATCTTGACTGTGTAGAAAAAACTACTGGATTTATACATTAAATACAACTGAGCAATGGACTAATTAAAGAAAGTTGTTTTGATGGTTTTCTATGATGTATTTATATATGCTGTGGAAATATGTCATTGGCAAGACATAAGCAATGACCAAACCTTGTCTATCAAATGAGAGACAGCTGTTGGCTGGGCGCAGGCAATTTAAACATCAACACTGCCACTGTGTCTTCCTACCCTGATGAAGACATGCTTCATGTTGCAACGTTAGCTGCTGCACATTATTTCTATAAACGCGTGCAACAGATTTCCCCACTCCAGACCCAGCCTCTGTCGATTGGTTTGAGCATCCTTATTCTATGAACAGATTCTGCATTCATATGCAATCTGTAGGCCACGGGACAAGATTTTGGCATCGGAAGTGTTCTGGTTTCCGTTTGCAGTCCGAGTAGTGTTGACCAATCACGTTCAAGCAAGCTTATGCTGAATGCAGGTAAACAGTCCACGTGGAGTGATGAAATGCAATCTTGGAAGCCATCGGCTATCGTGTGAGGACGATTTAGATCTTTGTTGGTTTAAAATTATCTTGTAAACTAGGATCTTGTGAAATCTGTGAATCTGTCTGTAAACTCCAACTCCAGCCTCGCATCCCAAGTTGCTTATCGGAATATAAACAATGAGCAGCGCACAGAAAAGGAAGTCTTGGTCCGGATATTCTCTGGCTAAACCGGAACCCCAGAAATATATATTTATATATTTTTTTTTGGGGGGGGGGGGGTATTTGGTAGGGACAGGACACATCAGCAGCCGAGAGGCTTATCCGTCGTCAGAGCGATAGCCGATGCGTTCAGAGATTGCATTCATTCTAATGATAAGTGTCATTCAAACAAAGAGTTATGTTCTCTTCTTAGGTTGTTTCAATTAAAGAGTTTTCAGTCATGTGGAGGTAAAACGAAGAAGAGCGCAAAGATTTGACAAACATTTTGTGTTGCAGAAATGTTGTTTCTTCTTCCCTATCTTGTTAATAACGTGGCAGACTTTCAGATTTATCTTAAAACTCCCTTGACGGGTCCTCAGGCTAGAAACCAGCGTAGTAAACTACCACACGAGGTGTACAAAAAAGTTTAAATCGGCAACATTTCAACCAGCTGTAACATTAAAATGCTGCTTATACATTGAAGCATCAGAAATAATTATACAATAATATACAATAGGCATTATAAAATATAATAATGTTTACCTGGATTCATGTAATAATTTTATGAGGTTAAAAAAGGTGACCTTACTGTGACACAGTCGGCCAAAACATGGCCCGATAATCATGCTAAATCTCCCTGGGTACTGCCGTAGCCCTCAGCTATGCTTCTTGATGATCTCATGGATTTTAGTCTCATCGCTCTTGTTTTTCCCTTTGGGTGAGACTCGCTCATGTGAACAGAGTATCTGAGCCAGACTGAGATCACAGGAATAAATAACATTATGCTAATTCTGAACACAGAGCCATCCTTTTAACCCATCTCAGCAAGAAAGAATGCACAAAAATTGTCAGAACATGAGAATTAGCCAACAACAGCAGGAGTTTGAATGGGTGAACGTGATAGATGACAGAAAAGCAGAGAGATGTCTGTGTTTGTGTGAGTGTTCATGTGTGGGACTCACGTCTCCGAGCTCTCGGCTTCCAGCACAGATTGCACTGGCAGGTAACCTCTCTGCGGGTGCTTGGTGAAGTACTGCTTTGACCTGAACTTATTCTTCAGAGTCTTGGCAAAGTCCCTCATCTTCTCTCCCGAGGTCGTCTGTAGTTGTGATTTAGGAGGGGAGGGGTTGGGGGGGGGGAGGAGGCGTGAGAGGTAGCGTTGGTGGAAAGGTTGGAGATCAATTACACTGCTTAAGATTTCTTCAATATCTTGCTTTCTCCAAAATGACCTCATCTGAAATGTGTCCACTCTGTCTCAGCACTGTTTTTTCTCATCTTGACTTTAGGTGACTAACTTATTCCTCTATCTGCTTTCTCATCTAAGTTTTTACTGCTCTCTCTGCTTCCTTTCTGCTTCGTTTTCTCTCTCTGGCTCTCTTGTTTACTGCTCTCTATCTATATCACAGTAGAAATCTATGGGTGCCTGCGTGCCTCAGCGTTGTGAAAAACTTTAGCTAGCTAATATAAAATATTATCCAATCAAAAAAAAAAAATCATTGTACGGATGGCTTTTTGCCACATTTTACAGCTCGGAATTGATTAGAGATTAAATCTGGCACGATCTCAGGCCACTCCAGCACTCCAGTTACACCTGCTCCTTTGGAATTAACTCGACTTCGGAGACTGTGTGTGCCATCGCTTAAGATATAGCACTTTATGTGTGCACTATGTGAGCCAAAAAGGATGTTACTGTTGAGTGACAGTCAATCTCTGCATACTATGGATCTGGATGAGGCAGTGTAAGCATACATAACAGTGTATACACTTGGAGATCTTACAGTGGAGACGGGGCTAATCTAGGTCTGGCAGCAGGAATCAGGAGATAGTCGTGTTATTTGTCCCTGGAGCCTTGGATTTGTATTCCGTTAAAGCACTAGATGTTTGTCTTACTGGTGTGTAGTACTCCATGATGGGGTAGTGCAGCTTCTTTCCCTTGGTAGTGCGGCCGGTTAGAAAACATGTCTGGCAGATGTCCACATTGAACTGCTTCAAACTGCGATACCTGTCAAGATCAATATAACGGAGAGGCTGAACTGATGCAAGAGAATAAGGCGTTGTGTGTGTGTGTGTGTGTGTGTGTGTGTGTGAAGAATAAAGGGCTGGGCATGTCTGTGTGTTGAATTTATATGCTTTTGTCACACATCCTTCTGCTGCAGACAGGTACAGTATGTGCTCCATTGCAGCAACCTAAGTCAGTGACTGTATCTCAAGTAATAATAATGCATTGGGATTAGTTTCAGCTGTGTTCTTTCTGATCTATGTGTAAATTACTGATAAAGGAAGGTGAAAACAACATTTGAATACAATATCCACATACAGTAGACAAATTATTTTCTGTGCCAAATATTATGGAAATGAAGAACATTGCATAACAACAGGCAAAGTATCTGCACACTCCAATCTGTGCAATAAAAAAAAATTTGAGGCAAGTTTTCTGTCAGGGACCTTCAATCATGATGCTTGAAGCCTGCTTCAATAAATTAATATTATTGCACAGATTGGAGTGTGCGGCTGCTCCTATTATTTATTATCTTACATTGTATCTTAGTTCCAGCATCTGGAACAAGCTTTTATCTAGTTAGCAGCGATTCTTATATATAATGAAAACACCAGCTGCCACTATAAAAAATGTATTTCTTTGCATCTACTTTTGACTGTCAAAAATGTCCCCACCTATTTGTATTAATCCAAATTATTAACAAGTTAGTGTTATAATGCTAACTATAAGACTTTTTCTTGGGTTTATATTACATACGCAATGATTAAAATACCCAGTTCTTTTGCCGTATAATGCTATTAAACTTGCAGGAAGTTAAAGTTTAATTTACACACCCTCATAATGACAATAACTGCACAATTGTATTCTACCTAACATGTTTTTGGGTTGTGTATGTGTATTTGTTCCTCATTTATATCCTCTGTTCTACTCTTTTCTGTGCAATAGCCCACTGTGATCACTAATAAGTTATGCCTACCTGAAGCCCTTGATGGGACACTGTTTGCAGACGTAGCATTTGGCCTGGTGCTTGGTTGACTCTGCAGCAGCCACACGGTGGAGGACAGGCAGCCAAACCATCGACTGGGGCTCCAGGCTCATCCACTCCAGGAAGTGAGACACCTCAATGGAAGGTTTCCCTGGGGCCTGGAAAAGGAAGGGGGAGGGAGGAGACTGTAAACAATCCAAATATAGACCAACAGCAGGGTTTGTGTACCTGCAGGTACACAAAGTAATGAGAGGAGAAGCTGTGCTTCCTTTCCAAAGGTGGTCCAGCACTGAGCGACAGGAGATCAAAGAGAATACAAAAGGAGGAGGAAAGAGAGGGTGAGTGAAGATGTACAACACTTTGGGATATATTTAGCTTTTATGCAACTACTTAAACAATTATGAAACAATAACTTATGCATCTGTGTGTATACTATATGTGTGTTTGTATGTCTGCATGCAGTCCGTCTCTCCTGCAGACACCTTGTTGAGAATTCCAGAAAGTGGGATAAAAAAGGAAGTCAACCTAATAAAAGAATGACTCGCCAAGCACTGAAATCCGTGATGTGCTAAATTCTCATTAAGTCTGCATCAGAGATGCATTAAGAGGTTGATTTCCCCGGGGCTTCCTCCACTGCTCATGCAGAGCAGCATAATAAATGTGTGTGTGTGTGCGCACTGATCACACAGACTGTGAGGTGTACAGAGGTATAGAGTCTCCCGGGTATGAAGGAGCTCCTCTCTGGTAGTAAAGTAGCCAGCTCCATGTGGGAGGTCAAATAGCAGCTGCTAGCATCCCAAACACCTGGAACTAGCACCGACTATGCTGAGCACGCCACCGCATCTCTAAGCAGCTCGCTGAGCAGATGGGATGCTTTAAACATCATGGCAAAAGTAGAGTGATAAACACGCAGTTATCCATCAAAACTCTGTGCTTTCGGCCCCATACATCCACTTAACGACATGCATCCCTTCTCATAAAGTATAAAAATATGTATTAAATGTTATTTCTCATGTTGAATTTGACCAAATAACCTCTGCACATACAGTCCTATTGTTCTGTATATGTCTCTGTCCTGTATGTCGCTGCATATTCTCTGTCCCAAGTGAATCCATCTGCTCCTCTGCCAGCAGAGTCTAAAAGTCAATGTCCACAAGAGGTGCTAGCAACATCTCAACAAACTGACTCACTCATTTGCAAGCCAAGTGATGAACGGGCAAGCAGGTCAATCCCCCATTCGCATTACATGGATATTTCATCTTCAACTAAATGCCGTGACACGGAGAAAGAAATTGATTTTAATCAGCTGTAGCTGATACAGCAAGCATGGACCAGAATAAAATGTGTATAATTAGGATCTGCCTAAAAAATGAGGGAATTAAAAGGATTGCATAGGCCACCTTTAAAAAAAAGCTGTGGCCTGCTCCTATCAACTCCCTAATTATCTGGTGTCCCCAGTTAAATGTCGAAAGGTAAAGTTCCTGCAACCTGTGCCGAACGTAACTCTTAACGCATTAAGAACAAGCTAAGGAGGGAAAGACGAATCAATTCATGCTTTGAACATGTCTCCTCATTTGCTATTGCTCCGCCGGCTACTGAACTCTGTGACCTCACTTTATCATATCAATATTCCAATAGTTCCTATTCTATAAGCAACTTTCTCATTCAAACTTCTTGGGTTTCACTTACAGTCCATGTGTGGGTGGAAACATCATGCATTATCTACCACTTTATTTCAAGTACATTAAAAGCAATGCAATATTAATGTGAAGTAACGTTTGTGAGGCAACACTCTGACTATGTGTAGTGCAGTCGGGGCTTCTTTAGGTAAAATAATTATAACTTTCCTCTGAAGGACTCTGCTGATGTCAGTAAAACACAATAGGATTCGCATATCTGACATCATTTTTTTTTCATACTTGGCTTTTGATGGAAATCTTCAAAAGGCAAATGTTTGATTTTGCAACTCAGTTTTGACGTTTCTGCCTTTATTATTCCGTTTCTGTATTTGTAATTTTGTCTTGGCACAGACAAGTTCGGTTCTGATTTTCCAGAGGTCACTCTAATTACACGGTAATTAATAGATTAGCGGGTTTGAGATACAGCAGTATACTGCAACAGCATAATGTGGGATTTGAAGGTCGACTTGTTGTCGGAGCAATCAAGCCATTGATTCAAGGACTGAAACAAGCATCATCAAGTGTTACAACACTCCCCAGTGGAGGTCAGCATGTTCCTTGCTTGCGTGAAAAGGCTTGACTAACAAGGACATTGGGCCAGTAAAATCCATAAGTAGTTGAATCTTGTGACTGAAACAAGACTATATCAACGCCAGAAAAGTGTTTATCTGATCGAATGGGGTAAGGTGAACTCACTACATAATCCAGACGGCTGATTTCATCTGCTCTTATTGTCTTTAGTAGGCGTGTGCATGTGCGTAGCAAACACTTTTGCCTATCTGTGAATGTGTTTAGGTGTGCCGTGCATGGCGGTAACTCTGTCCTCACCACGCGGAAGCAGCTGCGGACGCTGGGCTCCACGTTGCTGCCCCCAAAAGCAGCGACTTCACCCAACTGTCGGGGGATCTGGATGGCTTCATGGAGCAGCAGGCTGAGGTGACGCTGGTCTGTCAAACCTCCAGGACCAGACACCTGACGGAATAAATCTGCAACCACCAGAACATACAAAAAATACATAAAGTAATGCATCAATTATGCAGAAACTAACTCGTGTGTAACATCATTAATTGTGCGCTGCATCTGTATGCATGAACAATTCTTTTTATTATCATCATATCTGCATACACTTCTCCTACGCATCTACATCTGCTTATTTAGGGAATTTATCGCTACATGTTCTCAGCTTTTCAAAATGTATATTTAATGTAGATTTTAATTACAAAGGCTTGCATTCTCAAATTAAAATATGTGGTCTGCAAAATAATGGCATAACCTTAGTATAAAAACAAAAACAACACATCTGCTTTACATCATTCATTTCTGACAATGAGCCTCCAATCTCGGGCAACCGGTTTACCAAACCTAGTTATATGTAATGAAACTCACTTTTGTGACATATAGACAGAGACAGAATACGTTTTAATGTCCTGGCTGCTGGTCTGCTTGGAGATGAAAGAGCTGCATTAAGTGGAGTCTTGTCAGGTTTTGAATGAGGCCTTTACCAAGCTAGCTGGGACTCGCCTGTCACTGAAGAGATGAATGCTGACAGGCGTGTGAGGCTGCTGCACAATGCCTGTATAAGCAGCATCCCATGTATCCCCCTCTCTGTGTACGTATTCAACCCTACAGGGACAACACTTGGCTTTAACACCTGCATGTTAAACAGCCTCCTATTTATAGTTCTCATAAACAGAGCTGAGGCGTGTTTGACATTTTAAATGTTCACATTGAGCTGTTTGATAGAGATGAGTTTTGGATATGTTTTATGGAGACATTACCACAGTATATAGGCCTATTACATCTGAAACATGCAGCCTGTAGTGTTGCAGAGTCTGCCTTGAGATAATGGTTTATTCCTGGAGTTGGCTGCACAAGAAAGATTATGTGAACATCCATTACTAAGTTTGGTTGTGTGTGTGTGTGTGTTGTGATTAGTGATTAGCCTGGGGTTGCGCACCGATAGTTTTAGGTACATATAAAGCTTTTCGTAAAGTGAACATCACTTACCAGGTAAACATGGCTTTATTGGATCATTAGTAGGTCAGTTATCTCCTACTGATGATTCACCACCTCTTAGACCAATCAAAACTTCATGTACAACTATCTACAAAACACATCTATGTTCCCCTGCTCAATATCTTCTTAATATGACACATTTAAGAGACCTTTCAAAAGGTTTTATGTTCTCAGCTATGATTTTTGCCTTGGTCAAATGTTCAAAGTATGTTACCTTGGGTCTATATGTTTAAATCACCCACCTACAACTAAAAACCTACTGATGTTATACTCCTTAAAACCTACGACCTCAAATTTGCGTGCAAGAGAGTTTTCTTGACCTTCGCAATAGCTGAATGGATTTTAAACCATTCCAACTGCATTTCAAATGTCCATCTCCTCAGACAGCCCTTACCAATCTATTATAATGAGGACCCATAGGACCCTGGGAACATATGAACCACCCCCTTTGCAACTGTATGGACTCTTTCTTCTCTCAAATATACAATCAGAAACTTATTTGGTAGATAATTTCATAAAACCTTTCAAATAGACGCCATGTTTTTCTGATCAGAATATGAGAGGCAGAAGCCAGTGACAGACCAGCAAGTAGTGAATTTGTCAAATGAGGTGTGAAAGCAACACATACTGATGTCTGCAAAATTCTGCCTGTGCGGTGTACGACAAAGTCAATCAAATATTCCTTTTTGACTCACTGGTGACGATGAAATAAACACCCACCATCTGTATCTCAAAGCGGGTTGATGCAAATGCTTCAGATTTATTTGCAAATATCATTCCAGTGACGTCTGGAGTTGGCAAACACGGGATAGTCAGTGAAATGACAAACTGTTAAAAGGCCACCACACGTCTACCTGAACCTAGAAAAAGAGGACTGACTCACGTCAGGGACTATTCAATTGAAGGCAAATCTGTCATTTCAGGCTTGAATAATCCTTGCATGGGTTTGGCAGAGTTGTTTCTGATCTTGTAACAACTAAAAGCTGTTCCAGGTCCAGCTAGCATCAGTTCAAATGCTCACTTTCTATTTTACCTATATTTACATGATGACTTCTAAACTAAATATGTCTCATATTAAATCGAAAAAAGTCGTAATGGAGCGCCTTAGCTCTTTGCGAGTTGACTGGTGAAATGGGAATGGGAGCAATAGAAAGACAGGGTAGTGAGTGAAATGACTGAAATTAATGGTGTCTTTGGCAAGCAATCCTTTTAAGGCCCCCGATGTACTTTGCAGGAGTAAAGAAAGCGTTCTCCCTTAAAGCAGCAGACTCATTTCCTCCATTAGACAAAGTGGATGTCTTTATGTAATACTGGCAATCGGGGCCGTTTTGTTTTGGCTCATTGTTTGCAGTTGAGGAGATGCATTAGGCACATGAGCAAGAATCAGACTCACATTTGTACTTCTCTTGGACGTCTGCATTGCACAAGCTCACCAATCCCATCTTGAAACTGAGAACGCGTATTTTGCCATTACGAGCACTAGTGGAAAGAAAGAGAAGAGGAAGAAGAAAAAGGTTGTGAGGTTCCATTTTTTTAACTGTGAATGAACTCAAATCACGGTGTATTGTGTTGCTGTAATATATTCATACACTGGCTGGGCCCTAACGTGAGGGACAAAGTGAGGAGGAGTTACGTGGGTCAAAGCAGTACAGTACAGGTCAGTGTGAAATTGTATTAGAGCACATCCAGAGTACCTAAAGGCACTACAGTTGATGAAGCGTTTTGTTCAGATAGATAGATAGATAGATAGATAGATAGATAGATAGATAGATAGATAGATAGATAGATAGATAGATAGATAGATAGATAGATAGATAGATAGATAGATAGATAGATAGATACTTTACTAATCCCGCAAGGGGAATTTGTTTCGCTACAGCAGCAATTATGGTACAGGTAAATACAATAACACAGTAAAAATATTAAATATCAAATGCAAATATCAAATGCACAATATATATACAATAACAATAACAGAGTAAAAATATTAGAGGGGCCAGAAGAGCAATAATAAGCTCACAATGTCACTTACAGACAATTACATGCATGCATACTGCATAAACACTCAAATACATACTCATATCCAGTATTTTTGAGGATCAGAAGTGCTGCCCTCAGCTGAATAAATAGAATAAACGATCACTGGCCAATGGCAAGGCCAGTGAGATGGACGCTGTTGTGCACTGACTTGAGCCTTAAATGGTCTCATTCTCTTTTTTACAGCTTGATATAAAACACACAAACACATCGTCACCATTCGTGTTGACAGTTCACAGCTCCAGTGCCAAAACAGCCAGGAAGATTTTACTGGCGTTGGCAGAAACCTCCGGCTTATCGAATTAACGTTTGAATAGTTAAGTGAGAAATCAAGAACATCACATTCATCAGAGAGCGTCAGATCAATGAAGTATAAAATGTAATCAAAGAGAGAGTGGAATTTCCAGAGCTGGGATGTTGCCTTGAGTGTGTTCAACAACAAAGTAGGGACACTGTCTTTTTCCCTGTTAGATTCAGAGCTGGAGCTGGTTGAGAGGAGCTCGAGAGCAACACCTTTCACACACTGTCTGCTGTCTGTCGTGTGCCATCTTTAATATGCACTCCAGTGCTGACCCTCAGGGGACATGTCACTCCTACACACCCTGCTAGTGTGACCCCTTTTGAACGCTGTAATATACCGTGATGCAAACACACAAACAAAAATGCACACACAAACATACGCACGTCTCAATCAGTTTCACGGCCGCTATGTATTGGAAAACAAAAAGCAATTACTGAAATGTATGCAGAGGGTAAACTCTCTGATTGTCTCATTAGCAGCGAGTAGTTAAGAGCTACCGACTGAATTTACAGCAATGGCGGGGCTATTCCTGTAACTCTGCCTCTGTGCTCGGTGTTTTCTCTTTGGAGAACGCTCAATCAGGAGCAAAGACGGGGTGAAAGTTGGTGTTAAAGAGGATTTGTTTCTGCTGTGTCGCAGAGGGCATTATTGGCTCTCTGCCTGGACATTGTTACTGGAGCTTTAACCGCACTGTGGCTCTTTATAGATATGTACAACAAGCGATTGAACCACTTACATCAATCTGCAGACGGTCTGTGCTTGGACTGTGAGGAATAGTTAAATATAGTTTTGATACTGTTTATAGCGGCATAAGATTCCACATAGTGAGTGTCTGAGTGTGTATGCGGTGTGTATTTACCTAAAGCTTCATTATTTGATACTACCATCGACTCAAATGGCCTGTTGTAATGTAAAAGGGTCCCTTTGCAACCACAAGTATTACAATGCCGGCTCTGCAGCATTTCAAGACATAAAAGGACCATCATATCGTACTATATATCACTGTCATGGACTAACTGAAATGCACATTTCTTGCATTTAAAGCGCCCCCAGAGAGTTGCATGCTCCTTAAGTAGCAAATCAGACAATAAAATGAATAGATAGAAATAGGAATCCACTAAAGGAAAGGTCACAGTCCAGATTTACAATGTCAATCGCATGTATAGTAACAAAAAACTCAGATGGAGTGCAGGTGAACTCTATTTAACTCATCTGAACTGTCACTATAATACCAAGCTTTATGAGCATTACATGACAGAGATGAGTCTGTCATTTAAAGGAGTGCTGCACTGATTTAGCTGTGCACTCTACAACATTGTCACCTGACTGAATTTATGCCACTCTGTGCATTCTTCGTCTCTGTCAAAGCCTGGTTCCTACATTACCCACGACGCAACGACCCAGATGCTGGTGTGTTGTGCAAGTAGCCGCTAATGTAGCCTTGTTAGCCTCAATCAGAGATGAGGAGTGGGCTACAGAGGTCTGGTAAGATCCCTTCTTTCTTACTCCACATCCCTTTTTTTATTTCCAAACTTGTAGTCTTCAGTCCCAACCCCAGTCCCAACTGAGCCAAAATACAGTAAACACTCAATAAGCAAGTCGTCACTGGAGGTAAAGACACTTTTCTCAGGAGTTGGTGGAGACAAAATAAAAGCTAAAAGGCAGATAAGTATTAGTCTCCAAAGGAATCATATTTTACTGTGTCTGCTTGATGTGTAGAGACACTAAATTAGCCAATACCATATACAAACTTTGTTGTTTGATAAAAATACTCAATGCAGCTTTCAGCACAAGTAGATGTTAATAAATACCTGGGAACATCTCACCCTAGCTCACCCACCTGTCGTAGACATTGAGCAACCAGTTGAGACACATGTCGACACAAAGTGGAATGTTGACAAGGATGGACTTCTCCTCCTCCAGCCTCTCGTACAGAGCCGTCAGGTTGTGGATCATCTCCACCACGTCCATCACATGCTCCCCCTGCTGCAGCTCCCGCTCCCGAAACACCTCCGCGAGGCTGCTCAGCGCCACTAAATCCACTAAAACACACACATGGATTATATATTAGTAGTTTAGAACATGCTGGAAAGTATTTTAACTGCAACACTTTCATTAAGAACATGTGTATGTGCCGTTTTTTTTTTTTGACGTGACATATGTTCTTGTGATATTCTTATATGATTTGAAATAAATTGAACTGATGTCGGTTCGAGCGCATGTACACAGGCATTCATATACGCATATATATGTGACTGGACGTTTACTTTTGAACACACAAACACACACAGAGCAGGATCATCATCCTCACCTCAGCAAATGAGAGCACAGGTGACAGCGCAGTGCTTATTCAACCTTTTTGCCCACTTACGCCCGACCAGATGTTGTGAGAGCAGTGACACAAATTAGATTTTGCTCTTCTAAACTAATTTGATGGCCCATCCCTAGGAGTGGAGCTAAAAGGGTGTCCGTGGATGCCAGGTATAATTGGATAGCACGATAATGAGGTAGAACAGAGAGAGGAGATAACAGGAGTATTCTCAGGGTTGTGAGGGAATCACCGAGAAATGTATTTTTGATGGGTTCTTTTGCAGCACTGCTCAATCATTCACAAAGTGTGCTGAGAGAAAGAGTGAGAGCCCTGTTATCAAGGCAGCTTGGCAATTAAATTCTGTGACGATATCAACTAGTAGGGTGAGATAAGAGAGCGGGAAAGAGAAAGAACAAGGGAGAGTCATTGAAAGAGGTTTTTCACAGTGGTCTGAGCATTCCGAGTTTTTATTACAGCAACTCGGGACTTAGAGTAGAGAGAGAGAGGGTTGGAGGAAGGTTGCAAGAGAAGGTGGAGAAGGAAAAGGGGGTAACATGAGGAAGGAAAAGGGTCGAAATCGGCCACTTGCAGTGGCTCATCTGGAGTCAGCAGGTGTTAGAGCACTGCAGGTGATGGAAGGTGTTGTGAGAGCACAAAGAGGGAGAACGAAAAGGCCAGGTTTGAGGAACGGAAAAACTGAGAGAGCACAGATTTTGAGGCATAAAGAAACACAAAATGATCATGAAGAAAAGCATTGGGAGAATCAGCATAGTTAGAAAAATGGGCAGAAAGTGAGAGGGTCTTGCCCGAGTATGATACACTATTGAGTGTATATACACACACACACACAATTGGGGGTCTGCGTCGGTCTGGCCTTCCACACATGCGCATTTACCGATCCACATTCAAGTCCAGTGGATAGCAGTAATGCACTATAACGTTGTTTGCTAGAAGTTCAGCACCATTTGTCTTTGTATTCCTCTAAGACAACTTATTTGAATGTGGGTAACAGGGGATCTTCTCGCATAACATTTTTTCAAAACAAGCGTCCACTTTATCCTTCTTGGCAAACCAGCAAGCGGTGCATGCCTTTCATGCCTCAACAATGGAGCAAAAAAGAATTGCCTTCTCCGTCAAATGGAACAATTAATAGCTCAAATTACCTAGAACACCAAAGATCCAGGCTGAAATGAAAAGGAGGAAGGAATCCGACAGTCGAGTGGTTTCCAGTGGCTCTTGAGTTTATCAATACTTTTGATTTCTGCATTGAAAGCCAATGGCAATGGAGAGCATATTTTCAATTACATTTCCAAGTAGTGTAGAGAGGAGCGATTCCTTTGACAACTCAATAAAGAAATGTGCCACAACTAATCGTTATATCTTATTCCGGGAGAGAGCTTGTCATCGTGGGTTATTGATGGTACAGGATAACAGTGTATCACTTAACCAGCCATCCCAGCACTGCAGACATGAAATACCGTCGATGAAATTCTGTACATACATCTCAGAGCCTTCTGAACTCTCCGCAGCTTCATGGCTGTTCTGTATGCTGAGAACTTGATGTTGTTCAGATCCGCTAATGGAGGGAGAGAGATGGAAAGAGATTAGAGTAAATGAAAAGATGGGAGAAAACAAACGCACCCTGCACCACCCTGCCATCGAGAAATTAGACATCATTATCTCTTCATCCTGTTATCAGTTCATTGCAGAAGTCATTAGTGGCGTATATGTTATACTGTATGTGTATGTGCGCATGCATTTGTCTAGCTGAGCATGTGTATGTGACAGCGTTCCTATCTCCCCTTGAAAGCTCTCTGTGTCAGATCAGATTAAAAGTAAGACAGATGATGTTGTTTAATCACAATTAATTAAATGCTGAGCAAAAAGCAATCACAGCGCTGGCAAATTGGGCCTCGTAGGTTCAAGACAGTAGAGATGTAGTCCCTAAGGTCTTTGAAATACAGGGCCCTTAATTAGCCGTGTGACAGGGCCTTCAAAGCAGGAGCCCACTGGTGCCATGCTGCTGGTGGTGCTGCAGCCCAGTGGGGGTCCTGGGCCAATGAGCACGACTCTGAGGGTACTATAATTGTCTCCTTACTCACCCAGTGCTTGGTACAGTTCTGTCATCTTTGGATGGTCCCAGCACGTTGTCTGGGCCTGATGGCTGGTGGAAACAAAAGGGCAGAAGAATTTGTGAAGCAGGCAAAAATGGAGGTGCACATTTGCAGGCCGGAAAGATCAAGGGAAAAAAAATTTAGTACAAATGAGCCGAGGAAAGCAGAGACAGGCTGGTGAGGCAGACTGTCAAAGAAATGAGAGAGAAAGAGAAAAATGAAAGGGCAGGATAGGGCGACCATTGTTTACAAGAGATTTCAGGCCTGTAAAGTGCAGACATACGTCAAACATGATTCAGGTTCAGGCATCAGAGTTGCATACCACAGCTGCTCTGCTGGAGATATACTACAAGTGACTTAAAAGCCTTCACTCAGTGACACTACATGAAATCCAAACCCACACACATCAAAAATATACATTTACACCACCTTCAGATTCCACTACTAGCTCTATGGGCACATTCTGAAAAAAAGATCCAATAAAAAAGGACAAGCGCAGCAAAATAATGAGAAACCCCAGAGCAGGATGTATGCCAGCATCCAGGGGCCTTTTAGCGAAGCACTCATTGGTTTACCTGCACAAGCGCTCATTGATTGGTACCCGATATAGTGCTACTCAGATACTATTCCCATCCCCATTGGTACAGTAATACAAAGAAATGACTAGGCGACTAAAACAAGACATACACGGTTCTGTTGCACATGATTAAGAAACTAAATACTACTTCTATAATGGAACAAACTGTACAAACGCTTGCACAGTTACAAACCTGCACACACAAAGATATCCTCCCCTCGCCATAAATACACACACACACACACACACACACACACACACACACACACACACACACACACACACACACACACACACACACACACACACACACACACACACACACACACACACACACACACACACACACACACACACACACACTTCATTGATAAATCCAGCAGCAGTCTAAGGTGAAATAGTAATGATGAGGTAAATAGATAAACAGATGATTGCTCAAGCAAATAGGGTTCACAGTAGCTCAATAGAGTTCCTGAATCATTTAGTATGTATATCTGCTTTGTAGTGGTAGCTCTGTACAAATGCTTTGGCAATGGAAATATCTTTAAAATATGAGGCAAGAAGTGCTTAAATTTGAGCTGTATTTTGCAGTTAGAGATATGATTCGATTTGTTTTTCGAAGCATGAAGCTGGTAGCTTACTTCCAGGCCTCTGAATTGCTGCCTATCTCTGATATTTTCAGTGATTCAAATGCTCTATGTCTGGTGCTTTGCCCGCTGTTTTCCTGCATGGAAAAGTAGCCAAGCCAATCAGTGGTTTGAAGGCGGGAAATTATCAATACACATGGTGAAATGGGCAACGACTCTTATATAATCATAATTCTATGATCAACATACCAAATGTTAAGTTAACTGCTCC
The DNA here is from genome assembly GCF_050575085.1 of Anarhichas minor. Classification (NCBI taxonomy): domain Eukaryota; kingdom Metazoa; phylum Chordata; class Actinopteri; order Perciformes; family Anarhichadidae; genus Anarhichas; species Anarhichas minor. Next base: position 5,045,370 of record NW_027466474.1, on the reverse strand, counting down.
AACCAACTTACCCCAGTTTCTGTGTGGATTGAAAGTTATGTCAATTAAACTGACACATCAGTCACAACTGATTTGCTATTGCTAAATGACCCCCTCTCCAGAAGAGAAAACGGCTAACATGAACGCGATGTAAAACTGAATAAGGAAATAAAAACAAATCAGGCTATATGGCTGCCACTCCTTAATGTTTCACCAACTTTTTGATGTGACATCCCCAACTGAATCCAGCCAAAGTACAGACATTCCACACACACTGCAGAAACTGACCCTGAAGTTGCACTTACTTGATGTAGTAGGGCACTTTGCTGGGGGAAATGGCACGCTCCCACGGTATCTGCACTGAACCTGTGCAAACACACAGAAACTAAATCAATTTCAGCACTGGCATGTGACGCATGAAAAGCCATTGTGCACTTTTACAACTGTAAAGCCAAAGAGGCACGTCTATTGTGTCGGGTTTCCACAGAGTGTTGGTTTGTTTGGCACGGCCGAATACGGGGTGACTGCAGTGTTTAAACCGACCTCCAAATTGGACCACAGAGGGTCCAGCAGAGGATCAAAGAGGAAGAGACTGCCCAGGAAGAAGCAAGAGGCACACTGATACAGAGGCATACACGCACACATACACACACCAGTCATTGTCCATTATTGCATCTCGACATGGCACAATGCAGACTTGTGTGTTGCTGCTCTGCATATGTGAAAAACACTCACACGCACAGAAGCCTGAAGTAGACTCACGAATCCAAAGGCAGAGAAAGTATGCAGATCCTTTACTTAACTAAAAGTACCAATATTACAATGTAAAAATACTCCATTAAAAGTCAAAGTCCAGCATTCAACATCCTACAGAAGGATTATCATCAAAATGTACATAAAACATAAGAAGTATTCCTTGTGCTGAAACATATCCGCTTTGACTGATATATTATTGTATATTATATCGTTAGAATGTTAATACTGACGCATTAATACAAAAGTAGCATTTTACTGTTGTAGGTGGTCGAGGTGCAGTTAGTTTAAACTACTTTATAATTCAGTTCGGTAGTTTAGTCCAGTTGTTCCCAAACTGGGGGCCGGGCCCCTCTAAAAGGGTCACAAGTTAAATCTGGGGGTCATGACATGATTGATGAGTTAGTAAAGAAAAAAAAACAAAGTTATGTAACATAAAATTGTCTTACTTTTCTTGACTCTTCTTTGGCTTTTTGGGAGTAATTATTGTAGATTTTTGTATCTGAGCCTCAAACAGTTATTTAAATGTAACGTTTCAGAAGTCACCATGTGAAACATGACACAAGCAGACACTGTTTTATAAGGGGTTAAAACTAAAAAGGTTAAAAGCCACTAATATTACCTTTAACTATGTAACTATATAAACGTAACCCATTTTAAATGTTAATATCTTAATTTGCATAGCTGCCAGATAAATGTATAGTGGTGAAATACTCAAGTAAAGTATCAAAAATTTAGTACAGTACTTAAGTAGATGTACACAGTTACATTCCACTACAGCACAAATCCATCCGTCTATGCAAAATAAGTGTCATAATCAATATTCCATATGTCTGATGTGCTATTTCAAACGACATACTGAAATAAATGCATGTTGATGCATAAAGAACCGACACAGACGCTCCTACAGGGCGCAGCGGGCTGAGCTGGCAGTTGGGTATAGTGCTATATAAGCCCCAGTGTGGCATCTCTGAGCCAGCATGACAGCAGTAAAAGTGGATGAGGTTTGGTGAGGACATTGGAAGCACATAAGCGCACACACCGCTCACACGGGGAGCCCTTCAACACAAATCAGTTTAAATTAGGTTTAAAAAAAAAAAAAATCACATTTTCAGCCCTCCTGCTGCATCTCTGTAGCCTTTGAAGAGCAGCAGGTAAAAGAAGACACAGAATTCACAGATATGTATCTCTGCTGAAATTAGAGCGGATCTGATGAGCATCGCTGGGGATTTCTATTGCAACGGTGTGCTGGATCTGATGAAGACAGACGTACAAAGCCTGTCAGCTCCACCTCTAACCCAAATACACACGCAAACATACACGCCGTCTTTTATAGCTTTATCGTAAAAAAGTGTAACACACCTAACCTTTTCATCCCCCTACACTCTGAGACAGTGTCTTGGCACAGCATGGCACAGATTGGTGCAGGTACCAACTTCAAATAGCAGTAGAGGACTCTTACTGGAAAGGAAGTGCTGCGATCCGGGGCCAAAGTCTCTGTGTGCATCCTGGAGCTGCTTCAGCCGCTCCTCTATGGAAGCCTGAGAACAAACACACACGCACACACACACACACGCAGAGTTAAATCAAAGGGAATCGTGCTGTACATCTGTCTATGCTACAAATCCCCCAAAGAAAGACAAATATGCACACAGACCACCTGTTTATCCTCCATTAGTTAACTACGGAATATAAATGATGTCTTTTCCCTCTACTGGCCCTCTTGAAGGACTTTGAAAGCCTTTGAAGAGCAGCAGGTAGGAAATGAAGACAGAGATTACCAAGTAATATATTTTGTTGAAACGAGGACAGAGGCACCTGGTTTGCAATGTCGGTGTGGAAAAGATGATGAAATGAAGAGAGAGAAGGTGTGTGTGGGGGGGGGGGGGGGGGGGTGCAAAACCTCACATGAGTTGCGTCAACAACCACGCAGACTGAGAGACTAAATTATTTAGCCTGCCTAATCCTGGTTTATTTGAAATATATTGGATTTGGCACATGAATCGTTGTCAGCTGGATGTTTGAGACAATGGGAGGTAAATCCACTCGCGGTGAGGTAGAGCGACAGATAAAGAGAGGAAGAGAAAGGAGAAACTGTGAGGGGCCTTAATACTTTAAAGAGAGGCACAGGCAATGAGTCTTAATGTGTAAAGTTAGATATATTAAGTTGGCATTTCTCTGTGTGCACATGTCATTGCTCCCTCAGCAGAAAATAAAACAACATAATCTGGAGCGTGATTAATATTGGTTGGGTCTAATATAGAGCATTGTCAATGTGCCGTGGAGATGTTGCTGCCAACAGTGTGGTGTTGAACAAACTATTTAGGCAATTTGGGTTTCCATAAGGAAGACAAACGACTGAATTATCCATGATCGACAAATATTAGCAAATCAAATTTGGAAATACATTTTCGCAGAGCAGCCAAAACCAACAGGGCACAGGATGCTGCTGGGATTTAGCATTTAGCATTTTAATTAAGAGAGAAGTAGGACACAGAGAGGGAGACAAAGAAACAAGGTTCCTCCAATCTGCTTGTTTTCACAGTGAAAGATAGCAGGTCAGTGCATCTCATTGCGTTGAAATTAATTAACATGAAAAAGTGGAGATAGCAGATCAACCGGGGTGCAGGCAAAGCAGCTCAAAGAAGGCTTTTTTCCCCTCTCAAAACCATTTGCAACACCTGCCTCATCATATGTCTCTTGGGATCTACGATCACAGAAACTCAGAACAATCCAAGATCTGCTGGTGAATATGGATACTGAAAGCCTTTTTAACAGTGTTGATCATCAAGGGGGCAATTAAAGGGCTTACTTCTCGAATAAAAGACCAGAGGACACTCTACCAACTGCAGTGCACAGTGCTTCAAATATTTTGCAGAAATTGTGCCGTAAAAAAGAACATTTTCATGAAGACTCTTCTTACCTCCAACGCAAAGAAACATCAATGAGGAGAAAGATGAGTCGCAATTTCTGTTCTTTCATTGTAGCTCGTTCCCAACAATCCTTTCCTAAAATACATGGGACTGTGGAGACGATTTGTAGAGGATATCTCTCGCTCTCTATAATTCAGGCTCCAGAAAGTGTGGCATTGGAATTTAATGCCCATCCGAGTGCTTTTACTGATTGTTTAAACGTCACTATGCATCGTGACCCTCGTGAAAGAAACCTTTCAGGTGCTTTAATTGTAACAGAAGAGAGATATGCTACTGACAAAAATAAGACTGACAGATGTTTCTATTCATATGCAAACTCATTCCATCCCACACATTAAAAAAAGGCTTGCATATCAGTCATTATAGCTGCAACTCTAGGATATGACGTACCTCCCTGGAACAAAGAGGACACTTGATCTGGTTTGGTCAAATGAGTATCCTCAAATGGATCAACACAACTAGAATTAAACACCCTAGAAGGACCTTATACAGGAGGAGTTGTTTTTAAGAAGACACAAGCAGAGTCACAAAACCTACTACTTAATAGTTCTATTACTACATACTTGACTGTTTTAGCAGTTATAGACATATTAATACACTATAACTAACGTGAAATGAAACAATAAATGTAACATCAGATGTCAACATTGGAAAGCTGCAACCAATTCAACTTTACAAAGAGACATCAAAATATATAGTTTTTTAAGATCTTATACTTTTGCTTTCCAAGATTTTTTATAGCAGCTTTACATCCACACACTTTTTTCTAGCTGTCAGCTGCTCCTCTATTTCCTTTGTGCATTGAAAAGTATGCATCAAAAGCACACTCCAGAATCAACCGTATGCATGTCTGGTTTGTGTAAATATTATTCATTTTTCTATTGTAAAACACCCTACACTCTAACAACCTGCTTACAATCAGTAGTGTGGATTTGGGACACGGCGTGGGAGACTACAGCCATGCTAGCTGCTCTGTTGTCATCAAAGTCATTAAGATACGCCATCTGGGGACCATGAATGTCTGTACACAGTTTAACGCTACTCCTACTCCACAAACGGATGAGATATTTCTGTTTGGACCAAAGTGGTGAACTGACCAATTGACAAACCAGCATTGCCGTCTTTACCACCCAACACGAAAGTCGCAAACAGTACGGGAGCAGTGAGTGTGCAAAGTGGAAAATTATATCTAGAAATTGTTACAGGGACGATAATATCATCATGTTCAGACGGCAGAGAGAGACAGACAGGAAGAGTGGCAATTAAAACATAATGATGAGGCAATCAACAGCAGGCTGTGGAGAAGATGTCATGAAGGGTGTTTAATGGGAACAGGGGGTCTCACTTGAGTGGATGCTCCTACAAGTACTACAGAGGTTGCTGATGGAGGCAATGCTCACTGGATAATGCATCCATACATTCAGCTAAGCATCGAGGGGAATGGCAAAGTCCACTTCAATGAATTCAAGGCACTTTATCCTTGAAATTTTTAAAAGGCTTTGAGAGTAAATGCCTTGGATTCATTGAAGAATAGATAGAAATTGATCTAAATATACATTTTCACATTTTAAAATAGTTCTAGCAGCTCAGATAATCTCTGTAAACCCCAGCCCCTCATACTGATGCCTTGCCTTATATTAACAGCACATTTGGTTAAACATGTTTTAGCCCTTTTACTACCTACATTTTAACTTCATTTATTGTAACACTTGTTACATTTATTAACTGATCATTTTGCAAACATGCTTGTTATAGGAAATTGGATTCATTTTCAATTCATTATTCTTTTATTCTTCTCAATTTACTTTCATCCCGATGGGTTACAAAACATTAAAAAAAAAGAGTCGAGCATGTGATAAATTTGAAATGAACTGAGAAGAATGGAAATACATCGCTGCCCTGGAATTATGGATGTGCTGGTGGTTTGGAGTGCGGCCAGGGATCTTTTGTTTCACGTAATCCTCAACTGTCTTTCATCAAATAAGAGCAAAAAATACCCCAAAATATACTTAAAACTGTACAGTCTACCATCAAAAGATGAGCAAAACTGTTAAATGTACAAGATTTGTTTTTGGGAAGCTACAAGTAAAACATGCATGCTTGTGTTTTTGAGTGGCATATATGCCTTTATTCAATAGCTGACAGTAAGGAGATGACAGAAGATGAAAGGAATGAGTGATGGGAACAACATGAGACAAAGGTTCTCCTCCGGACTTAAACCTGGTACGTTGCAGTTTATGGTCGGAGCATCAACCCACAGGCCACCATGGAGCCCCCTTGACGTGGGTGTTATGTTCAGATCGGTGCTACTCACCTAACTGGACAATTGTTGATAAATCACTTGCATATGAAGCACTTAGTTCAGTGCTTTTCAAGATCCCTGAGAGTAACTGGCATTCATCTATCCACTTGAAAAATGATCTGATCAGCCTTTCAAATAAGAGATTTTGTCACACATGGCTTGTTATCCATGCCTAAATCACACCGTTGTCCTTCACAAGCTCAAAAAGACGTAGAAGACATGTTGTAAAGCAGTTGGAGGCCTGGCGTGTGGGCACTATTGGAGCCTCACAAAAGCTCTTAATTTGCATTAGGACCAACATAACACATGGAATCACTCCCGAATGTCTCCCTTGAATTTGACTGCTGGAAAAGCTGCTGCTGACAATGTCAAACAGACAAAGCAGACCCAGCAGTGGACTCTACCTGAAGCACTTTCCATCTGCTGTTGAGATGCTCCAGGGCGCGGGCGTTCTCCATCGACAAATGGACATCGGAGATAGCCAGCTGGTGGGCCAGATCATTGATGTGTTTCATGCCCTCCTTCACTTGGGTTAGCTCCTCCTTAAATAACTGCAGGAGTGTGAGAGAGAGCGAGACAAGGGTAGAGAGAGGGGGATGGTAAAGAGGAAACAGCAGTTCTGTCTCGGAAAATATTTTGCAGCAATATATCAACATAAATGAAAGTGAAACAAATGTATAATGGTATTGGAATAGCACCAGCCTCTGTCCAAAGTAGATTTTACATGTGAACAATGAGGGACAACAGAAAATGTATACAGTACTTTTTTTCAAGGACTGGTGTCTTTTTATGGCATTACACACTTACAAGATTGGGAGTGAAAGGTACTTTAAGGCATTCAATACCAGAGAGCTGCATGGCAGGAACTCCCGCACACTCAGCCATTTGACAGCCTGAAGTCACATGTTTTTTTAAGGATTACTTCCCTGCATTTCTTCCTCAGTGTGTAATTTGAATGACATGATGTGAATTCAAGTAAAAACATAAAAATAATGTTCCAACCCAAATACCCAAATGCATACTGCATATTGAACAATTTGTAACCCTCTGGAAGATTCACTCTGGAGATAAAAAAATTCAACAAAATGGATTATTTTAATGGCAGGACATCAATCCTTGATATCTGTGAATGTGCTTACTGTGCTTACAGACCAGCAGGGACAATGTGGAAGGCAGAGGCAACAAAATGACAAGCAGAAGTATTAAAAAAAATGCCTCACTGTTATCATGTGTCAGTGCGTGCTGTGAGTGTAGAGCTAAAATAGTACATTTTGTCAATCGAGAGGAAATTAATCGGCAACTATTTTTATGATTGATTCATTTTTTTTTTAAACATTTTAGGATGATCTTTTTCTTAAATGTGAGGGTTTGCTGCTTTTCTCAGTTTCATGTGACAGTAACAGACACTTCTTTTGGTTTTGGACTGTTGATTGGAAAACAAGATATTTGAAATGTCACCTTGGGATTTTGGGAGGCTGTGACAGGCATATTTTACTATTTTATGACATTTTAGAGACCAAATTATAGAAAATAAGCCTTAGTCGCAGCCCTATACGTGTGTATGCAAGTGTGCATAATGTATATGTGTGTCTCATTTGCATCCGTGTGTGTGCTTTTGTATCTTGTGTGTAAATGTGAGTTACAGATGAGGCCAATTGACAAGCCTGCCCTAACCACCGAGCTGAACATGTGCTGTCTGTGACAGTGACATAATTGTTGTGAAGGGCCCACACTTCTAATGAATAGCACCACAAAATGACATGTTGGCATCCCATAATGACTGAACCAATGACCTGCGATTTGTCTAACATCTATTCGACTGGGGGATTGCCATCTCACCGTGCCAGTTTGAAGTGCCACGTCCTTGTCAGCATCTGTCAGATCACAGCTACTCTATCAGGGATGTGTACACAGGCAACCAAAACAAACCTTTTAAAGCAGCGCAGCCTGATACACACCTCTCAGTTATTCATTAGTAATATATCACTGCTGTCAGTGTTTTGATGTTTGTTTACAATGTCTCACAATATTTTTTTCAGGGTAAGCCTGGGGCGATTATCTCAAAAGAGACAATCAAGTTGCTCCGCAGGTTAAAGCAACTTATATCTGGAATTTATGATGATGCGTCTGCGTGTACAAGCGCATGTGGATGAGAGCGATAAGGAGAAAGAGAGAGCTCGTATGTGAAGCAGCGTGGTTTCCTGTGTCTACCTTGGTGGCGTCTATGTGATCCTGCAGAGAGTCGATGAAGAGATCTCCGACGGGCTCCCAGGCGTCTCTCACCCCTTCTGCCTGCTCCAGGGCCACTGCCAGCTCCTCCATCGCCGCCTGGACCTGAAGTAGACGCTCTAATGTCCTCTCCATGTGTCTGGGGGTTTCGTTGAAAACATAATTCCTGACAGTTAATGCCTGGAGCATTACAATTTGGAGGTGATGCAAGCAAATACATCTATCAAACTCCATAGAGCATGCAGACAGACACAATATGTATTCAAATTTACAGACTGTAATTTCAGTAGAGCTGTGCCCAAATTGTTTCATAATCTAAGTGCTTTTTCTTCGAAAACATGTTTTAATATTCTAGTGAGCTCTGATTTGTTTTTGCTTTAAAACTTGATAAATGCATTTTCTTAATCGTTTCTGTAATGGATTATATTAGAAAGTTGTTGTAATCAGGTTATGGTAATTGTATTACATGTAATGTATTACATGACCACGCACTCACAATCACAGGGAGAGATAACATTCGACTTCATAGCTCGAATAGTTACAGGCATGTTACTATTATATGGTAAAAACCTTTTTTTTTGTAAAAAAATGTATTTATTTATAAATGTATTATTTGTTTTGCTTAATTTCAAATGTATTTAACAAGGAAAAGCCTAATTGAGATCAAAAATCCCCTTTTCAAAAGTGCCCTGGCCAAGACAGCAACAGCACATTAAATAAGTAACGGTTACGGACAATAAATTCCAGGTCACAGCATGAGTATACAAAACATACGAAGAGGCAAATAGCTCAATCAAAGGATCTAATGTACCTCGATTTTGTCATGAGATGATATGAATTGGAAAGAAAAGAAAAAACAGAAAAGAAAAAGTTTTGCTTCACTTTCTCTGAAATCTTTTAACGTATTTAGTTTATATCAATTATTAAAATAACACAACAGTTAGTTTAGAGGTGACATGCCTCTTTGATAGAACACTAAAGTCAACTATAAGTACTTCACAACTGCACATAAATAAAGTGCTTTCCACCACTGCAGGAACCACATTCAATCTACACACAAGGTAAAAGAAGTGCCTGACCTATGGCGATCCACACAGCGTGCAGTCAACTTCTCCCACAGGTCACTGGCCACGTTTGCCTGCTTCCACACCAAGCGGCTCACGTTTAAGATTCGCCGGCGTGGAGACACCTCTGCAGAGGGTGGAAGAGGTTAGACGGGTTCACGCATAAAAGGGTAAAAGCATAAAGTTGCAAAGGAGGAAGTAAAAAAAAAAAAAAAAAAAGCAGTGGGAGAAATAACAGGGTGTAGAGGAGAGCAGGGGTTAGAGGTCAGACAACAAGAAGAGCAATGATTGGAGACACCGACTCTGTGAAAGGAAAGACGGATGAAGGAAGGGAGCAAAACAAGTTGGACACGTAAGGAGAAAACAGTAAAGTAGATTGCTACAGTATTTCCCAAGAGGGCAGTGCTGAGAGCAAAACTTTAAGAAAGAGGACGTGTCGGTGGAGAAACAGCAGAGCTTGCTGTATTATTGATCTGAGCAGATGGTATAGTAGAGCTGGACCTAATTGGCCCCGACCCAGACACTTTCCCTAAACCCAGTGTGACACCAGAGGACGGATCACTGCTAATAACTATTAATGGCAGATTTCACCTGCATGGGTCCTACCAAATGAACTCCGCGGGGCTTAGCAGAGGGAGGTTGTGAGTATGATATTTTGGCTGGCGCAGCAGTTGGCACAGAGTATGAGGGGAGCAGACCTTTTCCATCAGTCAGGGTCTCCTCTGGCTCCTGGAAGGGATGCTGAGCCAGAAAGGCCTGGGCAGACTCCAAGACTGAGTAGATGAACGGCCCGCGAGACTTGACATCCTCCATGAATGCCTGCCGGGAGACAAACAGAGAGGGGAGAGTGTTTCTAAGTGGAAGAGAATGAAAGACATAAGCCGTTTTCTAACTAAAGTGCTGGTTGTTGCTGAGGAGCATGAGTCCTGTAGGCTAAGCTGAATGTGTGTCTACAACTCAAATTAAACTAATATAAACTCAAAGTAATGCCAATGATTGGCTGTTTCCAGCTTCTAAATGTGAGGATTTGCAATGGAGTTTTTGTTTTTTTATTGTAAATCATTCCTGATGGACAACACCTCCCACCCCAAGCAGGACACTAACAGCACTGTGCAGCTCCTTCAGTGACCGGCTGCTTCACCCGCAGTGTGCGAAGGAGAGATACTGGAAGTCCTTCCTTCCTGCTGCTGTTATTGCTCTAGAATAGATCAACTGATGCATCACTGGTGACCATAAGTAGAAATACCTGGTACATAAAAGGTGGCGGCATTTCCAGCTTTTGCAAGTGGACGAGGATCGCTTGAACGCAGACCAGCACACAGTGGATTACTGGGTACTGACATGTGTTTTGTCCATCAAATTTGGGCAAAAGAAGAACAATTCTTTGTTGTATTTGTCAGAGTTTGTCAGTCCATTACCACATATTCATTTCAGAAATGCAGACTTTGGAGGATCATTCATTGTTACAGTTTACATGCTAAAACAAAGTGTAACATTAGTAAGTAGAGAAGACTCAAAAAGTCAGAAAACTAGCCACTATAGAGACATTATGTAAGAGGAATAATGTGTTATTTCTTTATTTAAAAGTTACACAGGCTTCATTTAAGTTAACACCAAACCCACACACATGTAAGAAACACAAAATGGCATACATTGGTGAAATAGGAATCCCTGAACATACACACAAACACACACAGCAAAGATCAACTGGCAGGAACGCATGAGATTACATGGCTGTCTGCTTGCACTGAGAGCCCAGGGCACAATTGGACTACTGGGAGTACTGGTCAGTTTGCCGCCACACACAGAAGAGCCAATTAGCTGGAGAGCCCAGCTCCACTGGTCCACACTTAACAGCACTCCCTATGCAAGAAGACGCAAATACACACATACTATATACAGGCCTTCACTCCACCACTGAGCAGACCCGCCTCCCCAGAGCCTTGAAGAAAGCCGGTGTGTCAACCTTCTTCATTCTTCTACACTAATCTCTGTTCTGGATGAAACAGTCTGCAGTTGTGGAAATTATTGTCAGCTCTCTTCAAAGTAATTTATTTAGGTGAAGCCAGCGTGCTCAATCCTTTTACGCTATGAAGAGATTACAATTTCAGCTGAAAATCGACATTACTAGCTAGAATTAGCAACGTAGTGCAGTGCAGCAGTAACACCCGATGAAACACCAGCAAACACAAGCCGGCACTGAGCAAACATACAAAAGTGTGTAACGGTGGGGAGCTGTGGCCCGAGATAAGATTCCCACTGCAACAGTCATGGAGAAAACTCTTTCTCTAATCGCAAACCAATTCTCTCTTCTTCCTCACATCCTCTCCTTTCCCTTTCCCCTCTTCTCATCCTCTCTAGCTCTCTTTATTCTCTCCATACTCTCTTTAGCTGCTTTGCTGCCCAAAGATGAGCTGAGCTACGGATTCCCTGAGCCAGCTGTCATGTTAAAACTTTAATTCCAGCTAAATTTCACACTCGGAGGCTTCATCTATGGTTGAAGGAACATTAAGAGCGAAGCCTTCAGATCAGATTAAGATACATTATGCATGGGGTAAAGAAAGTCAGGGAGGGGGGGAAATGACTTCATTGACTTCATTTCATCTAAACATGTTGATGGCATTTCTCTTACTCCTCCCTCAGTGTGCTTCTGGAAATTTTATTTCATTATCCCTGTCGCATGAGGCAGAGACGATTCTGCAGCTGCTGCAGATGCACAAATCCCTCCCATTGCCGAATTCATTCACTTATCCAAGCACCCAAACACACACAACCCTCACAGACATATCTTCCCGCCCAAACTCCCCTTCATCACCACCCCAAATAGACACACAATGAACATGCTCCCAAACCAATACACATGCACACACACACACAAAATGCAGCACAGCGAGAAATCTTCCCACACTCAAAAACGACATCAGAATAAATCCACTTAAGATCAATAATTCACATTTCTTAAAACGCTTTAAATCTCTATAGAAAACTGGGATGCAATTTCCCTCCCTGCTTTGTCGGGAAAAGTTTTAGAGCGACCAAACGAGGCAGTCCGAGACATCTCAGATTATAAAGGCGCTGTGTGGAAAATGGAACATTTTAGTGAGGAAGAAAAAGAGGGAGAGGAGAGGAGAGCAGGCATATTCAACAGTGAATCCTATGAATGACTTAGTGATTTTTAAGGCCTGTGCATCACTAAGGAGCTCCATCAATGTTGGAGGGATAGCTGTGGAAAGAGAGTACATGGACTGCGGTCTTAAAGCATGAAAAGAGTGTGCATGACAAAAGAAGGATGAAGAGGGAAAAGAGAAATAAAGAGGGAGAGTAAAGGAGATAAAAGCAACTGCAGGATTGTGAATAAGTGGTGAGTGGTGTTGTTTCTCTGTTGTCCTGTTAATTGGGAGGATGATTTCACAGCGCACCCGTCGAGATGGGAGTTGGAGTGGGATTAAACGGGAGCCACAACCCTTCCGCTGTCGATACAAGTCACTTTTCAGAAACACTGCACAAACTGACAGCACAGAAAATTGGAAAGAGGGTGGAAAGGGACACTCTGCTGTACTTACAGAACCAATTACAAGTATGTGTGAATGTAGGCTACTGTGTGTGTGTTTGTGTGTGTGTGTGTGTGTGTGTGTGTGTGTGTATGTGCGTCTTCATGTCTGAACCAGTTCCAGTTCCTGAGATATATCACGCACAACTAAAGTGATTTACCGGGAAATGAAAGAACATCCCGAACATCCCAGGTGACGTTTCTCCAAATTCTTTCTGTCACACAGGACCAAGAATAACATAACGTTTACCCTTCACTCACTCACACACACACACACACACACACACACACACACACACACACACACACACACACACACACACACACACACACACACACACACACACACACACACACACACACACACACACACACACACACACACACACACACAAGTACATTGTAATATTGTCATTTGAATCTTTATTGTTCTCTTGATTTAGACATTGTGGTAGCTCAATGTGGATTTATTCAAATAATAACAATAATAAGATTTAGCTATGCGTCAGATTCTGCTTGTTGTCTGGAGCTATTTTTGAACAGGCCCCTAACAGTAAGACAGGTGCACACAAACACACACACACGCACGCACACGCACACACACGCGCGCCTGCTGGGCAACTCCTGTCTGTACCAACTTTATGAGTCTTTATGAGTCTCCCCCAACACAGCCCACACAGGGCTATATAACATGTCAATTAAAAAAGGATTTCAGTGGAGAGACTCTCCTGCCTTTAAGACATCCTGGGATTTTTGTTTTTGTCCCACCAGTGGGAGTCTTTAACACACAAAAGCAATTTATTTTAGTTTGATCTGCCCGATGAAACAATAAAGATACTGATATAATATTGAAACTCTCTCAAATTATGCTGTCAGCTTGCTAAATACAGGAAGTCTAATATGACTGTATGTATTTAATGCTACCAGTGACCAGAGGCTTTCTGGTCAGTGTGCGTAAACGCTGTAGCGGCTCAAAGACCCTTCACTCATATGGTCCACCCATTTAAGCTGTGCTTCACAGACATATCTCTGACTCCCTGGTTAGTTTTGTCGCACCTGTTAATTTACACATGTAGTTTGGTGCTCTTAGCAAAAGACCCAAACCAACTTTAACCATAAATAAAGAGGTCTAATTTGCCAAAATAATAGAATACACTTGTGTGGGTGTGCAGATTCTTTGAAAAGAGAAGGAACAACCCTACGAGGCAAAAGCACCTCATTCCACTGCAGTGAGTGATGAAGATGGGTAAGAGACTGGAGGAGACAAGGATAATGAGATGAACCCCTGTATCGTGGTTAAAGGTCCTGCACATACACACAGAAAATTGATCTCAACACGATGCAAACCAGTTATCAGTCTTGAAGAGTTGTGGCATCACACTGGGAAACACTGCTAATTGAAATCAACATATAACAAGAAATGAATTTAAAGAAATGGAATTATCGTATTCACTACATCAACTTAGACTCTTTATGTCTTGTTGGGGGACTTGCTGAATCACTCTTAATTTCCCTCCTAAGGATCAATAAAGTTGATTTTTGTCACTGCTCTGATGAGGTGAAATATATCTTACATTTTATTTCCCGGCTAAATAACTTGCAACCAAACTAATATCTGTGCATGTCAACACAGACTTGCCGGGCTGGAAGAAGCTTGTTGTATGTATGAAAATAAACAGACAACATTTCAGTTGAACTCATGTCCCGCAGAATCTGTTGACAACCAGGAAGTCAAATTTTGATCACAGGTTTTTAGTGAAAGTATTAGTTCCCTGCCCTCAATAGGAATAAGTAAATATTTATTGGAAAGATAAACAAGCACTGATTTGTGTCGTGATCAATAAGGTCTCAGTCTCTGAGTTTGTGAGCGTGTGTGCTCTTCTATCCACACAAGCCCTTGAAGGGATTTAAAAGCAGTTCAAATCACTGAACCATGGAGGAATTATCTGACAGGAGGAGGAGAAGGTGGACTTCTCTGTCAGCAACTCTTACTGAAGTTCCCTTAAGCCTTGAACTTTATTATTTTTAAAAATAAAAAAGTTAAAATGGCTACTAATCCTGCAATGATTAGTGTTGAAAGGAGCACCGGTGACGAAGCGAATAGCGGTGTGGTAGATGACATCTAGTTTATTAAGAAGACCTGTAGATTACATTACCATAGTCTAAAATGGGAAGAATTGTCATTTTAACCAGGGTGTGCTTTGCAAAGTGGGAAAAGGAGGCTTTGTTACGGTACAGGAAACCAATTATATTACTTATAGGAATCCACAAATTGGAGTTCTGATTGCAGTTTGTGGTAAGTGTTTGTTGAAAAAAAACATTTTGTTTTGGTCGTGTTTAAGAGAAGGTGATGTTGTGCTGCAGGGAAGTCCGGGTGGTATTCAGGGAGGAGCTAGATGTGTACAAGACGGTGTCGTCGGCATACAAATGGATGTGAGAGCCACCTGCAGAGTGAGAAACATCGTTTATGTAGATTTTGAATAAGGTTGGACCTAGAATGGACCCCTGAGGAACACCCTTGGACAGGGACAGTGGGTCAGATGGGTAACCCTTAGCTCTCACTGTACAAAGCCACACAGTAATCTTTCCTATCGATGGCACATATGATGTAATTTAACACTTTAAGCGTTGCAGAGACACACTTATGGCCGTTTCTAAAGCCAGACTGCATGGAGGTGATAATACTGTGGGACTTCAGGTGGTGGGTGAGCTGTTTGTTGACCAGTTTCTCAAAAACTTTGGATAGGCAAGACAAGATGGAAATAGGTCTGTAACAGTTTAGGTCTAATATATCCCCCCCCCCCCCCCCTTGAAGCGAGGGGTGACAGCAGCCAATTTCCAGTCTTAGGGGAATACACAGGTCTGCAAGGAGAAGTTGAACAGATAAGGGGGCTACGAAAATATGAGCTAATAGCTTAAGGAAGAAAGGATCTAGAGTATCCAATCCAGCTGAAATATGAGGATCCAGTTTGAGCAGCTCCCTGAGCACCTCAATCTCCTGTGGGGTTACTTGGAGGGAGGGATCAATGCTTGGCGCTGAGTCAGCAGGGTTGACGGTAGGAGTCGGCGTAGCAGCTAAAAAGGCATGACCAGCCTATACAAAATGTTTGTTGAAAACTATTGAATAATGAGAAATAAAACATCTGATAAAAATGCTTGTTTGTAGCCTTTATTCAGCACACATATTACTGTTGACTGATCGCCATCACAAAGAGATGACGCAGCTAATCCTCACCTGGCTCAGTGGTGATCAACACTAATTTATTTAACAAAGAGTCACTGGATTTTTAAAGAAAATCATGGTTGTAGTGTGCAGATTGTGTGTTTTACGTGTTTTAGGTGTCTTATAATGATCGACTGCCTTGTTGTTGTTGTGCTTTTGGACTTCTATCATTCTTCAACCACTTTCTGATGTTTTATAAACCAAATGATTATTTGATTAAGCAAGAAAATAATCTACAGATTAATCGAGTTGCCGCCCTAGTTCAGTCAAGTCAACTAAGTGCAAACTCATTCCTGCCTACCTGAGGCTGGTGCTGCGCGCACAACGAAATCATGAATGGAAAAAGAGTGATTTTCTCTCAATAAAAAAACAATGCCTCCTTGAAGTTTATGCATTACAAATTGCCAAAACCGAGCCAAGAAGATGCAGCAAAGCTTGACGTTCCTCAGGCTTTCTTGTGCAGTTACTCAAACAAGGAGTCATAGCTGCTAGTGATGGAGACAAAAAACAGAAAGCACCTGTAGTCGAAGCCACCCTCATCAAGGGGCCGTATTTTGAAACAACCAACACAATTCAGTAAATAGCAAAGCTGTGCATTTCATTAGGTTGTTATCATTAGGCATGTTATAAATATACAAATCTCCATTAGATGGTAATCTGCATTCGGAATAAAGAAAAAGAACAAACTTTTAGTTGTAATAATCATCAGCTTATAGTCATCAATTTGACCCGGACAGACTTGAGCCTGTAAGCGGTTACAACTGTAGTTAAATGTATTTCTTTATTCTACGGTGTCTTTAAAGTCACGTTTATTCACGCATTTAATAAACCACTTCTTTGCAGAAAAGATGAATTTGCACTAGACTTGGTCCTTGGCACTTGCAACACACACTGCAGTGCTCAGAGCCCCACCTCCATCACCTCCATCAATAGTAACGGCTAGCTGAAACTTGGAGAAAGCACTATTGATTCAGGCTGGACAATAAATTCAGCTGTGACCAATATTTGTGATATCTACAAACTCTGCTATCTGCAAACACCTCTAAAAAAAACAACATACAACCCATAATACCCGACTGCTCCTCATGTCACTTTACCATGGTAACTGTCTCCAGTAACAACAAATTCCTCCACTTACCACCCGCTACAAAACACTGCTTCCAACCCCCTGCCTCTGACATCTCAATGACATCACATTGCACAGATCAAAGCACATTACCCTAGGGACGCCCTCAATATATGTTTCACACTGCTCCCACATGGATGCATATATAGGGGCTTTTAAGGGCACTCTGTACTGTAGCATGAGTCTTGTCCCCTCACACACACAACGCCCAATTTTTCTTAGTACATGTGTGTTTTTGTGCGGGTATAGACATGACGTGGATATCGATTTACCCTTGGGCAGAATATAGACTCCATCCCATCAGTGTTTGTACAGGGGGTGTAATATTTGCACTAACAAAGGTATCATAATCCACATTACCTGGTGGAACTCCCTCTGATGCTGGACGGCCCCCACGTCGCCTCCTATGGGCAGCTGCTCCGACATCTCCTCGTCCTTGGCGGTCAGCCATTCTATGATCTCCTGCAGAGAGAGCTGCAGCTTCCCGCTGTTGTCGGAGAAGGCCTCCAGCCGCACCCTGCCAACACACACACACACACATACACAGTTAGCTCAGCAAATGCTCTCCAACACTCCAACCAAATACTGCAGATCAAATTTGGTCACAACTAGGGATGTCAGGATTAACCGATCTTGCCGTAACCGCAGTTGCATAACGTCACAGTTTCATTACTCTAAGAATGGTAGAAACTACGAAATCTGTGGTGTCCTGATTCCTGCATTGTAGCCCACGTGAAAACGAATCTCTTATATCTGCCAGAAAAAAGACTTTTGAATTGGCCAGTGTGGGAGCATTTTGGATATCTAGCTAATGTACTAAGCAGAACAGTTTAAACTCAGCAGGGAGTAGTTCACTACGTGTTGCTGTTTACTTATGCGGGAATATCATATTACAAACTGAGGAGGACTGTGGGGGAGGGGCTGTCTCTCTCTCTCTCTCTCTCTCTCTCTCTCTGTGACTCTCTGTCTGTGTGGCCTACATTCTATATAGCCTATTCCAATAAAACTATTATTAATTATTTTAAGTAGCCCACTATCCATAATGCCAAGACAGTATTAGCCTTGTTAACATCCAAAAGATGAAACTTCATCAACCTCTGAATTTAACCTTCAATTCTAATCCAGTAATGACGTATGGGTCGTTTAAAACAGGCATTTATTTTTAAATCAAACAGAAACATCTTAATGCAATGTCCTATTCCACTGTGTTTTGCAGAGGACCTTGATTGACTCTTCACTGTTCTTAATTTGGGCAACTATATCAAAATGCAGACGTCAAACTGTCAGAGGACACGTTGTTGACACTGTGAGAAGGTCAACGATTTGCTGTCCCCGAAGGCCACAACTTCACCTTGAAAGAGTTATGAAGGGAACAAATAGGATTTAAATTAGTTACACCTCACTGATCATGTCACTCTGGACAATTCTGTATCTGAATGCTGTATTTTAACATAGTCATGATTTTTGAACAAGCATGGGGTGGCGATAATGATGGTGTGTGATAAATAATTAACCATTAAAATGTGTAAATGTAATTATTATAATTGACCATTTGCAAAACGCCTCCCCTGAACTCTACCAGCTCTACAGCGCAATACAAGAACAATTCTGTTTCATTATTTTAACGTCTTAGTCATCATGACTAGTCAATCATCAACCAGTGAAGATTCTTTTCTCTGATTTTACCTCTGGTATAAATCAGGGATCCGTTGTTTCGAGAATTACTTAGATGTTTTAGATGCATATCTGCCTAAATCTGAGTAGTAAAGTAAGCAAGTACACGCAGAACTGGGTGTCATCTGAGCCGAACCATGCATTTCCAAAATACAGGACACTATACAGTATGTCTTCCTGCAACAGTGTTAAATCACAATGTCACAGCAAAACAAGCATAAAGTATCTTGTGGCACATATTAGGTGGTGAGAGGTTTGTGTGTCGCTGCAGGTTTGTTTACATAAACCAGGAACAAAAAACAGAGAATGTATCTGCTTGCCACCTGCCAGCAGCATGAGAGATGTCTGAGGCAACGCTACTGCTCATCAGTGGCACAGCTGGCACTGGAGGGGTGAGGGGAAAGCGGTGTAAAAGTGTCCCAGTGTTTCAATTACACACCAGAAGCCAGCACTCAAATAACATTTTTCGTGCACATCACAATTTGCCAGCACTGTCACATCAGAGACGAGGAGTGGGAGTGAGAGCAAGAGCGAGAGTCAGAAAGAGAAACAGACCGTCTACGTGTCACTGCTCATGACTATAAATGAGGGGGAACATCTCAAAAATGTAATTGGACTGATATTCAGATGAAAGTGTAAGTGTAAGTCAGAGGAACACTTTAGGATTGAAGAAGTCTGAATGTAGTCAAACACAATAATCACAATTTTGTAAAACATATGGTTAACATAAGCAAATCCTGCGCGGAGTCCAAGAAAACACTCACAGCTGCACCATTAGCATGCAACCATCAGCAATGTCACGTTAACAAATGTAAGGCAATTTGAACTGAAAATTGGCACAGATGAGCGCTGACACATGAGGGATTAGGTATCACGTCAGGGAGGCCGGCTGCAGGAGGGCACGAGGGGAAAAAGCTTTGCAACTTTAAGGAGGAAAGATGGAAAGGCAAAATCAAGCTTGTAAGTGGACTTTTCAGAGTTGATAGGCCTCTTTGTTCAACATCGTGTCAGGAAACCTGTATGAAGCAGACCGCGCTGCCCCCCCCAGCTTAGCTTGCTGTGAATCAGAGGATCTAGTTTACTGTAGCCTCTGCAGAACCGGCTCTCAGTCCATAACAAGCGTGAATACAAGAATTAAATACAACACAAACACACACACACAAAGCATGAAAGGTTTCTGACTCAAACCGGAGGGAGTCCGACCCTCAGATATGTCTAAGTGAGGCCATCCATCAAAGGATGACCTTGGCACTTTAGCAGAGAAGTTTCAAAGCACTTCAAACCACACGTTTCACACACTCATACACAAACACAGCACACAGTACACTTACCCATTACTGCTTCCATTACACACACAGAGGGTGAGACACACTGCCTGCGCTGTATTAGAAACGTCGTCACATAGCGGGTGCTGCCAAGAACAACTCTCACCCTGCTAAGCTGTGGGGAGACCAGGCGAAAGGTTTGCCAGTAGAGGCGGCTGACTGAAACTATGTTATCTCCAGTGGAAACATCATGATATCAGTTTAAGTGCTATTTATGGGCCAAGTTCTGCTGCGTTAGAGTAGGAGATGCCAGCGATTTTGAGTGTGTGCTAAATTGGAAACGGGTAGGGTGTGTGTGCTCCTCTATCTTTGTGAAGGGTAATTTGAGTTAGACATTAAACAAGCATTAATAAATTTTTTGGGCCACTTTGGGCCCGAGCAACAAGCTGTTTACACAACACTGACATATTATCACCTTCTTAAGTTGATATGATGAATTTGTTGGCAAACTGTTGCCCATTTCAGCAGCAGCGGGGTTGTGTATTAACAAGTGTCCATATGCAGTGTAATGACAGTCACCCAATGGAAAAGTGTGGCTTATTGGTGTGTTTTTAACTGTTTCTGGACAACGGTATAGTTATGCATCACAGAGGAACAACCCATATCAAAACAAATCATAAGCGGGATCAGTTCATTTTTGGTCTTTTCTTTTGATTTGTAAGAAATAAAAGAAATATCACCAGACCTTATCCTTTAAGATGCAGATCAGGGGTTTGCCAATGTCAATATGTCAAGGAAGGTCAGTATGAATGGATTATTGAGATGATGTGTGACTTGCAAGACAACAGGACAGACTCGACGCACGGAGTCGTCTGTCGGCATCACAGACATCAGTTTCAAGAATGGAAGACAGCCACCTGGGAACACGTGATGTCTAAACTGGGGAAATAACAGTATTGTCAGAATAGACATTGTAGACTTTTTCATTTCCTGGATTCTTCAAGCAAAGGACTCAGAACTGATCAAATAAGTAGCCCAGCATGAGAGAGACCAACCTTTGTTACGAACGTGAATAGACTAATTAATGTATCAATCAATCCGTGTGTCCTTGAGAGCGACACTGAGCTGCTATCAGCTCAACACCGTTGGTAGCTGTGGATAAGAATCATCATGTTTTGTGTGTAAATATTAAGGGTGTTGCTGTTTACAAAACCTTGAGTTTTATATTTAGCGTTACTCAGTGTTTTCAGAGTTGGGAAACTCTATTGCATGCTAATAACTGTTGTATCTTCACATTTCTTGACAGTTAACATCCAAAGTAAATAACACGGTCAAACAGAAATCCAACTCCCCAATCAGTCGGAGAGATTACAGAGAGAGGCTTAGTGCTCGGTTCAATGATTAATTAATGCATAGCAGATAGGAGCAGGGCTTCTGCTGTTTTAGGAGATCGGAGCCAGCGAGTGTGTTGCCTCGGGGCCCAGAGAAGTTTTGAGCACATTCCTATCTCCTGTCTTCCCCCTCTCTTTGTCTTGCAATTGCAGAGATGTTGCGCGAGCTGGAAAAAATATGCGAGGGTATGTGATGGGCTGCGTTAACACAGCAGCACTGGATTTAGTTGAAAGGTATTCAAAAGGGGTGTATATGTATGTTTTTTTTTATCTTTAGGGATGCCACAGTGTGAAAGGCTTAAATCAAAGTAGATTAAGATAGACACATTTATTGTGTCATGTTGTCACTCTTAGCTAGTTTGCTAAGATTAGGTTGAGCAATATGAAAGAGGAATAAGTGGAACCAGGCTTTCTGTTTTGTTGCATTGCATTGTGTCACCACAGTGAGGAAGTGCATATAGGAACCCTGAGGGGCAGATGATACCGTACAAAGACCATAAAATGATACTACAACACTTTCATCATAAATAGACATCAGATTGGACACGAACAGAACAGTTTTGTTCAAATCCTTATATTTTTAGTATTGTTTGGCAACTAAATAATTTGGTTAAGGTTAGGGAAATATTTAATCTGCACAATGTCACAAGATCATGCGAGAATCATAATACCAAATTGTTCAGACTGTAGCCCAACTAATACTGTATTTTTTAGGTAGATACCAAGAACAATAAACGAGAGTTTAAAAGATCCGATGACAACATAGTATAGTATAGTTATAGATAGTACTTTTTTTATACATGCACATTTGTTTTTGTTTTTTCTTTACATCGTTTTTTAAGACATAAGTGAGATTTTACAGTCTCTGGTGGACAAACTATGCGGTGGAGACACCGTTTCTAAATGATCTCAAATCTAGTTTGGCATTTCTGCACTAAAACTAGTTGTTGATGTAATCACCAACATACACACTATATACCTGCAATAAGCTTAAAACAGTCCAACTTAAATTCAGACAAAACTGCGGGTGTGAAGTTGTTGTTTTGAACGAATGTAGCCCATACTGTAAGGCTATTGCATGCCCCGGTGGTCTCAAACGGCATCAGTAGATAACTGAAAGAATTTAGCTCTAATATCAATAAATAATGTGGCCTGATAGCTGTAAAATGCAAGCAGCATGTTCATGTCTTGCCAACGTTCCCTGGGTTTCTCACTCGTTCTGCTTCCCTTTTTTATTTCCTGCACTGTAGGGGTAGTGTGTGTTGCGTGTGACGCATTCAGGGACTTCTCTTGTGGTGCAGGACTTTACTGATGCCTTGCCTAAAGCGTCTCTTCCAACAGCCACCTTACTGAGATTTGTGGGAAACACATTTGGCGAGTAACAAGAGCAGACCAGCCACTGGGGCCGTTTGCCACAACTGGAAATACTGTAGGTGTTTGAAGATTTACAGCTGCTGATGCCCACGGGGAGGACGCTCCTGTTGCGCCTCCTCGTTACAACTATAGATGGAGATTTTGCATGCGTGTAGCTTCAAATGACAACAAAAAGTTAAAATATAACTTTGACATAAAAAAATTAAAAATGCAAAATCACATGCACAATACCCTGAAATGTAGAATCAGTGAACTGGCTTGGCTGAAAATAATACAAATTAGGGTGAAAAATCCTGTTTTCTCATTTGCAGTCTTATTATGATAATGTTATTAAATACAATCTTGACAGGCATAGCTTGAAGAACAGAAAAGAAACCATCTCAATAAGAACAAGTTGTCCTCCTCTGTATCAAAGTGACTCACTGCTATAATTAACCCACATTCAAAAGCTCCCTGTGTGAATCATGAGCGCCTCCATATGTTACTCACACTTACAAAACAATGTACTGACACAAAATCTTGATTGCTTCTGTAAAGTATGTAGAGATTCCTACATTATGTACAGTTAGCACACACACGCCACGAGTGTGTTTCTGGTTTAAGTGATTCATGTATTGATGAGGACACTCGTACTAAATGAATCTTGTTTAATTTAATTTTTAAGAAGAAAAAGTTCTTCAAATGCAAATGCAGAAACATTGACGTGTAGAAACATGTGTGAGTTCACCGACACACACTCAAAGTGTGTTTTACTATTTACTGCCAGCCAGTTACTGTAGATATCACAGTGTTGTTGTTACAGTGTGTTTGTGTGTGTGTGTGTGTGTGTGTGTGTGTGTGTGTGTGTGTGTGTGTGTGTGTGTGTGTGTGTGTGTTTGTCCATGTTTGCATGCATACGTGAAAAGCTCTGTAGTGGCCATAATTATGATAATATGATTCCTGTCCATCTGGAGCAAAGGAGGAAGTAGCGAGACATTATATTATATTATAGAGCATTTAAGTCTGCAGAGGGGGAACAAAACTGTAGACCTTCACATTATTGTGGAAATGTATCATATTGTTCTTTTAGTTATAACTTGTATCGTTTAAACCTGAACATATGAAAAACGAGGCCAACCAGACTCATTTAAACCAAAATAGTAAACGTCATCATATCGAAGGTATTTTCATGTCTGGCTTGCTGTCATCCTGATCTCACCACTTAACCCTCTTCCCACAAAAACAATACCAAGGCTGGGACCTTGGCCTTGGTGGAGGCATCAGCAGACAGAGGAGAAGGAGGACATCTGCGAAGGGAGGGGGGGGGGGGGGGGGTGGACGGACGAGATAATGTGCATATATACTCTGTTAAACTATTCCTTGTTGTTAGACCTCCGAACCATCTGTGGGGAAAGAGCTCTATCCATTCAGCTGAATTATTATTAGTGTCTGTTCAATAAATATGTTTTTATATTTTAAGAGTTTTCTCATCTCGGATATTTCTCACATGGAGGTTAAAAAGATTTTTTTTCCACCACAAACAAGACCGCTGTTCGTTGTCCATTCCAAACCAACAATCAACAGTGGTTTCTTTTAAACTTGACCTAAACTTAAGCCAGTGGTTATTCCTGTAACCATGAAGACGAAGGTCCCCTAACCTCAACTAAGTAGTGGTTTTAACCCAAACCACATGGACAAACAATATATTGTAACATTTAATTAGGAGGAGTTGTTGGTTCTAACTGAAGAAACCCTTTAGAAGAATAGCAAAACATATTTGATCAAAACTAGATTCAGCTTCTTATAGACATATTTGATAAACATGTTGGTCGTTTTGTAGCAATAGACTTTTAGTGTGTTTGCGTCAACAGCTCATTTCTATTCCCACCCAATATTAAAGACAACTATAACCTCAAAAGGCATGGTACGGTTTGTAACTTGGGCTGAACAGTGAGAGTGTTGAAGCCAATCTGACTTTGAGCGCTGAATAAACTTTGACTGTGACGTAATATCATCACTATTGAAAAAATGTTGCCATCTTGTTTTAGAAAGATTTAAAAACAAGAGTCAAACTACATATTTATTTATTGAAGAGTTTCAAGACTGGTATTCCAGAGAGAAACAGGGTTTGGGGGGATTGGGGCAGACAGAGCTGATCAGTATGTTGGCTGATAACGGCTCTCCTAAATAAAAAGCAGGAGAGTCGTAATGAAGAAAGCAGGAAGGTACAGAGCTTCTAGCAGCTACAGCAACTCAAGCCTCCGACTCTTTTTGTATAACCGTCTTAGTAGCATCTTAGTAGTCAAACGTTATGGCACGCGTCATATAACTGCAATGTCCGGGGTTCGATTCCTTTGTTGCACGTCATACAGGTCTCTCTCTCTACAACATTTCTTCACTGTCATCTGCCAAGTAAAGGCCAAAATGCCAAAAAACGATCTTAAATAAAGAAGCCAAATGAAGAAAAAGTAATTATCATTACCACAAGTGTTGTTGTTGCCGCTGCTGCTGATGTTAATCTTACTATAATTATTATAATAATAAATGATAATGCTCCCATTCAAAATATGTCAACATATTCATTTCTTTCAGTGACTGAGTTAAGGAGGAATTATTTTTCCCTCTCCATTTATTATTTATGACACAATTTGTCAGTTTTTCTTTGTCCCTGTGTAGTAGTGGTACTCAGTAATTACTTGCTTTGCCTGTTTGCCTGACTCTGCTGTGTGTTCTAATAGATTCTGATAAATCAGTTAATTAACGTAGCGACATGTGGAGGCTACATTTGTGTGTTTGATTTCATAGTGCGTTGTGGCCTTGAGACCTTATGTTGCAATGTGTACGTTTTGTGCTTAAATAGTTTTTTCATGCCAACACCATGCAAATGCTCTATTATTTTCATCACATTGCTTTAGACAAGTTAATTGTTGGATGTGGTTGGTTAACATTAATACAACTTCATTATTTAGGCGAGAGGAAGTTAAAGAAAAACTAATCAATAAATCAGCTGCTGGCCAAAAGGTGAATTAAGTCAAATATCCAGCATCCAGCTCTGACACACTTTATTGTGTCTTCTGTTTCCCCTTGTTTGGAATTGAGACACTAACCCTTAATATGTCTCTGCAGGAGAGTAGAAGATACAAACTGTCGCTAATTAGTCTTTGACATCAACACGAAGTATACAAATGAATGTGAACTCATTATCCCACGAAGCAGTGGGCCATATTGGCTTCCAGTCATCACAATCATTTATTTTTGAACAAGCAAAATCATTTAATTTTTAGCAGCAGGAGTTCAGATTAAATGAAACCGTGGGCCGCAGGTGTCATTAATGTGTTGCCAATTCAGAGGTAGAAGTTTAAATTTAAATTATTTTCTTTGTGAACCCTGTGTGCAAAACAGCAGCACAAGAATACCAGATCGGAGAAAGGAAATTGCTGCTTTCACCCTAAAGCTGATAGACAGGTTTTAATACCTTGATTAACACCACGTAACAACAAAATCTATAGTTAGTTTTATTATGCTGTTAAAGATCAGTAACGATTAAATAGTAAAACATGCCAGCTAACAACAAGCCAATCGAGATGATGAAATACAAAAAACAAGCAGAATTTGTTTGATCAAAAAACATATTGATCAGGGCTTTTAACAGATTGTCCCGATGACAAGCATTAAGAATAACTTTAAAGAAATAGCCAATCTTCCAGCTGATGGCCGTGTTTACTTATGTAGGTCATATAGAGGCGTCAGAATTAAAGTTCCTCACAGTAACTTTGAATAACAGTTATTAAAAATGTCACCAAATGGAACCTCAGGTAAACAGGTAAAATGTAGGTCACATTTGAAATATTTGGCCCAGAAGCTCAAACTAAATCAATCAGTATTACAGTAATACCATAAGACTGAGCAAATATGTGCATGGCATCCTGGGAAAATTATGCCGTTTTCATACCCTGAAATAAACCACTGAATCCCAAAACGATTCTCAGGCAGCAGTGAAAGCAAAATCCTTCAAGCGACTAAATGATTGATGGCCCACACACACCTCCAATTACAAACCCCCCTAGCAGCATCAGGTTTTCACCCCTGACCTTGAACAATAGAATCATCGTTAACGTGTAATTGGAGCTCAATAAGTCCTGCAGGCATTAAACTCTAACTTGCCTGAGAGGTATGTAGGGCAAAGTGGAGCACAGAACCACCAGAGGGCAATGCACTGAGCCTGGGCTGCCTGTGGGGGGCGCTAGCAAAGGAAAGACTAGAAGAACATAGCTGGAGGATATATTTAAGCAACAACAGACCAGAAGAGGAGTAAAAAAAAAATGAATGAGAATAAGAGACCCTGAATGAGGAGCGTATCAACAGATATCTGTACTTGTGAATAGAGACGGGAACATTGTTGTAATGACACAAACAGACTGAGGCAAAAACAAACTCAGAGGTCTCCCCTTGCCCTCGGACAGACACTGAGCGTGGGCGGCTGGCTCGCTGCAGTTATCCGAGCCATGCGGCAAATACATTCATAACATGCCACCAAGACACCCACACCAACGTCGGTGGGCATTCCCTCCAGTGCAAAAGTGGGGGCCCCTCCCCACGTGGCACAAAGTAAATCTCCACAATGCGTTATATTGTTACCCATGACACTGTCATCAACTAAGTTTCGTGGGAAATGCATTTGAAGAAGTCATAGCGTTTACCGACTACTGCTGCTACTACTACTACACTAGAGATTTGTGATGATTCAGCGTCAAGCTGCCGTGTGTTTGACTGCCATAGAGTGCAAAGTACGGCTGGTCTCAGTGGAAATACGGCTTGATCACATCGCTAACACTAACATACGCTGAGCAAGAGATGAGTTACAAAGACACACTGATAAGTACATCCCATTTAGCTGACTTTAAAGGAATAGTCCGACATGTTTTGGGAAACATGCTTGTACGTTTCTTTGCAGAGATGAGGAGATCGATACCAATCTGTGCTGTGAATAAGAAGCCGCAGCCGGTAAGCTGAGCTTGACTGGAGGATATAGCCATGTGCGTCATTTTCTCCTTTGAGATGTGTTAAAGCTGTGTACACTCCAAGCAAATGAACACAAATGAAGGAATGTAAAAGAGAACGCCAGATAATTCCCTGATTGTCCATTGAGTGAATCACACAGCCATTGAAACTTTTCTCCACAGAGTAAATAGCTTAAATTCACTGAAACCACCCACACTCTCATCCTGTACTTTCTTACACAACAGTTACAGATGGCTGAATGGCCTCAGCAATAAGCTTGCAGTAATATATGTCTCTTTTTTATATATTCATAATCAGTCATCGGTGATTATGAGAGACAGCGCAAAACAATGTTGCGGCCCATTTGTTTGGTGCTATTATCTGAATCCTGCGTAAGACATTAAACCACAACTTGGTATAGCACAAAACACACAGCAATAAGAACAGCATGTCTAGCTTTTCGCCCATGGCATCAAAGCACTGTTTTGCAGTCAATAACACATGCTACGCAGCTGGTGAGTGTTTGTAGAACGACTCACAGTTTTATGATTTTGCCTACTTTCCATACAAGTTGCCAAAAAAGTGATCAAGTCCCTAACCTTCTGTTATCAGCGCCGAGTCCAATTAGCTGAGCGACACTGTGTCACACTGATAAATTCTCTGTGGCTCTGCCATCTGTAAACATTTAGAGAATGCATTTTGTGCGCTATTAACTCCTTATCTTAATTTTAGTTTTTTTTCAGAAATGGCTGCTTTCACATCAGCGTCAAATTTTGGAGCGGGATTATTCTTTAGCCGTGCGAGCACCGGGACTCTGGGGATGGCAGTGTAAGGCTGACCCGGACGCTTCCAAGCTTCAACCGTTGCCATTGTAATAGACATCATTGTTGTTGTTGTTTTAACATACAGTACATTTCCCCAAAAGTCACAAATAGCCCATGTAATTAGGAATAGTAGTCACACTTTATTCATTAAGCATCTAAATGTTTTATTATTAGTGGGCGGCGCTGCTCGAGCAATGAAAGGCAGCGGAGGAGATCGATAGACAGTCTCAATGAAGCCAGGTCTTTTATTTTATATACTGACATAGGCTTCAGTCTATGTATCTATGACAATAATAGCAAAGTAAAGTACAATATGAGTGAATAATGGCCGCAAGTTTGACAGCATGGGTAGTCGCCGCTGTCCCACCGCCGTTTTAATGCAGCGGATTACAAGAGCACCAACCATGACGGCCACAATGGGATGCTTCACACATAAACATGCCTTCCTCCCCCGTCTGCAGTACTAATTAGCCAATATTAGCATGCTAACATGGTCAATTAACACGGTAAACATTATACCTGCTAAACATCAGCATGTTAGCATTGTCATTGTGAGCATGTTAGCATACAGATATCACCATTGAGTTCAGCGTCACACACCTTCTTGCTTGGATTGAGACTCTTGTTTAGAAATGAGTAGCTTAAGAGCACCAAAGAGGAAGTTTAATTGAAATCCAGTCAAGGTGCAGCATACTATAAGGTATAATTTAGGCCTACCACAGTTTAAAGGATAGAAGGAAGCCGCCATGACTTGGAACAGAGCCTCAACCACCTGTCAATCAATGCCAGACAGGCCATTATAAAGCCGGTCGTCTGCACTTGTCCGGCTGCTGGCAATGAACGCAGTCAGACGTTTCCTCTGGACAGCTCTCACCCTCAAGGTTAGACAGCTTTTCAGTGAAGCTCTTTCTCATTCATTCATTCTTACATTCTTCTTTGCCTCTGCTCCTTCCGTTTCCCTGCATCCCATCTCTCCTCTGCGATGATTTAATACCAGCTGTCTGCTCTCTCTTCCCCTCCATCCCTTTCTCTCTCAGCCTGATGAAGTCAGAGTGCAGCTCTGATATAAACATCCACTGCGGGCCATCCATAGTGATCTCATTACACGCGGCTGCAGGGGAAACTGTCTTAACCAATTTCACAGCTAACCTCCCCCTCCCTCCTCCTAGATACATCAGGGTCAAGTAAGCAATCAAGGGGCCAATTGTCTAAACAGGATGCCAGTTGAATAGAAGAAACAGAAACGATGCGGCAAGTTTCCAATTAAGCATCAAAGAACAACGCCCCCTAATTGTTTTGCACTGAGAAACCTCTCGAGTGTGACTTGTGCAATGGCAGTATTAACCCATAGTGTATCAATAATTAAGCTAACAGGAAGGAACGCTGAAATATGCATTATTGTGTGACACAGCACATTATTAGACAATACGTTTTTAATTGCCTGAAATCTGACTGTGAATGGCGACAAGAATCATTGGAGGAAAATGGAAAATAAACAACGAAAGACACAGTATATATAAATGTTAGACCTCATTAGGCTCCATGTCCCCGTGTGACTTAAACGCGCACATATTAGCACAATGTCTCGCCACAGATTCAAACAAGAAAGGACAACTGCAACAGTAATTCAAAGTACAATTCTCACTTAATGTTCAGGTAGAAAAGTACTAATTACTTGGCAATTAACATCTGTATAGTATAATAACTTTGATTAAGCCAAAAGCTGTCAGACTCACTAAAGGCGTTTATTATTTCCATTACATATCTCTATACTAACTGGGTGTGTGGCTAATTGACAGCAACTGGGTTATCACATTTCCAAATGTGGTCACTGTGACACAGGAAGTTGTTTAGTTTTGAAAAAAAGCTTCCACAGAAATGCTCGGAGTAATTCAGTAGACCGCAAATTCGTGAAACAAACAGCTTGAAGATGAAACTGATCAGATGTTTCCTTGGGGAAATGATCTGTATCCTGACAAAATCATAAAAGAAAACATTTTGAACATTTGTATTTCTTTTGAGACAGCCAACTAATACAATCAGCGGTTTGCAGCTATTGTTGCCACAGAACGGACGCACTTCTCTCTCTTG
Organism: Anarhichas minor; assembly: GCF_050575085.1. Classification (NCBI taxonomy): domain Eukaryota; kingdom Metazoa; phylum Chordata; class Actinopteri; order Perciformes; family Anarhichadidae; genus Anarhichas; species Anarhichas minor. Next base: position 5,014,612 of record NW_027466474.1, on the reverse strand, counting down.
TATACAAAAAGCGTCTTGGCTCTACAAACATCCATCCATCCATCCTTCCAGACCGTTACAATAAATGCCACTATAAAAGTCCTCTTACCGGATGTTGTGGGACTTGCGTTTGATCTCGTTCCAGCAGTGGTTCATTTCTCCTGTTTGGTGCGGGCCGCCACCTCTCAGTGTCCTGCACTCGGCCCCCTCCTCCTGGCCCTCACCGTCCACTGTGGACTGGCACGGCACACAGTGGCATCCCGGCCACGAGGGCCGCCCCGCAGCTAAGGACAAGAAACAGCAGGGGGACACCCAGGTCAGACAATTTATTTTCCCTTTTTTGGATTGAGTCTGCTAATAATTAATATTCTGTTCTGATATATAAAGCAACAGATGGTAGGATAACAACTTTTTGGCGACCTCAGGGGTTTATCAAACAAGACGTTGTGGAAGACAAAACAACGTAAAGTTAAATTAAAATTCACAAAACTCCATAAAATGTTCAACTTTTGCCACAACGCAACATCATCCATCAAGGCACTGCACGGGTCCATCAAATACATTCAAGCACATGTTTCTGGTTGATTACTTTGCAACATGAATGAAGAGTTTCTACCGTTCACTTTGCAATCGTCGAGCAAAAATATAGATTCTACAGTGACAACTTTCCAGAGCAGTAAAAACCTAACTAAATCTAGTAATATAAACTAATGTGCAGTGTTGTAGTGTCTGATAAGCCTTCCAACTTGTTGTCTCTCAAGTGCAGCCACTGTTTTCCGTCTAACCACCCACTCAGAATGAGCGAGCAGAGAGCAACATACTGTACCACACCAATGTTATTGAGTCATGTTCCTATAGACAAAAATGTACTTTATAGCTTTACCCATATTCACATTTGAACACATTTATACCAAACCACTCTAAAACCAACAAATAGAAATCCTCATTGACATAACATTCTCCATTTTGGGAGGGGAGCAGCAGGTTTACTGTTAGTTAAGACTTAAGACCTGATCAATGAAAGGGGAAACATTGGGACACATGAATCCTTAACACGAATGATCTGTCTAGTCCATGACAAGAAAATGAAAAGACTGTGCAGGGCAGAACCTGCATTTCTGATTTAAAAAAGAAATAGGTCAAAATGAGCTGAACAATAAAGCAGCAGGGAGATACCTACAGTCTACCTCGAGGTAACACACCCACCTTGTTAAAGAAAAGCGCCAGACACACACACACACACACACACAGAGAGAAGTCTCGTCAACAAATCAGAGTCAAATTGAATAACTGTGTCCTGTGTGCAAGATAGAAAACCTGAATCATGAGACGCCAGCAGTTTCATCCCATTATTCCATTCCATTAAACTCAAGGAAACAAACGCTGATAAAAAGCCTCTTTTTTCACAGACTTTCAGAGTGAGGGGGCATGTGAGGCTAGACCTGAAGAGGTGCAATCCCCTTGATGGCGCTGTGGGGGAAAAACATTTCAAGGAGGCAGCCCACACATGCACACACACACACGCCACAATAAGTGGCAGAAGAAGCTTTCCTCGGTTCACAGGTCATGATAAATCTTGTGTTTGGTCACTGGGCTGTCAGAGGCTTCTTGTCTTTTCCGTTCATTTCACAACCTTTACCTCTGCAGCAGCTGGGCCTCTCAGCTAACACCTTCAGCCTTATAACACACACACACACAGTATAACCAGGAGCTTCCCTTCTGCTTCGTCAGAAGGCTCTTATCACATCGGTTTTTTAAACTGGTCAACCCAATTCCTCCCTGCTGGAGGGCTCAACCTCCAACCTTTACAGCAGCAGTCAGCCATCCATCTAAGGCGACACACACACACACACACACACGAATTGCATTCAATTGGTAATAAAGTCATCAAAACACAAGTCCTTAACCATTTACTGGGATCATTTGTGGAAACACTAGTTGTAGCTTATGATTTTTTGGTTTTTATATCACCAATAGGTAATTCAAAATTGTATTTATACGCATTTAACATTGTTTCATGTTTATTCAAGCTGCGACGATTCGTCAATAGTCGATTTGAATCTCTGGTGCCAGCGTCTCCAATGTGGGGATTTTCTGCTTTTCTCTGTTTTATATTATGTATTTATATCATTCAATCTTTTTTTGCACCATTTGTATTATATTATATATTTATATAATTATATATAGACTTTTTATTTATCACGTTATTGTTGATCATTGTTGCTTTTCATATATATTTATATAATACTTATAGATATTATTTTTTATTACTACTGTACATAGCAGTGTTGTCTATTTTGTTCCTTTATTTGTTCAGCTTTGTTGTCTCTTTAGCTGTTAAGTCAGTTTCAATGTTTTTTTTACATTGAGATGCACCTTGCACGTGCATGCACACTTAAGGCCAATAAAGGTGATTCAAAGCTGAATATCTTTGGGTTTTGGACTGTTGATCGGGCAAAACAAGACATCTGAAGAGATCACCTCGAATTCTGGGAAACTGGGATGGAAACTTTCAGATGTTTTATAGACTAATGATTAATCGATTAATAATGAAAATAATCAAAAGAAGAATCAATAAAGAAAATCATTGGTAACAGCCCTAATATTTACTTTATATGTAAAATGTCTCGAGGATTTCACACGTTGAAAATGTACTTCGACTGTTGATAGCCATCTCTGTTTGGTAGAGGATCATAGTTAAGAAACACAAATTGTTTTTTTCATTGCTGTTTTTCTGGGTGGGATCATTAAAGGGTTAACCAACTCACTGTTTACCTTTGAGCGCTTCTCTCTCGAGCTCAGGTGGTTTGTCTAAAACAAATTGAGCCTGAAATGAACAAGGAAGAAAGAAATTGTGTTGCAGTGTCAACATTTGAGTGAACGACTCCCAAGGTACAGGGAGGGAAAGACTTGCAGTGGACTCATCTCCTGTCTTTATCTTCATCCTTCCTTCTTTTCCCTCCTCCTCCTCCTCCTCCTCCTCCGTACACATTCATTCTTCTCTCCACCTTTCTAGTTTGTTCTACAGACCACCTCACCCCAGATTGGCCAAATGCATTTTTTTTTCCAATTCCACATGAATCATTACCATCTCGTTCCCACTGCTGTCTCCCGTTATCTCTCCGCTTCCTTCCCTTCCTTTTCTTCCTCAGACAGCTCTGGTTAGTGTAGGTGAGTCTATGAATCAGCCCTTCTCTCCCACTCTGTCCTGCTCTCACAATATTCACTTAAAACGCCTTTATATTCTTTGTACAAAGTCGATTCACCTCACTGCTGTGTTTGTGAATAAAACATGGAAATGAGGCAGCAGAGGCTCCACACGACACAATGATCTTTACGAGACAGAAAGGCAGTATGATTGTTCGTTTGCTTTGGAAAGCTGACTCTTCAAGATGTGAAATGGAGTTGCACAATGACAACCATCAACCACATCACTGACAAACACCAAGAGGATTCCCTGGAGCTGAGAGATATAGCTCTGAGAGAGGTTTGTTTCAGGAGAGAAGAGGTAAGCGAGTGACAGACAGCGCTGTCTGCGACCTCAAATCTCTCTTCTCCTCCTTCAACTTTTTCTCAGATAGCTACCAGGGTTTCACATAAAGACAAACTCATACATCATCGTACCCGGAGGAATGCATTTATAATCTTGCTTAATATTTAAAAAATATTATATTATATATGTTCAAAATCTATCCTGCAAGTCACATTAAAAGCAAATCACAATAGGGAAATGATGTCCACAAAAATGATGTCATGCAAATGTCTCTATCATCTCCGTCTGGTAGGCACACATCAGCATCACGCAGGCATGTATCAGCCCAAAGTGCAAGGTGGGTCTGTCTCCAGCTTTAAACTTCAAAAACATGACTCAAGCTTTAAACATGCATTATTTATGGTCTTGATCGGATATGGCGTTGCTCAGTCAGGCGCATGTGCTGCGTGTTTTCAGAAGACGCTGAAAAACCAGCAGAGATTTCACTAACATGCCACAAAGTGACACAGACAATATTCATCTTGCTGCGATGGCTACGACCCTCACCTCCATGTACTCTTGACTGTTTCCTACAAAAATCATAGCTTAACTCTTTTAAAAATTGCTCAATTATGTGAACAGTGCAGACAGAATATCTGCATATTCATCTCTCGAGCCAAGGCAACCTGGAAGGACATTTTTCCAAATCAAATCAAAGGAGCTGAAGATGATAAAAGATAGCACACAGAGCTTTGCTGGATTTCAGAGCAAACGAGAAAAGACAGTTCAACTGTGCAGATAAAGCATCAGAGGATCAAAGCCACTGTGCCGCCACACCATGTCTACACATTGATATTAATCTGAAGGAATCGAGACTGTAGCTGAGATTTCCCTGAGAAGCAATAAGATAGCTAGGATTTACTCTCATTACTGGAGCTCAGCAGACAGACGCAGCTCTCTCACAATGTGCAGTGCCTACCTTAAAAGTACAGCCTTCCAGTCGTAGACTTATGTTGTTGAACCTGTCACTACGGGTAATTGAGTGTTGACAATATTTACCTTGTCTGTGGATTGGCTTGGTGGAGAATCAAGAGACACGCTGCATGCAGAGATATATAAGAAACAAACAGGGAGAGAGTGGGAGGGAGGGAGGGAGGGGAGGACAGACACAGGCATGGGGAGAGATGGGTGACCTAATAAGCAAAAATTCCTCTCTTGGTCAAAGACTTCTCTGTGCTTGTACATTCCCGCTCACACCTACATGGCCCCCCCCCCCACTCCTCAAGACCGAGAGGAAGAAAAGGCCATCTGCCTGATGTCCTTCGACCCACACACACTCTCTGACCAGTGCACAGAAAAACCTGCACTAATGGTTCCGGCTTGCAGTGCTAGAGTACGTTACCACATACAATTGATAATAGCAGATGACGTTTTTAATGTCACTTTTCTTTGTTTGGATTTTTAGCCACGCTAGCAGTATGGCAGTAGGGATAGCAATGAGTCTGTCGCTACACCGGGTTGATCCAGACGGAAATATCCCAAAACTATTGGACTGAGTTGAATTTTTTACAGGCAATCATGGTGCCCAGAGGATGACTACCATGGACTTTGGTGATTCCCCCGACTTTTCCTCTATCGCCACCACGAAGTTTTGTGACTTTGAGTGAAATTCCTCAAAAACTACTGGATGGATTGGCATGAATTTGGTAAGGGAACACTTGTGGGGTTCTTGAGCCCCAAGTTGGGAACCACTGATCTAGATTAGAAACAGGAGCAGGCAAGAAGTTTACCAGAGTTCATGACTACAGCTGTGAAACATGTCCTTCCATTCATTTACTCATCTTCTTAGGGACTTTCCTTAGGAAAAATAATTAAATAAACAACATATAAATATAGATGGAGTGGCGATGTACTGTAATGGAACTAATTTCAAACTGTAATTGAGAACACATCCTTCTGTCAGCGAGCTTAAGCCAACAACGATTTGGAAATGCTTTTACACCCACAATTACAAACACTTAACAGAAGTGATAAAGCCCATTATGCTCTGTCCAAAAGAACTGGCGAGCGCTGATACGGTCGCGCAAAACTTAGCGGCTGGGCTTCACTGAATGTGGTGAGCACTGATTTAACTTCAACAATTAAATCCCAAGCCAACAATGACTCCGTATCAGTGTCCAGGAGGCCTGCTGGTAAATATAGTCAGGCAACTGTACTCGTGCATAGGTGTGTGTGTGTGTGTGTGTCTCTGTGTGTTTATTTGTGTCCTGGCTCTTGGCTGTGTGCCTGATGAGGGTTAGTGGAGGTTGGACCACTGCCTCCCTGCTGCTCTGTCTTGCTGTCCCACAGCCCCTCAACAGCCACCAGTTAGAAGGGAGAGGGGAACACACACACACACACACACACACACACACACACACACACAAGCTCTCAGTCCCTTCTCTGCTGCTGATGCAGGATGAGCGAGCTGAGCTTCCCCTCACAGCTGCAACCGTCACACACTGCTGGAGGGACTGGAGAGGCTCCAATGACACAGCACACACATACATACATACATACTCACATAGGAACTCTTCAATACCGTCTATTAAATAGTAGGCATGCAAAGAGACACACACTTACTGTAAGAAAAATGACATCAGCTATACCCTCCACACCCCTGCTGGGCGCAGGCAGGTGTCAAACTGTTACTTTTGCCCCTTGAAACATTGCCGCACTCTTCCCGAGCTCGACTCCATTTGTCTGCAGACATGTGGCACGGTGATTTTCAATTGGAAGCACCCAACAAAACAGCAGGGGAAAGGAAAGAGTTTCACTTCCCCTCTTTCTGCCGCCGTCTTCCTCCAGCGCTCCCATAACGACTGCACATTGTCGTGCATGCAGTGTTTTGCCCTTCAACTGCCTATTTCGTGACCTTTCCTACTTTTATTATTCTTTCAATGACAAAGGAATTTCCCCCAGGAGCAAACATGGCATCTACACATTTATTTATACTTACACGGTGCCATTTTGTGGGGGGGGGTTTGAAGCGAGAGCTCGGCGGTGAAATAAGAGCTCAGCTGAGTAATTAACGTCATTACTGCTGGAGGTGGAATTGGGAAAGTCTTATTTGAACACTTTATAGGATGCTCATTGTCTTGATTGTAGCATCAGGTTCGGGTTGTTATGCTTATGTTTTCATTCAACTGCAGAGTGAGTAAAGTGCTTCCAGAGCAACTGACAATCAAAGGAAAATATTATTCTGTGATAGATTTATTTTTGTGTGTATGTAGTGCAGTAATCGACTTTATAGGCCCATACACTGGGAGAGTCGCTGGTCACCAAGGTAATCATCCCCACTGTTAGCTCTTGAAATCTCCCCTTTTATTTCCCTCAAATAACATAAAGGTTGTCAAAGCCATCAAATTCGTTTTGTAATAGCTTGTTCCACCTCTTCAATAAAGCTATATGAAGTTTACACTGAATGAAATATTGAAACCTCTGTTTCAGGCTGTATGTTTTTATGGCTGCACCATTTCATCAAATGTCTTAGATATTTTGTGCATCATTATGCACATCAATACTTTTTAGACAAAATAACTAGATTTTCAGTGCTTATGACCATCACCCGTCACACAGCGCAGCACAACTGTCATTGCTAGTTTCAGACCAATGAAGTTGCCTTTGTCTTTTTTTTGCCGCACTACTATCTTGACACAGCAGAAAGGAATTGCGCCATAGACCAGGTTTAAAGTCGCCGCAGTATTTTCCTGATATTTAAAAGGGAACATTATTCTGACAGTCAGATGGGCCTCACAACACACAAACTCTGCTGGTTACAAACACGAGGACGCGCAGCAAACCTTTCCTCCTCAGTTAGATATGTCATTGGTGCATTTGCTCATATGCAGTCAAATGGAGTTGTCCCTCTACAATACGGCAGGGACACATTAATTCAGCACCCCCCTGTCAATGAACAGCGACAAATAGTAAACAGAGCGCCTTCTTAATCAGTAAACAGAATATGAATCTCACCGATAAAATACAATTCTAGGGCTGTACCGAATAGTTGGAAGCGTTGGAGCGTGGTTCAAAAAGTTGACATTCAAATTCTAAAACATTTAAATGCCGCGCAGCTTTTTTCATTCATTTTGTCTCATTAAAGGTTTTCTGTCTCTACAGGGTACAGAAAAACTAGTTCATCTTAAGCTACACTTTTGTAATGGTGTCTTCACAGTTCTTGGTAATAAATCTTCTAGGACCTGCAGCCCTCACGAACGCAAAGAAAGTTCAGCACATTGCACAAGTCCTTGAATCACTGCATTTGCTTCCTGTGTGTAAAGGGTTTGATTTTAAAAACCTTGAAAGAACATCTTATGGTATGTTAAATATATTTGATACATTTCTATGCCCCTGTAAAGGGGCATAGAACCTGCCTCGTGTCTGAATGGTGCTCTACTCTAGAGATAAAATGGCTTTTCCTCCACCATCCACTGAGGTAAATATCTGCGGTTGCACTTGCTGCTGCCCCGATGTTCACCAGCTTGTTTACTAACTTTGGCTGGCATTCGGCGCTGAGCAGGCAGTCTACGGTGGGCTTATAGGAGGTTGGTAGAAAACAGCTGCCTGCTGCGTCTGGAAACGATCATGTTAGGTGAAGTGAGAGTGAATAAAAAAAACAGAGTAGCTGTGGCCACACGACCAACACCATGAGCTAAAATAGGCTAAAAGTCTCCTTTAAACTGAAGGGGAAGCGCAGAGTTGGGTGATAATCTTCTTTGGGTTTGTCATTAGTAGAAACACCTTTTAAGAAGTAATTTGGTTCATTAATAAAATAAAATATTGATTAATTCAGATTTAAGTTTTCATATTCACCAGAACTTTTGACTTTTTATTAAAGAACCAAATATTTTCTGATGCAATTGTTTATCCTGTTTACTGATCATTTAACAAGGAGAGTTTCATGTTCATCCAAGCCTTTGAACTGCTTCAAAGGCCAATAACCAAACATTTGAACAAAATGAATATGACTTTTACTTAAAAAACCCAGGACACGCTGAACAACTCCCCCAGCATTGACGAAAACAAGGCTTTTAGCCCTCAATAGTAAGCACAAATGACTTGATAAGATGGACTTGTTTTGCAGTGTGCCCTGAGTGGTCTCTGCTTCCATAGCAAGGAATAGATCACAGCAAAATGTCCACTTTACTAAGCTGCTTTGTTGATGCCACTGGTACAGACAGCATCCTAATGAGCTTATTGTGAACACTCCCCATTCTCATTTCATGCAGTCAACTTGGCCTCTCCCGCTGTCTTTTGCAAGAAAATTGAATCTACAGCTGTGTGACCTTAATGAGAGATGAAAAATCTCTTATGCAATCTCACACACAGCTTATTTAATCATAATGTATTTCAATCTGCGTGTGTGGGCACGGTGCATGTGAATATCCACCTTGAGATTCACGTGTCATCTGTTTATTATAATTATGTTAATGACTAATGGAAGGAGCTTCACATGGTTCAAACGTAGGTAGCGGATTGAAGTCTTTGATCTATTTAAAGGCAGCGGATGACAGTTGAGGTATTTCATCCTGTATCAAACAAACGAAAAATAGCTCCTTTGCTTTAAATTGAATCCTGAAAAACGACAAGCAGATAGGAATCAAAGTTACAAATTAAAAACAGAAGACCACAAGGCTTGAAATTACTGGTGAAGGAATTTGAAAATGAACTCTTCTGATTTTAGGCTCATTACTGAAGCAAAACCAAAAATAAATGGTGATTAACTTAACAGATTGGAATACTTTTCTCGGATGAATGATTTCAAGCACACCTTCAAAAAACTCGAGAGAGAGACGACTGAAAAATACACGGGCAGAAAATGCAGAGGAACGCCTGTCAGACTGAGCAGCCAGATGTACAAATCCAATTCTGCTGTGGGTTTTAAAGATGATACAACTGCTGATATCCAGTCCATTATAACTCAAAATGAAGTGCACTAAATGTCCGTATTGTAATCCCTGTAAAAGAAAGTGATATAAGTAATGCAATGTTGTGTTTAAGATGCATGCAATCCTTTCAGTCTGCAGTGGTGTAATGTATACAGAATGTGACAAGGCAACTGGCGAGCAGAGCTGGAGTAACACACCACTGAAGAGGGTTTAAAACATATCACTTCATACCTTAAACAGATTGTGTAGTCTTTTATAATGACAGTGGAAACCTCTCAGTGATCACGTCTGTCTCGGTCAAATTGATCACTATAAGTGGATGATTATTATTAAAATAAAATAAAAACACCTTCGCTATTAACTCAATTTGAATGACTATTTCAAAATACAGTACATTTGCTTCAACCACAGGTGCTTTCTCCGTTTCCTGTTAATTCTGTCCCAAGATTTTTTTATCCATATAAGCGATTGATCACTGTAACGTGATCAATATGAGCAGTTTTAGCTGTATATCAAAAGACATTTTAGGAATTAGCCAAGTAGTAAAAGCGGTTATCTCAAAGAGATCATACTCATAAAGGCAACAGCTGCATTGTTTGTGCAAAAAAAAAAAAAGTCAATAAATGAAGACAGACCCTCGGGTTTCCAATACCCATTTACTGAGAAGTGCATCTGCTGAGTTTAGACTTAATTAAAGAAAATGAACACAAAGAAATGCACATGCCGCCTTACAATTACTGTGTAAGCAGCGCTGATTAGAAGCCAACCTTGTCATTGCCTCCTAACAGGCAGTGCTGTGTGGAGAGGGAACGCCTGGTTGAGAAAGGAGGTAATTTAGCAACCGCAATTGAAATCCCTACTAATTAAGATGAGCTCTCTTCCACTGCAAAGACTACGAGATGAAATATTCAGCTGGGAGAGAATGCATTTTCCTAGAGTCAGCTGAAGTTTAACACAAAAAAGTGTTCCTGTTTTCTGGTTCATCACTCATTCCACATGCTGCCACAATGGCTTGTTCATCATGCTGTATATATTATAACTGACTTTACTGTACTTGTTTGGACATATTTATTATAATATTATAAAGTAGGTCAGAAAACCTTGCAAGTTTATTGTGACTAATCACCAGATGCTAAAAATCAGGCCATCCATTAGTTCATCCACCCTTCCATGGAAAATGTCACAGTAATTTGGTTTAGCGATGTCACAGCAGCCAACAACATAAAAAATAATGCAAATGAAGAGCCAGGGTTTTGTTATAGCCTTGTGTAGCATTTAGGATTAATAGTGCATGTATGAAACATCTGGCAGTCTCTTTAACTGAGGCAGCTAAACTCTGCGTTTTCTAATCTAAAGTTTTAATGATTAAAATAACAGAGCACATAAAAAGCACAAAATAAAAGTAATACTAACTACGTCCTTTAATTTGAATTCCACAGGGTAGGTACTGCTGACCCTGGCAGACCCGACTACCCACCACTTTGGTTCCAAGTAATGCAGTTGGACTCCTCATTTCACCACAACAGCTTTGTGTATTTAGTGTTTGTCCTTTCCCGGTTTGATTAGCCCCCATTGTAACTCTTCACATTTTCACTTTCTGAAAAGTCTCAGATGCAGAACACAAACAAACTAAAGTATCAGCTAACAGGAGAATATAATATCACAAGTGTCTTCACAATGAAAAATACTAACAAATGCTAAGGATAAGTGTAAAAAGGGTGTTTCAATGAAAATAAAACCACAAACAAAATAACAAAATACAGCCTGCAGGCATTAGCTTACCTCTTGCACGAACAGTGCTAAGGTCTTCCCTGATGCAGGTAACCATAGAGGAAAGGTGTTCTTTAATATTCACTCCATGGTTTCAGAATCCACAACATCAACCTCAATCAGAATAGTTAAGAAGCAAAGAAAAATGAAAATGGCTAAACCAGAATCTGACTGTTCTTTGGTGGGAGAAGCTGCAGAAGCTGGGGATGAAGGCGGAAGTGATAGGCCTTCTAAAGCAAACAGAGGGTGAGTATCAACGGGAAATTGGGGCTCTACTGGAGCATCTACCCATCCTTCTTCATTATCATCATCCTCTTCCCCAGCCAGTACATGCACCTCCTGCTCAACTGCAGGCATATCCGAGCTGACATTTACGAAAGGCTTGGATTCCAATTCAGCGAGCGAAGGTTCAAATGCGGTCATTTTTTCCAAAGACATGATGGGAGGTCACTAGTGATGGTTGTGATTATAACATAAAATATCATCCAAGACATACAGGTCTAAAATATACACTCAATAAATATAGTTACGTAACAGACATCAAAAGATAAGACGCAACTCTATTATAAAGATAGATATTTAAATTTTTGTCAGTCAAAAGTTTTACGTCAACGCTCACAGTAACGTCACAACCACACAGAGATGTGTCGTCGGTGTGGAAGTTCGCAATTTGCTACAACTGCAAGTTCAAAACAAGCAGAGGAGGAACAACCTTAGAAACATTTGGAATAACTAACTTAATTAGACAGTTATTTGTACTATGATTCAATCATTCAATCAATTGACAAAAGAGCGGTGACACAATTTACACAAAAAAGTTGGTAAACTCTTCTCTTCCTAATCAATGGGGTAATCTGTAGAATACTCAATTGCTAAAAGCATCAACAGCTGAAGCCCTAAATGAAATCAATGAAAACTGTTGAATATTTATGCAAATGATTCAGTATTCTTTCCTCAGAATTAAAAGTAAGATTAAATGTATTTAACATAATCATTTTTTTTGTTACTTGAATTATTTCAAGGTCACCAGTACGCAAGAGACAAATTCTCTGAAACTACCAAAAGCTCTTGCTTTGGTTTTTGAGGTCTCTAGGTTGGCAAGTAAACACGTAACCTCTGAGGGAGGAATCATGAAAGTGACGCCTTTGCAACATATAAGTTAGCGTTAGAGATTAGTTTTTACATTTACCTTTTTATTAAGTAAATATTGACAGGCATCATTATGTACGCTCACTGAATAGGCTACCCTTCCTGTTTCTAAGATGAGTTTCAGACTAGCTGTCTGAGGCTAATGTGTTGCTATTGCAGTGTTGACTTATTAAACTATTACCTTTTATGTTACTCTTTTACTGTTGGACTCTTCAACAATTTTGTTGTTGCAATATTGTTCTCACAGTTTCACAACTGCTTCCAGTAAAATAAATCCTCGATCTTTGACCTTTATTGGAATTGTGCGTAGCTTGCCGCATAACGGTGCACCTACACACTGAAAGATTTACAGAGAGACAGATGCACAGTAAATGTGTGACATGTTACAAAACATCTAATTTCAAGTCAGAACTGTGAACTGCTAAAAGATATTCCTCTGAGAGAGCTTTCGATATCAATGGAGAATAAGGTATAATTACTGAATATTCACAGTAACTGCATGCAGTGTCGGTATGCGCTAATGATGAGCATTCATGGTAATAAAGGCGGCAGAAAGCCCAAATCAACAGGGAAAGAGCTTTAATGGATTCAACACTCCTCAGAGGCTCATTTGAAAGCACACACCTCATTATAACAGCAAGAAAAGGCTTTTGACAGGGTGTGGTGTGACATTTGGCTCTCTGCTTAACTGTCCACACTCTCTGGCCTGGCAACCTTGTCACTTCCAATTTGCTGAGGGAGCCATACAGATTCCAATAGACGAAATCAGGTTGACAGCCTGCTGTCCATTAAAAAGGTGACAATGAATTCCACAGGATATTTGCAGCCCACAGCGTGAGCTGCAGCATAAATCAGAGTTGCACTGAGAGAGCACAGCACTTAGCAGCAGCAGCGCCAAAAAGAGGAGGAGACGTAAAACACACAGGAGACGTTCAGATTTAACAAACATTGCAATAGAAATAGAAAATGTAACAATGATGCTTTGCCTGTGTCACAAAACCCTGGGACACAAACTGTGGTTGAATAACTATGTAATTGGGACAACCGCAAATCAAGTGTGAAAGCAGCTGTTTGCTAAAACAGGGTCATGTCTGTTTTCTTCTCACTGAACACAAATAAATTAATTAAAGAAATATGTTTCAAGAATCATTTACATGCAGCAAAACAGGACAGACTACATGGGAAAACACTGGGATGAAATTGGGACAGCGAATCATCACCAGTTGAAGAACAGAGAGCTTATTAACTTAAAATGAGAAAATGAACGTTGTAATTTCTTAAAAACCTAACCCCAATAGAAAGTCAGGCTCGAGTAAAATCAATTCTTAAGCACTGTATGCTGCTGATTAGTTGTAGACTGCAGGTAGGGGAAAAGAAAAGGAGAGAATAATTTGTTTCCATTAGATGAATCTAGGGTGGATTTTAATGCACTAATGAAGAGCTAATGATAGAGGAGAGTTTAAAATATTCAGGTAGCACTCATCCGCTATGAAACTCTGAGACCTGCATTAACATACTCTCACTGTCTTCTTGTTACCCTTCTTTATGCCCTCAATTTAAAGTCTATTCATATTTGATTAGTTCGGGGATACGAACCAAAGGGGAGTAAATCCTCTTTTAGATGCACACAACATTTGCAGTATATCATTACACGTGGTTACAAAGCTGGTTGGAAGAGAAAAGGCTGAGTAGGCCTTTGCAAACACATTCCCAAACAAACTGTCCTTTCAGTGGCGGACAGTAGGCAGAGAGCTGGGTGGAAAGAACTGACCTGACATTTAAGGCTACTGAATATACTGTCGCATAAAACTGTGAATGAATCATTTCTCCTCAGTTTGGAACAAGATGGTACGTTCCAGCAAGCCTTGTGATAATGGCCACCGATGATAAAGCGGTGAAGGCTGTTAAATGATAAACAGCGGTCGGCGCTAACAGTTTCAGCTACGGCCTGGAGAGAATACATTTTCAAACAGGACTAAAATATATTCTGTAATAGAACATTTCCCAAATCCTAAATGTGATAAGAGAGTCGCATGCTATTAAATTGGAGTAAATTGAGTTGCTTTTTTTTTTTGACCACACACTGATGGATGTTCGATCTCACTAATGGAGGAAATAGATTATATCTCAATCCATTCCGTCCAATTAGTACAAACAAATAGCGCTGCTGAGTAAAAATATGTTGAGCAATGAAACATGATGATAATGTGGAAGAAAAAGTATTCTGATAATTTGCCGACAGTAAGTTAAAAAAGCAATATGACAATATAAAAAAGTTAAAAGAACTTATAATGCCGAATCGTTCATTTATATTGTCATACAGGCCTATAAAGTTTTTTGATATTATACTATTATTACTAATGCACTACTTTGTTGTTAAAATTTTAACCACTTTATTGTTTCATAAACTGATCGGTTTTGTATGTAAAATCTTAATCTGCATACTAACAAGTAACTGTATTTAGTCAAATAAACTTCTTATATACAGTCTTTGCTCATGACGCAGAAAAACTGTGTACATAGACCTAAGTTGAAACAGGAAGTCTATCTGAAAACTGCGATAAATTTAAAAAAATGTTTGTGTAACATTTTTTCCATTTGCGCTTTGTTACAGCATGTTGTAAGTTAGTTTGGCTAACCGGTTTAAAACTGACCGCTTGTGCTACAGATCTCAGTAGCGAACTTGTGGAGTACAATATTACTATTATTATTAGGAATAAAAACTAGAGAACAACTTTATGGTGCATTACCGTCACCAACTGGAGTGGAGTGTAGATCGGGAAACGCACATACGTGGAACAGCAGAGCCACGTGCCTGCAGCGGACCTCTGATAGCAGAAAGTATGCCCGAGCCCGATTGTGGTATCATGCTAGCATTTTCTAATTAGCACTAAACACAAAGCACAGCTTAGGCTGATGTGAATGTCATTCATTTGCAGGTGTTTGGTCATAAACCAAAGATTTATTTTTTTTAAATATCATAAAACAAGAGCGGCACTGGATAAAAAGTCAGGTTACAATTCATCCTAAGGGACACATGATTGCCTGCTCCAAATAGAGCGGCAATCATCAAATAGTTGCTGAGACGTTTCACTCTAAAATGTCAGCCTGCTGGCAGTGCTACATCAAAAGTCAGGGGATCAAAAAAAAGTCAGTAGGATTTATCCTCTGGGGACCGTGAATGCATTTAAAACATTTCATTGTAATCCACCCAATAGTTGTTGAGATATATCTTTGTGAGAGCCATGCAGCTAGTGTGGCTAAAAACTATTTACTTTGTAACATTAAACTAGTTTTAATACACAATTTAGTTGCGTAAAATGGAGCAAATTGTACACAAAACATGATAATATCTTATTTGATTATGATTGGATATCAAACAAGAGTCAGTGCTGCCAATGAATAGAGCCAGACAATCATGTGTGAGCTCATTGTATCTTGGGACGGCCCAGGTGGCACAAAGCAGCACTGCCAGCTTTCACAGACACCTCCCACCTATAAAGCCCCTGATTGACACCGACACATTTGATCTGCAGCCTGACAGTCACCTGCAAAAATGTCTGTATACATTTGCTGCTCTTCTCTGAGCAGCACACTTTGCCCTCTTAGTGTCAACTCATCGTGAAATCAGAACACACACAGAGAGCATTGGGGTTGACACTGACAAGATCTCATGAAATAATTATGGTCCGATTCCCAGCCAAAGCTAGACAGAGAACTCTCACAGGACATGGCATCCATCCAGGTAGTTTCTCATTCATGTACTCCAACTTATTATGTAATATTCAACAAAAGCAAACTGATTCTATCAGGAGAACTTCTCTGGAGTTTGGTCAAGATTTTCCATATGAACATGCAGGTTCTGTTTGATTTCTGGTGTCAAAGGTTGTAGCCACTAATGCTTGCTGCAGTTCCTGGCGTTGCTACTAATGAAAGCATTGCTGAGGGAGGACAAATAAATGGTTGAGTACTTTGATTAGTGGTTCACAGAGTGCAATAACCACAGGCACTGCTTCCTATAAAGATCTTTCATTTATGACTACATCACTGTGTTTCTACAGTTAGTTTCTCCACTAACACCCAAAGGAGACATCCTATAACCAATAAATAAATAGATGTTTTTCACTTGTCAGATTATGTGGCTAAAACCTGCATTTTTTTCTACCTTTTCAACTTAATTCCAGACACATAAATATTTGAAGCGCCACACATACCGCACCCACAGATGATGGAAGAAATACTTAAAGATCACTGTGTCTTTTTTGTGCTCCAGTGAGGATGGAGTCCCGATGGAAAGCAAGTCCTTAATCAAGAGTCTAACCAGACTCATAAACCATCCTGAAAGGTGTCCCCGAGGTACCTTGCTGGGTAAACAATGCCATCAGATTTTACCACATGCATGTAATTAACATTTGTATTCAGTGCCACGACGATATTTCCTCTTGATTAAATAAATATTGAGCGACACCTCCGTGAGAAATGCTGTCTTCTTTTTTTATTGTTTATTTTTATCCAGCCAAGAGCAGAAACTGGATTAAATAGAGGGGATTTTCAAAAGCATAAAACAGGACAGGGAAGGTATTTGTGGAGCACAAAAATAGCAAACCCCTATAAAAGCAAGTCCACTCCCCCCCCCCCCCCTCCGAGAGAGAGAGAGAGAGGCAGTGGCCCTGCTTCAGTTGTGAGCACTATCCACAGTGGCACATACAGCTTTTATGGGCCGGCCATCAGTGAGCAGGAAGTGAAGAGAGAGCTGGTACATGGTGACATGTCCGATTTATTTTTTTGGTTTTTGCCTCTGAGAGGCAGGTGAAATAGTGAGAAAGTGATGTACTGTGACTACTAACTTTGAGACTTCAATTAATCAAGCTTAACCATTCAATTCATTTTACATCATGCCTGTTACAGAAAATGAATTACCCTAACGTTCTTTTTGCTAAATTAATTATGAAAGAAAAGCCATTTAAATACACGGATAGAGGAGATTGTTAGCAGAAGAATGCAGCGAAGGGAATGGCGAGTTTGTCAGCATGAGATGATGGGATCATAACTTTGAAGCTACGACAGCTTCATGCCTGAAGCCAGCTGACGTGTGTACTCTCTCTCAAGAAAACATGGGAGCAAGGGAGTGAGAAGGGACTGTGGGAGAGAGAGGCTTTGAATCTCATAGTGCTGCCATGCAGCTTCATGTTTGGTACCCCATCAAAGAGCACAGAAAAACATGCTCTGTTTTTCCATTAATCTGCACCACTTCCTTTTTTCTTCTCCCTCGTTACCCCCCGCTCTTTTACTCAATCCCCAGGACGGCGGGAGATGTTCAGGGCGACGATGGCATTTTCTCGTGTCTCTCGTTTTCTTTTTATTCCCATTAGCCTCGAGTTGTCACAATATACCTGACACCAGCGTAACACAGAAAAAAAAGACGAGCAGAGAGACGAGTGACAAGGAAAAGTGGGGTGATGAGGGACGCAGGGACCGTCGATGAGAACGTGGGGAGGGAAAACAACAAGGAACTAGTCGATGAGAGACAGGGATCTGAGCGGGAAAGAGCTTAGCTGTAATCAACGAGGGCAAGCCCCACCGGAGGAGAGACGGCCTCTGAAGAAACAAGTCAACATTTCCAGGAAAACTACTCACTTAGACAAAAACCTCTCACAGTATGGGACACCACAGCAGCATATGTTTCAGGGTGAACTGACTGCCTGTGTTAAACCTCACACTGTTTTCCTGAGAGCCATCAGTCACATTATTGAAAACATGTTGTCGTCATGGCGACGCCATCTCTCCACCATCTCGGGCCGTATTTCCCGCGTGTGTTGTTTAGTTTTTCCACACCCAGTCACACTCTGCCTGCCCCCGCCACTTACCCTCAGTGAGTTGTCCTCGACTGTGGATCCCCTGACTGACTGGCTGGCTTTGCTATCATCTACTTGCTGCTCCACAGCTGCTATTTTTGACTTGTCATAGCAGGGAAAAGGGATGGCTCTGTTCCATTTCAGTGCCAAGCCAACCTTTGTCACTGAGACGCATGCACACACCTGGGATTTTCCAACTGTGACAAATCTAAATGTTGGCTACCCTAAAGTAGGATATAAATAACATTGACCGGAGCGATTAGACTCTAAACTGTCTATAGGGCATTTTGACATATTAAAGTAGAAGTTGTAAATCATGACATTAATGATGGGAAAATTCCATTTAGCGGCTTCAGTTTTCAGGGACCTGCTATTGTGCATGCTGGCTTACTGTCACACTGTCACGGCTTACTGAGACACACTTGAATACAACAGAGCCGTCTGTTATTAGTAATACCTGACAAGTCAAAATGTCTGCTGTGAAAAAGGCATAATGTTAGAATAAAGACACTTCTTTATTTTCAGACGCAAGATTCTATTTGCCAAACTTGCATATTTGCAGACGTCTGAGCTTGCACGGAAATAGTAAGCACAAATTCTGAATATATTGATCACAAGGGCTTCAGTTGAAGCAAACGAGAGGCAGAACGCATACTTGTAGTAGCTGATCCAAGTGTGACCAACGTGTTTAATTAAGGGGTCAGTCATCTGAAGTGTTTAACGTATGGTTGAACAGGGGCTGAAACTCCTTCGCCTACACCTCTCCTACTTCAGCTTTAGGGGGATGAAGTTTGACAACTTTTGCATCTTCCCAAAACTTTTAAATTCTTTCCACAGCTATTTCTGTCACGTTTTAGCCATGTGCAACAACATGAACCCTTTTGCCTTGTGTTGTGATGTGGTGTGACTTTACACAAACCAGTTTGGCTTCCAGCATACTGTACCTCGGCCTTTCGTCTCTTAGTTTCCTGCGGTCTTTATGCCACATTGCCTATATGTTGCCTTGCGGTGCAGCCCGAATGCCTGTACTGCTCACTGACTTCTATGTCTGTAGTTGTGGTTTTGTCTTTGCCCTCAACATTTGTTTACCTGGACAGACCAACATTTGAGTAAAGTCTGTTTTTATTTAATATGCCTTGTCCCGGGAGTCTGCTTTTGGGTCTCAGTTCATTAAATGCAACAACTCAATCCAATGCGTCTGAGCATGCCTCTAAACCGAGGCTACATAAAAATTTCAGATGCGAAAGGAAAGCAAAACAGTTTCACTCTCACAGCAGCGCTTGAGAGGCCATTCAGTAGCAGACTGCAGGCTAAATACATCTCTGTCCCTTGGTAGGTTTGTGTGTTTGTGTGTTGGCTGGCAGACTGGTTAAGACATTGGCTGTCACTGGGATTTCTACTCACGCTATTCTGCCTGGCATTATTACACCACCCATCACTCAGGCCAAGTGTGTACATTATTCATGCCCCCGTAGGAGTTCATCAGAGGCTGTGACCGCAAGGTGCTTTGACAGCGCTCTCAATCACAGGCGCCCACGCCGTCTGCTCATCCGACCCCAGCGTGGCACGGCAACCTATAGTCCAGTTAAGTTCAGCTGTGGAATCAGGCCCAGAGCTGGGTGTAATTGACCAGCATCCATTCACAAGTAAATCCAAACATAAAGCAATCTGGGAACTACCTTCAATGGAGGGTCTCTGAGAAAGCCTGCGGGTCCACGACGCCCGCCACACAAATAACGACCCGCGCCACACATTGCAGCTCACGCTTGTCAACTTCAGCACACTCCTGGGTAACGGATAGCCACGGGTTTTTATTAACTTGTTTGTTCAATTTCACAGAGCCTCATAACTCCTGCCGCCATCACACATGCGAACACAGAACTTTTCAAAGCAGCGTATGGCCTGTGAGCCGAGATGTGCGTTGCCACTCTGCCGCTCAGATGTGTCCTGTCATCCTTCACAGCGACAAATAAATTCTAGCAGGCACATCTTTCTGCTGACAAAGTAAAGAGTGGCCTGCAAGGCTAGTTACCTAATATTACTGCAATTGATATAGATACATGTGATCACAGCTGTCCTGCTGCCCGAATCCACCGTTCAGTCAGTGAGTGAGTCAAGGTGAGGGTTATTCATGACTCTGAGCCTCTCTGATAATGTGGGTGAGGTCTGCCACCATCAGAGTCATTTCTCGCAGTGTGATACCACTCAAATCCTTGACTTACTACCTCACAGGGCGGCAGACCCAGAGCTGCTTATAGAACTCTAGGCCCTCTGTGATTAATACTTTAAGCCAATCACACCTGCATTTTAAAGTACAAAAAGCAATTTCAGGAAGGTAACACCACATTGTCTTTAGCTTTTCAAACAGATAAGCTCTATAGGGAGAGCTAGCTTTGCAATTTCTCAACCTGAAAATGATCAGTTTTACTTCGTAGCAGCCTGGATATTACATGTTACACTGCAACTTAAATAATTAAGTCAGCAACTGATCTATATGTATGCACATATTAACAAATAATGAATGGTAAAAGAATACAGTCAGTTTGAAGGATATGTCTTGTAGAAGCCGTGTGATGTGATACCAAACATTGAGTTGTACCGCTTCCTGGACAAGATAAACTGTAAGTTGCTGATAATATTTTCCCACCCCTGCCCTCGCCTGTCAGTGGGAAATAGAGCATCTCTTTCTTGTAGCATCTGGTGAAAAGGGTTCTCATACTTTAGCACATAAATGAATCCGAACAAAGCATATGTTGCAGCACAGAATATGGTTGTAATTTATGTTTGGGGAAGTGGAAAATAATTAATAATATATTATTACAACTTAAAATGTGCAAGCTTGATGACTGAAAATAGAGGAAGCTAACAGTCATAACACAAAAATGAAATAAAAACGTCAACAGAACGTGTTTCCTGTTTGTTTATGTGCTGAAAGTGGGATTTTATGAGCTGCAAAGCAGAGAGAGAGAGGAAAAACTAATTTCCTCCTCATGTAATTGATAAAGATTAGTGATCAAGTCAATATTTTGCCAGTTCATCATCATAATTAAAGCTCTCAGTATTAGTAAATGTTCAAACTGTTTATTACAGTCACCAGTGTCCATGGCTCTGCATGACCTTAGCGTGTTCTCCTCACCTTTCAGTAATAATTATGATAACATTAAAGTTGCAAGCTGCCTTCAGTGTCTCCCTTGCCTTCTGCTGAAGTTATGTTGGCGCAGACTTCAGACCTCGTGGAAATAAATAAACGGATAAAGAAAATGAGCAAAATGCAAACAGTAAATGCCTCAAGAATTCAAACCATTAATATATCCATTAGCCTGCAGCTAGAATCAACAGAGCTGTCCTCATCACCTCATGCAGATAACCTTCTCCAGCAAAGGCAACAGAGTAATGAATGTGCTGACTTCTGCAGAGCGCTCGTAGCGTCTGCCTGCAACACTATAAGCAGGGATTAACTTCTCCCTAATGAAGGGCAACTCAGTGCTGTTATTAGGACCGATGGGTACCAATGAAAAGACCCTCTGTCCGTCACCCTCACAATTACTGCGCTCCAGGATTAGCACTAAAGGTGCGAAAATGCCTGCAGAATGCAAAGTGCAGGCTGATACTTAGCAGAGTGCATACCAACACCCATTACCTGACATCTATGTATGTGCCTTTTATAGGTGCACACATAAAAGCACAAACTCACGCATACACAAAAGATCAATGACTTCTCCCCCTGAGCCCCTTGTTGCACAGCTCCACTAATGGCTCATAACACATCAGAGTGGCACATACACACACCGCCAAGCTACTTCTCAGTCACCTGTCTATTTCACGCAGCACACGCGATAATGGTCTTGCATGCATGAAAGGCAGGGCACACTGTGTGACGCTTCCCCGTCCACTACATTATGATGAGAGAGTATCATTCATCCTTGTGACGGCATCAATGATTTTGGTTTTGCCACATCAGCTAACGTTCACTTGAGCCAGGAGTCGATGAAGACGTCTCTTAAGTAAGGGTACAAATACAACAACGTAAAAATACTACTCGATTAAAAGTCCTGCATTCACAACTTTGCTAAAGTTAAAGTACAGAAGTATTATCAGCAAAAGTTCTTCTTCCGTGATACATTATTGTATATAAGACATTATTAGATTTATACTGATGTAGCAATGAGTAAGTACCATTTTACTGTTAGAAGCCGGTTGAGATGTTACTAGTTTTAACTACTTCATATAATTACGTAGATTAGAGTTTTTCCAAACTAGGGGTCGGGCCCCTCTAAAGGGTCACAAGATAAACCTGAGGGGTCTTGAGATGATTAATGTGGTTGGAAAGAAGAAGAAAACTATATTCTGCAACACAAACCGATTGTATTTTTTGGACAGTCCTCCAAATTAAACTACAAGATGCATTGTTTGTAACTGAGAAAGATCATGGTTTCGGTTAGAATTACTACTCCGGTTACAATAAAAACCACGTGGCGAGGGAATGACTGCGGTTAAAGGAAATCAACACTGTTGACCAGCTTGAAACAGAAAACAAACAGCAGCCTCCTGAGTTAAAATCTGATATTTTGTTGAACCATCTATCTGCCACAACCTCAACCAAGACTGTCTGGCTTTATAATAACGTCACCTGACTATCTATGACAACTGCTAGAGGGCTCTGTCATTTCATCGTAAACATAAGTCATTTTGGGGCACTTGTTGAGTGCTTTAAAACTTTACTTAAGTAAATGTACTACTGGTGAGGTAGTTTACTTGAAAGCAGCCCTTTTAGAAGACAGATCAACCTGCTTTAAAACACTGATGTTGCTTCTTTCAGTGTTCTGTTCCCACACAATAATGGTCCTTATGCATAAATGATAGTCACATTTCCTCACAGTGGCCCTTGGTGACATCGCTCTGACATCCAGTGTGCTTATGTATAAAAGATGTCCACATCTATTTAAGTGTTACTCACAAACCCACATTATGGGTCAATGTTCTGCACTTTTTCATAAATCTCTCTCCTTCACTGGACGGCACGTTACACATGTTTGTTTACTGCATATTCAAACTGACATTCATTTAACACTTGCATGTGTGCATTATTGCTCTTGTGTAAAATAATAGTTTATAACAGTTTTTTTTTCAAATCAAATCATAGTTGTCACTTCAAGGAAGGCTGAAGTGATAATGTAATTTAGGAGTTAATTGACAGAGCAGCATGTTTTATCCTGGGACGTATAAGTCATACATGAGCCACATTCATTTTTAATTTCTTCTACATTCACAGAAATATAAAACAGTTTTTTTGTAAGCAGTGCACTCACATAATGACACAATAACTATATTCCCCTACATTTTGCTGTGCCACAGAGACAGCCTGCATACATATTATTAGTCTTTATGGTCATCTGTCTGGTGAGTTGAAAGTGTGTACTGGGAGCTAATTGGCTTCAATACAACAAGCCTTTAATCTAACTCATGCTCTCCTAATCACGCTGCCCTGTAATACCAATATCAGAAATCAAATTAATGCTGAGCAGGAAGGTTAACGTTAAGGGGTTCGGGAATATCTTTAGACTGAGATGAAATGTAATTTGGAGGACGGAGGAGAGGGGAAATGTTCTGAGGGAGCTGGAGCAAGCATCTGTCTGCAACGAAGGAAATGTCAGGTCCTATTAATCTTCTCTGAATGTCTGCCTTCTGACGTGCATTTAATTTTACACGCCTGCTAACGTGCGTGAGTGCACACCAGACTGTGTACACATGCATATACATATTATACATGTACATGCAACATGGACGATGGTGGCCTTGAGGTGCAAAACACAATAGCAATTTTTTTTTAGGAAACACAAAAAATGTACTATTAATTTACTACATTTTTCGATTTGTGAAATGTTTTCTGTTTTGTTAATGAGTTTCATAAAATATCGCCTTTTTTTTTTTTTTAATAGGATGCTACATTTCTAAAATGTTGCGTTTTCAATTTGTTGCATTTTTTAAATTTTGTTTCCGGTTTTGTTATTGTGTTTTGGTTTAATGTTGTTGTGTGTTGCACATCATGGCCACTGTAGGAAACGCATACAAAGCATCATCCTCACACACCACTCAACCCCTGTGTACACGCATAAATTCTTATTTCCTCAAATGGGAACATTGAGATGCAGCGAACATAAACACATCCTTACCTCCCACATATTCCCACACCGGCGCAAAGACTAACAACCACATACACAAACATCAGAAGAGCAAATGGTAAGGCAGATTCTGTCGAGAAGCTGATCTCTGATCCGTCACCCAGCCCCATTCCCCGAGCATTACCCATCATTCTTAGAGGCGACGGGCAGAGGGAGTGAGGGAGAGATACATGCTAAGTGAAATGGGAAATAAAGGAGTGAAGAGGAGTAGTGGGAGATGTGACAGCAAAAAGGGAGACTAGTGAGAAGAGGGAGAGAACGATAGGGGAGTGCCACATTTGCTCATCCTCAGGCCTCTGGAGTACAACACACATGCATTGCAGCCTCCAGCCCATCATTGGACAACAAGGGAGGAAGGATAACGAGAAAATGAAAGAGGAAGGCAGCAGATTCAAATGAAAGATGAGATAAGACGATCAAACTGTGACAAGGGAGTAGAGGAGCAGAATTACAGAGCGAAGGAAGAGCAGAAAGAGGGAGAAAGAAAACGTGATGTGGAACATGATGCTCCCAGAAGCCACTGTGGTGGGTCTTTGACACACTCAGGGACATTCAGGGTGGGCATGCAGGCTAAGCTGCCTTGAACACAGATTAGCAGAGAGCCACACGAACAGTGAGTGATGTTAACACTGAGCTCTGCAGTGCAGAGTTACTTCTGTGGTCGCATGAGGGTTTTAAAAAACCTAAAAGCACTACTGTGATGTTGACATATTTAGCCAGTTTCAGATGCACCAAGTAATCATGTGCTTTAGCTTTATTAACACACGGATTACGATGCAAAGCAGAAAATGATGACGCAAAGGTTATAATATGTGGGAATCAGCATGGACGGAGGACTGATGGGCTGGGAGCTTTGGAGGGGATAAACCTTGGGGAAACATGTTGATGATTGTGCTTCATGCTATTTTGTTGATTAGCATAGGAGTACAGTGGCGAGGGCGCTGCCACATTAGCTCATTGTCGAACACACTTGGCTGGGGATGTTCTGTGACACAGGGGGTGCAGCAACATGAGGCGAGGCTAATTCAGCAGTTGAGCAGATGACCATGCACATGCCTATGACAGTTGCTACACTGGTTTGTATCATAAAAAGTATGGAATACACTTGCATACCGTCAATCACCAGCTATAATGCAGCAGCCCACAGATTAGGGAAGAGGAAAAAGCAGAGAGGGAAATCTCTCTCACTGACAAAGTATAGTAAACCCTTCTTAAATGTCTTGGAGCGAGATAACATTTTAACAGGCTGCAACTCCAAAACCAGATCCCTTATGTGCAGCAGATGAGGCGAGACAATGTTCCCTCATGCCACACCAGTTGGATGACTGAGTGAGCACTGTGCAGCGCTAATTTCCCTGCCAGCCCAGGGCATGGAGCTGGATCTACGTCCTCAGAATCGCTGCAACCTCATTGGGTGTCTCATATTTTTTCTGTCCGGCAGCTACCTTGTATGGCCTTCACGAGGCTCCTTCCTTGGTGCTCTTAGGACAGGGCTGAAGCTCAGTAATTTGGAGTTAGAGATAAGGGCAGGCAGAGGATATTACTTGTGGGTAGACAGTGATTGAATCGGATCCAGAGGGTCAAACACACCTAGGCTAAATGAGAACTCGGCGGAAACCCAGGACCCATTTATTTAACTCGGAACAAAGGCAGAGTGTAGGGGGACGTGATGATGAAATGCAGCGTAGCAGAGCTGGAGGGGAGAGAAGGGAGGAAAAGAAAAGGACGCCGTGGCTTGCATCTCTTTCCGCGATCATGTAAGCCTGATTTGTGTGTAGGAAGGAGACCTACAGGGATATGATGTCGGTCGGGTCATTTAAGGGCTTTCTGGAAGCAGGAAGCATGCAGAGGCATAACAGTAGAGGGACAGGAAAGAAAAGAAAAAACTGAAAGGAAACAAGAGTGAGAAGAGAGGAATTAAATGAGTTACAAGGTGAGTTTCCATACACCTGTACATAACAAACCTGAATAGATATCTTTAAAACCGGGTACTACTTCCACACAATCTTTATCCAAAGAAACATTTAAAGCTGCAATAATTTACTTTTTCGGCCAGCACAACGAGATGAAAACACAACATTGACATATTTGTAAAGTTAAAATGGCGATCGTGGTCACAAACAGTTGCCTATCAGACAACGATAGGTAGACAGAACAACATTAGCATTCATTTGGAGTCATTTGTTAGGTCACCCAATGATTGTAAAGCAATGTTGACTCTCCTTTTGGATCTATTTTGTTATCCACCAACTCGTGGGAGATATCTGCCTCTTTAGATACTAAATGCTCCACTATGTTCCCCAGCTAGTCGCTAACTTTCTCTGTTTGCTGACCAGGTACTGTACTTTGGGTTTATCAGAGCTTTTTTGTTGAAAACAGGGTTTATGAGAGCAGTAAGAGTGAACCATATGAGTAAGTCATGGGCGATAAATAAAACAATGAGCAGAAAGACAGTACAGCACAAAACAGAACTCATCATTAGAACTCCTCTCACATTACACGTAGTCACAGTGCAGCTTGAAGAAGTTCTGTCCTTACATACTGCATGCCCCTCAGCTCATCAGTATGTGTAACCAACTTGTTCAAAATCAATGCTATGCTTTGCAGGCAAGACAACATTTCATACGCAACGCTGATTTATCCTACGCTTTTCTTCGCCTCACCGAGAACGTACTTTGAAATGCAGTTGCTGAGTTTGAGACAGTTCAGTAGACAACACCTGGAGCCCGAATCAAACTAGTCAATGGGCTTAAAAAAAACGCTCTGATCAAACCTCATGAGATTAATCCTGAGCCCTCTGGCATCTCTGTTTGTGTGTGTGTGTGTGTGTGTGTGTGTGTGTGTGTGTGTGTGTGTGTGTGTGTGTGTGTGTGTGTTTGAGAGTGTTGCATGCTTGGGTGGAGAAAAAGTCTCTTTTACATGAAAAATGCACACATGAGCGACCCCAGAAATAACCAACAAGCATGAAAAACTATCCCAAAAAACAAGACCACATAATCTCAGAAGTCTGTTCAAAATTCAAAGGCAGGAGTAGTCTGTCTGCATGCTTGATAGCTACCCAGCGGTGAAGACGTGATTGACGTGGCTGCAGGATCGGTGCCTCCCTGGAATCGAGCCAACGCTTGTGTGGCTGCCCTGCGCTGGGGGAGGCCTGGATGTGGAGTAACAGCAGCAGCAACCTCCTCACACAGGGTGGAACCTGCAACACAAAGAACAGGGTCAGAAAATCCTCCCCAGTGGACTGAAGGAAATTTGATAAGAGGCTGAAAAAGGAACACCATTTAACATCTGTCTTTTAGAGTTCAATCCTGTATTGTTGCTGGGACAAATGCCAACATCCCTTCTCTGCTCTCCTTTTTCCTACAAGCCCATTCAGACCTGGGAGCAAAACAGTAACAGCAGGGGTTTTAAAACGCGTTGACACCGAGCATAAAGCAAAGGTTTCGCCTAACCTTTGAGAGAGATAGACAGAGTTGGGTGGCTGGGCTCTAACTCAGCAAACCTTTGTGACGCTGGCCCGGTTGTTGGGCTGTTTATTATCAGCAGACAGCACACCCGGGCCTAGGACTGCTGAGACACCGAGTGCTGGCCGCCGGGAAGAAACAGGAACTGAGGCGACGCAGGAGGAATGCCAATGAGAGAGATTTCATTTGCTACTCTGGCACAACGCTACCCTGCAAAGCCACTCAATCCAGGCCTCGGGTTTGATGGCAATGTTAACAGCATTTTCTCTGATTCCACGCCTCACATCCTGACCATTAACCAACACTAATAACCACATTAATCTGCTTTGATTCGACCCGACCAGGCAGTTTGCGGTGAAGACCGTGCACAGACGGGGTTGGAAACGAGGGCTCTTAAAAAATAAAGAGGAGGATATTTAGAGAAAGTTTGACAGTGAACAGGTTGCCTTAGAGGTGTGTTACATTTCCAATAAATCTAGAGGGAGCAGTGCAGAGGTTGGCAGGAGAAAGGAGCACTCCCTAACCGTTCAAAACAGATATAAAAGTTTAATGTCAAGCTTGCAGCAAGCAGCCAGCAGAAAGGGAAGGAGCTGAACTATTTTCAGAGTAGTAAGTGGCATTCATAATTCACATTATAGTTCAATATGAAGAAATTGAAGATTCCTTCGTACATATTGTCTTCCTCTTCCTGTCTGTAACACTCGACAGCATTGATGGCTGAGCTGTAGCCACTGTGTGTTTGTATGTTGCTTTACATTTGTGTGAATAAAAGAATATTTCATTGGTTTAACTCAATATGCTACATTTTCCATATGAAATCCTGCAAAGGGCCAAAAATGAAACGGCATGACGCGATATCACCGGCAAGAAACGAAGTGAGAGACCGTTTTCATTTTCAAATCAGACTCGAGCACAACGGCTATTTCAATCTGAATAAATGAAATCTTCCTGTTCACTGAGAAAATTAGCTGTGATAATCTGAGGATATTAATATGATCAAAAGTTGCCATAGATATTCATTCAGTTACAGCCGGATCACCCAGAGGGAGCAAACGGCAGGGAGCAAAAGAGAGAGAGGCTGAGCAGAGAATGTTGAATACAGACATTATCCATGTGAGCACAAATGAAGCAAGACAATGTGAGAAACTACATCAAGCTGTTATTATTCAACTGATTATTGTAACTGATTAATGTTAATTAACTGTGGAGACAACATTGAAGAAAGATTCTATTCAAAATGTGAAAATATCAATAAACGGCTACATTTTCCTACTTAGCCTGTAGAAAGTGTGCACAGAAGGTGCACACAGACGTCTGCCAATGCACCGAACAAAATAACAAAACCAATGTCATTTTACATAAACATGTAACTTGGATTGAAACACAAATGAGAGCGATAAGCCATAACCACAGTAATGGCAATAACAGCTCCCCCAAAGAATAAATGTCCACTTTACTGCATTACACAATAAAAACACAAGAAATCACGAAGCTCACTGCTGCTGCTGGAGACAGAAAACAATACTAATGCTGCATGAGGAAGATGTTCATGTGAGTGGAAGAAAGTTCAAGACAAGTATCAAATCTGTTTACGTGAGACATCAAAGTATATCAGTTGTTCCTCTAAACTTACAGGTTATGCTGGTGACAAAATAAAGAGTCCCAAGACAATGTGCTCTTATGAAGTTCATCTTCAATAAGAGATTCAGAATTTCTGTTTTTAAACACCCATTTATGATATTATTAATCTTCTTTAGTCACATCCCTTTGTACAAAGCAGAGATTGATATACTCACAGAATGTGAATGAAGGTTTTTGATTTTGTGTCATGACTGGTTTACTGTTTATCGGTAAACCAGAGAAACATGGTGGCAGGTATGAAAAGTGAGAAACTGAAACTGGCTTTTAACTGAAAAGCGAAATGCAAAGAGACTCCTCAACAGTGGGTGGGTGTTTAAATGCATCATACTGTGATTTTCTAAGGAGATGTGCTGAAATTGCTTTGTGTTTTCTAGTGGGAATGCACTACATAATTAAAAAACCTGGCAAAGGGCTCAGAAAGTTCAGAAGAGCCTGGAGAGGACCCTCAAGGATCTGCTGATTCAGTCCGGAGCCCTTGAAGTCTTATCATGAATCGGCACGGTGGACAGTGGAATATGGTTAGTTAGCCGTCGGTAATCAGCCCTAAATTGCACCGCCCATCTGGAATTCTCCCGATCCTCCTGATTAAGAGTCCACCACTGGGCTTTTTATCAATGATTAACATGTTGTTGGGAAATATAAAAAGTCTCTTGACATTGTGACTTATTATGTGGATATTGCATGATTGCAAATATTAGACTATCTTTTATTATTTTTCAAAAAAAACCTTATTTGCTTCAGCAAAGTGAAAAGCCAAATGTCACGTCCTTGACATATATACACACACATACTGACAGGCAGCTAAACAAACGGAAAGCCAAAGAGAGCGACGGTTAGATCTTAAGTTCAGCTCTGTAACTCTTTCACACTGACACTGACATGATGTATTACTGAATACTAACATCCCCTTTCTGTTTCCTCCTCACTGACCCTGAGCGTTTAGCCGCCTCAAACAACATTTCAAACGGGGATTCAATCTGTCCTGGCTCTCATGGAGGACACCAGGTTGTCGAAGCATCTCTCTCCATGGTGGATAAGGGGGCACTCGTTGCCCAGAGCAATTCAACAGCATCCTCCTGCCAGCTTTCCCTTACCAGTTTAGTCGTATAAGAGTTTAGTCATATAGCTGCAGAGACTGCTTGTCAATTTAAATAGGACAGCACACCGAGGTGCTCTTCAACCACGCAACACAATTCATCATCTACGGTGTTAACCCCCAACTGTCACATTCATGCTGCCAAGATAATGAAGCATTTCATCATTGGGGATGAGTGTGCACAGTGTGTGTGTTCAGAGAAGTCTGCTTCAGAGGCATGAAATAGAGAGCGGCACTTTATAGGTTTGGATTGCCATAATTTAATCAAATTTATTGTAACAGATTGGATATAAAAATGTGGTTGTTGGTCACAAGAAACATCTATTGTCAATCCTATTGACAAAGAGAAAGGGAAATCCCAGACACACATTATTTAAGACGTATCTACACAGAGTTTGAAAGGATGTATTGCCTGAGAAAAGAGCAGAATTTAAAGTAGGAGGATTGTCAGTATAATTTTTCCAGTGAAAGAGGAAGAAGCAAGGAAAAATAGAAGCACAAGTAGAGAGACTAACACAAAGACAATGTACATTAGAGATCTAATAATCCCTGAATTTAAATTGGTTGCACCTCATAAAATAACTCGCAGAGATTAATTGTTACTAAATATTTTCACCCAAACTGCAAAGTGTACAGCAACTATTGTCGAACAGATGGACAACGCATCTCCACTTTCTCCCACTGTACAAAAAAAGAAGCCCAAATATCACTTGGAGCCAGAGTGATGCGCAGTATTGATCGGGGGGCTGGCGTCGCGGTATCGAGCCAATCGCAACCAAACACGCCCACAGATCGTGAGCCACCTAGCCGCTACGTTAGCAGCACCACGCTAGCTGTTTGGCTACAGACAACAACTAACCCTATTCAATTGAGATGCTTTTATGATCAAATTGACACAAGTTCTATTACAGCGACTACTTCGCGCAGAGCAGCTGTCAATTATGACGTCTCAACCCCTTTTTTATAGCATATAGCATAAATCAAACTTTTGACACACTTGAACATACGTCAGCGTGATAAGAACTGCCGAAAATGACTGCAACCATCTTTGGCAAAAATGTATTTGATGTGTACCTGTGGCCTATACTATGTGGTGACCGTGGCTAAGTGGAAAGCAGGGCCGTCCTTCAATCAGAGGATCGGCGGTTCGATCCCCAGCTCTGGCTCCACTAGTCGCATGTCAATGTGTCCTTGAGCAAGACACTTAACCCCAAATTGCTCCCGTAGCTGTGCCTACGGTGTATAGATAGACACTGAATTGTAAGTCGCTTTGGATAAAAGCGTCTGCTAAATGACTGTAATGTACTATGTATACAACAACTAATACTACTACTATGTATTCAGTATGCCGAATTCACTCGCTCATTCACTATTCTGCACTGTATATAATGATACTCAATAGCTTATTTTTTATTACTAACAATCATTTTGCATAGTTAATTTTGTATAATTGCTCATTTTTGCATCTATAAAATGTGATGCATTACAGCGTTGGTAAGAGACAGTAGTTTACACGCCATCAACTCAAATGAAATGGCAGAAAGTAAACTACACAAATAGGGAGTGATTGTGGATACAGCCACTATTTCACTTTGCATAGTATACAATAGAAAACAGCTTCCACCCAAAACAGAAGATGAAAGTTTGATCAACAACAATAAAGAAAAGCAAGAATATTGGAGAAATGAACACAAATTCATGATAAGGCAGGGGGGAGAGAAATAGGGGAAAGTGAAAATAGGGAGTAAGGAATCGAAGATAAAGAACATGACAGATGATTAGGTTGGATATTTTATATACCGAGTGAGAAGTGCTGAATGCGTCCAACAAGAGAACCCAGGAACATGGCAGCAGTCTTAGTCCAACACTTCCCATTAAGACAAGGTGTGGGGGATGAGAACTGAAATAATGGGAGGACTTCCTGTCATTCTTACTTATTTCAAAAAAGTCAGCAATCGTGAAGCAGGTCCCTGCAGTCAGTGTTTGGAATGAGAAGTATCTTTACCAGCAGCTGGGTCCCAGAGCGCACCAAGTCTTAACAGGACAAAGCTGTAGTGTTTTAGAGTTATCAGCACAATAAGTGGCCAATATGATTCACCTGCCACCAACAACCAAAACTGAGCTTCTGAGTTTAACTTTAAGTCTATTGTGGGGTTATTTTGCTGTAATTTGGTTGTTAAGATAACATTATTGTCACCAGTGTGGTGGCTTCTGCACTGCTGAGCAGGCTTAAAAAGAGCCAGTAGTACAGCTTTGTCTTATAGCTGGTGGCCTGCAAACATTATTGTATTTTATAAAGCACTTTTTCAGTTCAATTCAATAACTACATTCATCCCGAGTGGGGTAATTAGGCACAGGCACAAAAATCTCAATTTAACGCACGCACGCACGCACGCACACACACACTGCATTCAATTGGTAATAAAGTCATCAAAACACAAGTCCTTAACCATTTACTGGGATCATTTGTGGAAACACTAGTTGTACCTTATGATTTTTTGGTTTTTATATCACCAATAGGTAATTCAAAATTGTATTTATACGCATTTAACATTGTTTCATGTTTATTCAAGCTGCGACGATTCGTCAATAGTCGACAAGTACAATGATTAGATAAAGAGCATATAAGTACAACATAATGGCCAAACATACTTTTGTGTACTTTTGATTGGCGCTGATTTTCATGTTTTGGGTTAGAGGCTCCTTAGTTTAAATGTCTTACTGTTAAATCTTACAGATACTCTATACAATGATATTTAAGACAAGTCTTTTTCCAACTTTTGGGGAAGCTCATTATTCCCAGGATCGATGGTTCAGAACGTCAATGCCCTCATGCACAAAGCCAAATAAATGGCATACTCAGTTTGCTGTGAAAGAACTTGACTGGCCTGCAGAGAGCCCTGACCTCAACCTCATCCAAGATCATTGGGATTCATTGTAACACCGACTCTGAGCCAGACATCAAGAGCTCAACCCCCCCCGATTCTCTTGTGGCTGAATGGGAGAGAATCCCTGCAGCCAGGTTCGAAATCGTTTGGTATTACTAATCAGAGCAGTGGCGGTAGCAGCAGCATATTAATGCTGGTTTTTTTTACATTTAATTCAGACATCCACATTCCCCTCAGGATGAAGTGTAATCACTTTGATGATCCCTTAACTCCTCTACCATCATCGGCAGGGCAAAATTTGGTTCATGATTAAATACCTGAACTAAAGATTTTCCTATTAGCCCCATCTTCACTTTGTGTTTAGTACTAATCAGAAAATGTTAGCATGCTAAGATGCTAAACTAAGATGATGGCCATGATAAACACGTGTGTTAGCATTGATCCCCAAATGCAGCAGGATGGGCTGTCGACTCCAGTGTGAAAATCATCTTTCCAGCTTCAGCTTCAATCAATGTTTGCAGTTGGCAAGTTGGCAATCTAACCATGCAGCAGAATATTCAGTGACAGCAACACCTGACAACACACAGCAGAATCCACCTACACAATAATGTCTGCAAAACATTTTACACCGAAAACGTATGTAAACTTTAAAATGAAAAATCCTAAACTGCCATAATTCAAATGAACATGATGTAGCACTTCATCAACAGCAGAACAAATCTACAGAACTTTCTTAGAACCAGCTCATCCGTTTCCTTCACCTTTCTTGTCGACATGTCGAGTGTTGGAATAGAGTAGAATAAATATCTCCCCACAACAGCTTGGCACCCAGCAGAGATGACGAGCCACACGGACTGACCCTCTCTGAGCAGGTCCTCTCCATTTCGGTGTCCTTGCTGCCACCCTGCTCTCACATTGCTG
Source organism: Anarhichas minor (assembly GCF_050575085.1). Lineage (NCBI taxonomy): Eukaryota > Metazoa > Chordata > Actinopteri > Perciformes > Anarhichadidae > Anarhichas > Anarhichas minor. Next base: position 4,980,265 of record NW_027466474.1, on the reverse strand, counting down.
TCACTCCATTATTCATTTCCAAGCATGACCGACATTCGACCAAAGGTAAGACAAGACAGTCTCAGAGTTTCTTACTGCCGCTGACTTCATATAGTAGTAGCAGCGGGGGTTTGCCCTCGGGGGACAAGAGGCTGATGAATAACGGCAGTATGATGCACCCACTTTAGCACGGATGGCTGCAAAAGCAAATCAGAATCATAACCCTTGCAGTGACCGTGTTGCGCTTTATACATTAAGCTACAGGATCACCGGCAGAAAGTTTATTCTAGCAGTGATGCAGTGGCTGGAGTGTAGCATGAGTCTGCTTTTTAGTCCGGTGAGCATTCTCTGTGCAATGAGAGAAATATGTTTCTCCAGAGTGAAGAAATTACAAGACATGACTGGTAAAAATGTAGAGGTGAATGTTTCCACCCACCTGCAGCTCATGGGAGCCGCTGATCGTGTTGTGCTTTGATGTTGTAGAAGTTTTCATTCCTTATCTCATGTTTCTCATGTAACCACAACTGCAATGTAACCTTTACGTTACTTTTTCATGTGACAAACAGGTACATTGTTGTGTCTGATTGGTGCTATTGTCACATAATCAGTAACACATTCATCACATAATTCATGTCTGAGAGAAGCAATCTGTGTTTCAGGCGTGATGCTAATTCCTCTAAACTTTAGAAGACCAATAATTATTCCTCAAGTGGCCTGAATATTGCCGTATTACTCATGGACTCTGGAGAACTGGTTTTTTTGTGCTGGGTTATGCGATTGTGTACGTAACATCTAGGATTCCAGTTGTGCAGCACAGCCAGTAATATTTCACGTGTGTAGTTACTGCTTCAGTTGTCGCTTCAATCCCACATGACTCTGGGAATATGTTGACTGGGCCCCGGGTCTGCTGCAAGACTTTGCTTGAACTTTGAACGTTTTCAGTTTCCTAATGGGAGGACACTATACGCTGCCCATGTATCCAGTCAGACGTGAAGTTTTTGCCCCTGAGTGTCTGGCGACTGGGGCTCTCCAAAGGGTTAAGTGTTGAGATTACTTGCGGGCCATCTTCTCTGGTACTGAACCCTGTCTGTGTACCAAGATGTAGCTGAAGGGGTGCAGTAGCCATAGGAAGCCTCCTCCTGCTGATTGCCCCATCTTAAAAGACCTTTTTTTTCCTCCACTGGGAGACACAATCACAAAACTTTATAGCTCCTTACGAATAATTATGATGACACCTTGTGTTCCTGCAGCCGCTGACAGTCCATCGTTGATATCATGGACAATAAATATGACCATTAAATCTGTTTTCCCCCACATTAACAGTGTCCCTGATACACAGCGATTGAACAACAACTTAACTGGGAAGCAGAATATTAGTGTTGCCAAACTTGCTGTGTGGCTGAACCCCACTTGTCACCTCTTCTTTTAACTCTCACTTAAGGATTCTCACTTCAACTTTTCTACTGCACAACTTTGTGAACCACCTCCCTCTATGCACAATCTCCTTGTAGCCCTCAGGCACTGCTCCAATATCAGGTCACCCCGCCCACAACCCTCCATTAACCATGAGTAAGACCATTTTAAGGTCTCCTAAGGTCTGTCTGTGCTCAGCATACATAGACTTTCTTAAAATTGAGCTAAAAAAGGTTTTACGGTGAGTTCTAACAATGTACTACACAAGCCTTGACACAGGCAAGCGCCTCATGTCAGCGCTATTCATTCAGATACCGTAAAAGCCATTAGAAGTAATTGCATTTTTTATGAAGCTCCCATAGAAGTGTGCAGTGTTTAATCAAGGCTTTCATTTTCAGGAGAGGTCACAGGCTTTGTGTGAGGTTGTCTTGCAATCCTCCTTGAAGGGTCATCCAGGTCTATTACCCTGCAGGTCAGCATCACGCCGTGCCCTTATGATCACAAGGAGGACTCCTTTCTCTGATACCCCCTATCTTGTGCTATAATCACCCACCCTGCTGCTGTAATGGGCTTTATGTTGACTGTGGTAGATTGGCATCTCGCTCTGGTTGATAGGTTACAACTTGCTACGCTATCTTGAGGCCGTATCGACCTGAGGGGAAGGGGTTAGTATTTATTTTATTTGATTGGTTTATTTGATAAGGGACAGTGCACATTAATAAAAACATTGCTGTAAATGCGCCAGAGTTAGCCAAGAGGCTATTTTTCATCTGTAATACTGAATTGTATTTTTTCTAAGTGAGGAATAGATGGACAAAGAAGAAAAAATTAAGTAATTATTGTGGTGTTTGATAGCTTTTAGTCATAACACTGCACTGCAAATTCCAACTATGCTATAGGATCACAATCATCCACATTGACCTCACTATGACCCTCTGGAACAACAAACCCAAGCATTGCAGTAAGAAGCGTACAGCATAGCTACATCATAAATATTTACTACCCACATCCAAGGGCATAGGAAGCAGGGAGAACACAGGGGACACATCCTCTTCAGTACTAAAGAGGATTAAGTTGTCCCCTGGAAAAATCCAAAACAAAACAAAAAAGCATCACTTTGTTGCGGATTGTAAACAGGGTTTAATGGTGACATCCTTCCCCTAATAGGTAAAGCAGAAACACTAACATACTTCCCTTGTCACCTCAGGCTAAGAAGAATTTAAGCTGCACTAATCAATACTATTCATATTAACAACGGTTCACATAACAATGAGTTATGTCAAAAATGTTTTTCATTGTAATGACACTGCAGGGAATTGGGTGACTGGGGCTAAGTGGAGAGCAGGGCCGTCTTTCAATCAGAGGATCGGTGGTTCGATCCCGGGCTCTGGCTCCGCTAGTCGCATGTCGATGTGTCCTTGAGCAAGACACTTCACCCCAAAATTGCTCCCGTAGTTGTGACTACGGTGTGATAGGATCTGAATTGTTAGTCGCTTTGGATAAAAGCGTCTGCTAAATGACTATAATGTAATGTGATGTAATTATCATATACATCTTTCCATCAGCTCAGCCCAGTATCCCTGGAAATGATGTGCAACTCCCAACACTGGCTGGTAGATGGACGTTAAGCATGTCCGGCTTGTAACACACTTAACTTTCATGCAAGAGACAGGAGTTTGCTGAACATCACAGACCAATGTTTACGTTTTAAATATAACTATATATCTTTCCCTAATCTTAACATTGGTTTTGTTGTCTAACCCTACTATTTTACTTGCCATGACCACAATCTTTCCATAACTAAACTATACCATAGTTGCTATGTGCTAAAAAGAAAAAAATGTAAGAGTTAGCATTTTTTTTTTTTTAAGCTGCCATTGAATGAAAATTTGAGGTTTGCAGAATTGTCCAATATTAGTTTAACAGGCAGGTGTTTTCAGCAAAACTGATTGGTGCTGAGCAGGTAGTGTACAAACGGCCAACAGACAATGTTAGCGACTACCTGGGGAAGAAAGTGGAGCATCAAACAGAAACAGGTAAAGAGCAAAAACATGTTCTCAGTAGCTGGTGGAGACCAAAACGGAGATAAAAGAGAGTCAGTATTGGAAATTCAAATGTTACTCAGTGTCTCCAGGATATGTAACTTATGTAACTAAGTACAATAGGTGCTAATGACAAATTATTTTCATACAAACAGCAAACATTCACCACTTGATAAGTGTAAAGTGGGATTCAAGCAAGTGCTACTGCCAAACCATCTGTACTGTTCTTATTTTTTTCACACTTGGTTTTCGCACCACTCCACAGTAGCTAATAGCCACATCACCCACATATGCAGCAGAAATATGTCAGTAAACCACTTATAGTTAATATTAGTTTTCCTTGCAAATGGGGCAGAGCTCCCTCACAGCGTCTCTTGTTCATGTTTGCTATACAACAGGAAGGCGTCTTAACTCCTTCACATAATAATAAGAAGCGGTGCTTGATTTATGCAGAACACAGACAAACAAGCAAGTGTGAAGTGCTTGTCCAGATTCCAGGAATTAGCTGCCGAATATATCAGTCATCTTCCTCCTCCACAGCGCGCAACAAAGTGACAGAACAAGATCTGAAGTGTTGTTACGGTATGTGTTGAATTAATGCAGGGGCCAAAAACAGACAAGGGCAGAGAGAGAGAGGTACAAAATAGTGAGATCTAATTACTAAGGAAACTGCTTCAAAACAATGAGGAATACTTTCATCTTATTTTTTTTTACTACGTTTCAAATGCTTTTGACCAGACGAGAAGAAAGCCCCTAAATTGATCTGATTTGAGTTAAGCACTCCTTCCTTCACTGCTTCCCTATATAATATAAACTCAATAGTCTACTCTAGAGTGAGCAGTACTTCATTGGATCATTGTTATTTTACATCATTATTGACATGTGTATTGTTGCACAACAGTAATTTTTGCTTCCATTAAAAACGTGACTCAATGCACTGTTGGATCGTTGGCAGAAAGTACATATACTTTTTGGTCCAATTTTGGTTATTAAGAGGACACTATAGTGCATACATTTCACAATCAGACTACGGACACTTAAATAAAATGACAGTGGGTAAATATAGCCTGCCGAGAAAATAGGGAGTAATTTTGAACACAACCGTAGACTATTTCTAAGAGGAAAAACTGCAAATGAAAAATAAATCCTACATCTATCAACCTCGACTGCTCTCCTTCAAAGGCAGCCCATATAAAAGAGTGGCAATCCCAGCACACGTTTTATTTTTGGACACACACACACACCAGCAGACATTTTTCCAATTCATACACAGATTTCTTTCCATGTGGGATTTACAATCCTTCTCTTATGTTTACTTTCTAATGTCTAAATCCAATCATGGCTGTCATGTTGAATTGGAGATGAGGTGGTGCAGTGCTCCTTATCAGAGCACTGCACCCCCTTCCACCACCTCCAACCTGAACCTGTCAGGAGTCTGGATGAGGACAAACGGATGCCAGCTAACCTTGTCCTTGTGCTAACTGTACACGCTGCCACTAAATCACTGATGTAACGAGACTTCCTGTGGGGCTGTTCCTTGCACAAATCACCAGGTTATATTCCCAGTAAGTCCGTCATATGTTGCCCAGTGCTTCCTCTTTTACACTTCAGTCCTTGAAATGCCAGAGTTCAGTGGGAACCATGGCGGAGCTAAGCTAAATGTGGCTGAGTTATGTTGACGGATACATGGCTCCCTCAGCCTCTGCTGCAGCCCACAGCACCCATACCACCTCCGCACAAAACAACATGGCATTATAAGATGGATGATATTTAGGATATTAGCCAGGGCTAAAGAAAGAAAACCAAATGCAATCAGGGCATTGATTTTCAGGCAGAAAATGTCTATGCAGAGATCGATTAGCAATAAAAAAAAGAACATTAATAAGGGAGCTTACAGTGTTAGTGCTCTACACCAATACAGCATTACTGTCCGTTTATTTTCAGTTCAGAAATGCAGTGTTCAGATGGAGGCCTTTCCAGCCCCACTTGTTTTATAAAAAAAACATTTTTTCCACACAGTTTATTCCTGTGGTGAGTCAGACAGATCAGCATTACTTGGATGCTTAAATCGCCATTCCCTCTGCAGAAAAACACTATACTCAACTGTCACCAAGTTAGGAACAAGCTCAACCACCAGAAAATTACTACCTGTCCCTCTGAGTCTTTACATCCCTGTTTTTACTCCTATAGCATCAGACTTTAGAAGAGCAAGAGCAACTTCGTATCTAAAAAAAAAGTGGTCAACCATCTAGCAAGCTCTTCTGTTCAAGCACACCGGTAGATTAAAGGTATCCATCGTGTACCTAGAGCCAGGAGAATGTTAGCTTATCTTAGCAAAAAGACTGGAAGCAGAGGGAAACGGCTAGCCAGTTCTGTCCAATGGAAACAAAATCAACCTGCATCTGTAAAGCTCATAAATGAACAAGATATATCTTGCTTGTGCAAAAAATGGTGCGTAAAACTGAGAATTAGTGGTTTTATGGGACTATCATGGCGATGATAGTTCCGTAAAACCACAACATAACAACCCCCCCCCCCCCCCAGAAAAACCACAACTTCAAACAAAGACATTATATTAACGAGCTTTAGAGGTGCTGGTAGTTGTCTTTAGTTTAGTTTATTTGGCACAATTCACAAACATAACAGAGATAAATAATATCAGTGTCGGAAGAGGCAGAAAACTCACTGGGCTTAAGTGAAGCCTCCACCTAAATAATATTAAAATGTTACAATAAAATAGAGACCACTAAATGAATATACATAGTGATACATCTATAACTTAACTATCCTATTTACCAGGAGGAAATATCTGACTTATAAATAAGTCCAGTAGATTTAAATATCAATGTCACACTTCAAAGTCCTGCTCTATCAGTGAGACGTGAGACATAACACGTGGAATAACTATGAATGAGGGTCAAATAAGATCCACATGTGCTTTTCTCATTTAAATAAGAAATACATAGCAAGCAGTCGGAATGGTGGCTATTCTACACCCCTGAGCCAGACATCTTCAGAAGAATAGACTTCCTCCACTGCCAATTCAGTAAAGCCTGCACAGCAAATTTCACACAGCCATTTTGCGCTCTGCTGATAAAACACTTTGAAAGCTCAATGACACAGACAATGCCTTCAGATAGGAAAAAGCCACGTTTTGTACCCATCCCTTTTCATCAATGTCCCAAATACAACCAAGCCTAACAGAACAGAAATACCCTACAAGACTCAAGCACCCACACACTTCAAACACTTCGGCTGGCCTGCACGGTTGAAGTAGTCCTACTAATAACATGACTCTGTTTTGCTTCATAAAGGACTCGCACTGTGTGAGCGTCACTAGCACCATCTGTGATGAGGTCTAACAGGCATGTGATGGGAATCTGGCACAATGGCACTAGAACCCTGCACCTGTCGCCCTCTCATCCACGCCCCACTCAATTTTTGTCAATGGATGTCGCTCACTTCATTTCCATGTCCCACTCAAGCCCTTTATTGATGAATAAAAAGACATCAGTGGTGAATAAAAGATTGCTTTTATTGCCTCACGCAAGAGAAAATGAGATGGATTATTGAGTCAGGAGGATCCCGTAAATTACACCAGGCCTCCACTTCATTGGGTTTTACTGATCTTATGAGGGACCTGCCTTAATTTTGATTAACATTTCACATCTGGAAGCCTCGTAATCTATACAATGTCATCATCTACACCACTGGATCACAGAGTCAACTCACAAACTCAAGACCATTTCCCCTGGTAGCCTGTCTGAGGACCGACAGGAAAGGTTGTTCAATTAAAAGGTACTTTGGGAAATCGTCTCCGAGATCTTGCTGAGCCTCTCGACACCCAAAGGCTCATTAAAACAGGGAAGCTGTTGGGTGAAACCAGCAAGGACAAACACACGTTCACTAAACACCTCCACTGAGCAATGATTCTCTAATGATAGCTATATAACCTTAGGCAGGTCATTTTTTGGCCTTTCCAAAACCTAAAACACAAGAGAAAAAGTGCAAGGAAATGCTTTAATTAAACAGTGTGTTTATTTGCTCCGACGAAAACAGTTAACGTTAGCCTAATTAGCTACGTTAAGTAGCAGCAACAGTTGGTAAAACCTGCGAGCAACAGTTGGTAAAACCAACAGTTGATGGCTGGAAATTAAGAGCCTGATTTTCAAGGACCTGTTGTTTCAAAAACCAATATGATTTTCAGGCAGTAAACCCGCTGCTGTTATCACTGTAAACTGTATATGTGGTGAAGCAACAGGCTTAACTAACAATCTCAAGTCACCTCTTCTGGTCCCAGTTGATGACACCTTGTAATGTTAGATTCAACAGCATTAAGGACTGAATATGTGGCCTGAGAAAAGAAAAACCGTCACTGTACTTTCCTACACCTGATTTTGAAGCCCACTTGAATTTATAGCCACAAACACATTATTCCTGTTTGCTTTCAGCTCTTCTCTGAGGCCGAGTGGTGAGGCAGTGCCTCCCGTGGAGAAGGAGAGCATAGCACACCATCGCCCTGCCGGCTCCACTCAACCACTACGGTCAGCTCCGCCACACTAATCCCCCAACAGCCCCCTTTGCGGCGCCTTGTCCCCCTTTTCACAACTTCAAAACTGCTTCACCCATTACCCTTGGGCAGGAGCTGCCCTTCTCTGGACCACACCGACATTCGGACGCTATTTAGAGCCATTAGGCCACCAAGGTCAGCACTTAGCTTACATTTTCACAGCTTCAGGCAGCACTGTTTCTCTCTTTTCTCTTTTCTTTCACCCATTATTGCCGTGTTTTGCAGCACACTGCACACAGGGCAGTGAATTGCTCATTAGCTGGGGCTCTGGTGCCGTAACATGTGCTGAAAAGGGGAAAGTGGGGGGGGGAAGAAAGGCAGAACATTCAAAGCGACATTTATAGTCATCACAGTTACAGCATCTGACAAATTATAGCACTGCAGGCTATCATAGCAACCCCGTGGAGAACATCTTGATTCTTTAGGGGGATGATGGAATAAAGGCCAAGGAGCTGTCAGTTTAATCACTAGGAGGCACTTTTTGCAGGATACCACTGAATGGCAACCAGTGACAGACCATCATACAAGTTTTTTCAGTTTCCTTTAATAGAACAGTCAAGGTTCATACATGTCTCTATAGAGAGGAGATTGACTCGGTCAGGAACAAGACTTAAGAGGGAAAACCATAACTTGTCAAAGCTGTCTGTGGCAGGGCAAAAATGAAATATGGTATCAAAAGTCCAGTGCACAATCCTTCAAAATAAAAGACCTCAATAAAACATCACGCAAATAACAAAAAGAACATCCAGAGATATCGGACAAATTATCTGAGCGTGTCCCCGTTACAGTCAATGTGTTATTTTGTTTCGTCTGCTTGAAGAGGAAGCACGACTTTCTTTGCATCCATCATGGCAACAGTCACATTCAGTTTGTTTACTTTTTGCTGACATGACAGCTTTATTTCACGGCAGAAATATATCTATGCCGAGGCAGAGCACTGTTACCTAATCATCTGGCATTTGTGTGATGAATAAAAAACAGACGCAAGTAAGTACTGATTATTGTGGCGTGTCATATTGAAAAATGTGTTAAAAGTTGTGGAAGCAACGTGGGGAAAAGAGAGCGTTCTAGAAAGATAAGAAGATAAAATATTTACTTTTAATTATTCCGTTTCTGTTAGGTTTTACCAGGAAATGTGTTATTATATTGGATTTAACTCCACTCCTTTTACAGGGCGATGATGTGTTTTTATATTTGCCCTTTTGAAATGATGAGAATGTAGAGTAACTGAAATGAACTCAGCCCTGATAGCCCCAGCTGGGAGCAGAATATTCAGTAAAGTAATTGCATTAAGATAACAGGAACATTTTATTTGCTGTGGTGTATTTCTGTTAAGCTCTGCAGTCATGTCCTGTGTATCTTTTGTTTCTTCTCTCTTCCCTGTTCAAGATGTTTGCCAATTGATCAGTTCTCCTGGAGCAAATCCCAGCGTTACATCCCCGCCGAGCAAATGAGCAGGCTGTAAATTAACTTTAATTTCTTAACGACAAATGCAATTCTACTGCAGCAGGGGCATGACATTCATATTTGATGAGCCACTATATCTCACTTCAAAAGGTCTCAATAAACCAGCTAGCACGGCTTTTCTTTTTTTGTAAATATACGGCACTGCACCGAGCAGACTGCAGCCCCCTCACTGCCTGGCAACTCCCCACAGGCTGCTATTGCTCATTCACAGCTCTGAGAGATGTCAGGGTTTGTCGCTTGTGAAAATTGAACTCCAAACTCATCTTTACCCCCGGGCCAAAAAAAATGCTGAACAATGAATTGTCATATTCACAAAGCGGAGAGACTAATCTGTGAAGTGAAGCAGGCGTCAACAAACCTAACTGTCACCGCTTGAGGTATTGACCGAGGAGTAGACGCGCGTGTGTGTGTGTGTGTGTGTGTGTGTGTGTGTGTGTGTGTGTGTGTGTGTGTGTGTGAAGAGGTATAAAAAGGAACATTTGTGTGTAAAGGAGAGAAATGGATAAAGAGAAGAGGAAGGGTGGGTGATTGTCATTATTAAATTCCACCAACATTTATTCCAAACATTAATTTCACTGTGCTATCAGAGTCGGTTCAGGGTTTAGGAATGAATGAAGAGCAGGAACAAATTGCTTTCAAGTTCTACAGAGCACTCCCTCTGGACGGCACCGACTGGGACGCCTCTCTCTCTCTAATTAAATTCCTCTGTTGTGTTTAAAAGCGCAAGATGTAATTACAACATTTAGTTTCATTTAGAAACACGTGGATTTCTCTCCTCCTACACGCCACAATTTAATTATATTCAGCATATCTTGCAGTCCTGCAAGGAACAGAGAGTTGCTATAGAGATGACCACAACTGTGCTGTGCTCGGAAATCCTTCAGAATAGTGAGTCTTCACACAGCGAGCCAAGCACACACACGCACACACACACACACTATATGCTAAAAAGCACAAGGGGGAGACTATATCTCTATCATTTTGTGCTGTAGATGCATGCAAATATGCAAACACGTGTACCAACTGCCACATTCTCAACAGCTCAGCCAGCAGCAACAAACAAGCACATTATTCACTCAGGTGCAAGTCTCTCGCAAAGACACAGGCCACAGGAGATGCACCTTTATCACTGGGAGCAGAAAAGACATCCCCACTCCTGCCTCTCGGCATTGGAGACCCCTTTTCTGATGTAAGAATGGACTGCATTCCTCTGCAATACAGATGAATTATCCTGAACAAAGCCAACAGGACACATTCTCACTTTCTGACCTATTTCCCCTTCACTCATTAGCTATAACCTCATGTAGCAACTGCTGCAAGTCCCAATGTGCTTCCGGTCAGTTGTAGCGCATTTAAGAGTAGATGCTCAGAGTAATTTTCAGAGTGCAATTCACCGGTCATACCAGTGATTTACCATCTGCTTTACAAATCAATAGTTATATTACCCAGCCATCGGCAGCCGGCTGAATAGAGGTCACAGATATTACAGAGACGGGTCTTTGTGTCATTCACAATATACAGGAATATGCTTCAGCATCTTACGATGCTCAGTTTAGACATGGCTGCTTATCGTTTGCTAAGCAGAGAAAGCACACTCATCAAACGACCACTTTTATGAAATCTCAAAGCATAACACTGAGAAAATGCCCTCCAAAACCCAAACGTCTCTAATAGAGATCTTCATACTTAATTCAGATGTATAAACCAGGATTTCAAATGTAAAATCGACTGAGAAAAATCTTAAAAGCATCAATCAAAAGCTGCTAATCCCCATTTATGACAACTGTAGAGCTGGTTGTGTTTTTTATTTTTTTATGATTATATGTATGGTTGACTATCAGGAATTTCAAAACTCTGATTATAGTCAGAGAAGCTCTCAGTACTTGGATCATGTAAAACCACTATGTGCAGATTTGTTATGTGATCTTTCTAAGGCGATTCTGATGGCAAGCTTATATTTGTGTGAAAATAAAACAATCCCGGTGGACATTGGTGCAGGATATGTGTTGCTCTCTGCAAATGTATTGTTAGTCTGCATTGCTGCCTCCCACAGTCTGGTATTACCACTGGGAGTGCCAAAGTCAGACGTTTTCTAATTATACCGATAGAGGGATGTGTTTCATAACCAACAATCCATCATATCTGAGCACAAATGTTTGAAACAAATTGGCAGTGGTGGTGCTAAAGGAAAATCCACAGGATTTACATAGAAATATGTTCATCTGCAGCACACTCCAACAGATGACCGAAACCCCCTCAAACACTACACACTGTAAAATCTAATTAGTTAACCTCACTTAAAAAAACCATGCAAACCGATTGCCTTGAAAAAAGCAAGTAAAGTAAGGTACTCATTTCATTCAAGTATAAGTATACTTACACTCGAGTTTCAGTAACTAAAAAAAAACAAGTGAAGAGTACTTGCAACTTTACTTAAGATGTACTCTTGACTTAGTAAAGCCTACTCAGAATTACTATTTCAAATAACTAAATAATTTCAAGTGAAATATACTTTGTGTGTATTCCAAGCAACACATTTATTTAAGTCAGGCTAACTTATGTGACATTTACTGCTACTTAATATTTCTCAGTTGTATTTACTTGAACACTAAAATCATTTACTTGGTAAAACCATGCAAACCGATTGCCTTGAAACAACCAAGTTCATGTTACTCGTCTAACTTAAGTATGTCAAACATCCTTTAAACAATAATGAAAAACAGGTTCCATTGTCTTCAAACAATCACATTTACACATAATAAATCAAGGTAGTGACACAGTTCAAAGTTCTAGTATATGATTTTTTTATTTTAACATTAGGATTTGGTTCAGATAAAAACATTTAGTAAAATGTACAATTTGATCATCAAATAGACATGTACTGGAGGTTCTATATTTCACAGAGGAACAACTTTTTCACAATAGCAATTTAAAACACCAAATGCTCAGCTATGTTACACTGCTTTGCCAACTCACTGCTATAGGAGTATTGTGAACAATTGAGTCTGCTGGACTGTCTTTTTTTCCCCATCAGCCTACATATGCCAGCATCAAAATCAGTGATGGTACAGTTATCTGCCATCAATACTTGCCAGCTGTATTATAAATTGGGCTTTATAAAAATAAATGCAATTATAATAATGAAAAAGAAAAATCCAACCCTGATCTTTAACCTAACATACAGTCCTGAAACAACACCGTTAATACTGTAATAGCTATAAAACGTTTTTGATAGACCAAACTTGGTAAAGAACCAACGGGCTGACAACTACAAAGTGGCTTCATTCAGTTAGCAGAAGAGTATGAAAGAGAAAGGACTCTGGCATTGGATCACACTTTTTTAACATACACTGGCACACTGGCAGCCTCTGGACATGACTTGCTGATGAATCCATGGGCTAACTATTTGAAACGAGTGCCTTAATATAGTTAACGTAACAAAAAGCAACTGAATCTAATGCCAAACGTCAACACCTTTATACAGTAATTTACGTTCTAACTATTTTTAAGAGTTTGCAGTTTTGGTGGGAGTTTGTCTTGTGCCAAGCGTCACTCTTTGAATGAAGTTGAAAGTGTTTTTCATGGCTTTAGGGTATTCAGTCCAAGTGTAAAGAAAATGACAACACAAACAAGAGGCAAAGTGCTTGAGGTAGATTCAGGAGATTATCCATTACAATACCTTCCTCAACAATGGTGGAAGTAGACACTGGGTCAAGGTGGAGTTGATTTGGAGAGAGGGACATCTTCACTGATGTTCGTCAGCACCCCAACAGATACTTGTGCCCAGGCATCATCCCTGTCAGAATCCTGTGTAAGACCAAACAGAAACAACATTACAACAAGGAAATATAAATTGTCACTGTGTCATATGTCCCGTCTACGCTGCCTTCCAGCCTTGCCCATAACGTTTTCCTTTCACACACCTGCATTTAGTAGTTGTATCCACATTAGTAGGCCTAAAACAGTTTTGACCAGTTTACAGATGTCCAGCAAAGAAGATGAAAGAAATTAAGTATTGAAGTCTTCCTCGCACTAAATATTCTTTGCCATCCTCGTTAGATTGTATTAGCTAATGTATTCGAGGGAGAGATATGATCTACCTCTTGTGCATTATACACAACCGGAGATGGCAAGCAGGCTTAGCACCGTTGAGCTGAGCAGTGCAACCCGGTGGCATGGACTGCGAACGGAGTTAGTTCAATATATGGCTGCTTCACCTTATGGGTGATGCTACCAGCCTAGCTCATGTGAAGCCAGGAAAATACACCTTTATCCATATGCATTAAAAAAAAAATTGTAACAAATTTTTGGGGGGCATTTCTGCATTATTCGACAGTAACAGTAGAGAGACAGAAAAGGCAGGGATGAGAGAGGCGATGACATGCAGCGAAGGCCTCCATCCAAATCAACTTCCGGCCGCTGTGGTTGGGACTCAGCATTGCTGTGATACGTCTTGAGGCATTATGTTTATCTCAGGATCACCTTGAGGGAATTTCTTCAAATTTGGAACAAAGGTCCACTTGGACTCAAGGTTGAAATTTGGTGGTGAAAGATCACAGGTCACCGTGACCTCACAAAACACGTTTCTGGCCATAACTCAATAATTCATATGCTAATTATGACTATTTCACACAAATGTCTAGGATAAGATGTAACTATGAGAACTTACAAAGCAGGTGTGGTAGAAGTGACTGGGGTCATCACCAAGTAGAACAGGGAGGCCTCTGAGTACGAGGGTGCACATTGCTGTCACATCTGGTTTCTAGAAGTGGATAATTAACAAAAAAAGTTCAAGATTATGTAACATTCAAATCTGACCATACAAATATGTTTGTCAATGTGACAATGAAACAAGTGTCACCAGAATGTTTGTTTGACAGTACGGACTCACCCGTGAATCAATTTGCTGCACAAACTCAGTAGATGTCTCTCCAACACTTCCGTTCTTGGACTTGAAGATTGTGACAAAGTGCGGTGTTGTGTAGTGGTCCACAGCATCAAAAAAGTAATTCTGCAGGTTTGTGGTGGCTCCAGTTAAACCCTGCAAACACCTAGAACACACAGAAAAAAAACATAGAGTGACTAAATCGGATTGGACCAATGTGGACATTTTTGAAAACCATTCTGCAAACAAAAACACCATCACAACTGTTGACATCACTGCAATTGCCAAATTTAAATCAATAGCATACTGCTATTTAGTCACCAGGCTGAGTGACAGGACAAAGTATTGATTGAAAATTGATTTAACTTTTTCTACAGCGAGCTAGTCTATTAATTCTAATAAAATTGTAGCATTAACGCTTTGTCAAAAACTGCTCTACCGCTGATTATAACTCCTTAAGCCTAAATATCCTCCAAATTATAGGCTACTGGCATCTCACCTTTAGTGAACCGGCATCCAGCGTTGACGAAGCAGCTCTTTAAAAGCCCTCAGGCAGTTACCGTGAGCACTTCTTCTGAAAAGGACAAAGAATATTTAAGTTAAAAGGAAGTTGTACTTATATGTTGTTATTTAGAGACAAATCCCTTGATAAATGCATGCTTTACCGGCATCACAGGAATAAACATTTGATTTTGTTAAACTAATCTTTTTGACACAGGTCAAAGAAGCTAGCTAAGACCACCAATATCCCTGACAGACAAAAGAAATGACTGGGTCATAACGTATACAAGCCTCCTCGATATAATTGTGGGATTTTTTTGTTTTAAGTTACCATAAAATGGAGATTGAGATGATTTCTCCTTCATTATCAGTCACAGACAGCTTAATGTAGCTGACAGCTCGAGAGGGGGAAGGAAAGGTCGTTAATTTGCGCATTCAGTGAGGCTAAAGATCGGTGTGCGCGCGCAGCTGCAGCTTTTAAGCACTTTCACTGGAATCTATTAACGTTGAATGAAGCCGGTGGCTACTCGCGTCCATGTGAAAAACTATGGGTGTGTTGGAAAGACTGTTACAACGGCACTAGTCATTAAATACACAGACGTAGCATAGTCTAACCTAACTGTTGCGTTCACTCCCGTGATATTATCGTTTCCTTCAACCACGCTTTGCATGATATATAAAAACATGTCCGCTAACGTCATACACCCATCACGTGACGTAAAATAATATAACTCCACCGCTAACGAAACAAACAGTACTGTTAAATAGTCTTCTAGTTGTCTACCTAACGCGGCTGCAAACTGCACGTTTCAACAACACCGTGTTTAACGTCGCTCTCAAAGCACGGTTCATGCTGCATTCACTTGTAACTCGGAATTTCCAAGTTGTAATGTCGTGCGACCTGCGACCAAAATACGTTGGCTGTGTCAACTCGAAGAAAACCGAACAATTAAAATGTACATCGGACTTTCCACTTTCGTTATGGAAAAATTAAAATATGTTTTCATGCGAACCTGGAGCAGTGGTGGGAACAGCTAACGTTAGTCTTTAGGCTACCGCTAAAACATGCCTGAACAAGTTTAGCTAAGCTAATGTGCAGTGACTGTTAGCTAAGTCAGCTAGCGTTGGCTAGTTAACAATTAAAATATGTTTGCAGGCGAACCTGGGGCAGTGGTGGGAAAAGCTAGTCTTTAGGCTACCGCCAAGACATAAGTCTAGCTAATAGACGAAATGTGCAGTGAGTGTTAGCTAAGTCAGCTAGCGTCGGCTAGTTAACGATTAGCAAGCGTTAGCTCACGCTAGCTAACATTGGCAGCAGTCAGAAACATAAACATTTTACACACAGTTACTGTTTGCTTGATGACTTACCTTTATATTCTCCAAAAGACAAAATGAATCTTCACAAAAGCCAAGTGGTTTGTCTTTCTTGCCTCAGCTACCGAGTCCGCCGATCCACCATCTTGAGCGCACACATGGACTGAATGTGGGCTTCTGCGCATGCTCAGACCTCAGCCGTTTTTTGTTACTTGAGTGTTTGAAGTTAGCTTAACTCCAAACAATAAAGTAAATAGTTTTTTTCCACCCGCAATTAACGCTGACTTAGTAAAATCTAGTAAGAAGTCATATTTTGGATGACAAAGTAAAGTTAACTAATTAAATGTAAGTCTGGACAACTATTACATTTTACAGTGTACACAGCTCCAATGTCTGAATTGCGAGAGCTGCCTCCCATCATTTCTGTAACTTTTTGACACCAACAATCCAACATCCACAACCACTTCACCCAGTGACTGGCCAGGTGTGCAGAGGTGAGAAAGTATACAGGTTTTGAAAGCTCCCCCCCCCAATTCTTTGAACAACTGCCTCTGTCATGTGAACACAAACGAGTGCAACATCCTGAATACCCTCCAGGACAGTATGAAAGTGTGCTCCACTAACTCCATATTTAAACAAACATAGCATCCCATCCCTCTTCATGAAAACCAAATTTTCACCTCACCTACGAATGTGGCCATTAAGGAGCAGTTCTAAAAAAAAAAAATGTTATAAAGGTCAGACAACATGGTGTAAAAACAAACCAAAGAAAACGTCTTTCTGAGTACACTGCAGAAATAACACATGCTGTGCTGCTTCTGAGCCTAGAGCGCTGACATTAACCCCACCGTCCCCACCCACGACCCTCTGCGGGGGGTCTTGTATGGATGCTAAAGTTAAGACGGATGATGGGGATAAGCGTGTGTAGGAAGGCAGTCACAGGTTTAACACTCAGGGACGTCTCTGTGCAGCATGTTGCCTGACAGACTCAGGGAAACATGGGTAGCTGTGCACATATACGTACGTGTGTGCGTGTGTGTGTGTGTGTTGGCTTTACATATGCGTGTTTCTGTCTCTATGAATATCTACATGGTCAAAAGGTGTCCAGAGGAGCCGTGGTGAGCGAGTTATGGTGTGATGTCAGGTCTAATTAGCCAGCCTTGCCTTAGGCTCACTACTCACAGACCACTGGGACGAGGAGAAGAGGGGGGGGGGGGAAACGAAAAGGCCACATGGGGACCACTCACCACCGTTTGAGCTTCATCTTCACAGCTTTCTCACTAGGAACGCGACAAGACTTTGATAAGGGCACACGCACCCCGCTCAGGACCTCGTATCCTCCTCCTCCTGCTCCTTCATGCCCCCAACACACAGCCTCTCAAAGCACTTAGACAAAGACTCGGGGAGGAAGAGGAAAAAAAAAAAAAAAAAGTGTGGGTTGAAATTAAGTCGATACTATCTGAGGATTCAAAAAATATGTTTTAGGCTCTGCTGTTACCGTGGAAACATTTGTTTTCAGCATATCCGATAAGAAAGCCCAGGAATTTTCAAGAGGAAGGTAGTGAAATAAATTTGGTGTAAAAATGCATGTTTTTCACCAGCTTGGAGAAAGCCTTCATCAGTAATGAGATCAACAAAAAGACTCTTTCAATTTTAACCACCGTAACAAAAGTCTCTTCTTTAAAACAGACATTACCTTTATTTGAACCAGAAGTCAACTACCGCCTCGCTGTTGTATGCCCTCGCCAACCAGTCATGTTGCAGTTTACATCAAAGTCTGTCCAAAATGTCATCACTTCGTCATTTTATCCTTATTAAACATTTGTGTGAAATTAGCACAATTAGTATATCAATTCTGGAATTATGGCCAAAAACGTATTTTGTAAGTTCACAGCGACCTTTGAGCACCAAAATCTAATCCGTTCATGCTTGAGTGCAGGTGCACGTTTGTCTAACCGAGATATCATGTCCCCGAGAATATGACAGATGGACGGAAATCCCGAAAACACAATGCCTCCGGTGACAGCTATCAGCGGTGGCTGTAAAAGTCAACAGGTTAACACTGAGGTGTGTTTGTGTGTGTGTGTGCGTGTGTTTGTGTGCGTGTGTGTGTTGAAATCTCAAACACTGCAGCCCAGAAACTCAATCTTTCATGACTCAACCTCTAAGAATCTGTCAATTCTGTCTGCTACCGTATTCACAGGGAATACAAATACCTAAAATAGCACCATTCCCTCTGGCAGTTTTCATTTCATCTGCTGCCCATGTGTTGCCCTTTGGTTCCATTCTCAAGCCGGCTGCACCTGCTTTTGTACCGGGATGAAAAGACGTTTAATGCATCACTTTGCTTGGCACTGGACACAAACAAAACAACCTCGGGTTCAGTTTATGCTTCGTCTTACCTTGACATATCTGCAATGAAAGGAACAAGATCATTAAAAATATATGGAGGTATATTGAACGGCAAAAGATTTGAGAGGGCACAAAACAAATGGGAGCGCTACACAGACTGAAAGTCAGCCTTTGAGAGCACACAGGCACGGATTTGTAAGAGCAGAATTAGACTTGTGAGGGAGGGAGGACAGGATCATGAGCGTAACAGATGATTTGAGCAGCTAGAGGAGTTGTGTAACTACATTCGAGACAGCAATAGAGATTCTCTCTCTCGTAGCGAACACAGCTGCTGGTGCTCACTATTGGCTGTCTGAATCCTCTGAGAGCAGAGCAGAGCCTGCTCAGTTTGACCTGAAGTTAGGGGGCAAAATAAAAGCTTTTATTTTTTGTAACTACCAGATAATTCTAAAGACGAGCATTATTCGTTTGCTGAATTAGCCTTAAAAAAATATTAATAAAGTTTTGATGCTAAATGACTAAAATCCCGTTCAATGTCTTTCAAGTTTTAAGCTATTACTAGAGTAAGTATGAGCTAAACTATATTAGAAGTATTTACTAGCTATATGTCATTACGGCCGTTAGTTTCGCGTTAACTTCTACTTCTAGTGTGATTTTCTGAAGCAGATGTTGGGTTTTCTTTTTTCTGTTTTTGTGGATAATTCTAACAAAGAAAATTCTGAGCTCCATCATAAGAAAAACATTTATGAATGAGGCTCTCTCATGCCCTCAGATATCTAATGAGCCCATTTGGGGTGGTTGGGTTTCCTGTGATCTGATCAGACTCCTTTTGCATTTAAAAAAAACCGAATGGTTCAAAGATAAACTAATTATGATTACAATAAAACTATTATGGGATGTGGCGATGTTCAAAATGACAGCATTATTTGGCTGGTGCTAATCCAACATACCGATATGAATAAACTAGATAAAGGTTTGACAGTCAGTTGGATCGTTAGCATTTGGCTGAACTCCAATCTGTTCAGATCCAAACAGCCACAATAACACAACTGTAGCCAGACAATAAGGCATAAAATATGCCACATGTTGTCCTAAATAGCTTCCTTTTTACTTTTGAAAAAAGGACATTGACATGACATTCAACCTTTGTTTTGTGCTCCCTTAAATCCTTTATTATCAATATACTTCTAATAAAATTTCCAAGTCAAGGTTTACAGTTCAAATGCTGGGCATGATTTTTTTTTTTTTTTAAGTTAAGGGCCACGCAGGTTGTGATTATATGATCCATAAACACACAACAGCATGGAAGATGACCTTCACATTATGATGGCAGGAACACTGCCCTCGCCATTTGTGGCTGTCAGACTGAGGTGTGAATGCAGGCAAGTGAGTGTTTATGTGCACGAAAAGTGCTTGGGAGTGTTGGATCATGTAACAAGATGAAGGTTACCAATTGATCCATCACAAGTTCTGGGAAATAACAGAATTAAAATGTAAGACTACTTTGGTGTAAGATTGGTTGGTGGAAAGAAATGTTTCTATAAAACAATTCCTTTTTAGTCCCCTCTCCTGGTCACTGTTGTAGTGGCAAACGGGGGGAAAGAGCATCCCAAAAGTCCTTCAACATCAAACACAACACAAATGTAATTAAGTAAGTAAAGTGTATTTAATATATCACCCTTCATAGAACACGCTCACAAAGTGCGTCACAAGAATAAGATATTAAAAAAATAAGTCCATAAAAATAGAAAAAGAAACAAACAATAAAACACACAGAATTACACAGCACAAGGTGAAACAAAGGCAAGTTTAAGGAGGATAGTCTTTAGCTGTTTTTCTAAGGGCGTTAACAGAGGCCGCAGATAAAATATATACGAAGAGCATTCTAGGGTGTCGGAGCCACCACTTCAAAGATACAGTCATCTTTTTTCTTTAGTCGAGCTTGAGGGACAACAGGTAAGCCATGGTCAGTTACAACTCTCCTTCACTCGGCGACGAATGGACACGCTTTCCATACGGCCACGCTCCCCGAAAACCCTGCAAGCAGCATACCAGTCCAATACCAGTCCATAACGAATGGCCACACCAAGAACGGGAAATGCACTAGTGCTTCTTTAATGAAAGAAACGTGTGGGAGTCAACGATTTGATATGTTGATTGAAGTACAGCGACTGAACAAAATATAACGATATTTCTAAGATTAGACTGTAAAGCTGAAGAAAGGGACCCCATACACTGAGCAACCTTAAGAGCTATGCTGTCAAATGCAACGATAAGGACCTCAGTCTTATCTGCACTTAGCAATAAAAAGTTGTAATCCAGTCCTTAAAAGGCAGTCTGACAGTTGTGCTAAACAGTTTATCCGTCTCATCAGGCTTAAAAGAGACATACGGATGGCATCAGCGATATGAGATACCTTTAAATTAGCCAGTAATATAACCTAATGGAAGCATATTTAAAGCAAATAATAAAAGGACCTAAGACAGAACACTGATAACCTGACCCGCCAGAAACACAGAAAAATGAACCAGTCCAGGGCTCTGCCAGAGACTCACCCCCTGAGCCTTGCAGTCAGGATGCTGTGATCTACAGTAACAAAGGCTACGCTAAGATCCAGCAGCACTAAAAGAGAGCATTCACACACACATATCAGAAGACATCATTGTGTCATTTGCGACTCTGAGAAGAGCCGTTTCAGTGGAATGCTTCAGATGGAAACCAGATTGGAATTTATCTCAAATGTTGGGTTTAGTCAAGACAGCAATGAGTTGTTTGGCAACAACTTTCTCTAAAGTTTTCGACAGCTTAGATATCTATTGTGTTTGGTTAGAGATATATAGAGATATATATATATATATATATATATATATATATATATATATATATATATATATATATATATATATATATATATATATATAGAGATATATATATATATATATATATATATAGTTATATCAAAGAGGCTGCATGTTGAAAATAGGCTGGGACACAACCAGATCTCATGGAACTATTTATAATGGAGACCACACAGGAACCAATAGACCCAAGTACATTTTTAAGCTTAGAAGTTGGAATAATATCGAAATAACCAAAAATGTATGTGTGCATCTACTGTGAAATATGCCCCCAATAGTTTTGTGCATGTGCAGGCAATCAGAGCCATTTTATTTATTCAGATATTGTTCAATTTTCATATTGTTACAAGCAGCTTTCAGCACTTCTTTAGCTCGTACCTGAATCTCTGCTGTTTGGAGTTGGGTTTCTGTGTTCCTCTTCTCACCTCTGGACGGGACTGATGATGCTAAAAATCTGTTAGTTTTCCTTTTCCCAATTAAGGTTTAAAAGCATTCATTCATAATGCCATTTCAGTTCTATATCAATAATATTGGTCAGAAATCAAAGTGGTGAATTTTCTTGCAAAACTCATTTCTATTGTCCATATTGTAATAACAACCGTTGGTGACGACTTTGTGGTTAACTGTTCACACCATTGAGCTAAGATGTAAATGCAATAAGAGCACAACACAATAACACCTCGAAGCCTGCAGCTTCATGAAATTCCTGCGGTATATTCCTTGCACATATCTGACCGCATTGTCCAAAGTTGTGTCAGGGCAGGACTGGCAGGAGGTCTTAATAATCAGGTGGCCATGCAATGTGAGGACACAAACAGCCTGTACAGGATACAGGCTTCTCCATGCAGGTCTGGTTCTAGGCTGAAGAGACTAAATGTTCAGACACATTGCTCTTTTTTTACTGACAGGAATAATATCGCATCCCACATAATGCTGATGGAGACACCATTTCACTCACATACACACAATACATGGGTATTTTAAAACACCTTTTGTAGGTGGATCAGTTTTAATGATCACAGGGAAAAATGAAACAGACAGTGAGGCTGTTTTCTAGTTTTATGGAAAACTAATTCTGCTGTGCTCAGCAGTAGAGGTCCAGGAGCGAGTGAGTTGAACGCACAGTGTGTAGGGGAGGCAGTACAGCCTGATGGGTGCGCCGCTAAAAAGCTTCCCCAGTGGAGCTGCAGCAGTGGAGAAATGGTCGGCACAAAGAGAGAAAAAATAAACAAAAGAGTGACCCAGAATTATGGTGCTGTGTGGGGTAAGGCTTTGGCCTGTGGTGGCCATGGCCCCCCCTGGCTTCACAACTGCTGGGATGCCTAGAAACCGTTAGAGTCATCCCTCCAGCTTGTCCTCCGACTACCCCGTAGTCTTCTCCCAGTCAGTGTGCTTGAAACAACAGCAAAAGGGTGGCTTCCATATCAAGACCTTAATCCCTTCAATGCTCCAAATTAGAAAGCACCAGGGACTTCCTAAATCTCTAATATCCAGAGAGAACATGGTCTTCAAAAGCCTCATTTTATCTTGCAAATAATTATGATTTCTGACTGCTGATGTTCATTATCCTACAAACATACAATATATACAAACATCAGATGAAACCGAAAGGACAATAGTATCTGCAAACAGGAGAGATTTCACTTGAATGTCAATGAACCAAATTAAATTAGCATTCCTCTTCCTGTATCGGTTTATCAGTTGCTTGCATTTACCAAAAGAAAAGGTCAATGTGTCAAAGTGAATAACAAATTGATCGAACTAAATTATTCACAGCAGGGACATTCATCCTCTTCAAGTCAATATTTGGTAGAGGCAACACTTACAGCATAAATTGATGTGTAGAAGTTTTGAATAATTGCAACAACAAAAAAATCACATCTCAAAATTGCGTTTTTCTGATACAGACATCTGTTACGATGCATAGGGATTATGTATACATTGCTTAACTTATCCATGACCAATACAAACAACATCTCACCACTGGGGTTCAGATTACAGATACTATTTTTTCAAATCACACACCATGAGTCATTTCAAGGTGCATTCACGGTGGTCAGTATAACAACCAAAGTGCTCGTCGGATGGTCCAATTTGCTCCATTTCAAGAAAATTGAGTTCTCCAAACTGCTGTGGAGTGAATATATTCACAACAACACTCTTCCTCTTTGCTTCCTGCATTCCTCTCCACAACATCATCTACCCACCAGACTGTAAAAGATGGATCCAAATAATAGACTGGAAATTAGAATAGTTTTTTTCAGCTACACTCTCTGAAGTGTAGAAGTAATCCAAATGTAATTAAAATGTTGCATGCGTGTGTGTAATAATAACTAATATCTTCACCTCCCTTGGACGTCCTCATTCTAAGACTTTATCCTTCACCTGAACAGCCCGAGGCTGCACGATGATGCAGATAGGCTTGGTCAGTAAAAACACTAGCACACATACGCTCACAGTTGTATTTGACTCTAACCAGACATGATGCATGCAGTCCCACATGCAGAACCCAACACTTGTCTCAGGGCAGCTTAATTCCAGGATTGTCTCTCCGTCTTTCCTTTTCTTTGTTTCCTCTTTCCTTCTTGTTTTCTCTCGATAGATGATGCGCACTCGGGCACAAACTAACCCTTACTCAAAATAATGAAAAAAAAAAAAAAAACTCGTCGGTTTCTTTGAATTTCCTCTCAGGACCATATTAAAGAGATCGAGTGAAACAAGCCTTGCCAAATCTCTTGTGTTTTGAATAAGGGCATGAAAGAGTACAGGGATAAGGACTGCCAGTCTGAATTCCAGAGGTACGTTCAGACACATTCAGAGTCTGGAGTATGCAGAAAATGACTGGCCTTCAGAATAATGGCAGCCATGACGGCGGTAGATAAACAGTCAGGTGCTATTGAGGTCAGTGTCTTTATAGCTGAGCACTTGCTTCACTCCGTCATCTATACATCCATCTATCTTCAGCCCTGCACGCTACTCAGCTAATTAAATATCAGTGATTAATCTGTGCAGCGATCTAAAGTTCATGTCTTTTATTTGTCAGGCTCATTTGCCTATGGACTGAGATCTAAGAACAAATGCCTCTTTGAGGAAACCACTTAGTACTTCCAATCCATTAGACTGAGTTGAAACCTTGAATACTTCGTCATTAACCAGTATCTGGGCGCAGTGGTTAGCACTGACAGCTATCAGCATGAAGGTCCTGTTTGACCAAACCAGGGCCGACTATGTGGAGGCTCAGTGGGCATCATTCACCTCGAGTAGAAATGTCTTCTTAAAAACCCGCTGACACAGTTTTTACAAAGATTCTGACATTCGCCAATGTTTCCTCATTTGGGATTTGTTCGTAGGTGAGAACAGAATCTATGCACACTCAAGTGCACTCGGACGCTCATTTGAGCACCGACAAGTTTGTGTAAAATAATTGTTATTGCTTTTTATTCAGTTCTGCAGATGTATAATATAGTATTACAATTTCAATGATATTTGTATAACCTGTAGTTTTGAAGATCATTATTTTCCTTATTATACAAAGCATTATGGTCTCTTAAAATAAATAAACACTACACTGACAATTCAAAATGAGAAGTAGGGGGCTCAAGGGACATCGGACATAAATCAGCGGTAAAGTTGTCTTGTGTTATCAAATGTAGTGTCGCACGCACGCACGCACACACACAAACACACACGCACACACACACAAGCGTTTGGTGTTGCGTTTCCCCAGTGTTCATCTGGGATACCTCTGGCTGCTCCAGCTCCTCCCACAAGGTGAGGCAACTGTACTTGAGAGAGAAGCAGCATCTTAAAACTGACTCGCTGACAGACTGGAATATGAAGTTGACCAAGAGATTTTTCTTAGACCTGAGAGAAGCCCATTACAGCAGTTCAACTAACTGAGGACAAAGGCATTGATTATTTTCTAAATCTTGTTTGGACACAAATTCTCAAAGTGTTGCAAAATGTTCTCAGCAGTAAAACTGGCTGCTTTATTGTTTTGATGCAGCTGTTGAGGAATAGTTCTGAAATTACATTTCACACGTTTTATTATTAATGCGTTTCCTCCAACAATTTAACTTTGGTATTTTCTGACACATATTTGTCACCGGAGGCCTGCTCGCTGCGGTGGCTCCATGATTACCATAAAAGCAGTGACAGTCAAGTGTTTTCCAACTGCTGCATGCAATTTCAATCAGCCATAACAAATTATTGCTAATCCAGCTCAGATTAATAAGTAAATAACTCCATCTTGACTAAACGCAGCCCTTGTGTCCTTATATAACATTTACTTCAGATCTTGCAGAGCTGTCTTCACTGGTGACAGCCTCAGCAGCCTCAAACTCAAGGAGAGGGATTTTTAATATATAATATGTAGTTTGCTTTTATAACTCATAACTTTTCAATTTTATGAGTTTTCAGGGCCTGGGGATGAAATATGATCTGGGATATCAAAGTCTCCGAGAATCACTTAAAAATAAAGGAACTATTTTATGGCAGAGGATAGTTCTGACCTCAACAGATGCGAAGCTGTAAAAAATATATATCCTTGTAACACATTATATTACAACTAACTCATGAGAAGGGACCTAATGGTAAACAAAAAACAACAGGAAATGATTTAATTTGTTTCTCAGCATGGTCAGTAGAAGCACCAGCTGCTCAACATACGTACCGTTAGGTTAGATGTGATTGCACATACTGAGGATATCATCACCAACGTCCATCGCAAATTTACATCCATAAATCTTCTGAAAATAATGCAAAAAACACGCTTCTTCTCCAGAACTTGCCAGAGAATCATCACGTTTTTATGTTTTCTCCGGTGTCAAAGTAAACCAGTGATGGTTGTCTGCACATCCATGGCAACATTAATAGCTAATCTGGCATACTTTTAATGGCACCAAGTTGTGAAACTATAAACTATATGCTAAAACTAGAATTGTTGCCTTGCAACGTCATGTTGCAGTTTACATCCATGTCTTCCCAAAATGTCATCACTTCATCATTTAATCCTATTAAGACATTTGTGTGAAATTGTCGTAGTTAGCATATACATTCTTGGGTCATAAACGTGTGTTGGGAGGTCACAGCGACCTTTGACCTTGAATCAATTCATCCTTAAATCCGGGTGGAGGTTTGTGCCAAATTCAAAGAAATTCCCTCCAGGTGTTCTGGAGTTATCGCGTTTATGAGAATGGACCGACGTACAGACGGACAACCCTAAAACATAATGGCTCCGACCACGACTGTTGCCGATGCGGGGGCATAAATAAATAAAAAAGCCAAATGTTAAATCACGGAATACATGGTAACGTTGTACTTCCTGTTAACGGCTCACCAGGCACAAAGTCCAGGTGAGTTGATTGAGGGGGGTTCCAGTGTCTTTGAAAACCTTTGCTCTACTACCTTGGAATAAAGACAAAATACACACAAATGCTAAACAAAGCTGTTAATATAGAAAGATTGAGAAGGTGAATGTATTCGTACCCCTCCTCACATAAGTTTCCTAAATTCATGTGTGCTAAGTGGAATGAAATACATCAGCGCTATGTGCATGTCGTCAGCCATTCGGTTGGTGAGCAGCAAATATGCCTCAACAAGAGAAGAAAGATGGCACTGCTTGATGACTGAGTGGGTGTATGAAGTGTTTAGCGAACTTCCTGCTCCAACTAATTTGTGCTGCAGAAAGCCAAATGAAGCCAAATAAGTCAGTCCTTACCCAGAGTCACGCCATGGCAAAAAAACACCGTAAATCAAAGCCACCTCAGAATCCGCCAGCCGGATGTTTACCAATCAAAGCAACAGCTTGTGAAGAAAAGAGAGGTTTTAATACCACCCAGCAATATAGTCGGGAGATGCGAGGTTCCTATTGCACCATGGGGGCTTGGCAGTTCACATTCATTGGTTTTAACATGATTCACTGCCTCCTCGCTAAGACTGAGCAGGAGATTGACTCTAAAAATAAAGACCAGGCACCATCAGCATTTCCTCACATACTGTACATCTTGCTCTGGTACAGACACAGCCGCCCAGGCATCAAGCACAAAGAACCAGTAAGAGAACTCCCTCAATCTGGAAAGAAAGGCAAAGCCTTGTTTGAGCAGCACCGAGTAGCAGCAGAATGATTTGGGTGCAACGTTGTCTGGATCTCTGGAGTGTACGTCAGGATTTAATATGTTAAGAGCAAAGTCTTACAGCAGCATCTACTGGCACATGGAAATATCAACATGATGAGAGAGGATCTGAAAGGTCAAGCCAGTGAAATAATCGAACATCTCAATCTCTGTGGTTTAGTCCAGGTCTCCACAGCGCTCGGACTCCACAGCGCTCGGATCTTTCGGAAAGAAGCTCAAAGTAAAAGTGATGGCTTAAACTGGCTGCCTTCGGATCACTGACCTGCTGCCTTTTGCCAAAAAGGAAAATTTAGCTTGAAGAAACACGGCCTAACAGGGAAAAGAGTTCTGCAGTCTTCACAGAACATTTCACCGACTGTTGAATTGGTCTGCATAGCAATAAGTTTGAACTCTTAACACTGCAGTTTCCATAGGAACTAAGTACGGGGGCTATCAGCTCACAAGACAGATTGATGAGGCGCTTTAAGTGCAGAAGCAAGACTATTTTTGTACAAAACACAGCCACAAGGCACTGAATATGATTTGGGCATTAATTAAGAAGGATTATCACCAAGCTTTATGAAACATATTGAAATAACTTGAGATTTTTCATCATTCAAGCTACAGCACAAACATGACAAAAATAAACATTGCCTGAGGCAAGGTGCCCTAATCTAAGATGGGAAGTCTTTGCCATCAGAAAACAGTACTCGCTAAATGGAAAGAAGCCCAACAACACGGCTGTTGTATTTGCTGTGGGGGGGAATTCACAACAGGGAGTTAATTTACTTGACTTTTGTTTATGAAGATTTATTTAAGTCAAGTGATTCTTTAAAGTTAAAAACTATCCTTGAAGCTATCATCCTTGTTAGCCCAGACTGATTAACTCAAAAGTCTGTATTTATTATCCAATTTGTTTGAATTATTCATTTTGTCCTTTTTGTTGCGTTCACGTGCACATACACGATAGCATCAAGACTCAGTGTTTTTCTGAATAAGGAGTAAAACAAAAATGATCTGTGTAAATGCAGAAAAACAACGTATTGTGTAATAACAAATAATGTAATGTATTAACAACAATAAATATGTTTACAATGTTCCAGGTGACTATAAACTTATCAACCAATAGTTAAGCTAGTAGCATTTAGCAACGACAACTCAAACTATTACACTTAACAAATAAGGCAAAAGGAATGCCATTATTAAGAAAAGACAACAAAACATCATCTACTTACAGGCGGACTGCAATAGATGGTCTTTCCCCTGAGCAGAGTGTGCTACTCGGCCATGCGGCCCTAAATCAGCTAGCCTGCTTCAGACATGAGGTACGTATTTGTGGTGCAGCTAGAGGTAACTAAAGGCAAAATGTCTACAAACGAACTCAGCGACACAAATCAACTGAGGGAAAAATAGTAGACCCATTCATTGTACCATTAGCACCAAAGTTACAGGTGTGAAACCACGGTTTCAGATCAAACAGACAAACATTGGTCCGATGAAATGAGATTAATCTCAATGGGACTCACCTGGTTAAATAAAAGGTTTAAATAAAAAATAAAAACACAACATTGCTTGAAACAACTTCACAATAAAACAGCGTCTGATATAGAACTTATGCTTTTTCCTATAAATACCACCTCCTCTTGTGCGCCCATCCTGAAGACATCCTATGCAATGGCATGCGTCAGTAATGGAGTGAGCACCCTGCGCAGCACCAAATAAAAGCAGACGGAATTAATTGCAGCCTGCTGTAGTGACCTTTTCTGTTTGATAAATCATAAAGCCTAGGAGACTGCCATTTGCCTCTGAGATGGGAAATACGCAGCTTTGAGAAATGATCTCCGATCTCAAGCTGCATCGCCCCGGCCGGTTTGTGCTTTCAGCACACATACAGCACACACACACCCACACACGCATGCAAAATTTGTATTATTCTTCCCCTTTCCGCTCAAAACAGGACAGAGACGCCCGGCGCTTTATTGTCTGAGGAGAAGTCAAACTCCATTTCATCATTCAGTAAAGAGAGGCATTTCCTTGGTGCTCAATTAGGCTTCAACAGGAGCAGCCACACTAGCCTCTGGACTGTGATTAATGTAGACAGTCATTAAGTGCTCTTTTACTTCATTTTAAGGGAAAACCACATTTCATTGGCTTTGTGAGACAATGTCAGAGCAGAGGCTTCTGAACAAGTTCTCAATTATTTATCTGCAGCGTTTGACCATACATACAAAAGGAATCAGGTAGTAATAGATTTGGAGAAGAGTAAATATTATCAAGGTGCCATACGAGGGTAGAGAGTCAAGTGTGATTTCGAGGTGATTTCATCATAATAAAGCAGTCAGACTCCATTATCTATTAAATACGATACAATATGAGGTCATGAACTCAGCACGTTTGAAGCAGCTGTAATTTATACCAAACAACTCAGCTCAAATGAATTAATGTTAAATTGTATTAACACATACATAGGACATGTGTTTTCTTTTAGAAACTGACAAATACACACACACACACACACACACAGACTAATCCAAAGTGAAGAGCGCTACGTTACAGCTGAGTTAATCCATTGTTCTTTGTTGTCTTAGAAATATTATTAATTATTTCAGCGATGTGGTAAAGTAAACACAAGCTCTATTATTAAAATGGGATAATCAATTTTAAAAAGACAGAATATTCAGTACAGGAAGACGACAGCATTGCGAGATGAAACTGAAAAGACTACAAAGGATAAAAATATATAACAGTTTACTTCTGAGGTGACTTGTACAAATAGATCCACCTTTTTAATGTATTATACAGTATCTTCAACTATACTGAGGTTACTTTAGGGTTCAGCAAAGTTCAGGGTATGTTCGGTTCCTCTTTAATAAACCCTTGAGAACAATATCATCACAAATTGCATAACTCGAAAAGAAAGCGGGTGTTTGAACATTTCCTGTTACAATATGTGATGTGTGCTATACCGACTTTTAACACTCATGGGAACTATGCCAATTAGTTCCAAACACACGGCTTTTGCAGTTGAAAAACAGAACTTATTCAATATACTGGATCAGCAATCATTTTATCACGTGCCTCACTTTTGCTTATAAGTAAATGCTGTGTACAATCCAAATCCTGGTAAACTTATATTTAATGGCCGACAATCCAAATTATCATTATTACGGCAAAGAGCCAAAAGAGAAATCAAGGAAGCGGCAGGAGGGCAACTTGGAGAACACTCTACTTCTAGGAGATTTCTGTGGCTGCTGCATGCTGTGAGGAATTGAAAACCAACCCCGGTCAGCACAATAGAGAGGCCATATGAAATAGAATTACACACACACAACTGATAACGACTCTGGAGAATGTATTTGTTGTTGAAATGACAGGGTTTACAGCTTGTGTTGGTTGCACTAATGGCTACCGGTCTGGAACTGTAATTGGCAGAGTCGCCGTCTCTGCAATGTGAGCAAATGTGCAGGTGAGTAAAATGTTATTATGGCCAAAACTGTGAAAATAACACCCAGGTTGAAACAGAGGAGAGGACAAAAGCCAAGGTAGACTTACAAGCGTCCTCCAAACAGGAAGCAAAAACTAAATTAAGTGTGTCTATATTTGCCAGAATGTTCCACTTTGCAGATTATGATCTTATTTATACATTGAACTCCTTCAACCATGAAGACTAAGACATAAAACAGTATCTATCAGACAACAATTCATAGAACATGTTTAATTCAAAGATATAATACCTGCTTTCAAGACTTGCCATAAAATAGTCTAGCAGTTTTCTTCCTTCTTAGCCTGAAGGTTAAACTAGAGAAGGGGAAGATCGGGAGTGATTTTAATGAGTTCATCATCAAGTATATGGCAGAGGGGGATTTCAAATTGCCATAACTACTCCATCGTGTCTCTAAAATGACTTGAAACCAGGTGAGTCATGGCAATTATCCAAATAAGCCCATCCCATTTCCTGAATCTAAAAAATAAGAGATAAAACAAGAAGCGAGCACTGTCTGAGGTGTGAGCCAGAGACACAAACAACACACATCTGCTGCATAATGTCAACAATGTGCTCCATGAATTTTAAGAAGCCAGCCAAGATAAAAACAAAAAACAAAAACAAAGATGGAGTCGAGTGACCGAGCAGTGAGAGGACACACCCGAGGTCACACAGCCAGACACGACGCCGCGCTGATCAGAACATGTCGGCTTTAATTGGAGCGCATCTAGCACACGTGCTGAAGATGAAGTGTGACCGGTGCAGAGCGGACGCCGCGTTACCCAAACCAGACCTGACACACAGGAGCTATCTGTTCACTTCACAAAATAAGATGCAGAGGAAACGGTACAGCAGCACTTACGTCCTTCAACACAGTTTGGAAAAGAAGTTGCAACCAGGGGAAACAAGCTCGGCAGCAGCCTCGAGATGTATGTTGAACTCACTGCAGGAGCCATTAGCTCCAATTAGAGTGGAGCGTCTGCAGAGGACTGCTGATGTAATGTTATTGACCAGAGTGTCTTCTACCGGCTTAAGATCCATAACGAGAAGTTGTATATATGAGAGTCCATTTGAAGAGATTAGATGTAGCTTCCCTTTAAATTATACACTTTGTTCTCCAGCTAGCTAGAATGGACCATTAAAGCATTGCAGTGATCGCTAAGCAGTGATGGAGGACTTTGAAAACAATGGATTTTAATTTTAAAAGAAGCCATGAATCAATTGTCACTGACTAATTGCCACATGTTCGATCATTCATTTGCTGTGACACGCTGCTGTCAGAAGGGAAAATTGAGTGTTATTCAGCACGAAAGATGAAATGTAACACATTCGGTACAGCTGAAGACGATGGGAATGTCATTGGTTTATGATCAAGTACCTAAAGTATTGGACACATGTTAGACCAACGGATGGCGCAGGATGAAAAGTTAAGGGATCACCAAAGTTATCGTGATTCATCCTGAGGAAAACATGAATATCTGTGCTAAAGTTCATGATAATTCATCCAATAGTTGTAGAGACAATTCACTTAAAAACCACAAATATCAGCCTCATGGTTGCACAAGAGGAGAAGTCCAGCGATCATCAAAGTCAGTACGATTCATCTCCTAGAAACCATGTACAACCAGGTCTGTACAACATTTCACAGCCACCCAAACAATAGTCGGGGAGATATTCTGACCAAAGTGGTGACCCAACCAAATGATCGACATTGCCATCCTTTAATCCACTCTGCAAGCCTGGCCAAACACACAAGCTGACACACAAACAAGAGGATTGAGAGAAAACTGGAAACACACACACACACACACACACACACACACACACACACATACACATACACATACACATACACATACACATACACACACACACACACACACACACACACACACACACACACACACACACACACACACACACACACACACACACACACACACACACACACTTCCTGTGTCAATTACGGATCCCCTTTATAAACACACAGACAGCATTCCCTCTACTCTTAGTTACAAATTGTAAATTAAGCAACTGGTCGCCACTCCTCTCCCCCACCCATCCCGCCATATTAAGGACGACTTACCCCACTGTGAGAGGTCCTCTGAGCAGCTCCGAGAGCAAGGCCTGCGGTGCCGGGCAGTAAATAACCAGCATAAATGTGTCGCGGGAGACAACCAGCAGACACCAACCCATTTAATGTTAATAGGAAAGCATCGGTTACCAGATTCTAAATAATAGCTTGCAGTCACGATGGCCAAGGATAGCTACCTCAGGCGCAGGAATTTATGGAGTTAGCAAATTGCTTTTCTATCCCCATTCTTGCCCCATTTGTCCATTTTGCCATCTCTCAGCTCAGAGTGAGCATGATTGAGAGGTGCAAGGAGATGATGGGACTGTTGCAGCCTGCTTGACTGAGCACACTTATCCTCCGGCCACAGAGCTCCGGATGATGATGCTCCAAGGTGTACAACAACTATCTGTCCATCTGGGTCTCAGGAGGGACAGCCACCTGACAGGGCACGGAGATACTTCTATTCCCCCAGGGCCGGAGGTGTTTGGTTGGGACCAGTGGCTCTTTCGTTGGACAGACATTTTGGACACATCTGATATGTGGTCAGTACGGTTCTCATCGGTTTATTAAAAGGCATTTTTGTCCAAACTGATTACTATTCGAAGTAGAATAGTGTTCCGATTTTGCAATTTTAGATCTAAAAACAACTTTTAAGATGAATTGATTTGATCAACAATGTGTTATTGTGTCTCTCTTAACACCATCTTCCACCTCTCTATGCCACTCAGCTCCAAGCCCATCGGTACCTATTGATATCTTTAAAGAGTCTCTCTTTTTTTGCTGAGCTCCATAGATTTAATTGCTTACCTCGCTGCAGTGATGTACAAGTGCACTTCAGGACCCTGTGACATCACTGTAAGGTATGGTTCACGGTACAGAGCACACGTCTAACCTGAAACTCAAGTTGAGTTGAGTCACTCTTTAAAAACAGGTCACAAATATATACTTTCATCAGCTGGGCTATGTTTTTACAAATGTACAAACAGGAACAAATATATTTGTTATGGACACCAGGTCAGTGTATGTGGAATCAACACAAAATAAATGAGGTAAGAGACTCGGGGGAATAAGAAAAATCAAGCTTTGGCTACACAGACAACACTTATTAGTAGGATCAATTCATTTTTGGTTTTGTTTTTTTCATGGGATTTGTTAACACTCATCAGATATTCTTTAACTGAGAAAACATGAATGTGACAATTAAGTTTGTAATGTGAAATGATTACCAGTAAACCAAGCATTAGTGTAACTCAACCGCAAAAGACATTCCGCCTCACTCCTCTAATCGGTCTGACATGTTCTCTACATGCATGGGTTGAAATTAAAACATCAAACAAGGAAAGAAGAAATGACACGACAGAGAAACTTTGACTAAAGCATTTTTAAGTTTAGTGGAAAATGTTTTTCATACTGTGCAAGAGTGAGTGACAAAAGGCCCCTTTCTGAGAGGAGTCAAATGAGCTCCGATATCTCCAGCTATGCTGACTGCGTGCATACATTATTGTTATAATTATACTTGTGTAAAGAAGGGTAGCCTTGAAAACAGTCACAAACAGAAATGATGCCGTAAATGTTGAGAAACATTGAGTCAAAAGCTCTTTCACTGCAAATATTCAGTCTAGAAAAAGAAGACAATATGGAAAAGCATAATTGTTGAGGTTCTATCTGCACCACCTGAGAGCAAGGTGAAAGGTCATATGTAATTATATCACTGCGACAGTTTGACCCCACCGGGTCTCACTCAGGTCACGGCCTATAAACTCATCACTGCTTTCCTCTCTGACACCAGACTAATTATTCACGATCACGGTGCTTACAAGAAATCACAGATTCTGACCCACAGTCACCTTTTCATTGTAAATAAAGAAAAATCTTCTCGGTGAGAATATGTAATGTCACTACAGCAGTTGGTTGCTAATTCTTAACGCTCTGCTAGAGTTACTGAAGACCCGGGGCAGACTTTAACAGAGGATGACATTTTCAGATCACTCTCCTGAATTAAAATAAAAGGGGGAAAAGAAAAACATGCCCGAGACAATCTATAACACAGCTTGCTCCCCACATAAAAGCATAAATAATGCAATCCCAAAATACAGGTTTAGGATTCAGAGGAGGAGATGAAAACAAACCATGAAAGAAACAAGCTCCTCGCCTTAAACTATTGCGTATTTGGGATTGACCTTTCACACTCCCAAAACTGTGAAAAGACTCCAGAGAAAGTCTAGAAAAATACAAATGCCCTCACACAGGGATTCCAATCACGAGGATTCGAAGCCCAGGGGGAAAAGTTATATTGTTTGTGTCGTTTGTAAAATGATTTATTTTTTATTCTATTTTTGAGTTGCTTCCTGGAGCTATGGCCAAAAGAATTTCATTGCACGTTATATTGTGTATGAAGCTAAAAGTCATGAATAAAAGGTTTCAAATAGTTAGCTGAATGTAATTCATAGCTGAATAATAAGCTAAAAGTATAAATAGTAGAAGTAACTAGATAAGGATGAATGAATGAATAAGATAGCTGAATGTAGTTGAGAATGGTTCAAATGTCCAGCATCTTCTTAACCAAATGGTATAGCACCAAGGCAAACTGGACCAAACCAGCCTAAACATTTACAATCAATGAAACAAAAAATATTGCAACAATATCCACTTCTTGGTGTGAAACTGGAGACCATCTTGGGGGTGATGCTTTGGTTGCTTGACCACGCCCATCTTTCAAATTCTTCATTCATTTTTTATCTCTACTACACACCTGTAAGATTCCAGGACTGCATCTGGCACGGTTGTCACACTACTGCAGAGACTAAATCTGTCCACAGACATAAAGAAACACACCTGACAAAGTACAGTTTCTACTACAGTAGGTGTCTCCAAGACCACATTTTGACATGAAACACACACACAGACTCACAAGGTGAAAACGACACCAGCATCGCTGTCACGGCTTAATGGCATCCTGTTTGAAATGAATTCTAATAAACACATTTGGTGTTGATGAAGAGGCAATCTTATTTTTTTCATCTGATGACTGTGAGGGTTCACCAGACAAACAGTGTTGGGAACCGCTGCCTTATTATTATCTGGTACAAGTGACAGACGCTGTCCTCTCAAGGATAAATAAAGAACATGAACTGGGATGTTGCTATGAGATTTAATCTATATTCTTCTACACACAGCTGGAGGGAAAAGTGTTGAAAATCCAAAACATAGAACATGACCAGGAGGCATGTAGATGGAGAGAGGCAGTGACAATAGAACATCCTCGTAATCCTTTTAGCGTCGTTCACAATTATAGCTCACTACTGTGTGAAGCCTAAAGAAACACTCTGCCAAACCTAGTTACAAAGAGCAACACATTGGCCTAATACGCAAGCTGCTACGGTCATCACAGCGTATGCTACTCATTATTAATCATTACAAAACCCACAGTCTGCAGACATTTTTATATTATTCCTTACATTTGCAGCAGTATTTGAGATGAAAAAGACATGCAATTCTATCATCACATCAAATTGGATCGCCCGAAGGAAATTCTGATGCGCTCCTGTTAGGCTTTTGGATTCTGACTAAAAATGCTCTTTCAGTGTAGTTACTGGAGGATTTCCGTCCATGAAAATGACTGGAAGCTATTTTAAATGAATGCAGATTGATAACACTGAAATGTCCTGCGTAATGACAACATGAAAGTCATTTTCAGAGGAATTCACTGTGAGGCAGGATGTCCCTTCATGCACCCTTTCGGAGAGGAAACATTATTCAGCTATTTCTTCTGACCAAAATAAACCACTTAAAGCTTCCAGAGGCCTTCAATTTCATCTTGAAATGAGCCGTGAACACCAACAGTTACCGAGCTTTACGATCGCAGATGAATAAATACAAAACCAACCTGGTGAGAAAAAGACAGAGGGATGCTTTTGATGTCTAAAACCGAGATGATCAGGTTTTTTATGAAGGGAATTTCAGCTCATGTGTTTGAATGCTTATTGAAAATGAATATAAAGTCAATATTTGGACACAACAGCACTGATAAATGTGCAACTCACAAGAGGAACTGATTAGTCACAGGTCAACTATAGGCTCAACCTGAGGGACATCCACTTATTTTAAGTTTTAGATGAAAAGAAAAGAAAATCCTTTGAATATAGGCCTGCATAGCTAAACGGTCAAACATATATGATGCAAACTAACTTTAATTCAGTTGTTGTCATCTGTCGAGCACATTAGCATTGAGAGCATCCAAAGTGATCATGTGTTTTTTTTGGGGATTTCAAATATAAACTACTGCTGTCACATCCACAGAGGCAGGATTACTCCTCACTACAAATATTTGCCTAAATTATCCCACGCCGTGTTGCGTCCTCCCGAGGCCTTCCCAAAAAAAAAAAAAAAAAAAAAAAAACAGTCTTGGGGCTTAAGATGCATACCGTGTAATTGTAACAATAATTACTCGCTACATCCAGAGTTCAAATCCGGCTCAACACCTCAGTCTGCCATCACACGTCAGTCTCCACCCACACAAACAGATGAGGCGGAAAAGACCTAAAAATGCTCATTTTTCATGCAAGAATCGAGAGTTGTGAGGAAACTCGCAGAAAAGGGTCCGAAGAGCTTTCTTTCTTTTTCCTCCTCTGTGCTCCAGAAAACCAAGCGCACACTTACAATCAGTGTCGGTACATGTACTTCCTCTGATCCGCAATTAGTAAATGGAGAAACTGAGCGTCTTGTTCGTTCAGTTTGTGAGCTGCATGTTGTTCAGAACGAGGAACGGAGAGAAATCAGAGGCTTCACCACTTGCTGCCAAAACGTCCAGTTGCGCACCTTTTGTCCTGAGGTCCACCGACCACGAACACGCACAGGCTCTAGTTCTCCTGGAGCTCATCCGGCAAACATCATCCATCACACCGATGTCGCCTTGGTGAAAAAAATAATAATAATCCAGCTGCCAAACTGCGACCAGGACGACGCACAGTGCCCATAACTGCAGCACAGCAGCCAATCTGTACCTCAACATGCACAGGAGTGACCCAAAGGCGATTAAAGAAGCCAGGCACATTCTCACACCACGTCCCCCTGTTTGCCCTGAATGTGAGGCTAAACCGGCTTCTACCACAACACGTTTTCTTCGGAAAACACACAACAAAAAGCAGCCTTGAACAATCTTACCTTTCCTTCCCTCGAGGCAGGGATTTGGCTCAGGGTAGGACTGGCACAGCTCAGTTCAATGTGTTGGCTGAAGAGGCTGCGATGAGCTACTCCCGTGACTGAAGACCGAAGAAAGTGTGAGCAGCGCAGCGCTGTACCGGCGGAGGGGTCCGTGTGTCTGCCGCTGACATCAGCGGGCTGCTGTCTTTAAGGTGGCTCCGCTCACTCACACCAGCGCAGCGACACGCGCCGATGGTTTCATCTGCTGCGGCTTAAGTCTCCCCGACACACAATAGCAGCAGCGCACAAAAAGACAGAGTTGGGATGAAATTAAATTGCTAACCAGAAAACTTCCGCGGCTCTGGTGCGTTATGAGAGCAGCAGGAGAGAGGCTCTGAAAGAGGGGGGAGGGGGGGGGAGGGGAAGAGTCAGGATGATGTTGAGTCAAGGTTGGGAGAGCACATCTTCTCTGCAACTCTTCATCATCTTCCGACAGTGGATCGACAACTTGTAAAATGTTTAAATCTTAATCCTAACACTTTGCCATGGAGATAATTTTATAAGAAAATAATAATAACGGAATTTACTTTGCCTCGTCTCAGGTTTCAAATAGTGTAGAACTGAATGATTTAGTGGATGACAGGAAATGAATCAATGATCATTGGTTAAATGAAGCAAACCTGCTTACCATTTACTGGTTTCATCTTTTAACATATTTCATAACATTTTAAATTCAATATCTTTGAGTTTTTGGGGCTGTTGCTTGGACAAAAAAAAAATTTGATGGGCTCTGTATAAAACAATTACTAAACAAAAACAAAATCACAACAGTTGAAATCATAGCCAAAACAATCAATCAACAGATCGATCAAAACAAATAGCAGACTGATGAGAGCATCAGTCAGTTGCAGTCCTCAAATGGTGACATTGCGTCATGGATTTTTTTGGGTACCTGCGGAGGTTACTGATCGTCCCTTTTGTGTTGCACCCAAATTACAATGATACTACGAAGGTTTAATATTGAAGCACAACACAAGTATTTGACATGCTCCGGGTGGATACGTTTCGCTACAGACAGCTGATCACGGTTTGTACCTGGCGTGCAATGATTTCATCCGGTGTTTTCAGGAGACGATGAGCCAGAGGCTGTTTAACCATCCAGATGGGTCCCTCAATTAAAACAAAATGCACTTTTCCAGATGGCAGAGCGACTGACTGAAGTGTATTCTTCAGCCAGTCGCTCCGGATGAGAATACTTCCCCATGTAGCAGATTCTCAAATAACTGATGTCATTTCAAAGAGGCAACAATTCACATGAGGGCACCGGACCAAGTTATAATAATGTTAGTAAGACACAACAGATTTTATTTGCTTCTAAAGTAAAAGTCTTACACATTTATTTTCAACAAGGTGCAAGAGACGGGTTTAGCAGGTGGCAAGCTGTACAAGAATACAAAAAGGTTTCAAGGGCAGAGTGGTGACGTTAAGCAAAGTGAATTATTTTATTGCAAAGAAAATAGAAAATACAGAAAAGGAATCATTTAAAGTTTCCTTATTCTTAATTATGTTGTTAACTTTTATGTGGATCAGAAGTTCTTTCTGTGCTGTAAAAGAT
The DNA here is from genome assembly GCF_050575085.1 of Anarhichas minor. Classification (NCBI taxonomy): domain Eukaryota; kingdom Metazoa; phylum Chordata; class Actinopteri; order Perciformes; family Anarhichadidae; genus Anarhichas; species Anarhichas minor. The sequence goes on along the minus strand of NW_027466474.1, from coordinate 4,940,456 downwards.
TTAGTGGATATTTCTTACCGACCTGACAGATGTATGCCTGTTCCCAATGATCCGCTAACTCAAGCCTACTGCTGACACTGCTTCTGCTCTATCGTCACTGAATGTAAGTAAAAGTACATAATAAACACAGATACATCTATGTACATAAAAAGATACATATAGATCGCTTGGAGGAGATGGAATATGTACAAGTATATTTAAAAAAAAGGTAAAATGCAAGTGGTTGTTTTCCTCTCCACTGAGCCGAGCATCTACCTCTGCTATGTGGACAGACTGTCGCCTGCTGTCAGCTGCCGGCAGATGTTGCTCTGAACAAACTGTTTAAGGCCGTCGTAGCCCTGACTGAACAAATACTCCTGGTACCAGCTCCACAGCTTGGAATGCTGAAACACACACACGGAGAGAAACGCACCCAATCACAATCAAGACATCAGAAGGTTCCCATGGTGAAAGCAATCGCTCTCGCTCTCTGAACCATGACTAATGCACATCAAACTGCATGTGACTATTAATAAATGCAAAAAAATAAAATGGAGAGCCCTCGTACCTTTAAGGAATTCAGGTCCATGTCTTTTCTCCCCGGCCAACACTGATAAAGAGAGAACATTAATATTCAGTGTCAGTCCATCCTGCTAAATCTCACAAGACCGCTGCTGGATGTTGCAGCTGGACCGAACCAAAAAAAGGCATGTGTATTATTAAACATGATGAAAACCACGTCTCATGCTGCACCCATTAATAATGAAATGTCCTTCTGTATTAATGCATCTTCTATGAAAGATACATTAATACCACATCTGTCTCCTTGACTTTCCTGTAAGTCCATTAACCAAACTGTACAGACGGGCTGATCCATCACGCGCCTGTTAAAGGTTGAAAATGAGCAACAAACAAGCTACTATGTAGGTTTACAATGTAGCACAGACTGCATACAGGAGTGGACAAAGTCAGTTTGGAAGTCTCGAGTTCGGCATTTTGGCCGTCGCCATTTTGTTTTGTTTTTGTCGTCGCTGAATAAGTCATTTTTAGGCAACCAAAAAGGTTACAATTACCTTTAATGAACTGAAAAAACACTGTAAAAGGGTTTAAGTTGTAAAACAAAAACACGGACAACTCCCAGCCTGGACAACGCCATGTAGCGACCTGTCAATCACAAGGTAGCCCCGCCCTAAAGCATACCCTGCTTTATCTTATATTTTACACTAAATAGACCATAATTTACTAAATGAACATCGTGCTGTATTGAAGAATACTTGAAACTAGCGTTTGAGATCATAAAATGTTTACAATGTTGACTGAGGTAATAATAAGTGAGAAGTAGAGTCATTTTCTCATAGACTTCTCTACAATTGGATTACTTTTGCAACCAGAGGAGACGCCCCCTGATGGCCATTAGAAAGAATGCAGGTTTATTGCACTTTCACATTAGCTTCACTTTTCAGACCCAGAGGGAACTGCCTGGTACGTAGAACTTTGTGGTGTGCAGCAGGAAGGACCCAACTCAGATTTCTTGGGAAGAAACACAAAAACATCCCCAGCGCTCCACACTCACCCTCTGGTGAAAGTCGACAGCGTAGCTCATGAAGGCCGGGTGGTGGATGAGGTCGAAGCTCGTCCCGTACTGTGGCACGTTGCTCTTGAGCAGCAGCTCCTCTCCCAGCTGTATACCCATGTCTGGTTGAAACATTTTGGAGTTCCACAGGCAGTTGACCATGATGACTGTGTAATGGTTGAACTCACGGAACGTCTGGCGTCTGATGTGAAAGGCCTGCTGAAAAACAGGATCAGAAGGGAGCGACAACATGAGAGGAAAGAAGAAGCAAAAGAAAGATAAACAACCTCTTAAGTCCTCATGTGAGAGGGTATTAAAGGTTAGCAGTTGTAGATGAATGCATGTGAATTCCTTCTTTAAAGAAATCTATAACAGCTACCACAGCGAATCAAAACAAACAGCAAAACACTTCAGAAGTGCGCACCTGCTAAATGCCTTAAATGTAAATGCAATCATAAGAAATGCATTAAAAATCCATGAGTTGAGAAAAAAGGTTAAATTGGCTCTTTTAATGAAATCCCCGCTCACAGAAAATCATTTGCTTCACATTGTGAGTCAAGTACTTGGTGCAATGGAACAAAATGTACCCTTTACAGTATTGCTGTAATACCTCTGTGAGTCGTTCCTGACTCTTGGCTGATGTCAAGTTCACCTTGTACCTGAACAAAAAAGAGAAAGAAGAAAGACCAGTGAACCCTGTGATCATGAATTACTGCAAAACAGCTGCTTTTCTATGGCCTGTCAAAAAGTATAACGCCATTACAGTCCAATTTTCTTTTGCCGTGACATTTGTACGCTCAGCTTTGGCAGAATTACTTCAGGGCCCCGGGGTGTAGTCAATTAGCCGACACTAAGGATTTGTGTTATTAAAGCTCGCCCTAGAGTTAAAAATGATGCTTGAAATCCAGAGAAAACGGAGCAGAGTGCTTAAGTGCATTGCCTTAGACTCTCATTACCATAAATCATGCATTAAAATATATGTACAATTCAACCATTTCATTCCCTTTCTGTTCCGTCATCAAATATTCATTGATATATGACATGCTACATTAAGGGGGCTACTGTATGCATCGTGGCATGCGCACGAGGTGAAGAGTCCCCACCTGTACATGATGTAGGCTAGTCTGTCCACGCTCACGGGGTCAGTGGCTAACAGGGCTGGATAAAACACTCCAGGTGGGGGCATCACCACGAGGGGGAGCCCGTACTTCAGAAACGTGTCACACACCTGGGGAGGGAGAGAAATATGTGGAATAAACACCCACAGATAGTTAATAATGAAAGGTGGATTATCAAACATGCAGAACATCTCACTGCTGAAGCTCTCATCAGGACTCTGCTTTGTTAGAAGCTGGTACACGCTGATCTTGAAGCTGTTCTTGGCATCTTTGTATTTATTGTAATACGTTTTAATCAATGCATCTCATTGCAACGCTTTTAAAAACTCTCTCTCTGAATTGAAAGCTAACCAAAGCTCCTTTCAGTGTTTCTGAAATGTTTATTTGGTAGGAATATAAGATTATTTTCTTTCTTGGATTCTTAAAAATGTCTAATCTACCTCTTCATATATTCCATGTCATATTCATTGCCGTGTATTTAATGAAACTTTCTTGTGATCCCCGATTGTTATTTCCATATTTTATCGAACTCATTTCAAGACTGTCAAGACATGTTTTCCACATCACACGTGTGTAAGTTACATGTCGGACCATGAATGGCTTCCAAATGTCCCAAATTCATGCCATCGTGTTCACATATCATATCAGCACCCCCTTGAACAGATGAATGTGAAAACAGGCTTCAAGTGTCAAACTCTGCACATACATTATTCTGCACAGTGAAGCTCAAACGTCCTAGTGAAGTAACTAGCAAAACCGATTTTTGAGTGTCGAGGATCTGTAAATAGCACCAGTACAGCCCAGCCTCAGGTGGCATCATGCCTAAAACAAGCCACAGAAGTAGATTCAGCCATTAGTATCGGCTCATTTACCGTATCATAGAAGTCCAGGATGAAGCTGAGGAGGAGCGAGTGGCAGCCTTCAAGCCTCAGGCCCAGAGAGGCCAGCCGACCCACAAAGTCAACCAGTTCCATCACTGAATCCTTGAACCCCGACAGAGTCATGTTTCTGGGACAGAGAGCAGAGAGTCAGACACACTTTAACCAGAATGATGTGGAGTGAAAGTTGTAACACCAAGCAGCCTATTTGCCCTTGGAGCATTACCCCAGCAGTGACCCGGGTCTCTGATAGGACAACAAGAAAGCTCCCAAATCAGCCACATGACACTTCGTTACAATACAAAGGACAAACTGAATGAAGACTGATGCTGAAATACACAACCAATGACTCCTGTATCTAATCTCTGAGCTGTACTCGGGCTAAATACCAGAGGTGAGTCTGAAAATAGCAGTTAATATAAAATAACACTTATTGGATGATTTGTTGTGGGATTAGACGTGGCAGGACTCAATATTGATGAAGCCCAGGTATTTAAACATAACTGACACTGACTCCACCCCTTAAATTTGGAAGCTGGAACATCATTTACCTGGAGATTAGGGCTGTTTTTGTCTGCAGAGTAATTTCAATTCAAGGATTTGATGGATAAATGGGCTCGAAACCAAACGGGAAAACATGTCAATACACACTTCTGCCTATGTTGCTCGGGTTAGTGGATGATAGATGGCTTGAATTCAAGCTAAGGCATGACTGTATAGACCAGTATATGGATTAGCTCATGATTTTATCGGAGTAACAAATGTCCAAAGATGTCAAAATTAGAAGATAACGCAAATTAATAGCCTCACATTTAGAACAAAAATGTGTAATTAAACTGGGACGCCTGCAACAGGGAGTGCTTATTTTTCATTACACTAGCCCACAGTAAATAACCGAGGCAACACCTGAACACTTTTACTACATCTGTGAGAACCAATAAGTTGGGAGTTGTTGGCATGAAAGCAAAAGCTCAACGAGCTATAACCCTCATGCTCTCAAGTAAATTCACAAAGTGTTTTTCGGTTTTATGCTTAGGGCATAAACAAGTAGCAGGAAGTAGATGCGAGACTCACATGGAGGTGTGGCTGTTGAGGCTGATGTCCAAGTCGTCCTCCAGGGCATACACTGAGTGCCAGGTCAGCCACTTCAACAGCATATTGTTTAGACACTCCATCAGTCCACACTGCAGACGCATGATGAAGAGGAAAAGCACCACGCATTAGGGAAGCGGACGGAAACATGGTATTAAATGGACATTGGGCGCCAGGGGTAAATTATTAAACACCTCAGTATTGATGAGCTTAGATGTTACTGGTTCTGCTCTTGGTACTGGATAAATACATTTTATTGAATTTATTTAGGCTACATAAAAGGTTATATTTGAATATTTTATCTCACCAACTCTGTTTTTAATTTGCACTAATAGTAAGACATTTGTCTATGATGCATTTTTGCTCTTCCCACACGGAGACAGAGACAGAGAGAGAGAGAGAGAGAGAGAGAAATTTCCCGAGAGGCGATGCTGACAATGCTCTTTGCCACATATGCATTTACATATCCATCATCACAACATTATAGTCTATCATTGTGATTTATTCAAAACAAGGCTGTAGCAGTCGCTACTCAAGATTGCTAATTTGTATACAGTACGTATGAGAAAATAAAGCATGCTCAGTAGAGATGGGTACTTTAACTATAATACCACTCTTACAGATACTGCTTATCAATCTGGCGTTTTATTGGACCTCTTATCAGTTCTATTTGTTATTCTTTTAAGAGAAAACAATTTCAGAACAGAATTGACATTGCAGTAGTTTAACCACTTAACGAATACGGGGCCCGTAATGAGTGCTTTATTACAAGAAAAACATCAAATTATAGCAGATGGTTTTGTAATTCAAGTACGTTAGCAGGAGAATATTTGAGTTGTGCCTCGGGGGGGTAAACTCACCTTGAAAAACAGTGAGGATGTGAAGAAGAGCTGCATGAGGGGCTCAAATAGAAGCCGTCTGATTTCTGAAGAGGGGGAGACAGATGGTTACAGTTTCACCAGCTATATAGTTAAATTAAATGTCTAAGATGTGACACAATAAGGCAGGCCTTTCTAACATGTTTGACAGAGATAGACATACAGACAGATCACTAAATGTGGTGACAGACACAGCTCATGGAAAACTCACGGGAACTTGGGACAACAGGGATGTTGCTCAGCAGGCCGAGGATCTGCGGGCGGAGGAGGGAACCGTCCCAAACATTGAGAAATTTGAAGAGAAAAGCCTCTGAACAGGAAAACCCCTCCTGGTGGAGAAAAGGGACAAATTAAAAACATTGACTGTGGTTTTGCAGTGCAGGGTCATGAATACAGGGGATAGTGAATGACGGGTGCGAGGTACAGCGGTAGCCATCGGGGCCTGAAATGTGGGGCTCACCTGGAGAAAGTGCTGTGTGGACAGCAACGTGTTCAAAAACTGCAGAGCTTCTTCTGAGTTCTGGGAGGCTCCTCCATCGCCACAGAACAAGAATTCTTAAAAATAGCAGAAACGGGTATTTAGTGCGTGATAAAGTCATGGGAATGAAAAGAAAACAGCAGAGGAATCCATATTCGCAGCATCTTCACACAGTGACTTCCTCTAGTCTCTTTTAAAACCCTCTCGGAAAAAAATCCTTTTGATAGTTTGGGTTCAACTTAAGGTTGGCTTAACTTTGGAGGAATCTTCCTGACAGAAGCTGTCACAGCAGTTTGGTAGTGCCACCCACCTCGCACCCCCTTACCTTCGTGGAGCGCGTAGCCTAGCCAGAAGTTGAGGCGTAGGAGGGCAGACTCATCCTGTACACAGTCCAGGTACTGCAGAGCCAGACTGGAGCCCAGCAGTGAGCCCATCTGAGCGGGCAGCTGGTGGAGGTAAAATGAAGAAATAGGACACACATGCAATTAAGTATAATTGGGAGGCTAAAATATTCAAACGACCATAAATCCCGAGAAGAGATGGAAAACAAAAATCATGTTTCCAAACCCTCAAATCAGTTTCAGATGAATCCGTTTACCTGCTACAGAAGAAGAATAAACTGATGCTCATGTCCTTGTTTTAATAGAGTGGGCCACCAATACGCTAACTGAGCTAATTCCTCAGTCATCCCTATAATACCAGCACTGGGACATTTCTGTCATTAAACTGGATAGTTGATACAGTCCCGTATTGTGTATTAACAGCTGCCTCCCAATATGGGGACTTGATCAATATAATAAATTACAATAAGGAGAAGACAAACTGTGAATGGAAACAGATCAGCCCTCCAATAATTATGTGGCAACTGTACCATAAAACTGAGTGCAGGCAATGAGGGAAATAATAAATGAGTCTTTGTCGATTCCTTCGCTGAATGGTTTTATGAGTGAGATGGACTGTAATCGTCTGTCTTGCCTAAGATATGGAAAAAGTAGAGCTATCTTGGCAATAAACACAGTCGATGCTGTCGCCGTCCAAAAGCCTCGCATCGGCTGTGCAGGCGGTGAAAGAGGACGATTTATGTAGCATCACACACAAAGGTCTGTGAGCCAATAAAATGACTTGTATTAGTTTATCAAGTCACTGAATCTGCGGGGCAAATAGATACTTGTGGAGAGACATCTTTAAATGACCATTTGTGCTGAAACTTTGTTCAATACATTGCTCAGATTCATCTTATCTCAGGCCTATTGTTTTAATTACTCATATAGGACAGATAAACCACCATCTCTATCTCTATAAAAAATAGATACACTACTATAATGTACGGACTAAATTATAACAGTGACACAGCACCACCCTGTGGCTGTGAGGATACATCACATTGAAATTTGACAGTGGTTACAAATCCTAGCGGCATGGAGACACTGGCACGCATTTCATTCTGCTGCTTACATGGTTAATGAACTACAGGGTCATGGCTTGATTTCTGTTCCCAGTCCAGGTGTGTCGGGACTAACAGGTGAACTGTGGAAGCTGAGGTACATGTGAGCAGTAAAGGGGCAGAGGCGGCACCCCAAAGATACAGAACTCAGAGATTCGTCCCGACAGAAGTTACCTCGATACGGTGCATATTTTCCAGGAGCTGAGCAAAGGAGTGGACTTGCACCAGGGGGACCACCTTTCTGCTGGAGGACGGCTCAGTCTGAGCCTGTTTACTGACGACAGAACTCAACACCGGCAATACCAGGTGGCAGTGTTTCTGAGAGAGAGAGCAAAGTAAAACAAGAACATGATTAACAGAGAGCCTCGGCTACCTTTTGTCGTTTTAATTTCCTGAAATAAATAAAAGGCTCAAATCAGGATAAATAGATTAATTAGAAAAAATATACTTTATAGATCTGGCGTTTTTGTCTGACCATGTCACTCCCGGCAATCAGACTTGCAGAGGCGGGGCTGATTAAAATGCTGGAATGGCATTGGCAAGCAGCAGCAGTAACTGTAGTGTAGCAGGAGTGAATGCAAGCAGTGTATCGGACAACTTAAATACACTTCCATACCCTTTTCCTGGGGTTTGTCTTAATTGTGGAGGCCAGACTGATGCTGGAGGCAACCTGGGCACCGTCCCTCTTCTGGACCGCAATCAGCGCTGACTTCCAGGGCATGTTGTGGTTTCTAAAGCCACTCTGTAAGAAAGCAGAAAACACAGAATCCCGCTGGTGATTTAGAGGTGATGGTCATTGCATATTATAAGAGCAGAATGAGCATCAACGGCACAGTCCATGTACAAACCTTAACTCGTGATGGGATGGAGAGCGTCACCAGTTCAGGGCAGAATACTTTGTAAAGTGACAGCAGGCTCAAGAGGAACGGCTGCCTCCCCTGAGGAAACAAGATCAACGTGCTCAACATGACAGCTTTGTGATTGATGTTTCCTAATAATGCTGAATACAACATAACCAATGATATGAAACGGGTAACTGTTCATGGGAATAATGCAGTGTACAATAAACCCATTCTGTGATTTCTCATTGAATAAGGCAACAATGCAGTAGCTTTGATAAATGGCTCTAGAGGGTGATCAGCAGGAGGTTTACCAGTCTAGACTGTAGCTCCAGTAGCTTCCTGACTCTGAAGACCCGCACTACGACAAGAAAAACAATGAAGCAGTCAACAATGCGTACAGAATATATAGAAATACTGAAAAGAAGAAATAATGGAGTAAAAAAGGACAAATAGAATTACAATCATGTTTGGTGTGAAATTGTTTGACTCACCACTTTCCTTTCTGGTCAAAAGGTAGAGCAGATGGCAGATGTAAGGACACTGAAATAATGTGACAAAAACATAATATCTTCACATCCCAGCAGTTCTTCAGTGGATCCCATATCTCATTACAGGAGAGCGCAACTCTCTTTTGTAAATCATGTAATATATGCCTAAACCAGATACGCATATTATCTGTCCAGTCAGGCAGAAATGAACCTTTATTTATCACACCAAGTCTGTGTCTCGAACAAGGCACAGCATTCACAAACAGAGAGGCGATTGTCATTTCAAATCTGTTGTAAAAATAGCTCTGGCAAGCAATATACGCACGTCATTTAAATGATGAATACGCATAGTGAACCCTTAATTTGTGGCTCAAAGACATTTGATTTGATGCCATCTTACAACAACAATGCAAAGATCATCAGCACACATACCAGATTTTCCTCTGTGACGAAGTTGAAGATGAAGCCATAGACAGCCCGAAGTTGGTCCTTTGCATCAATCATGTCAAATACGGTCAAAACCCACTTTATAAAAAGAATCTGAAAAGTGTACATGCAAATAAACAAACAGATGGATTAACTATCGAGCAATCTTAAAGATGACACATACAGAATCAAAAGCAGTAGTACGTCTATTCCAACATACTTTTGAAGAATTTGGACAAATCTAATTTTGCACTTACTTGTGTGCTGACGGGTATTTTTCCGACCCCCAGCCAAACCACCGCTCGAACAACAGCCTCCTGCGGCACCACCGTGGCAGGAATCAGACACTTCAGCACCCGGGCACATAGAGTAGTCCCTACACATAGAAATTCACAGAAACATGATCAGTTATAGAAGCAAATGTTAAGAATGACTGTAAAAAAAAATGTCGAAGTCAGTCATACACATTTTCTACTGCACGGGTGTTCCTGAACTTTTGGGAAGAATGAAAGACAATTTCTTGCCACGTGTTTAAATGACGTGCTCACAGGACACCATATCTACTACGTAAGCAATATTTGGCTCTGGCATTCTTGTCAATTAAACTGCACCAAACCCATTACATTTTGGACATCACAGTGGCTAAGTGCCACCTCTGTGTGGAGTTTGATCTATCTCTGTATGTGATCCTCTAGGTTCTCTTGGTTTCCACCCACAGTCAAAACAAAAGTCAGAAAGGCAGAATGCTTGGCTTTAAATTGACTGAGGTGTGAATAAGAGGGTGACAGACTCAGTCCAAGGTGTACACTTGCTTGCTGTGTGATGGGAAAGACTCCAGCCCCCTATGACCCTCGACAGGTTAAGCGCCAAAGACGATGGATGGTATTATACCCCGTTCACCGTTGCTGCTAAGTGACGGTCTTACCCATACGGAGGCTCATGGCAAACTCCAGCATAATAGAGACGGCATCGGGGGTAAGTCCTTTACTGTAGGCCACCTTCTCCACCAGCACCACGTTCCTCTCGACGTCATCGTTCCCGTGCACTGGAGTACCTGCTTCAACTACAGGAGGGAGGGATAACATCACATCATGTGTAAGTGTTTAAAATGTCACAATAATTACATAGTTAGACACAAACAAGAGGTAACGTCAACAAGTTCAGATGGGGTTTTTTTCTGCTAATGTTAATGTTGGGGGACATGACAGCTGATACTGTACTGGTACTGTACAAACTATTTGCAAGAACAAACTCCAGGAAATCTGTTTATTTCACATAGTTACTCGCTAGCACAGGAAAAAAACGCTATATTTTACAGTTTAGCTGAGTGTAAAAGCCAACATAAAATATTCAGGTGGCTCATCCTTGAGTTTTAGATAAACACACTGCAGTGTTGATGTCATCTAGAGACAAATCCTGGAACTGCTCTGTATACAGTAAATAGTCCCACTGAAGTATTTTTTGGTGACAGAACAGGAAATGTGATTTAGTTATTTAGACACGAGAAGAAGAAAATTAAAACCGTTTCTAAGCATTTTGGGGGGATTTTCAAGTGGATGGATATATAGGTGTAGTGGATTGGGTGACCAGCTTTTTACACATCTGTTATGGATACAATAAACAGTATTCAAACACAATGTGTGAGGTGGATTTAACAAAGGCGGTATAATCACCTTCACTTATGGAAATATAGTAATTGAAATGCTGCTGAATCATATGCAACCTGGCTATATACGGACGTGAGGGGGAAAATATGTTCCACCAAATTGTGTGACCCTAGACTGTGTCAACTCAGTCAAAACACACTGATGGGTTTTCAGGTGATGTGTTTAGTGATGTGCAGACAGATGTTTACACTACTGAGGACTGGTGTCTGTTATCACGGCTAAAATATCAAAACTTTATTTACAGTCTATAGAAACAACAGCCATCAAAATACGGTATGTGAGAGAGAGAGAGAGCACCCATGATAACTTAAACCTCATTTTGGATGTAAAGATATAACAAAAGTCGTCTTATTTTGGTTAGATCAGTCACTTAATTTAGTGTAATTGGGACAACGCATGCAATGGCAACAGATGACGTCACGAGGGCTGCTCCTCCGATATTCAGCTTTTTTAATAATGGCGTTAATGTCTTTGTTTGAAAATAACTTAAAGCTAAGGCTAGCTCTGTTTCGGTTTATCTCATAGTTGAGAGCTAATAGCGTAAGCGACGTTAAGTTAGCCACATTAGCTGTTACTAAAGCTACCGGTACACCCAAAAATGCAACAAGAAAGTAACGTAAACTTAGGTTAACGTTACATCCTGGGCAGCTACGTTCGTAAAGTAACCGTTGGTAACTAAAGTAACCGTATGCTATCGACCGTTTTGTATGAGCTACGTCCGTTACCGTCAGAGAAGTACTTCAGGGCCAGAACAAACGGGTCCTCCGCCTCGTTCTTCTTCCTCTCCTTTTCTGCGACTCTCAGACTTCTGTTGTTACTCCGGCTGGACGCAGACTGATAGCTTTGAGACGACTGGTCTAAATCTGACGGCCCCGACAGGCTAAGCGTTGCTGCCATTTATACATTGCTAAAAAATTGTAAATATTGTGCTCCACTCTGTCTTCGGCCATTCAAACAAAACTCAAATCCTCCGCGCGACCGTTTGGTCTGCGCTTGCGCAGTGTAGTCTTTCCGCTCGGTGGCTTCCCGGAAGTTGTAGTCCGTATGCCTATCAACCGCCAAAGAGTAGGACTACAATAGTCATGCAGCTGTCCATCTTTCTTTTCATAAATCTAAAGAGGCTACGTCGAATAACGTTAATATAACGTCAATAACGTCAGTATTTCACAAAAAAAAAATATAATAATAACTGGGTCACTCTGAAAATTATTTGGTTCAGAATTTTTAATGTAATTTTGCAATGCTGTGAACATCGCAAATTAAATTCTTCATTTTACTCTAGGGCTGAAACTAATGAGTATTTCCATTTTCGATTAGTCATCTTTTTATTTTCTATATAATTATAATAATAATCGCTTTGGTCTATACATTTTAAGGAAATAGTGTCCATCTCAAGTAGCCTATGTTACCTATTCAACTGTCTGACCAACAGTCCAAAAACCCAAAAATATTTATTTTACTATCATTGAAGACAAAGAAAAACACAAATTAACATTTGAGAACCTGAATCATTAAAACAGGGCATTAACAATTGGCTGACTGATTAGTCGATTAGATTAATCGACAAAAGATTTCTCAAAATCAGGCCAAATAAAACCAAAACTACAAAAACTATAAACACAGAAAATGACAGACATGAGAAAGTGGAGTAGGTGCCGTCTCTGTAGAAATGTACTCGTTTCTGTATTTATTTATATGTTTTCATGTTGGTCAAGCTCTTCTGCAAACACCAGTGTCTTTCCCCCAAACTATGAGCTGTGAACTGTAACTGACCCCGAGTCCGGTTTTCATGCTTAGGGGGAGGAGCAGGTCCACAATCCCTCCATTTTGTCTTGATTGACCCTTGTGTCTAAATGATGCTGTTTGTCCCCTCGTCCCCAGTGTGAGGTCGACCATGTAGGGTTAGACTCAGGGATGGGTTTTGCACTAAACAAAGCACATTTTTAGCCCATTCCCTAAAAAAGTCAAAAAATCATCAAAAGGTATATTCACAAAATAAAATAGTTGATTCAGGGCATTTCCTCTATGATGCCTCTTCCTCAAAGCTACATAAATTTCAGACTAAATGAAAATGTGATTTACTTGTCAGCAGCGTAAATCAAGAGTTTAAGCTCTTGGCTTGTTACGCAAGAATTGAGTTCACAAAACGCATCAACCTGTAATACACAGAAACAAAATAAGCAAATCCTTTACAGATCATAGTGAGAAACACTGCATATCTTGGCCGATAAAACTTTGTCTGTAGTTCATGTGCTGAGAGGGACTGCCTGAAATTATATGACAAGATGAAAACACAAAACCCATTGCTGCAAGAGAGCGAATGAAAAAAAGTCAGTTTCACCTCCAATTCTTTATTTTAAGTATATCGTTTACAGAAATATTGTGAACCTTAAAACTAACTGACAGGATTTCTAATTGAGAAATCATCCCCTAAGCAGAACTGTAATAGGAATATGTTTTAATATCTTCAGAGAGAAGTAAAACCAAACTGATCAGCAGAATCTTTAAGAGACAGTGAATACGTTTAAGACTTCAACTGTGAATTACAAAAAGGTAAAATTCAATTTTTAACAGGCCAAAAGGACATTTTTTTGATTTGGTCGTTCTGCTGTACAAGCTTGCAGCAGACACCTGAGGCAGCAGCTGCTGTACATCCCAGCTAAACAACTCCACTGTGACAACTGAACTGAAAGGAGAAAGAGGAATGCAGCTTATTTACTTTGGGAGAAAGGATTTCATGCGCACTGCTACAAAAATGTAGGTCTACTGAGATGAAAAAGGAACGAGGATTCATATTTTTTTCTTTCTATTAACCTTCTGGTAACACTGCACCAAAATAAGATGTGGATATGTAATACTAGCTGATGTATTATTAGTACAAAATTGTTTTAAAAGTGTTCATTTTCCATACCCTTGACCGAATGGAGCATGCTTGAACTATTGAAATTCCTAAATCTTACAGTATAAAAACAAATTAGAAAAAACAAGCTAGAAAGATTCTTTCATGAAAAACAGCATCCTCAAATCAACTCGTAGCATAAATGAAATTCGTACTTAATTACAAACAAAACACATTTAGCACAGTGTAGGACTAGAATAAATAGGGAACATGGATTCACTATTTAGACAATGAGTCAAGCTCATGGGAGTTTCCACAGGTATGATTGTCCACGGTTATGGATCGGGAGTTCTCATTTCACAGTAAGAGTGCAGAAGAGGAGGTGAGCGTAATCAGTCAGCTAGCTGGATGGGACAGGAGATGGGTGTGTGGGGGGGGGGTATTATTACTGGATGTGACTGATTCCTTCAAAATTTGATTTACAATCCATAGGGGCGCACAAGGTTCCCTTCGCTGTGGCTTGGACCAAAGTAGAAGAGGATCTTAGGACTGCTTGACCTTGTTCTTTTCCTGGTCATTAACGTGCTGTTCCTCTCTGCTGTCCTCTCGCTCCGGCCGGTCGTCACTCTGGCGGGCAATAAGCAGGCGGCAGGTGAGCAGAATACCAAAGACTAGAGCGTGGGCGTACCGTTTCAGGGGGTCTCCTACAAGCTGGTGGAAGAACAGGACAGCCAGCATGACCAGCAGCAGCAAGAAGTTGGCCACATCCTTGGGCCGGCCCGGCACCAGGGTGAGCACCACACCGCAGCCCACCTCCAGAGAGCCGATGATCTTGCGAAGCAGGACTGAGCTGATACCAATCTTTTTCAGGCCTGGCAACGCCTTGGCATAGCTCTTGTATGCCCTTTTCTGAAAGGATAAAATACAAAGATATTATAAATATTTTTCACATTTAACTAACCTCATATGAACTCTCATGGGTGTCTTTTTTAGGCCATTTAAGGGCCTTAATGTTAGGTCAGCATTCAGTCACACAAGTCAAGAGTTCAACATTCAAATGCTTTCATTTCACCACTGTGGTTCCATAATTACTCTTCCACCTATTGCACCCTGGTTAACAAAAACATATTAACGTATACAATTATTATAGTAAAATATAATATGAGCACATTCGTTTTGATGTTGCGTGAAGCTATATCATCTTCCACATTTCAGCATCAGCACCGGCAGGTGCATCTCACAGAATTTGCTGGAACACGCCGCCATTGCTGTTTAGCTGTTGTTCTTCAAATCAAACGAGAAGCTTAGCAGCGACAACCTATTTTAATACGATACAAAGAGCACGCTACAACTTCTAAACGGGTTTGTTATCCGGCACGTTTGCAACATTCAGCTACATTATAGCATGTGTGAACACGATGCGTTCATATCAATCCCTGTTCCAGCGTTAACGATGGACACATTAGGGAGTATTTTATGTATCCTTACGGATTCATTGATGTTCCCCGTGTTCATACCGACATATTTTTATGCCTTATCGTAAAACACACAGGCTTAGCCCATGTGCTAACTGTGTTAGTACATGCAATAACGTTACAGCAGGGTTTAACATGACGGAGCTATATAGGGATCTCCTCTGGAAAATGAACAAATGCGTCACAGAGGCAGAAAATAAGAGGAATATCGAAAGCGTTAATTTGTCCTATATTTTACTATTTAGGTCAGCATCACATTACTCGAGCCTGAGAGCCTTTCGCGTCTGCAGCCTGCACCACAGAACAATGGCCTTTAGATGCGAACAGTTCAGATGTACTCACCATTTCACTGTATGCATCTTTGCTTAGTCTCGGAGTGAGCTTAATGGTTCCCATAAACACGAAGAACAGACCCAAAGCAAAAGAAAGGGCCACGATAGTAATTGTCCTTGGTGAGGCCATCTTTTCGCCACCGTGCGTGTGCAGCAGGCGCTTCCCACCGAAGTGAATGAAAGTCGGACGGTTTACCAGTGAAGATGCACCACGGGGGGGGGGGGGGGGATGGGCTTCTGGGTGAACTACAAAGATGGCGACGCGCGGGTCCCCCCTCACAGCCTCATCCAAGTAACCTGACAGGAGTCCGGAGACCCCAATGGGCACTCTGCCTGAGGGCCTGGGTAAAGTTTTCAGATTATTTCATATAAAATAATATATATATATAATATAAATAATAAATAATATAAATAATTGTATGTATTCATTTATTTTACAAAAGGCTTCATAGTTCATAAAACTTCATAAAATATACATATTATTTTAAATCTATAACAGTTTGTTGCTCTTGTGTTGTTCTTTCACACAACTAAGGCTAAAGAAGTTTCAAAATAAATACATTTGTGGAACAAAAAATGAAAATGGTAAATTATTCCTTCATAAATGACGGTACATTCAGTATTCTTAGCAGCTGTTGCTGAGGAGATAAGGTCCAGCTATTTTTAATGTAAAAAGAGAGTTCAGCCTGGTCCCTTTCACCAACGTCCCTTAGCTTAGGAAGTCATCCATCCATTCATTATACGTTTTGTACTTTTTATAGTCTAACAAAACTTGAACAAAGAAGCTTTTTCTCCACCAAACATGTAAAACATCATGTAGGTATATCCTTTTTTTATAGAAATAGGTAGAAATATCTTACATGATGAAAAATAAGGTCAAAAATTCACCATAAGTAGTGGAGACACTTTAAGCTTCAACAGAACTATTTGCCGCAGTGCATTTGAAAGAAAAACTTATCATGGTCACTCAACAAACCACAGAAGTTATGTTTGTGTTTAGTCAGATTAACTATTTTTGTCATTGCTTTTTGCATTTTGTCAAGGACAGTACAGTCAACATTGATAGAAGCTGCTGCACTAATCCTCAAATCTGCTGTACCATCTGGTAAATACAGAGTTTCTCCAGATATAGAAAGTTAATTGTGGATTGTATAAATGATGGTCAAGATGACTGGAAGGCTGCCATGGAGGAACGTCTTGTGATCAGTACATTTTAGGAGCTGAGATCTGAGTAATTATGAAATTACAAAAACAGGGGGGGAAACAATACAACTTAGGGTATTCAAACAATATTGTTGTTTGCTCGTTGTCTGTGTTATATTTTAAAATCTAAATAACTTGTAGCATACATACTTAATTTGCTGTTAGAAAAATACCTGTAAACACAATAGATAGATATGACATGAAAGTAGTGACAACATGTTTATTGTTATTATCAACAACGTCCATTACTCTACCAGTGCTGTGGTCATTTGTGGAAAGTGTTCAAAACATGTTTAAAAAAATGTATTCAGTTCAAAAATTATTAATTAACAACTGCATAGAATTATTAAAAAAAACAACTAATTTAACATTTTGGCCAGGTACACAATTTCATCTTTTACTTCTGAAAATGTATACATTGTTATTTATATATTTATCTACAATGTTTTTATTTAAATTGTATATTATTAACACATCATTATGCAGACCTGCCCTTCACTACACATTGGAGTTTCACTCCGAAGGTTCAGGGATCAGGTCTGATGTCTAGTGTAAAAACTAGGTGATGAAGACGTAACAGGATCTGTGTGTCTTTGAAGTATTGCAGTGCGGCCCGTGTCCCACTGCCGCTACCACATCCTCACACGCAGGTCTCAGGATTCGCTCTCACTGTCTCTGATCCTGACGTTCCTTCAGAGCCAGCATTGCTTTTCGGTAAAGATCTGTCAGGGAACAGGGTCATATTTTTTAAAATCAAAGCTCTGTTTTCATTTAATTTCCAAAATGTCATTGCATTTAAATGGAGGGGCAAGAAGTGGACGAGACTCACCAAAGGTTGCAGACAGGTCCACAGGTTGAGCGTAAGCTTCAGACATCTCCTCTGTGTTGATCTTGTTCTTCCTTTTTACTTTCACTATTTTTTTCTTCCTCTTCTTTTCCCCTTTAGCTGGACATAAAATGAAATACATGTTAGACTTGCATTCTTAAACTGCTTAAAACCACAACATATAGGCCATTAATAACATATTTGAACCTTTGAGCGGCTTCTTGTCATTGTCCGGTGATTCTGGCACGTCCAGAGCTTCTTCTTTCACTTTTGTTTTGCATTTGGCTTTGCCTTTTTTCGGGGGGATCAGGGCACTGCTGGCTTTCTCTCTGTGACCAGAGTTTTCACGCTCTCCTCCGTTACCTTCACCCTCCTCTTCCTCCTCCTGCTCATTTGCTTCTCCTTCATCTTTTTCGCCTACCTTTTCCTTAACTGACTTCTTCTTCTTCTTCTTTGTGTTCAGCTTCTTTTTGAGAGTGGTTTCCTGTAAATTGCAGACTTTTGAGTTTAATTCACCATCTATTAATTGTAACATTAATTATACATCACATTATCAAGGACGTCACAATCATGACAACCAAAATACAAAGGTAACAGTGGACATTATATTGAGTTTTGTTTCAAAATTCTTCCCTTATTTGGCAAAACATTAGAAACACCTCTCCAAACTACATCCTCAATATTAAACATTATAATAAATTATTGTCATTGTAAAAGCAGAATTCATGACTGAGCTGTTGATTGCATTATTTTACAGGTGTACGTTATCCAGAAGCCACTGAGTAGTTTTAAAAAGGGGATTAAGATATTTTCCTGACCTTTTGCAGCATGTTTCGAATGGGTTGCAGCTTCCCTTCACCCTTTGTCTTTTTCTCCTTTTCTTTTGGCCGATGAACCTGGCGAAGATCTGACTTGCTGGATTTCATTCTGAGTGGAGAAAACATTGAACATATAAGGTCAAATTAGTACTCTTTAGGTTTTTGTTGATCTGTACAATATGTGCATGTGTAAAAGAAAGACTGTTAAGGCCTCTCCTACCGTTCCCCCTTGGTTTTTCTGCGAACTTTCTCAGTTTTCCAGGTCTTTTCCCCCTCTCTTGGTTCCAGAGGCCTCTTGCTGTCCTGGACTACACGAGTGCACAGCTCGCGGTAATCCAGACAAACAGCACGCAGCAACCAGCGAAGGCCTCGTTGACTCTTTCTGTCTGACCAGCGTCGCAGGTCCATCAAGGCGGAACAAGGCTCCTGAGAGAGAAAATAGAAAGGTTTGTCTGTCATCTATATGTCTGCTTCAATTCCTACATGAGATGTGTGTTTGTTGTGTTTGCATTCTTGAAATTTAAACACTTACAATATGGCACAGAGAGCGGCTCTGGTTGACCAGCTTCTCCAGTACCAGAATCTCAATCAACTCACTTCCCAGCAAAGCGTTCATTTTGTCTTGTTTGTTGGCCAACCTAAAAAGTTAAAGTTTCAGCACAGGCCTAAGTCACTCACACTTTAGCTTCACAGTTATCCAGTCATTACTTATTTCAGTGTTTCCCTCATCAGCCACCAGAGGGCACTGTTTACATTGTACATGATGTTAGTTAGGTCTCACTTGGAATGTATGTATGAAGTTGAGTATAATTACACTAATATGGGTTTTCCCGCCACTCTCTGTTGCTTCAGCAGGTCGGCGAGAACCTCCTTGACCTCCTTTATCCTCTGCCTGTCACTGGAGTCCACCACAAAGATGATCCCATGGGCCTCTCCATAGAGCTCCCACCAGGCTCCTCTCGACTCTGCTGACCCCCCCACATCCAGCAAGGTGACCTGGTAGTTCTCCACTCTCAGCTCACTTCGGACGCAGCCGTGGGTGGGTCCAGCTTCAGCACCATGGGGGACTGAAAAGAACAGGAAGTAAAATACAGGTTGTGTTTGTTGTGTTTCCGCTTTAAGCACTTTTAGAGATACATTGGTCTTGAAGTAACTGAATTACCTCTTAACATCCCTCTGATGGAGGATGTTTTTCCTGCTTTGTCAAGACCAACCACCAGAATGGTCACTTTCCTGTAAAGAAGCATGCACAGTATAGAATTTCACTTAAAGGAGCACCATATAGCTTTCGTTGACAGCTGTAAATTAAAGCAGTAACCGGAAATCACGTCAGGTGGCATCGAATTTGTTCAGTTTTTTTCTGTACTGAATGCTTGCTCACTTTTGTTTGTATTTTAAGTGTGTTTTTGTTTTTGTTCTTACTTTTTGAAAGATTGAAGTTTTGCCAAATGTGGCACATGCAGTTTTTCTGAGACTAATTGTACATTTCATTAATTTTTAAAGAAATATGTTATTAGCTACCTGATCGGCTCCTGTATTTTGGAGACCCAGGTGCAGCAGTTGGTCATCAGGTTGAACATGTTTACTTGAGGTGAGCAAGGTGAGCACAGCGGCCACCATCTTCTCTGGAACTGGTACCTGCAAACAGATGGTCAACCTAAGTACGACTCACACACGCACTAAAATAGGGCCGGTCTGTGGAGTCACTGGGGGGTCACGGCCAGGTCCAACACAAAGATGCTTTGTGTCTGCTGTAGGAGACTTTTACAGTTGGTCAGACATCTGGCTAATGTCTCTTTTTACCTCTCTCTAATTAGCTTTATTAGCATTCTTAGCTCACCTTCATTTCAAAGCTTATTTTTTTCTAGGTTCTTGGTTTAAATTAATCAATGCTGATGGGAGCTTTAGGGAACTATGAGGGGTTCTCTCAAGTGTTGTTACACACACGCAGCAGGTGTGTCTGAGGAAGTGGGGCCATGTGCTAAAAAAAACACAGTCCTTACTCCAGTGCATCTGTTGAGGCTCCGTAATCTGATAAAGCCAGTCTAGAACAGCCTGCTTTTACAGTATTGTTGACGAGCTGACCCATTTGTTTTGGCTGTAAAAGACACCGAGTACACTCAGTGAGGTTGTTCATGTTTGAGAAGAGTGTTTTTTTATACGTATCTCAAATCATTTAGAGCAAGTTTCGTATAAAAGTGTCAATATAAATTCAACATCCGTCTGCAGTACCGAACGTGCAATTTGTGGACTGTGTGAATGTAAAAGTGTTTGCTCTGTGGAGATAAAAAAAAAAAAAATGAAATGTATATTCAAAAATGTGTGTGCATAATAGAAAACATAATTTCTAGTTTATTTTGCCAAATACTAAAGTAATTCTGGTTACTGAGATGTTTCTGGTTCCCATTGAATGGTTGGTTTTGGTCCATACTTTGTAAATTAAAGATAAACCAGGACAGAAGACCTACAGTAGATTACTTTGTGTTAGTCGCTGATAGAAATACTATCATATGAACATGACTCATATATTCATACATTGTTGTTCATATATCTAATAACTTCTAAAAACACTGTACATAACAGTGCACCGGTTTAAATTCACACAATGACTGAACAGTTCACACGGGTGGTAAAATGCAGTGAATCATTGGATTAAAACAAAGTATTACAAACTCAGTGAAATCACTGACTAACTACATCACATGCAAGAGGTGCAAAATGTGCAAGAGATTAATAAAACAGAAGGAATTTAAAGAATACTTACAGAAGTGAGTCTATGTCCATGCATTTGTTTGGGTGCTCGCCTCTATTAACATGTTGTTTACTCCTGCTACCAAACTAATCAGGCTCACAGTAAGCCTTTAGTCACCCCATGTGGGAGGTATAACCTGAGGAAACGTTGTATTGGTATTCCAACCAATCCCAGAGTACTCTGAACCAATCGCTAATCCCATTGGATGGCGTGGTTATTCTAGTTAGACCAAACGAAGGTGCATGTATCCCTCCTGGAGAGCAATTGTGTCTTGTGATGTGATCTGTGACGTGCTGTGACCTCCTAGAAAGGGTAGCATGCGTAGCGTTTGGACAGATTTAGCACAACTTTAGTCACTGTGGGAGATAATGACATCATAACTGGGGTGACAGCCAGGTGTTGTCACACTACAATGTACATCAAAGTTTACAGGTATATTTGAAACTAAAGCTATTTTTCCTTGTGAGGTGGCGGGTTGATATGCTTACAAATGTTTATACGGTTTGTAACTAACTAACAAGCTACTGTCTTTATTTTAATATGTATTAGTGGGTATGTACTGCACTATTATGTGCATATTTATTATGTCGTGGATTTGCCATTTTATTCTATTTTTATTTACATTTTTTGTTGTTTTCATGTTGATCAGTGAGAAATGTTCCTGTCAAATAAACTTTCAGTGTGGATAATAAAGAGGGAAATAAACAAGATTATAGTTCAGGTGAAAATGCATTTGAGGAATGTTAAGTTTATTTATAATAGACACATTTCATACACAAATAAATTAAAATGTAACTTAAATAAATACAATTTTACACAGGATCAACACGTTACATAATGGTTAATGCAATTAGGGAGCCAGTCCAACACATTTTTGTAATGCAGCATGAGCCACTAGATGGCCTCAGAATGACAGGATCTATTTTCACTGCCTGAGACTGCTGTGCACATTAGTCTCCGTAAATAATAATGGCTCTGTTTTCAAGTCCTTGACATGCAAAGATAAACGGCTGAGGCTACAATTCAGTCTACTCAAAGCTGAACATACATATTTTTGATTTGCAGCCTCTATGCAATCCAATCCACAGCACTGATTTTTTCATTTCTCAATGTTTATATAGGAAAATCAAAAGGACAATGGAGAGCGGACTATGAAACAGAGCTTCTGCAGACACAATTAAATTATAGATGTTTGTGAGCAATGGTTTGTGTGCAGGCTTTATCTTATTATGTCGTTAAACCAACATCCAATCAGGCTCTGCCCTCCTCTGCTGAGTAGACTCATCCCAGAATCTGACCACAGCCCTGCGTCAGCTGACACACACACACACACACACACACACACACACACAGAAAAAACAGCAGCAGCTGAGGACCGCACCTCATGTTATCCACATTGCAAACATGTTTCAAAGCCCCCCAGACTGCTGTTATTGCAATCTGGGTTACAGCTGGACTACTCCACAGCTTCTGCTAAAATACATTAACATAGAAGGAATTCATTAATATTTTGGTAAATTTGTTTATTTGCTTTATGCCTTGAAAGTACATAAGATGAGAAGAAAAAAATGATGTAATTTTCTGTATGGTAAATATAAAGTTACAGCTAGGACACGGTTAGCTTAGCTTAGCTTAGCATGAAGATTGGAAACTGAGGCAAACAGCTAGCTTGGCTTAAAAAAATCAGCACCACAAGTTTAGTAATCAACACTTTATATCTGGTTTGTTTAATCCGTACAAAAAACAGTGTAAGAAAGTCACATTATGGTTTTACAAGGAGCCCCTGTAAAATGGAGGATTGTTACTTTTACACTTCTAACCTGACATGTGGTGAGCTTTAGAGGTGCTGGTAGATGGGTTTTGTTACCTTTGGACAGAGCTAGGCTAGCTGTTCGCCCCGGTTCCCAGTCTTTGTGCTAAGCTAAGCTAAAATATGCTAATCTAACTAGCTCCTGGCTGTAGCTTCACATTTAAAATATGTCTCCAGAGTGGTATCTTCTCATCTAACTCGCAGCAAGAAAGCAAAGACATATTTCCCAAAATGTAGAACTATCACTTTAAAGATAGTTCAAGACAAAGATTAGTGTACAGAATTTAAAACACAGACAAACAGTGTAATTATTTCTATGTGCGTAGCCTATCCCCGTCCTGATTGGCTGGTAACACTATGCAGATGGCCGGTGCTCAGTAATGAGGTTTCCATCTTCCACGGCCCCCTTATCTCCACAGAGCACACAGCCTCTGCAGTCTGAAGTCACTGACCCACACCACTGCTTCACCAAACACATGCATAAGTAATGACAAGCCTTCATAGGTTGTGTCGACCACTGACTTAGATGAGATCTGATTAGACAGAGAGAGGTTGGCATGTTTGGGTTGAGCTGTGTTGAAACTGTTCCACAGTTAAGTGAAATATGAACTGAAAAACTCCATTTGTAGCTATAGGGAAAGTTACATCTCCCAAACTGGAATGTTAAAGTTCCTTTTCAGTCAAAATAAAATGGTTTATCTAAAGTGAAAGGTCATGTTGACATCAACCTAAGCAACAGAGAATAGTTTTGCAATGGAAATATGGGTACTTCACTTCAGATTGTGTCCTTCTCACACGCCTCCCAAACAAGGATCCTTGTTTGCATAAGTAGTTGCGCAAACATCAAACCAGTTCTGTTCTGGGTCACACAAAGTTATCGTTGTCTAATGAGCATTTAGCCTTAACAAATAGTAAAATAATGAGAAATGCCTGTGTGTAAAGTGAATGAGAAGATGGAGTGAAATTGTAATAGTTGATTCAGTGTGTGTATGTGTGTGTGTGTGTGTGTGTGTGTGTGTGTGTGTGTGTGTGTGTGTGTGTACTGAACCTGCTTGTGTGGCAGCTTCACTCGCAGGCCTGCAAGGCCCCATAACAAGGCCAAGTCTTCTCTGGCGGTGGAAACTAAAAATGGAAGCGAAGAGAAACTGATCTCCCTTTGCTCGCCCTACGCAGTGCTTCCACTTGGAATAGACACATACTGGATGTAATAAAACTACAGTGCATCGCTCACTGTATCAGTAGCAGTTAGTTTGGCAAAAGTAGTCCAGAGAGAATGAAATGTAAAAATAAATTGTAACATTCCTCTCAATTCACAATTAATCCTCATTTTCCTTTACGAATTATGTTAGTTATTTAAAAATGGACTGAAATGTTACAACATTGACCGCCTTCTCTGCTAGTAGTAATAGTAGTAGTAGTAGTAGTAGTAGTAGTAGTAGCAGTACAGTATAATTCTCAAAGTCACAGTGACCTGTGCAAGATATCACATGTCGGGCTGCTCAAAATAGCCTTGCCATGCACCAGATGCATTTATACACATTTCCTCAGTTTCTATATATGTTTCAACTGTTTTCATACTATTGTATACATGCAGTGCTCATCACCGCTTCATACAGTTCAGTGTTCTCCATTTCCATTTATTTCTCTGCCTGCAGAGCAAGCAGATGCACCTCCCTGAGATGCTTTGTTATGATAATAATGTTGTGATTTCTCTTTCCTTTTTTATCCATATGGCTTTTCTTTCTGTACAGTTTATTACTTTCTTGTAATTTGTACTTTCCACCTCCCTTCTGTTGTATATACATATATGTATGTATACATATATACATATATGTATGTATAAATATATGTCCATTAAGTGTCTGATCTTGGCACAGAAATGTCTTTCTTGAGTAAAGTTCTATCATAACGTATCTCTAATCGCTCTTACTTTGAAGAGCGCTCATTCATTTCCGGTATCTCCCCGTGTGTTTTGGATGACTAAACGCAGAGCTGTTGCATTGACAGCGCACCAGAAAACCTGAACCAAGAGTATTCCGACACGAAAACCCCATGAACTCAAACCAGCTGCACACCGACTCCACAGCGGGACGAAGCCTGTGTGTTTTTAAGCAGAATTTAACTCATTTTAAAGTACTGATGGCCTGAGTTTGGACGACGATCGCCGGGCGAAAGTCTTTATTTGGAGAGTGCCGCATGCCAACGCTGACAAATTCCAGATCCTGAACTCTGACGGTGCAACAGCAGCGCAGATATCCCTGCAGACAGTGAGGGGGTTTCCTTGGGATTCAACCGGGTGGTAACGCCACGTACGACGATTTACGAGACAATCAAACAAAAGCCTTTTTTCTGTGTGTGTGGGTGGGGGGGTGGGGGGTGCAGTGGAGCGGTGGCACCGCCGAGCTGTTGAGTTATGATGTGAAACCAGCGATGATCAACTTGGTGGAAAGTTGGGAGAGACGGTGGACCAAGGGAAGTATTTACAACAACAACAACAAAGTGACGTTTCTATTTGGAGCACGCTAAGGCAAGTTCAGCTCAACGTGCGTTTAGCGACGTCCAAATATCCTCTCTGATCAAATTCAATAACAGTATGCGCGAGGTGACCATGGAGGAGGAAGAGAGGGAGATCTCCGACATTGACCCGCAGGAGGGCTCCGCGGTGGCGGAGAACGGAGTCATGCTGGTGGTCAATCACAGCCGGATCCTGCCTCCCTTCAGCGTCGTGCTGGCCACCGTGCTCTACTGCGCGGAGTTCGTCACCGCCGCGGTGCTCTGCAGCATGTACCACAAGACCGACGATGTCATCTGGTTGAGCTTCACCATCGCCTTCATGCTGCTGCCAGCCCTGCTCATCCAGTTGGCGCTGACGTTCATCCACAGGGACCTGGGTCGGGACCGGCCCCTGGTCCTCTTCCTGCACCTGCTGCTGCTCGGCCCTCCCATTAGGTGGGTGAGGGGTCAGGGGGTGGTGGTGGTGGTGGTGGGGTCACTATGTTAGAGGAATACTCACTGCAAATCATACAACTTTTAAATACTCCTGGAAATTGTCTTAAGTGTTTTCAGATACTTGAAGGTGTGAATCCAACGTTTCAGTCAGCCAGTGGGAGATGGGATTTGTAGTAAATCACCAGAAACATAAAAAAAAGCCATGAACATAAGTCATGTCTTCCCAAACTTGCATTTCTAATGGAACAAATTTGAAATGTTTCTCTATAATTCTTCATTACTCATGCCCCTATGTGCTGCAAAGATTAGTAAATGAATTGAATATAGACGAGAACTTTTTTAAATAATCGATTCATAGTTTGTCATTTTTTAAGATGAAATTCCACATTTTTGCTGGTTCCACCTTCTCAAATGTGCGGATTTTATGCTTTTCTACTTGCACATACATGATTGTAAACTGAATACATTTGGCTCTGACAAAACAAGACACTTGAAGACAACATCACGGGTGTAGTTGGAAAGAAATATCCCTTATTTTCTGACATGTTGGACACAAAACGATTAGTTGAGAAAACTGACAGATTGATCGATAAAGAAAATAATCTTCACCTACAGCTCCACATCTTACTTACATCTAACTGGACATGCAACTTCCACTTTCCATTTGCAGTGCAGTGCAGTTACCGGGATACTAATAGACAGTCTGTGTTGAGTGCACAGAATCACTGACTGTCAGTCTCCATCCATCAGCATCCATCTGTTGCAGTTCATCACCTACATTTTATCAAGAACACTAATGTGTTATGACAGACTGCTGCAGCGTCATGATTATTTATTTTTTTGCACTGAATGAGAATCAGATTTGGACTCTGACGAGCTGGCACACACCCTGATGACACTTCCTTCACATTCATGACCTCATCTCAGGGTGAAGGCCTTCGGTGCTGCCGACCAGTCCGACAGCTGACCCGGCCGGATTGGCTCTCGAGGAGAGAGGAGTTGTAGATTAATATAAATTTTACAGCTTGTTTATTCTTGGAAATTGTTGAGGAAGGTGTTCCATTTATACACTTCAATGCTGGTTGATCTCAGCTGAGAGACTTGTTTGGTGAAACGTGACTCATGCAGGAAGATGTAGGCGGAGGCTTAAGTTCACTGAAATTCAAATATACAACTCGTACTCTCTTTGTTTTGCTCTGAACTTTGGTACGTTAACAGTGAGCCCTGAGGTGTTTCTTTGAATTTCCTGTACAATAAGAGGTAGTTGAAGGGTGTGTTGTTTTTACAGGGCTAGAAATTCAACTCTGTCTTGAGTTCATCGCAGGTTTATGGGCCTCAGGAAGAATGCTTTGCAAGAGAAAGTGTAAAATGTATACGAATAAAATGTATAAGAGAAAGAGGCTTATAAATTACTTGATTTGTTGCTCGGCTTGCAGTGCACCCTTAAAATATAACCAGCCCGATACATTTTAAAACAGATTGCAGATATAAGGGAAAAGATGTAGAAGGAATAAAGATCTAGGAGAGCTACAGAAGAAGCATCTTTTACAATGACATTAAGAAGACAGGAAATGATCTTATCTCCGACGCTGAGCTAACAAATTGGATTTCAGTGCGGCCATTGCTTAATGTAGCCCGTCAAAACTGATAAAAGTCTGTATCTCTTCGGGATACAGCACATAAGGCTCAGGTACTTCATGTTTTACCCGTTGTGATAAATGCCATTTGAGTACAAAGTAAAAGGACAATGTAACACAGAGTATTAAGAGTATTTTCGGATAGACCGCCTGCAGCTCCAGAGTCTATTTCTGTCTTGAGTGAGAGTGTTAGACAGAAGTGTTGTAAAAATACATCGGTCACATTTTGGCTGTGAGGAGCTTGCAGAGCAACAGAGCTGGTGGATTTGTTGACGACAGTCTGATTTGTGACTTATCTTTCAGGGAGACTTTGACTGATGACTGAAATGATCTCACCAGACTTTTGCATCCTCATCTCGGCTCGGGGCTACATTAGCTGAGTTGCATTGTGGGAAATGTAGCCGCCATGTTGTGACAAGGAAGGGAAAAAAGCTGTTATTTCTGGTTCTGCTTCATCGATTTCGATCATTTATTTTTAAATCTGTCCATCGGGAGTGCGACGATGTTATAGAGTGCAATGCTGAATCTGGTGGAGTACTCTTTTTAATATAAAATCACTTTGGTATTGGTGCAAACAAAAAAAATAAAGTGGAAAAGCAACACTAGTGCTCTGTCTAAATATAGGTGCTTCCCTTAGTACACTTCATGTAGTGCACTGTGTACACTGCGTTGCTAATTGGGTGCATTTTAAAATGGTGGTGTTGTCCAGTGTTCCTCTTCTTCACCTTCTTCTTGGCAGATTGGAAGTGGACTGCGACTGTCGCCCTCCTTTATGACAACCGATCCAATAGTTGTTCAGATATTTCAGTCTGGATCGAGCTACCTGCCGAGCTGACACTGTGATCCAGTGAGCCTCACTGCTGCTGCAGCTGCAGACTATCAAGGATTGTTCTCTGAACAAAGAAAGCTGCTGAAAACCAAAAGCAGCAGTTTTCTGTCAGCTACACGCACTAGTTTGTGATGCTGCACACGTCTTTGCTCCACCTGAGAATGCTTTGCTCGTGCCGGTGATTGTTGAACCGCCATGACCATGAAACATCTTTCAATATCAAATAGATCCCGCCTCTCTAATGTGAGTTTTATGAACGCAATTTATTTATTTTTTTGCAGTAAGCTGTGACGTCTCTGGTGTTTTTATTGCGACAGAGAAGCCAGAAAACAAATACTGGGGTTGCTATTACAGATCATTTAGTTCTGTTCTGTTCATTTTCCCTTTCTCTTTCAAGTTGATCTTGTTCCAAGCTGTGCTGCTGTAGATAGATAACGTCTGCTCCCTCCTGTCTCAGATGGGAGGTTTCCTGTGTGACTCAGGGACGGTGTAATTTGCTGGTCTTGTGGCTGCGGAGTCAAACACATCGTGTCTGCTATCAAAAGCGGAATTTCAAGTCACATTTTCTTTTTTTTCTTTTTACACATAACTGCATGATGAACCTTTTTAAGAGCCTTGTTTTGGTTGCATTGGAGTCTAGCAGAAGATAATGAGACACAGTATCTACAGAGTCAATATGGCAACTTTAAGGAGGGGGTCGGTATGTTTGCAACTTGTCTTGACGTGTCTCCTTAAGTACATGAATCAGGGACAGAAACTACATTACTCTGTCAAATTAGGCCAGTCTTGGCATGCAGAGCTTTGTGTTTTGTGTCTGTTTGTGTTCCACCAACTCACCACAGTCAGATGAGGTCGTGTTAGCGTTGCGGTGAGCTTGATGATGTAATCCCAGGCGACCAAAACAAGAGGATCTTGCTAAAGAGCTGCTGAAAGAATTTCCTGAATGCTCTGCCGCTCATTAGTCAGAAAAACATCAGTATTAAAATCGTCACAGGAGTCTCTTGGCTTCTTTTTGAAGCCGGTTCCTCTTTGTTTGTGTGGCATTTGTCACATCGGACTGCTGTTTCGGACTGGTTCCTTTTTTATAAGTCGCTTCGTCAGAAGTCAGCATATTGATTCTCCTGGCTAATGCTTTCATCTGCCCTGCTGTTTCCCCCCCCCCCCCCCCCCCCCTCCCCTGAGTGAAATTCAGTCTGCCTCACAGTCTGAATCCTAAGTGCACGCTGGCTGAAGTTCAGCACCCTCACTCTGCGTCCTCAGCGCCATTGTGCTGCCAGATTTCCAAGGGAGGGGATGTCAGTAAATCAGGTTTTTACCTTCGCTGTTTCTCTGTCATCGACCTTGAACACTAAAGCTGAGCAACCCTGATCTGTCTGTGGCTATCGGTCTTGGACTGAATGTGTTTAGAGATAATATAAGAGCCTGCTTCCAAATAACAACAACTAATCCCCTGCCAGCCTGTGAGGTTTGGGTCAAAGACAGTTCAGTGTGGACTCTTGGCACTGTGCCACATTTACACTGCAGGCAAAGAGTACAGTTTCCCTTCTAGCAGCAGCAGCTGAAGCAACATGTCCGACTGCTGACTCTGGAGAGTCTGGACAACACATAGTTGAACCATGGAGCGATAGATTCCTGTGAGGAGTCATATGTCCAAAGTTGGAGATTTCGGAGCAAAAGATGACATTCCAGCACAGTGATGTGAGATTTAGTGCTGCAGTGGGAATCGTCAAAGGGCGAGGTTTGTGTGTTGAAAGGAGATGTGCTTTCGAGTCAGTTTACAAGTGCTTTTCAGGGATTATGATGCTGACATTTTGTTGTTGGCAGGTGGAAACCTTGTACTTCCAGTTTAGGTAGTTAGCTTGTTGCAGCTTGAACAGTTGGTTCTGCAATTATTTTACACACGTTTGTCCTTTGGGCCTCCAAAAACCAGTCTGGAAGCATTTTTCATATTTTTTAAATCTAGAAACAATCACACTTTCTTTTAAGTTTTCAGTCTACACAGAAATCTCTCGCAGTGCAAAACATGTTTCTGTCCTCATGAATAGTGTTGATTTCGACCAGTCGGGCTGAACACAGGGAGCATTTACCTTGCAAACGTTCAGAGAACCACACCCAGAGGTTTTCAGTTGATCCAGGCAGGCCTCCGGGAAGCTGTTTTCGTTTCTTTCTACTGGCTGCCCTCTGGTGGATTCTCAGTGCTGTGTTTGTGTTTGTTTAGCTGTGATTTACAAAGATAGGTGTATTTATCATGATGGAGCCCTTATGTTACAGAACATTTCTGAGATCAGCGTTGTGTTTATAATATGTAATATCAAAACAAGCTGCAACTTCAAAACAAGCTGCTACAACAAATTGCTGGTATATAGCCTCCGTTCTTTTGCTTTATTCTACTCGTGTGTTTGCTTTATAGCTTTTGATGCCCGTTCATATTCCCACTATGATGATTATATGTCGATGTTAAAGTGCAAGAGACATCGGGTCTCATTGTGGTAACTTAAACATTACATTGCACTGCCCTCTGTTGGTGTGAACATGTGACTCCGCTCTTAGTCGCTCTTTTATTTCATCCTCAGGTGTTTTGAGGCTCTGGTGGTCTATTTCAAGGCGGGCAAAAAGGAGGAGCCTTATGTCACCATCTCCAGGAAGATCAGTCTGAAGAAGGGCCAGGGGACGCCCATGGAGTGGGAAATCGGACAATCGGAGCGCAAGCTGGCCACTCACAGAAACGCCTTCAAACGCACCGCGGTCATCCAGGCTTTTCTGGGATCCGCTCCTCAACTGACGCTCCAGCTGTACGCCACCATCCAGGAGAAATACTTACTCCCTGCAAGATGTAAGATGGAGGGGTTAAGGTTCCACTATATGAGTGTCCTAAAAAAATCACTACTGAACGGGGTTGCACTCTGAATTTTATTCCTGGCAAGGTTGAAGTACCTTTTAAATATTATGAAATGATGGAATGATTTGAGGTTTGCAGCCCTTTAAGACTATGACTCATCACCTTGAATTAACACTGTACACATCAAATGAAATGTCACCTCCAATGTATGTAAATGTAGTAAAGTAGGGCGGAAGATTTTAAATAGCCTCATATAACCCGGTAAGTCTTTTCTGTATTTCTCCTAAAAGGTAGTTAAAAGCCAGTGTATAATATCAAAGGCATCAAATTTAAAGCGAGAGATTTGTGCAAAGGATAAAATCTAAATTTCACCTGATGATGGCGCTAGAGGAGAAATTAAGAGATCATCAAATTCCTCTTCAGAGGGACATGAATGTGCACCAGATTTGAGGGCAACACACCCAGTATAGTAGTTGTACAGATGATTCAGTTTGGACCAAAGATGTTGAAAAAGTGTCTGTACCATATGTAAGTGAATAGATTTAAATATGTATTGAATTCGGATAAGTTTCAATTGATAATTTAAGGAGTTCTCTGTGCTTCAGACCATTTAAAGACGAGACATTTGTCAATGGTGATGTGATGCTGTTGATCAAAAGTTAACAGATGGCTTGTGTTTGTTTTCACAGTGGTCCTGATGATCATCACCCTGATCTCCATCACATACGGGGCTCTCGTGTGCAGCACTCTGGCCATCCAGATCAGATACGACAACTACAAAGTGCGGTTGCGCCCTTTTGCCTACCTGTGCATGATCGTGTGGAGAGGGTTGGAGATTGCCACCCGGATCACCGCTCTGGTCCTCTTCAGCACGGCGCTCACGCACTGGGTGATCCTGGTCGGCATGGTTAACCTGCTCTTCTTCTTCTTCCTCCCCTGGGTCGAGTTCTGGGTCAGGAAAGGCTCGCTGACTGACGACGTGGAGAAGAACTTCTCCAAGCTGGGCACCACGGTGGTGCTGTCCATGTTCACGCTGCTCTACGCCTGCATCAACATCTTCTGCTGGTCGGCGGTGCAGTTGGACTTCACCCATCGAGAGCTCATCGAGAGGAAGCAGCGGTGGGGCCGTCTGGCCATGTACTACACGGGACGCTTTGTGGAGAACTTCATCCTCATGACGCTCTGGTACTTCTTCAAGTCGGACTTCTACGAGTATGTGTGCGCCCCGCTGCTGGCCGTCCAGCTGCTGATCTGCTACAGCCTGGCCTTGCTCTTCATGCTGCTCTTCTACCAGTTCTGCCACCCCTGCAGACGCCTCTTCAAGTACAACGTGCACGACTGCCTGCACTGCGTCTGCTGCCGTCCGGGACGGAGTGGAGCGAGTGGTCGACGGGGGAAGCTGCCGCCCTCGTACTCTACCGCCGCCACCATGGTGCTGATGCCGGAGGAGCCACTGGAGCTGCTGGACCCCCGAAACTCACAACCTCTCGACCTCACCAGTCAGCTCGGAGAGAGGGAGACGGCCATTGGTGAAGACATGATGGATGCAGCCTGAGAAAGGCTTAGTGGGGAATTTCAATTCGCAAGTTCTCTAATGTAGAAATGCATCTCAGCTAGCGCTGTAGGCCGCACCACAGAACGATACCT
Source organism: Anarhichas minor (assembly GCF_050575085.1). NCBI lineage: Eukaryota > Metazoa > Chordata > Actinopteri > Perciformes > Anarhichadidae > Anarhichas > Anarhichas minor. The sequence continues at coordinate 4,907,637 of NW_027466474.1, read as the reverse complement.
CGAGTACTTTTAACACAAAAACCCGTATGATTGTGTTTTTTGAGTCGGCAAGGTGATGAACTATTTATCTTAAGTGCACAGAACTTTATTACATTGTTGTGGTTGTGAGAGGGATTCAGGTTAACTCCTGATGTCTTTTCTGAGGGTGACTACGTACACTTGGGGCACAGCGAGGCCTCAGTACACCAAAGAATGTAACATGTGCAGCGATGCACAAAGGCCGCCTTGAGAGAGCAGCAGTGGGTCATGTACAGGACTGAGCCAGGTGTGCGGGAAACATGCCAAGACTGACCGGGGAACCCCCAGTTTACTTCCTCTCAGGGAACTCGCACCATGAATGCCGCCTTTGCACACGTTTGCATCTGCACGAAACAGTTTCTTTTTTTAAACAGCAGGAGGACAAGAGAAAGTCAGAATGATGTATCTTCCTTTTACCCAACTACATAAACCTGCTGTGATGAATGCCTTGTATTGTTCGCTGCTCGGTCTGGTGGCCTTGATGTACAAGTACAGGTTTGAGTTTTACAAGAATACATAAAATCCCGTCAACCATTGGTGAAAACTGTTGAAAGAGAAATAAAAATAAAAAGATTTAGAAGACTGTGTGGAACATCGTGTGTTGTTAACCTCCCAGTTGATGATGCTTTAACCAGACTCGCAATGAATTAGCTTCTACTTTTAAAAGTGCTTTCACAGTTTGCTCCTTTTTTATGTTTTGTGTCGTTTGTTCGTTCAGTGCCTTGACTACTATTGTTTTACTTGAAACCTAAATAAAATAATCCGATACACATGAATTGTCATTTGACTTGATTTATGACTTCTCACTCATGACTCACACAACAAACATTTCTTTTCCTAATAAAACCAATCGCGTCGCCGCCCAGCAGAGGCCAGAACTTCCCGTTTGTCGTAACGGGTATTTCCTCATTCCTGCCGATCAGGCTTCATTTCACCTGAGGTTGCAGCAACTAGGAATGTGGTCATTCAGCAAAGGGAGGGAAACCTCTCCTCAAGTAACCTTAAACCGCCTCAACGACGCACTTTGTTCAGGCTTTGTTTTCGCATCGCCTCCACACCTGCAGAGGAGGGAGGAGTCCGGACGGGAGCGTGGAGGATAAAAGCGCAAAGTGGAGATGCAGGGAAGCTGCTGCTGCTGCTGCTCAGTCGAGATTGAGAGCTCAACATGGGGAACTGGATTATCAACAATGGACTTACATCCTTCATACTGGTGAGTTCTGTCTATCTACACGTTAGGAATTAAATTGTTCATATTGCAAAGATGACCAATTTACGCACAGCGTTTATGCGCATAAGTAATGTCTGTGGCCAAAGTGCTGCAACCTCATCTCAAATAAAATAAAATAAATGAATTTGAATGACTAATTCTGTGATGGAAACATGATCTTGGCTGTGTTTGCAGGTGGTCTGGATGGGCATCAACATCTTCCTTTTCACCTGGTTTTACCTATTCTACGATTTGGGGGATCAGTATTTCTACACGCGTCATCTTCTAGGGGTGAGTCGGGAGAATACACGTCAGCTAAAATGCTTCTTCAACCATATAAGTACAGTTTTGACGTACTTGTACTTTACTGAAGTATTTCCATTTCATGCGACTTCAGAATTCTACTCTACTACATCACAGAGGCAGATATCGTACTTTTTACTTCTCTACATGTGTTTGACATCTTTAGTTACTTTGCACAAATATAATACGAATGAATACATTATGCTGTATTGTTCTAAGACTGGTTTAAACTACCCAGCAGTACATCAACTTAAAATAAGCTCCAACTTTACCAGCTGCAACATGAAGTAATGAACATAATAATGTACATATTGAGTACTTTTTATTTTGGTCATTTAAGTATATTTTGATCCAAATACTGCCAGTACTTTTACTAAAGTAGGATTTTGAATGCATGACCTTCACTTGGAACAGAGTATTTGTACTTGTCAGTATTGTTTCTTTAACACTTCATAATTGTTATTCTATTGTTCATATATGTTTATATTTGTATTCTATTGTTTTTTGCTATTCTTCTGTTGTAATCTTTAATGAAACTCTGGCACAATAATTTCCTTCGAGATTAATAAAGTTCTATCTTATTTTATTCTATTTTATCTTACTTTGTAGTTTTGCTACTTTTACTTAAGTGAAGGATGTGAAAACTTCTTCCACGACTGATAATCACACATTAACATGTGTTTTATTCCAGTCTGCCTTGGCCTGGGCCAGAGCTCCTGCAGCTGTCCTCAACTTTAACTGCCTGCTGATCCTCCTCCCGGTGTGCAGGAACCTGCTGTCGCTGCTCCGAGGCTCCTTTGTGGTAAGACCATGATGCTTAAATGTCACAGGGCGAGGCGCTGTCATTATTTTTATGATGGCGGCATATCATCATGCTGTCATACAAACTAGTTTGACTGCAGCCAAACATATTGCCGAAACATTTTGTTCTTTTCATTTCAGTTTTAGTATTTTTGGAATAGGTGATTATCACAATGCATGTTCATTTGGGCTGAATCTTGGTGTTAAAGGTGAAATAAAAGTAAAGACAATTCATGTTTTCCATAACGCCACCCTGACTCCTCCCCCTGAACAGGTCAGGGAGGTTTAAATGACTGCTTTGGAAATAAGTTCTTTGTCTTCTTTTTTGACTTTTCACCTTCTTATGCGTCTTTATCTTTTCAGTGTTGCGGCAGAACAATGAGAAAACAACTGGACAAAAATCTGAGTTTCCACAAGCTGGTGGCGTACATGATCGCTCTGATGACAGGTGAACTTATGCAATCGATTGTCTTTCAGTCTTACCTTTTCTTTTCTTCTGATGAAATTCTTTGTTTAAAGATTAGATTACTAATTGGTTAATTTATAGCAATATAAATGTTTTTTTTAAATCTTATCTCAATATTTAAGTTTGGATCAGAGATAATGTCTGTGCTTATTTTAACGGTGTCATAGATGCAGATTTGGGTGCATGTTTGGGTGCATGTTTAACACTTTTCTTCAGAATAAAATAAACAGAAACAAGACATGAATCTTATAAATGTATTAAGATTCAGGGATGTTTTTTTTTTTTTTTTTTGAATGTGTGCTTTCTGCCCTACAATACGATATACTTTATTTCCCCACAATGTGCCAACCTGTGTGACCCGCAGCGTATCAGTGTTCATCAGATAGTTTACTTAAAGGTGACAGGGGACAGTACAAAAGAAAACCAGTTTACATTCCTTCCTGGTAGTGAAGTGAAAATGAGATGACAGAAATAGATTCTACTGTACATCCTCCTCACCTCTCACTCTCACACACACACACACACACACACACACACACACACAGATCAAAATGTTAAAAGGGTCATGGTTACATTTTGTATGAGGCAAACGAATCCAAGGATAATAAATATTGACTAAAAGTAGATTTACCTTCAACCATCAAAACCTTAGAGTGACTTTTGATTCTCGTCTGACATTCCTGTCTCATATCAAGGCTAATATTGCCAAAAACTGACTTATTCTGTGTGATGCTAAAACTGTAATCCATGCATTTGTATCCTCCAGACTTGATCATTGTAATGTCCTTTTCTCTGGTCTTCCTACTTGTGCTACTAGAGCTCTTCAGCTTGTTCAGAATGCTGCAGCTTGAATCTTGACAAAAAAACTAGAAAATGTAAAACACTTAACACCCATTCTGGCCTCTCTTCACTGGCAACCAGTACAAGCTAGAGCTGATTTTAAGGTTCATAGTTTTAACTTATAAGGCCTTGCATGGTCTTGCACCGCCTAACCTATCTGAGCTAATTACACCACATGCACCGACACGCTGTCTTTGCTCTCTCGATGCTGCTCTCAAAGGTCTTTCCTTCAGTTAAAAAGAAATCGGTTGGTTTCAGAGAATTTGCCTAACGTGCCCCTAAAATAAACACATTCCTCCACTTTATTACAGCGTACAATACACTGTTTTAATTGTGGTTTTACTTTTGTTTATAATTTGATGTGCTTGGTGTAGGCTTTCTTTCAATTGTAAAGTGTATTGGGTCCATGTTGCATGATGATCCTGCACAGTAAATACAATTGATCGATTGATCATGCAGCGGCAATAACGTGTCTCCTCTCTGCGTTCTGACAGCCGTTCACATGATCGCCCATCTGCTCAACGTGGAGTGGTACAACAACAGCAGACGAGGAGAATATGATCAACTCAGCACTGCTCTGTCCAACCTGGCAGACTCCGGACCAAACTCCACCTACCTGAACCCCATCCGCACCACAGATATTGTAAGTTGTCGAAACAAAACGCATGCAGAGATATAAAATCCCTGAATATCGTAGTTTTTTTCATGCTTTCATATTAGTTGAAGGATCGTATGCTCATTACAAGTTGAGTAAATTTGCCAAAACATAAAAAGGTCGAAATGTTATTTATAGTCTGTGCATTGAAGTACAGTTTTCAAGTCAAATCTCTCTTCTCCACCATCTTCCCTCCTTTTGTTCTTGTCCACGTTGTCACCCTCCTCCTCTTCTTGTGTCTCAGGATGCGCAGCAGACCCCAACATACTTTGTCTTCACCACCATCGCTGGCCTCACAGGGGTCATCATCACTCTGGCCCTCATCCTCATCATCACCTCCTCCATGGAGGTCATCAGACGCAGCTACTTCGAAGTCTTCTGGTACACCCACCATCTCTTCGTCATCTTCTTTGCTGGTCTCGTGTTTCACGGAGCCGGGTAAGGGAAAAGTCTCAGCTTTCTTTTCTTTTGAGGACGTTCTTGGTGTCATTGCAAGCAGGTTTCACTGGTCTTTCAAATCTGCAGATTCATTGTGAGGAAGCAACTGACACCACAGTCGGCGCACAACTTCACCTTCTGTAAAGATCGATTTGATGATTGGGGACAAATTCCTGAGTGTCCCGTCCCTCAGTTTGAAGGAGGGCCAGCACAGGTTTGACTTTTTCCATTTCAAAATTCTCAGAAGCTGCGTTTTATTCTGTACCAGCCTTTGCAACGGAGACTAATTTCTTGACATAATTTCTACAACTACTAGTACAAATACAAGCATCATTTGTGAATTGTAAAATCATTTTATCTCCCTTGATTGATTTTTTTTTTAGACCTGGTGGTGGGTGATCGGTCCAATGGTCCTGTACATCTGTGAACGTGTGCTGCGTTTCATTCGTTACACGCAGGCAGTCACATACAGAAAGGTACGTTTGATTCAGGATTCAGCTTTGCCTCCTGAGTTGTTTGGCAAATGATGTGACGGCTTTTTCACCAGTCGTTTATTTTTTACTTTCAGATTGTGATGCATCCGTCCAAGGTGCTGGAGCTGCAGCTGATGAAGGACGGTTTCAAAATGGAGGTGGGCCAGTACGTCTTCCTCAACTGCCCGGCCATCTCCCAGCTGGAGTGGCACCCGTTCACCATGACCTCCGCCCCCGAGGAGGACTTCTTCGGCGTCCACATCCGCTCGGCCGGGGACTGGACTGACAAACTCATTGATATCATGCAGCAGCTACCAGAGGGAACACAGGGACCCAAGTGAGTGATAATATTTTTAAAAAAGCCCACATTGTTAGTGAAGACATTTTGTTCATGCACTGTGGTAAAACAAAAAAAATAATGATTTAACTTCCGTGGGACAGATTTTCTTGGGTTGTTTCCAATTTCCTGTTCTTACTTAAGTTACTGTTGAGTAACTTATCTTGTTGAGATTGATTTTGATCTAGTGCTGGCCTGCACAATACCAAAACCTGAGCCAGTTTTCTGTCAAACTGTCTGTAGCTCCCACAGATCACCTAAATCAAAACCAGGGCCGGGCATCACAAACTTAACTCATGCTATAAATACTTTGGTATGTGGTGTTGGGCCTTTGCTGCATACTTTGCATACTGCATCTCTAATAAAAATAAATGAAAACCTATATTCTCAGCATTTGATTTTCAAGGTGAAGAATGATTAAGGCAACTAGGAGAGCTTCAGAGAAAATGCGAAATGCACTAAAAAAGCCACAATGACGACAGGATGAGTAACATAGGGGGTTTTATTGTGACGCTAAACTGCATGAAAGCTAACATGAGCCAACTTTGTATTAGTTTTTATGATGATGATTTAAACTCATTTTGAATGCCTTGGCATTGCCTTGGTAGATAATTTGCAACTGATAACCGGTTATTTATTGTTAATCCTCAGAATGGGTGTGGACGGACCCTTTGGCACTGCCAGCGAGGACGTTTTCGACTATGAGGTCAGCATGCTGGTCGGTGCCGGCATCGGAGTCACTCCCTTCGCTTCTATCCTCAAGTCCATCTGGTACAAGTTCAAAATCTCCAACCCTAAACTGCGCACCAGGAAGGTAACAACCCAGAGAGTCATGTCCCAATTTATTCCTGTAAACACTGTCATTATGTATTTAAATAACGAACTCAATCCACCCACGTTAGAAAGACAAGTCAGTATCTGCTCTTTTGTGAGAGGATCATTGTTCAACACGCCTGCATCTACTTCCTGGTTTCAGATCTACTTCTATTGGATCTGCCGGGAAACACATGCCTTTGAGTGGTTCGCCGACCTCCTGCAGGTGCTGGAGAGAGAGATGGAGGAGCGAGGAATGGCGGACTTCCTCACCTACAAACTCTATCTGACCGGATGGGATCAAGGCCATGTAAGTGTGTGTGAATCACAGACAAAGTTCAGACAAACAGCGTTCAGCTTATTTCATTCATCTCCTTTATTCCCCCGCTCTTCATCACAGGCTACTCATGCCTGGATTCACTCTGATGAGGACACCGATGTGGTCACTGGGCTCAAACAGAAAACTCAATATGGCAGACCCGTCTGGGACAAGGAGTTCGAACAAGTCCGCCAGGAAAACCCCACGTAAGATAAAATCCTCTTTTTAGAAAATCAATTCAAAAATAATTTATACCTTATTAAAATACAGGAGATTGACTGATCGGTGGTGGAAGAAGTATTCAGATCCTTTACATTGTCAAAGTACCAGTGAAACAATGTAAAAATACCACATCACATGTATAAGTCCTGTATTCACAATCCTACAATCCTTCAGTAGGTATCACCAAAATGTACTTTATCAAAAGTAAAAGTACTGCTTCTGCAGAAAAAAGACTGACATATTAAGTATTATATAAATAGATTGTTCATACTGATGCATCAATGTGTGGGCAGTGTTTTACTGTTGCAGCTGGTTTTAAATACAAAGTGATGGAAAATACTTTTACTTATTAAGTAATATATTAACTTAACTTGTGTATTTCCATTTGCTACTTCCTTCTTCCACCACATTTTAAATGTTGTTTTTACTCCACTACATTTATTTGCCACCTCAAGTTACTAGTCATTACAGGTATTAGTACAGAACTTGAGTAGAGATTGGTCGAGAGTACACTGGAGGCAAAATACTTTGAGTTTTCGTCTAAAAAATTCAAGTCTCCACTACTCAAGTAGATGAGACCTTCTGATGCTGCTGCAATGTTTATTGATGTATATGTGCAAATATGGGTACTAATTTTATCATTCAGTGGGTTTAACTTGTATTTGCCTTAATTTTATTGTTCTATTTTCCATCTTATTTTCCCTGTTTTTATGTCTATTTTCCTTTATTGTAAAGCACTTTGTGCTGCATATCTAGTATTGTTTATCATCGTTACTTGCGTGGATTGTACTCTGATATTTTCCACCCATTGTCATGCACTTTTCACGTTAAAACTTTAACCTCCTAACTCTCCATGTTTTCAGGTCTGTGGTGGGAACTTTCTTGTGTGGCCCTGCAGTTCTGGCTAAAGTCTTGTCAAAGAAATGTGCCAAATACTCAGATGTGGATCCCCGGAAGACCAAATTTTACTTCAACAAGGAGAATTTCTGAGTGGAAAAAACAAACAAGGAAGCATAATTTGGGTGTTTTAAGGTCAACAGTTTCTGTATTATTGTAAGACAACAAATGAGAAAGCTGCCCGGCAACCTGTGGCAACAGTTGGGTGTGTTTGACACACTGACAAAGAGGCAGAACATGTTGTTCATCTGCACTACTCAGGGACTAACTTCTTTTTATCAATGATGAAACCAGGAGTTTCCACTATGAATCATTGTTGATACAGTCAAACACACTCAGATATTCTCTCATTGCATCACCAGTTTTAAGCTGCACTTCTGGTGAAGCCTGCGACTCTATAGATAAGGAAATATTTTACTCTTACAAGACATCAGGACCTCAAACCTTTAGTCTCTCTAGTACACTTAACACGTCAGGTGGTTTTTTGCATAAGGATTCATATTGTAATTTAGAATTTACTACTATAGCCGCTCTGCAAGCAACAATCATTTCCATTCGTCAATAATCTTCCTGATAGTTTTTAGTGTGAATGTCAGAAAAAGTTTCTTAGATCCCAAGTTTCAGATCGCGTACAAACGACAAAGAAAAGCAGAAAACAATTATAATTTAAGAAGCTGGAGCCGGTGGATTTGGGGAATTTTTCTTGACTAAAATAGAACTTTTAAATCAATTATCAAAATTGTTGATTCATGTTCTGTTGATGGACTAATCATTTTAGCTTGAAATCAGCATATTTCATCTTTCAGAATTTGCCTGCAAACACTGTAAATAAAATGTGTTCTTGAACTTTGACTTTTCTGGAACTGTACTTGTTAAGGAAACAGGTTTCTTGGAAACAGGCTGGTTTATTATAGGCTGGCATTTCCTTATCAGTGATAAGACGATAAAAGTAAAGCAGGAGGAAGACTTCCTGTCACGTAGCCTGTGGGTTAATTATCCTCTAAGACCTGGATGGACTTATTGTTTTTTTATTTCACATTTTGCTATTTTTAATACCTTTTCATGTGTACAACTCCAAACTCACTATAAATAAATGAATGTATGTAACATTGTCTTCTTTTGTTTTATTGAAATTAAAAACAACATCCAGACATTTTCCAGAGCCAATAACATGAAAACAGTCGGCTTTGGAGGAAAAAAGATGAAACCTCATGACAATCAATCCCTGGTCTTTTTTTATCTGTTCAGCATTCATCATCCACTCAAATGTGTCACTTATTTTTAAATCCACAAGCAGCAACCTGGCTCTTTCATACACAAACAGACAATCTGAGTAGAAAAAAAACTATACAATATTCCAAACTAAGATGAGACGTCTTCAGAACGGTTGGAGCTGAAGGTGACAGAGTCAGCGGGGTGGAGAGTCCTGAAAATAAATAAATAAAAAGGAAATCAGAATAATGTGTCAAAGGTTTCAAAACCAGTGAGTTTCCTGGAGGAATGGAAATAGTTGTGAAGGGAATGAAGAAACTTGAAACCTTTTTGAAGGTGTTTTTCAGTCGGACCATCAAGGTGCCCCTCCTGCAGTCTTCTGAATCTGCTCTTTGAGGATGAGGATGCTCTGCCGCTGCTCCGGGGGCAACATGGCGATCTGTTCTGGGGTCAGCTGCAGGACCTGCATAATCAGGGCAGCCTAGAGAGGGACAAACACAAATGTCAAACAGGAGGTCAAATGTACCTTTCTGCCCTCAAAGTAAACAAAAAACAATGAGTCGTGCAAAAAAGGATTAGCATTTTGCTCAGAGGCACTTCAACAACCAGGGGGGACAGATTAAGTGGCACCCACCTTCTCCTGGTCCTGTGTGGAGACCTGGCTCTGCCCCGGACTGAATCCTCCTCCTGACGGAGGAGCGCCAGAGTTACCAGGACCCTGCAGGACAAACGTACGGAGGTCATGAATATCCAGTCTGAGCAGTTAGCACGGATGTATTTTGCATCTTTCTTCCTCAAGTCACAGTCACATGACTTTTACAATGCGTTTTATTAATGTAATCAGTATTCGTAGTCTAATAATTGACGAGTCAAAAGGAGGAGATTCAAATTCCTGGTGATGTATTAAATGTATAGACTCAGTAAAATGAAGTCTTGAAATCACCAAATCAAATAAACAGATTTTAGTTTTTACAGTTTTGTGCTTCGTAGTAATTCATTTAAAATAGAAAATCATAACCAAACAGCTGGCCCAGACAAAGACTAGATTAGATGCAGCTGTTACCGGTCTTGCAGGTGGAGGTGCGTTCGGACCCATGCTATGAGGAACGGGGACTTGCATTCCCGTGGCCATGGGAACCCTCTGACCCGTCACCGGACCACGAGCGTCCATCGCCCTCGGGTCACGACCTGCAGCAGGAAACACAAACACACCGACTGTTCACAACTGGCTGAGGAATGAGTAGTCGATCCGTAAAAGATTAAGGAGGTATTAAATATAAGGAAATTGAAGTTTCGTCTCAGCAGAAAGATAAAACGCATTTTTCTTAACAAAACAACCGTTGTCATCCTGTAAAAACACCTCGCTGGGACAAAATACTTGTTTCGTGACTGAAACTGAACAAAACGTTGACTGCACGCACACAGTCGTCACAAACAAATTTAAACTATCGTACGTTGAAGCGAAATGAGAGCAGCTACCTCTGGTTTCCATTGGGGGTCCGCGTTGCTCCATCATAGGGGGCCCTCTGGGGTCACCCATCATGTTGCGTGGTTCACCCATGGGTGGGCCCCTCATGTCCATTGGAGGGCCTCTCATATCCGGAGGGGGTCCACTTGGCATCTGGGCCATGTGTCCAGGTGGGGCTTGGTGGGGCGGTGGAGCTGCCATGTAACCCCGGCTGAATGCACACACACGCACACACACACACACACACACACACACACACACACACACAAAATAAGAGCTATTCAATTAAACTGGCTGATTACAATTCTTTTGGACCTCAAAAAAGTCAAAATTATAATAAGTAATTATAATCTATATATACACAATATTAAGGTTTATGAGATGTGGCTGATTATCTCACCTGGGCTCGATGACCTCTCCTGTGACAGACAGTAGAGTTCCTCCTCTGGGATCATTGGGACCGTCTCCCAGCAGGCCTCTGGGGGGGATACCACCTGGTCCTGAGGAGACAATCGTACATTCAACCACATGAAAACACCTTCCCTGTTCCTTGACCAGGAAATGTTTCATGACTAATCTGTTAAGATTAGGAACAAATTCCAGTTGAGGGGAAACCCCACACAACTCTAAAGGTGAGTGTTTGCTCAGGTTAGATATCTCAGGAAACAAGCAGAGCTGTTTGGGAAGTGATGAAGACAGACAGAACACAGTGACCACAGCAAGATGCCACAACACACAGGGAGATATCAGGAACACGGAAATGCAGTAAAAACAAGCCCGTGGATATTAGGAGGGAGATTAAAGGTTCAAAACACATGAAAACCTGTAAAATACATTAAAAACTTCTATTCCCACACAGTCCTGACTTCAGAGCATTTTTCCTACTTGTGTCTTGTGACTCTGGAGTGACAGGAAGCATGCAGAGAGAAGTCCAATGGGTATGTCAGTGTTTTGTTAAGTTCCTGTTAAACAGCATGAATACCTTCTGCCTACAGTGATGCTATCGGAGTAAACAGTAGAGTACAATGTTTTGATCAAGTTCAGTTAAGCATGCGTAGATCGTACAGTCACTGGACCGCACACGGCCAGTTAACATCTCCTGTTGGCGGAGGAACGATTCGTCTAAATGAGAGATGGACGGCCTCGCCCTCAGCGCAGGGAGAATCATGTTGTGATGAAATCTTATATCAAGATATAGTGATACACAATTATGTGTGTGTGTGTCTGTCAGTATATATATATATATATATATATATATATATATATATATATATACAGTATATAGTTGGAATAGAAAATATTCAGTACTTTTCATTTGTGTTTAATTCAAACAGTAGTATACATAAACAGGGTCTACCCTGTGGTTATTTTTATATAGATTATTTATTTACTGAACTTCCAGAAAACATGTTGGATCGTGATATAACTTTATAAACCGAAACGTCTTTGTGTAAATCCTCATCGGAGCAACCAGAATATTAACGTACATCGTAAATCTCATTTGAATTACTTTCTAAACAAAGCGTCACAACCGTGACCGACAGCACCGAGGCTACAAACGGCACGTAAACACAGAAAATTAAAAAGGCTTTTTTTGGGCGGTAAAAATGTGCCTTCACCCCAACATCTGCAACATGTGGCCTCAACATCAGGAGATCTCCCATTGCCCACATCCATCAGTCTGAATCAATGAGAGCTCAAGTCTCTCCCAAACTTCCCCGCACTACTTATAGCAGACTCAGTAAAGTAAACCCCAGAGTCAGAGTGGTTTGATATAGACGGGGGGGGGGACGGGGTTAATGCCATTTCTCTTCTGCTAAATGTCGAAGAAGAGCCCACGGACAAAACATCCAAACCGCCGTCCGCCAGTCAGCACGGAAAATGTTTGTTAGTGCCAGCGACTGAGATACTTCGGAGAATCAAAGGTTGTGGGTTCTTCTAACTACCGGGCCGGTTTGCCAAGATGTTAAGTTGCATCACGATCAGAGTCACGGCTGCATATTTGTACTACACTGCATATCTACGATCCGATAGCGCTGGGCAATATATCAATATAGTATCGTCATATCTTAATACGGCATAAGTCTTTTCCTGGTTTTAAATGCTGCATTACAGTAAAGTCTGAACTTACCAGACACTCTAGCTATTTTTTCCCTTTACCCTCTTTAATAGTATATCCACATTTAATATCCATATTGCTGATTATTAATTTTCAAATTCTTTGTGAAAGCGATGGTCAATCGAGGTTTTTGGTCAAAAATAGTGATATTTTGATTTTCTCCATATCGTCCAGCGCTTTTATCCAGAAGAGCTTTCAGTCCAATGTTGACCCTGTTTTGTGCACATTAATATTTTGAACTACATTAAGCAAATTCCCTTCACAGCTTTGTTTATCTGATGTACAACATACTCAGCATTAATTCTGCTGTCGATAATTTTACTACTTATTCTCTACACAAACATTTTACATTCCTTATTAACTTACAAGTCAGTGACATCATTTTAAATATAGATATATACATTTTTCTCCTTTGAGGTATCCTATTACTGTGTTCAGCTTCACACACAGCTTTGTCAGCATCATTCACGTTTTCTTTGAGGACATGTGCTACATTTCTACTGAGAGGATTCTAAATAAACTATAATAACGATCTAAAATACTCACTTACTAAAGTAAACATTTAAATATTAGGCATTAACACTGACATAGTAAACATGCAAATAACATTTGCATCCACTCTGGGCAAACCTGCATCTGTGCACATGCACCAGCGGCCCCCCGACCCTCATGAAACACACCGTGCTCCGGTTATGATAAAGCTCAGAGATCATTATCGTTACACAAACGGGCTTAATAACTACTTTAACGGCTGAATAAAGGGTTCATATTTGATAATTGTGGACATGCAGTCTAAAAAAAAAAAAAAGTGTACAAAGCGAACACTAAACCCCAGAGGTGTTGTGCATTTCGACATATCTGGCCTCTCCATAACCGTCCTACTAGAGAACTGAAGGAGTACAGTGATACCTTGAGGCCGCTCGATAGCAGCTTGACCAGACGATCCTGTGGGAGAATGCTGAAGGTTTCCTGAGCCAGCATTAAAGTGAAAAGAACAGGAGACACAAAGACTCAAGAGAGCGGAGCGGCACTTTAGAAGCATTTTGAAGCGTGCTCGTGACAACGTGAACACACACACACACACACACACACACACACACACACACACACACACACAGAGGTGAGGAGGGAACTTTAACATTAAACAACAAACAATATCAAAACAATTAAGAGAGAATGAAAAGAGTCAAGCTGATGATAATCTCTTAAAGCACCTCGACTACTAATCAGGCTCTGGGGACACCTAGTGAACCCAGTGAGCCATGACATGTGCAACATGAGAGGTAAAGGAGCGCCGCAGTCACGGTTGTCGTATAAATAAGTGCAACTTTACACAAATAACTGGTAAAAATCAACTTTGGACTGAAGAACAGCCGAACCATCGCATCACATTGTACTGATAAAAATGCACCACTGTCGCTTTGTTTGCACCTGCTGAAAGAGTGATGAGGGGGGAGGTCGCTCGCACTGCTGCACGACAGTTTAATGGAAATGATAATATATAAATAAAATACTATAAAATGCCAAATCTATGTTGCTGCTTGAATAAAACCCTGCACTGTGGAGGTTCACTGGAACGAGTGCAATGAAACAGTCACGCCTCACACATGAACCGTCAATGACCGTAGCAATATACTGTGTATAAGCATGACGCTTGTTCAGACGGAGATGTAACTATGCATGCAGTCTGATGAGGATTACCTGGAGGCCCGACTGGTCCTGGTGCCGGTCCTTGTCCTTGTCCCGGTCCCGGAACAGGCATTGGTCCAGGGACAACCCCCATGTTGGGGGGCTGCATCATTTGAGGGGCTCCATTGACATGCATTCCAGGCTGATCAGACGATTAAAAAAAAAGAAACAAAATTAATTTAAACTAAACTTTCATCGTGAGACATTTTTTCCCTGAATGAAACTTACACGTTTAATGAATTCTGAGACTCGGCTGATCAACTGGTTTTCATCGTTAGAAAATTAGTAAATTTGTGACATTAGCAGACTACGGACTGCAGCGTTGCTCTCCAATACGGTTCTCATCAATATTTATATATTTTCAGGGTAGAGAGCGTGACTATTTTGTAGAACAGAATTGACGTGACACTGCCTCTAAAGAGTGAAGGACTCTTGCGTTTACCACCGGCTGCGGCTGAGGCACCGGCACGCTGGGCGGAGCAGAAGGGGGGTTGAGCGGCGGTGCTCCTCCAACCGGCCCGCTGGGAATCAGAGGCTGGACGGGTGTCTGACGGTGGAGCATTTTCTGTATGTGGAGCATATGGAAGAGCATCTTTTTAAAAATAAATGTGCAATGGTGGCTCCTTCGACTAACGACAAGGCCACAGTCAGACGAAGCTTGCGTTAAACAAACAGAAGATCATGCAAGATTTGACAAATGTCTTCATTCTGAGTCTGCTCTGCTCTCACCAGGGCGATCTCAGGGTCAACAATCCGCATGACCACCTGGGCCTGCAGCAGAGCATAGGCCAGCTGAGGGTTCTGCAGCAGCATGTTCCTCGCCTCCTGGGGACTGTTCTGCACACACAGCTGGAGACAGAAATCACATTGTCACCAAAAAGAATATTGAAATATGACATGTATGACAGTACAAAATAAATAAATACATTTGGAGCCTTTTACATAAGAGCTCCTCGTTAAAATAAACCTGTTGTGTTCTTTTACTTCCCGACAGGTTGGGCACACTCCTGTAGTTTTTGCTGCCCACTTATGATTCAGACACATACCCGTATCCGACTGAAGCGGCTGCATCAGCACAAAACATTAAACAAAGTCGTCCAACGATATCTGTGCTCTCAGGATCGGAGCCCAAGCTCTCACACTCTGATCAGCATACGGAGCTGTCCCGCTCACGCACGCTTTGGTGCGACAAAACACTTCTCCAGTCGGAGGGGGAGAAATGTCTGCAGTGTGGTGTTTCTCTGAGCCTAATGAAGAAGGCTGCCAGATGTGCAAAGATAAGGCTTCTCTGGCAGAGCCGAGGGAGACAGACTGCACAGCGCAGCCTCCGTTAATGAAAAGGGAAGGAAGAGCACGCGCATATAGTCGTCACCCTGGAGGCGATTTAAATTGAGGGAAACATTTGTCACCATCTTTTTGGGGGACTAAAGAGGGTGAGCAGCATTAAACATACAGTTTGAGAATATTACTTTTGGGGAAAACTATAATACAAATATATGAGATTCATCAGTCTTTTTGCTACTTTCAACAGGAAGTTGTCATTCTATTCTCGAAGATGCCAACTAGCACGAGAATAATGCATCAATGCTATTGACGCACCAGAACCAGAGATCAAGTTATAACACCAGAGACAAGGCATCATAACTGACCATTAACCCTTTCATGAAAAAAAGGGGTTTTGTATTACTTATTTATCTCATCATCTTAAAATATGGACATAATGTACATTCTTTTTTTAGAAACACAAAACTATCAGAAAAATAAGAACATTTTGATGAGAAAAGTTGCATTTAGGATTTATGATGGATTTTAAACGCATGTAGAAAAAAAGTTTTAAAAAGTACTTTATCAGAATTCTCAAGACAAATATCGTCATTATAGAAAAGTAACATCCGTCAGGTTTTTGGCTTACAACCGACTCATAACCAATAAATAAAATAGGCAAAAATTCATATAACGAAACAACAAAGATTTAGTTAAAGTACATTTCACTCAGGTTTTCTCTAAATCAAACCATGTTTGTAATCTTTCTGACCTCAAAACTACTAGAATGTGAATTATTTACAAAAAAAAAAAAGAAGGGACACAACCCAAAGTTGATGCTCACACACAAACATGACAGCTCATTTTGCTTATAAGGACTATTGATATGTTGATTGACAGTGAGGTAGACCATTGGTTTATTTATCAGCCTCATTTTAAACAGTGAGCGTAAGGCAGACATTCTACTGGGACTGATGAGTTTTCATGGTTTGGGTTTTCATGCTAAATTAATCAATTTAAAAATGTCTATAAGGAAAGGAAAGGTTATGCAAATTTGATTTGTAACATACTAGTCACAGGTCAGAAAAGCTGAAATACTTGCTATTAAAAACAGGAGTTAGTAAAGCAGCCTACCTTCATCTGTTTCATAAGTTCAAACATCTGCTCGGGGGGAAGACTGGCCACAGCTCTGCTGATGGACTCTGGGGCTTCCTGTGGCTGGATGTTGTCTCCATAAGGAGACTCAATGATGGGGGCTCCTGTTCCCAAACCTGCGCAAGACAGAAATAACAGAGAACTGTAGCTTCGCACATACACATCTCAATAAAATCCCCAAAAAAGCCAAGAGGTAATAGGCGCTTACTTTTGAGCTCTTCCTTGTTTTTCTCACTGGCTGCGTTGTCGACACGGAGGGCTCGACCACTGAACTCTCTCCCGTTCAGGTTCCGCATGGCACTGAGGGCCGTCTCCTGGTCCTGGTACTCACAGAAACCATATCCCTTTGGCTTTCCCGTTTCCCTGTCATACACCAACCTGAGCACAAAGGACACATATCAACATGTCTGATAGTCCACATGGTTTAGAGTTCACAGGGGAAATCCAGGTGCATAAGCTGGTATTGTCGGTTTGTTTATACTGTGTTAAACAGTAAAAACACCGACTCTTGTATCTGGGGTTTGGGGCACATAATGATGGAACCAGAAGATGAATGGCTCCTCTTTCACTCACCTGAAGCTAACAACAAGTCCCACTTCAGAGAAGATGTCTTTCAGCTGCTCCTCTGTAGCTTCATACGGGATGTTCCCCACTAAAATAATAAATAGAGAAACGTTAATTGACAATACAATTAAACATACTTTTCCATTTAACCGATAAAAGATTTGTTTTCTCGTTCTTCGGGTCGCTAGCGTTATGTTTGTTCCCTCGTTGCCAAGCTAACAGCAACACTAGCCGGCTAGCAGGCTCTCATTCATTAGCCGTTGGTTTATCAACGTATTACGTACCAAATTGATTAAACCGCCAGTGACGAGGTAACGGTAACAAACTTACCAAACACTGATCGTAATGAACGATCAACGGCTGGGTCTCTATTCGCGGCGATAGCAGCGGCAGCTGCAGCCGCAGCAGCAGCGGCTAAATTCGCCATTTTTGGGGGGACACAAATGAATGCGACACCAGGAAATAATACTGAAACAATATCCGGTTGTGAGGGGAAAAAAAGGCCACATTCAAATAACAACAGTGCGACCTTTCCTAACCTTTTGGCCAATTGACACTATCCGCTAGCTAATTTGTTTTCTTTTTAATAGTGAAGTAGCGATGAACAATAGCTAAAAGCGGGATTTACTGAAGAGCAGAACGGGTCAAAGAAGTTAGCATAACGTTACATCGGAAGGATAAATAGATGGCGCTGTTGTCCGCGGTTAAGTAAACTAACCTAACTACTTGTTTGGACCGCTCTCCAGCACTGTGACAACAAATATCAAACGCTATCAACTGATAATTCCTTAATTGAAAAGTAAAACAAGTTGACGGGTAACGCAATGCTCCCGAAGATCCAGTTATCTGCAACAGAAGATTTGGTGAGTCATTTTTATAAAGATGAGCAAGTTTACTGAGTTTTAAATTGAATTGTGTATGGGCTAAAATTAATCTTAACTCATAATCTCACTAATTGGGAGTGTCAGTTAACACTTAGCTAACACGTGCCAGTTCAAGCCTGATGAAACAGCAGTGAGACCAGCAACGATGTATGAGGTGATTTATGTGAACCTAAATTAATAATTTAACGTTTATTGTCCTCACTAAATTTATGTTTGGCTGAATTGATCAATGCAGTGAACCAGTTAAAATGTAAATTAACTTTTATTATTACACATGTTACACAGCACACAGTGAAATGTAGCCTCTGTATTAACTCATCTGATCCCATGGTCCATTATAATGAATTTCATAAGTGATGCATTTAGAAAAACGCTAAACTATTATTTAAATCTTAAATTTGTCACCTGCTTGACATAAATACAGTTTTGTTTCATCCACACTTAATTTACAGACACCGTGTTTTAATATGAAGACATTAATCTCCTTAATGCCATTTGGTCAACATTCTCATTGTTAAATAATTCGGTGTATCACCCAGATTAATAACAGGAGCTGTTTTTAATGGCCAGTGGAGGTGACCGGCTTTCTTCTTGCTCATAACTGTTGCTAAGAGAGTCCATTTTACCTTTTTATTTTATTTTAGTGTGCTTCTTTGGCTGCATATTTTCCAAGAAAGTTGTCTTTAAAATCATAATGTGACAGGAATTTTGAGAATTTAAGCAGGGAACAAAGGAATTGTGAGATTATTTTATTTTTAGATTTTGATTAGCATATAATTTATTCATATTTTTACAAGTAGTTTCAGAAACAGTATCATAATGTAGGTCTAATGTAGGTCTAATATTTAAACCCTTGACATTGGGTTATGTTTCCAGTATTGTAATTACTTTTCTATCTCTGTATCCCAAAACTCACACTCAACTATTCTCTAGAGATGTGCCGGTATATAAGCAAACGGTATGATATCAATATTTGCCAATAGCTGATTTGGTATTTTTGTCATCTTTTCTTGCTCTGTTTCAGCTTTTTATCCCCATGTTATTTTGGACATAGTTTTTAAGTACTGCTTTATGTAACATGTTTTGTATATAAAATGCCATTTGTATTTCTTGTAGTAAATACTGAAGGACAAGTGGAGTGTGGTAAAGAGACATAACAGCTTCAACGCACAGTGTAATGTGTAATATCTGACATTGTATGAAATGTCATAATTATGTAAGACAAATACAGCTTTTAATGTCAGCGCGTCTCTTCACACAACACAAAAAGAAACACTACCTGGTTACTTAATTATAGCTACACCTCTACAGTTGTATGCGCAATCAAACACAACAAATTAAACACTTGAGAAAATGTTAATGTTTTTAGAGACACAGTCCGAGAGGTGTTACAACTAGGCTACTACTATATGTTTGTTATTGAGGTTGTGTTTAGGGATGCTGTTGAACTTGACAGATTGAAATGTGATTCTAAAATTCTGGCTAAAACATCAGAAAGACAATGCAGTCCACTTCAACACCACTGTACACTACAACCTCAATAATATAGTTAAACTCTCAAAAAGTGTTTGTAAAGATAGAATGTATGGCTGTGCAGTTATTGCTGATTTGCATAGTGAAGTAGGCATGCAGTGCGTTTTCTATCGTTGTCCAGTTAATGAGGACCATTTTTGCATTGTCGGTCAAATCAACTTCTGAGAGCAACCGATGACAGGAGATGATCAGTTAGGAGCTGTAAGCCTCGTCAGGACAGAAAACATCAGATGGTTCCACTGGGGCTCGAACCCAGGACCTTCTGCGTGTAAAGCAGACGTGATAACCGCTACACTATGGAACCTGATTATCGAAGCATGGCTTCGAGATCTGATCTTATTTCTGCGATTGATGTTAACAGTGCGTTGACATTGATTGCACCTTTGTGTGATGTTTATCTCTCTCTCTCTCTCTCTCTCTCTCTCTCTCTCTCTCTCTCTCTATCTCTCAGCTCCCTTGTTTCCTCACAGCGTTAGCTGCTGGTGTTTTGGTTCCGTTGCGAGTCGATCCGTCTCGGGACGTTTAGCTCGTGTGGCCGATCTATGAGGTACAGTAACGATGGCTAACATGCAGCGGCCAGCCCTCGCGCTGCCAGCTATGAAGTGGCTTACATGTCGTGTCTCGTGCCTGCATACGCTGCAAATGACATGACATAGGGCTATTGGACTGAGGTCAAATCAGCAGACACTCGGATCTCCGTGGTCAATCCAGCAGACACTTAAATTGTAGTGCGCCTATATGCTGAAATTCACGGTAAACGCATTCAAACGGCACAGATCGGAAGCGAGAGAAGGATTTTGCAAAGTTAACGGAAAGATTAACGTGAGACAACATCCGGTTTTCAAAATAAGTGGGAAAGATTACCGTCAGACAACATCCGGTTTCCAAAATAATCACATTCATGAGACAATTCTGATGTATCATTTCACGACAGGTTAATAGTAGACCACCTCAAGGTGTCACTCAGAGAGAACCAGGACATTCTGATGTAGCATTTCAAAATCAAAGCCCTTCAAAATCTCAGTCATGAGCTAACTTCAAATCGCATTCATGAGACAATTTGTCTAATTTCAGATGGGATTTTAGAGGAAATGGTGGATAGTTACAAAATCATTCCACAACAGGTTAATAGCAGACCACTTCAAGGTGTCACTCAGACAGATCCAGGACATTCTCAAGTAGCATTTCAAAATTAAATACCTTCAAAATCTCAGTCATGAGCTAACTTCAAATCACATTCATGAGACAATTTTTCTAATTTCAGATTAGATTAGAGGAAATGGTGCATAGTTAAAAAATCAGTCATTGTCTGGAATTATTGAGAAAATACACTTCAAATATTCACTCATTAGATATTTTCTTGGTACAGATGTATGACTTTTATTTTGAAATATCTCTTAATTGGTACAGTAAATATGTCTGATTTTCAGTATGATTGGAGTCAACGATGTCCTGAACACATATCTATCAGTCATTTTCTGGAATTATTGAGAAAATACTTTTTATAACACTTCAAATATTCAGAAATGTACCTGTTTCTTGGTACAAATGTATGATTTTACTTTGAAATATCTCCTAATTGGTACAGTAAAAATGTCAGATTTTCAGATGTTCAGATGTCAACAATGCCCTGAACACATCTGCATCATCTGTAGAGTCAGAGATGTCGTGAACACATATCCATCAGTCATTGTTTGGAATTATTGAGAAAATGCTTTTTATAGCACCTGAAATATTTAATTATTAGATGTTTTCTCAGTACAAATGTATGATGTTTACTTTGAAATATCTCTTAATTGGTACAATAAAAATGTCTGACTTTCAGTATGGGTGGAGTCAACGAAATCTTGAAGACATATACATCAGTCATTGTATGTAAATATTGACAAGAATAGTTTTATAGCACCTTCAAAATTTCAGAAATTAGCTATTTGAAGGTACAATTTCAGTTCACAGTTTGTACTTCATAAAATATCTTAATTGGTACAGTTAACATGTTTGATTTTTGTTTGGATGTGGTCAGAAATGTCCTGAACACATACATATCAGTCAGTCAGATATTAGTCATTTAATTATCTTTCCAGCAACCCTCAAATCAAAGAATAAAGACACTTCATCCACAATTTAGTTGTATTTTCCCTTTAACTCACGAGATGCAGGTAACATGTTTTATACATAATGTAAATATAATTCATTTAATCTTATTTCTACATCATGAAATTTGTATATACGCTTAGTTGACATCTTATTATGGAAACCGGATGTTGTCTCACTTAAATCTTTCCCGCTTAGTTGACATCTTATTTTGAAAGCCGGATGTTGTTTCACGTTAATCCCTCCGCTAACTTTGCAAAGTCCTTCGCTCGCTCCCAATCTGTTCCGTTTGAATGCGTTTACCGTGAATTTCAGCATATAGGTGCACTAAAATTCAAGCGTCTGCAGAGTTGACCACGGAGATCTGAGTGTCTGCTGAGTTCACTGCGGTGCTGTTGCGGCGTAAGTATTTGCGTTTGTAGTTTTACAAAGATGGCTAGGCTTATCCACCCAGCGAGGGACCAAGTGTGTGCAAAGTCAAACTTGTGATTTCTTTTCATCTTCTTTTTTTACAATCGCAGGACACTGTCTGGTGCACCTTACCATCAGTGGTTACCTTTTGTCAAAAACAAAGAGCTGTCATGAAGCTGTCCGACACATTCCAGAAATTAAACTTAAACCATATTACATAATTGTAGGCCTACATGACCCTTTAACATATTTAAAAAACAACAATCCCATGTACACTTGTACTGCACTGCAGTAACCAGAGTAGAGTGTTTTGTTTAGGTTTGATATTTCATAGCTGATGCACAGCCCACCTCAAAGGTTTAAACAGTGGCGGGCTGTCAGGCCCTGCAAGGCCTTCTCTGCTGGCCTAAACAGAATCACAAAGTTATATCTATTTTATAATTTAATATTTTTTCTTAAATACACTACATGTATTATAATTTATAAAAATATTTTCCCATTATCTTATATTCTCATTGCACAGCTACTGTCTTCCTCAGTTGCTCTGCTTCCAGTGCAGCTTGTTTTAAGTAGAGCTTTTATCCAATCAGATTTCACCTCTGTGTCTCTAGGTAAGAACAGAGGCAGAGGCCTGCAGACTCACACGTGCATCCATGTGCAGTTTAAGTGAATGGGGACGATATTGTTGATTGTCACAGTGTTCAACCAATCAGATCTTTAGTTTGACATGTTGGCCGTATTCTTTAAAGTGTCAGCGCCTGCTAGCCGGCCTATAGCTACGTCAGCATTACGTGCAGCTCAGTTTCCATGTGCAGCTCTGCCGTGAGGTGCAGAGTGTGCTGTGATTGGTCAGTGGGCGAGCACGTGACTATCGTGAAACGAAACTTAACAGCAGAGGCTTAGTCGGGTAGTGAATCACATCATGTGATGCAGCTCAGCCAATCAAATATGGGCATTCTGACTCGAGTGAGATGTACCACACACCATGACACAGGGGGCTGAGATGAGGAAAGACATTGCAGAGCAGTATGTTCAAGTTGTGAAAGTAAAATCCTAAAATGACCGTTTAAACCTTACCCAGACTAGACTAGAGTAGAATTTCATAAAGTTGATCAACAGGTGTAAGCTCCATTGTTTTAGGCCAGTTAAAATAGTTTTCTGACCTACATTTAGTGCACCAGCCACTTTGTCACCTTTTTTTAATGCAAGGTCATTAGTTCAGGCTGTAAACAGGGAAATCGCTGTAGTGGATGTATTTATAGATCTGCATCTTGAACGTCTCCTCATACAGGTTTCTGTTTGCAAACTGCAGAACTCATTACTCAGAGCGTGATTATATCAGTTGTATCTGCAAGTGTTTCTGCTGTGGTCTCTGCATCAAATGGATCTGTTACGAGTTCAAAACTGAATCTCGGAGCCTCACAGTCACAATTGTCCTGCTTATTCCTGCTCTGATGTTCAGGCTGCATGTTAGTTAGTTAGTTTACTGGTGTGGGGGTCTGAAATCAGTGATGGCCTAATCAGTCCGATAATTTTTCTTCTCCTGTGTCTCTTAAAATCCTCCTTCAGCTTTGTCCTTCCATTTTTAGCCATTTTGACTGTATCTCTCCGGCTTCCTTATAGTGAGGGAAGGGCAGTAAGGCTGCCTTGGTAAAACGTGGGGATGACAGTTGCATCTGTTGAGCATGTGGGGTACAATAGCACGCCTTGAGAGACAGCCAGAGCTTGTATTCTCCCTGATCCCGGCTCAAACACCCCAGGGCAGAATTAATAGACGAGGCAGATTCATATGTAGAGGATCAAAATTCAATCCTGTGCTCGATCTACTCCATAAACTCTGACTGACGACATGTACAATACATACAACTTGTGACTGTGATACTAAGCAGTAATGATTTTTAGCTGTTGTCCTATATCGTATTTGGAATTCAAAATAAACATTTACTGTTAAATATTATGATCCAAGCTAACGTAAAATATCCACGTAGAGCTGCATCTTACAAAGTTAGTTTAGATTCAGTGTTTCTCAGCAAAATTGTATCCTTGGGGTCATTTATTACAAACGTTTGTAATGCTGATTTTAAAAAAGAAATAACAATAATTTAAATTGTGCATTATGTACGTCCATATTTGCGTGTCGTCTTCTTCTTGTTGTCTTTGCCGGCTCCTTGGTAAGTTTGTTTGCACATTACGTTCCCCGGTTGTCAATCAGTGGGGGGAAAAAACAGGATGTCAACGGTTCTCTTTGACCTCTTGCGCCACAAAACTTGCACTCATGCATGTGCGTCCTCGTGCACATGCATATGCACAATACAATCAAAACATGACCCACTCTGGAAAGAAATGTCTCCATAGTGCTACTAGTGGTAGAAAACTCCACAGGGTACCTTTAATACCCCATTCAGACCGATGCAGAGTCGTGATTCAAGCCCGCAAGAGGGGTCGATCTGTACGGGTCAACCCACGTCAGCCTGCCTTGTTTGGTGCAGACCAGTGCACTCTGTCAGTGGGACAGAATTTGTGTCACGGTGGGACACTTGTGTGCGGTGGGTTCCCAGTTTAACAGGGTACACCACTTGCTGTTACACGCCAGGTGGCCATCTTGATGGCCCTCTTCTTGCACACACTCGTGATTCCAATAACGCCGTAGACCCTGCAGAGAGGCTTGCCTGCAGGGACTATCTCAGTCGACACAGAAAAGTACATGCCATCTCCTATCAGTAGCATCCGCAGCCTCCGCTCCTGAGTGTCTATTACTGGTCCCGTCTGTGTGCTCTTACTACGAAGCAACTTAAGAATGATAACCAGCCTTTCAGTTTACTAGAATTACACAAAAGCATTTCATCAATCAACCCTAGTTTTTAATTTTATGTGCTAGTGTTTTCAAATACCCAACTGTGACACTTCAGAACCCACCTCCAATAGAACGGCGGTGAATGCAGTTTTGTTTGTGCTGCTGAAAGAGTTTGAAAATGATTTGTAAAACTCAGCTGCAGTGCCCCAGTTACTCAGGATAATCCACAGACCTCACTGTCAACAGCTTCCACATGGTCTGTTTCTTCAGTATGCCCAATGAAACGTGCTCACAGGTCTGCAGATTATCCAGAGTAACAGCGGTGTTGTTTCTAGAAAGAGACGTCGCTTTTGAGTTTTTAAATGTATAAATTAAATGTGCTTCCTTGTATCGGGATGGCAGACGCAAACATGTCAAAAGCTGGGCACATAACATCCAAACTATCTGCATGGCAACAAGGGGTGAATGAACACATGTTGTGTTGCGTTTTGGGTTAAATTACCACAAGTTCAGCGACAGTGATGGTGTGTGGAAAAATGACGGCTTGTAGGTCAACCTGCAGAATCCTTGCACTCTCCTCAATGGGTGGTGGCTGTTAACTCCGCTTTAATGAAAGCAATGCCCATTTATGGCAAAGGACGCTGTCCTAAAGGATGTGCTGTATCTGGTTGTCTGCAGACGTCTTCAGCTTGCTGCGGTGCCTCTGACAGCGGTGCTTCGTCAGAACCTTTAGGGAACATCTCAGGTACTTCTCCAGTATAGTCTCTTGAGGCGCAATGAGCGGTGCTTAACCTGAACAGTGCAGAAGAGCTTCAACAGGCTAAAGAGAGAAAGTTCACTGTGTCAAAAACTTGTTGCACTGGGACATGGCAAGCTCCAACTGGGCCTTTGACTCACTAACAGCGGCCTTGATTTATTCACTGACTCAGTATCTCCGAGTATCTCCGTAAGAGATCTGTGTGTAATTACTGCAACATTATTAGACAAAGAAATACAAGAAAACTTGATTCTGCCAGCGATTATTAGACTTGTTTGTGTTCTGGTGTTTTGTTCAACTTCTATATTTGTAGCTTACTTCTGGAACATCTGATTTGTCCCGTTCAGGTCGTCTGTGTCATGTTGCCAAGAGAACAAGCTGTTTCTGATCTGTTTACCGTACATTCTATGAATCACCAATGACATAACAACACAACATAGACGGATTATTAGACAATTGTCCCCCCTGGATACAAACACCTTAAAGCCCTCTGCCCCCCCACCTCAGAAAACTGCGCTTGCACTTTCATTCACACAGGAAATGAAGAGAGGCTGTCTGACATATGTCCAGCTTCCTGCCACAGCAAATCCACACCAACAACCCTCTGCAAAAATACTATACTAAATATACACAACACCACAAAATGTGTGAATGCGCTATAGATTAGATCTTGATGAGCAGGTGGCACCTAGCCTCTGCCATCATGTATATGATGACATGTAGTGTTGAAGCGCTCTGACCAGAAAGGCACGATATCATTTCTGAAGCCCAATCGATACAGGAGTTTTGAGGCCGATATTGATATTTGAGAGTTTAAAAAAAATCGTATAATGGTTTATCGGCCAATGCACAACATGAATAATCATTTCTGATATGATTCCTTTAAAAAATGTTTATTTATTTGCGACAATGTAAGTGGTAGCGCATTTAAAATGTGTCACTATACTCTGATGGAGAAATTATAGAACGGTGACGCTGTTTAAAAACATAACTTTGGCTTTCTTGTACTTCAATTTAATTTATCGGCTGATATATATAGACGCCTATACTGATAGATCTGCAATGAGCTAATATCAGCAGATGTAGACTATTGATATCACACGTATGTAAACTGCTTGACCAGTTACAACGTATAGGTGGAGTGTTGTCTATTTCTGATGGTATGGATAGATACTCAATATTGAAAGACACGGATCAGTATCAGCAACAAAGAACATGTCCAGACATACCTATAGTTTGCTCTTTCACTTTCCAACAATAAATGTTGGTAACAGTCACTTCAGACAGATGCTCCGTCTTTGTTGGGCCCTCTGACATGTTGGCCTCCTGAATCTGTGCCAGGCAGGTCCATTCAGTAATCCAGCCATGGTAATAAAATACCAAACATCGAGGTAACTGTTGCCTAAGTTTGGCTTTAATATTCCAGTGGGTGTACCTTCTGATTGTTGGACATTTTGATTTTAAACACGTATATTATCTTCTTTTTTTTTTTAACAAATATGGCCCCATTTGAATTTAAATTTGAGTTGTTGTGCCATGATAAACTCGTGCTTTGTTTCCATGATAATGTTGATGACAGACCATCAATATATTGTTAAAGTGGTGTCTCCCTCAGTGTAATTGGACTTGAAGACATTATTCTTTTCTTCTTCTTTTTTTTAATCCTCCAAGCAGAATATCTGAATCTTTGTTGAACCTTTTGTGGATAAAAAAAACTCTGCCCTATAAGGACTATTTATCCGACTCCAGCGAAGAACCCTACAATTAAAGATTCAGACCCACCGAGCAGTCTGTTTGTTATTCACCTGTAGGGCTTTACCCGGCGCTAGGACCCAGGGTGCGCGATTTTCATCTCCAGCTGCTGCAGACCGAAAACTGGCAATAAGGGAAGATCGCGAGGACAAACCAAAATTGCATACTGTATTCATTCTACTTCAAAAATCACATCCCTGGCCCCAACACGGAAGCCTCTGTGCGGACAACAATCGCTTGTTGCGCTGTGTGCAGGCTTTGTGGCTGCGGACAGCTCGGAGCGCAAGGTAAGACGGTGCAATACCATGCGATTACTAATAACAAAGGCGTTACGGGCGAGCAGGGGGCATTAAAGGGGGCATTGCACAACGCTGTTTGAGGGCGAGTCAAACTCTGCCAAACTTTGACCTGGATCGGTGTATTTTCTCCTAGTTGTTCGGTGTCTTGAGGGAGCCACGCTAGTTGCGGCGATGTCTCGCTGTTATCCCACGGCATTATGTAGGATCGTGTCACATGCAGCCTACGGACAGCCAAGTTGTGTGTGTCGAGATGACATACTTGAGTCCGCTGTGGCGGCTGTGCATGCAGTCGGCTGTCCAAACGCCGACACGGTGACTAAAAAAGGCAACATGAAGTGATGCATTTTCAATTCCAGATATATTTACCGTCATGTGGACGGCGCATCGGGCCATCCATTAACCTGGTAAACAGGAACATCACCCGCCACTGTTTCTGCGATCGGCTCCCATGCTCTCCTTCGTATATTGTAGAATAATTCATCACTTGTACCCAAGATGGAAGAATAACACGCTTGATGTTTTATTTTTTTTTTACTTGGCGTTCGCTCCTGTCCGCCTTCCCAGCCTCGACATCCAATACTGACCAGGTGAACCACGAACTTACACGGGACATCCTCGTCGCTGTAAACCATGGCGGCCTAAATAGGGTCGATAATCTCCAATATGACTCACAGACAGATGAGCGTGTATGCCCCCCCTTTTGAAGACGACAATCTTCACACACACACACACACAAAAAAAAAAAATCAGGCCCTCGAAATAAACAACGTGCCTCCATCTGTGCTATCGCAGTTGTCATAGTGCATGTGCGGAATACCAGATCCCTGCTCGAGGGATTTTTAATGGCATGCATAACAAGTTTTTTTTGTTGTTTTGTTTTTTAACCCCCCCCCTACAGCTTCAGGCATCCGATGTGGACCATGTGAACCATGTGAACCAAACTCGTCTATAATTGGTGAAGCCCCGAGCAGCCGGTCACTACCGGGATAGCTCGCGCGGTCGTTGAGGTCTCCGGGTTACCCCGGCTCAGACACAATGCGATGTGTCAGCTGCCGACTTTGAAATACTCCTGCTTTATGTAGACACGGTCGTCCGAAGCGGTCTCCTTCTTTCTTTCTTTCTTTCTTTTTTTTTTTTTTTTTTACCGATCGGCGTTTTGGCTTTCCCTATTTCCCATTTTGGCCATCTGTCAACGATTTGGCTGCTTTGCACGCAGCCATTACTGAGCGAATGGCGAAGGGCACGTTAGAAGCTCTCTCTCTCACACACTCACACACACACACACACACACACACACACCCCGATCCAGTCCGCGACAGGAGAGGCAGCTGAAGTAGTTTCGGCTCGGAGCCTGTACCGCTCTTTCGGCGGGTGGACAGGATCGTTGCCCTGCTCACCGCTGTGGTGCTCCGGAACGACACCGATCGTGCGTTGGTATAGTAAACAAACTCTGTGGGGTCAGCCTCGCTGTGTGTGTGTGTGTGTGTGTGTGTGTGTGTGTGTGTGTGTGTGTGTGTGCACGGTTATTTCCTCACCGCTGCAAGTGTTGAGAAAAGTAGGAAATGTGTTGGCCTCCAGGAGTGCATACCCTCGTAAACAGCAGGCCTACACTGCTCTCAGGACTCAGGTAAGACAAGTGGCCTGATTACAGCAGGGTAACCTGTAGGCCTGCGTGCCCAAATGTGATCATGGCATTTAGGAGGGCTAAATATTCTGTGGTTGTTATCTTTGTGGGAGAATCAAGTGTAAATCCCCAAACAGACTGATTTGAAACTTTATGGTCGCCTGTGTGTGAGTGGAAGTTGCAGATGTGTTGTCATTCACCTCATTACTGTGAATATGAGCTTGGGTCCTCATAGATTCTTCTGGTCTTTGTTTTACATCGTTTAAGTCATAGAAGGAAAAGCTGACCCGGTGTGTTGAACCGTTCACTTGTTCAAAGGGTGAATATAGAAACAGTTTTAGGTCAAAGTAGATTTTATTCAATTACAAATCATGTAATGATGTACATATGATATTACAAAGAGAGGTTTCATTGTATCACATTACCCTCAGAGCGGCTTCATCTTCCTGGCTTGTATTTATCTGTCTTAGACAATAAGCATGTTTGGATTGTTTCAGTTGGCCTTCACGTTTGATTGTCTTTATGAACTGGCACCGCATGTCGTGATCTTTGGTTAAGTCAGAACTAAGGACTAAAATGATCCAAAGCTCAAAGCCCATCAGTAGGAACGTGTGTGTGTGTGTGTGTGTGTGTGTGTGTGTGTGTGTGTGTGTGTGTGTGTGTGTGTGTGTGTGTGTGTGTGTGTGTGTGTGTGTGTGTGTGTGTGTGTGTGTGTGTGTGTGTGTGTGTGTGTGTGTGTGTGTGTGTGTGAGAGAATCTCCAGTTAAAACCTGACCTGGTGAGAACAGGAAATGTGATTTCGAAACACTGCACTGCAAGACGTGAATGACAGTGAACTGATGATGCACCAACGAAATGTCTCCACAACGTCAAAACCCAGGCCTGGACAAACCAGGAGAATCATGAAAAGTCATGCGGTTCAGCTGTGATGTGTCAGCCCACGTTACTGTCAATCATCATGAATCCAAGGGGGTGAAGTTTTCTTTTTAGTTATGTTGGATTGTTGTTTTTTTGTTATTGTCAATGAAAGATAGCAATGATTTGGAGGTAAATATGAGAATCATAATATTGGGTCAACGGATTGCTAATATGGGTGGTCTGGCAAACAAATGTGGAAATGGTTCCACCGCTCACATCGTACACGTCAGTAGAGGAAAGACACAAGTGAGATTTTATAAAAACAGCCGATCGGGTGTTCACTCAGATCCAAGGCATCTACACCCGAGAGCTGAACTTACTGAAACAAGTCTCACATAGTTCTGGCTTTTGAAATCCCATTTAGAAATGAGTAGAGGGGGCATTAGTGTGCTGCATCAGTCTGCAGCTTACAGCATGCAACTGGAGAGCCTCCAGCAACCGGAGTCTTGCTTCCTCGTGTTAATTCCACTGCAACAGACCCAAACCTCTCCCACTCTCTTTTTTTTTTGTGTGTGTGTGTATTTTGGCAATTCCGTTTAGCAACCATCACCCGCTGCTGTGACTCTGTTAATTGACTTGACTGCCACTGACACGCACACACCCGCGTAGTAATACTCAGAGCCTCCATTTGGTCACACGAAATACAGTTTATTACTTCGTTACCCCGATAAGCCCTCTTCAGTTTAGCGCACCGTTACACTCTTTGGTCGCGATCCCCCCCCCCCCCATATTCCCCTTGAGCGGCAGAAAGCTCGCGTTGCATGTCGGTACCTGCAGTCCTTACCCCTCCCAGCCTCTCCAACGTCTAATCCTGGGCGTGGATAGCCGAGCACTACATCTCCCATGCTGTCACCGAGCACCCTTCTGCCCCACTCTCTCCTCTCTCTCTCCAACCAGACTGGAGATACGGAACGGACTGTCTTAACCCCCCCCCTCTACCCTCCCCTCCTCCTCGCTCCCTCCCTCCCTCCCTCCCCCCCTCCTCTCGGACTTTTAGAACCGAAAACCGTCGAGATTAGTGAGCAGCCACGGACGGCGGAGGCGAAAGGCTGGACCCGGCCGTATCCGAGTCGTGCCTATGCGCCCGTTCACATGCCATCTGGACGAGCGGGTTCGTAACTGTTTTTGTGTCACTAGACATCTTTTTTTATCTCCTCGCCCGCTGCTTAGCTCGGGAATTATTCAATATTTCTGCGGAGAGAGAGAGAGAGAGAGAGAGAGAGAGAGAGAGAGAGAGAGAGAGAGAGAGAGAGAGAGAGAGAGAGAGAGAGAGAGAGAGAGAGAGAGAGAGAGAGAGAGAGAGAGAGAGAGAGAGAGAGAGAGAGTCTGTAAACGGGGGACCGGGAGCGGAGAGGCTCGGTGAAATGCCTTTCAAACGCCGAAGTGTCCACCAGAGAGGGCCGACGGGAGAGAGGCTGGAGCACTTCTCATTAGGTCGGCTCGGGATAAATAACAGTAGCCCGCCTCTCAGCACGCAGACCGACGGGAGTAGCGCGAGGGCTTCGCGGAGACTCCGCTGCGCATGGAGCCGTAGAGGCTTCCCGTGGTGGTCCGTGGAGTTAAATATATTGCCCCCCCCCCCCCCCCCCCCCCACCTCTCCTTTTTTTCGGTGGCCACTCCAGCAGCTCAATTGTGTGCAATAAGTTGTGTCACCCACCCAGTTGTTGTCCAGCTGGCTACTTTGTTTTTGCGAGAAAGAGTCAGCGCAGCCTGCTTCTCTTGTGTTATCAGCGCGTGAGATTGATTATTTGTTTGTTAAAAAACGAAAACACGTCCACTGGCAGACAGTGTTACTTTGTCGGGTGCTCGAGTGAGTTTTGTTTTGTCGGGCTCTCCCCTTCGCATTGATGTTGTTGACTTACCTTATCAGGCGGAGATGTGACACATTGCCACATTGTGTTTCTCCGACGCAGCCACTCGATGTTGGTTTTAAATGTAGCTCCTGTCACTCCGCGTGCCCCCCAAAACAACCGTCCTTCTATCCGCGTTGTCCACGTCATTTCAGGTGATGTTAACAGAGGGGAGACGGGCTCCCTCGTGCAGCCCGTGACCATGTTTAGTGTGTCGATGGACCGAGATCACCTGAGAGCCTTTCTCTCATCATGGAGAC
Organism: Anarhichas minor; assembly: GCF_050575085.1. NCBI lineage: Eukaryota > Metazoa > Chordata > Actinopteri > Perciformes > Anarhichadidae > Anarhichas > Anarhichas minor. The sequence goes on along the minus strand of NW_027466474.1, from coordinate 4,875,201 downwards.
TGTTCTCCATCTCCGGCCGACGGAGCAGCGAACCCGGAGCTCTCCAGAGTTTTTCCGTGCTGATATTAACAACAGAGGAAAAAAAACAAATTGTTTTCAGAGTGTCCTCCACACAACGTGCATTGTGCACTTTGTTTCCCCCACACATGTCTATTGTGCCGAACAGTGGACTGACCGGTCTGAAGTGGGGCTACAACAACAACACAAAATAATCTGCTTCCGTCGAGGCTGTTTTTCCTCAAAATGTAACGTCAGACTCTACTTTGTTTTGTCTGAGCGGTGTTGCCGACGGCGTGTGTGCCGGACTGCTGCATACATTGAGTGGCCTACATCGGAGCTGATGAATGCAAATGTTGTGTCGGAGGAGACCGCGTATGATCGCGGCACAAAGACAAACTAGCTGTAAGCAACTGTTGTGCGGTAATGAATGCAGATCCTCCTTTACACTGAGCGGCATCTGCATCGCTGGAGCCCCCTTTTTCAGTCCGTGCTCGCAGATTCCCGCAGAGATCGGTGTGTCAGTCATTATGTGCATCATAGTCGTTATATTTCACTGGCTCCAGGGGGAAACATTTTCCATCCCCCCCAAAAAAAAAAGCTTTGACAAAGATTTTTTTTTGTGTGCCTCTAGTACCTTTCATGTAGTCGTCTCATTTACTTGCAGATGCTCTCGCCTGCGCTCACCTCCACCTACACAGCCTACCAGCGGCTGTGTGTGTGTGTGTGTCGTATATGAGGGTATTTCAAATGATAGCAGGATAGAACTGTTTGATTATTATTCATAATTGTGTGCATGGTTCGTATTGTTTTGTGAGGGAAGGTATGAATTGTGTTGTCAAAATGTCCTCCTTTTTTGTGAGTTTCTCAACGGAGGAGCAATGGGTGGAATTTCATGTCTAATTTTAGATCACACTGCTTGAACCCCACATTGACTGCTTTCAACTTAGGTGGGCTGCTTTATTGTAATCATAAATAATTACCTGTCCAGTGATAGTTGAGAAACTAAACTTTTGCTCTCTTCCCGTCATCCACATTTTCTCCGCTCTCCAATAAGAGATCATTTGAGTTACAGCTGATTACCTCATGGATGGATTACTGAGTGGGCCTACCAGGGGCCCCAGGGGTCATAGGCCATAAGCCACACGCCCTGTTTTTGACTGTTATAAACATTTTTCATGTAAGTCATAGGACTCAGTCAAAACTGGGGATGTTAACTTGTTTCTATCCTGATCCTTTAATGTTAAGTATTTGCTGATACAGACCCTCTCTTGTATTTAATACCAGCCGCCGTGACAGCGACACTATTATTGTTTTCACCTTGTGAGTCTGTGTGTGTGTCATCACTGCAAAATGTGGTCCTGGAGTTGGCTTAACTGGAGCAGGAACTACCACAGAAGCGGTTCTGAGTGGTTTGCCAAGTGTTTAGAGTTCTGTCTGTGTATCTGTGGACAGATGTTGTAGCCGCCATAGCATTATAAGCTTTAAAGATACAGTCACGAAAGTTTACAGGTGTGTAGTTGCGATCAAAATGGATGCTGGTTCATAGGTGGGTGTGGTCCAAGGGTGCCAGAAGTAAGGGGGGTAACAAGTGTGGAATGGGCCATTGGCCCCTCCAGTTTACGCTCCCAATTTGGCATCGCAAAACTTAAGAAGTGTATGTTAAGATTTCAAAGATGGGTGTGTTCAGAGGGTGCAAGACGTAGGGGGTAGGAAGTGAGGAAGGGTCCATTGCCGGCTAGTGTGATCCCATCGCAAGATGGTCTCTAGATTTTACAGTATTGTTTTTAATCCTAAAACAGCTGCACACTGCATACCAAGGTATTTACCGTATTTAAAATAAGCAATTTAGATGTTTGACAGCAGAACATCCCTGCTTGAAGAAATAGAACATGCATCACAGATTTAATATCTTGTATCGTATGGTATTTGTTATGATTCGTGTGTGTGTGTCAGTGTGGATCTGTTGTAGCAGGAGGGTTTGAAGTGGATTTAGGAAGCCTCTCTTCATCACTTTCGAGTAAAGTTTAACCAGGAAATAAAGCGGCGATTGTCTGCGAACAATGCGAAGGGGCGATGTGGTATTTGGGAATGGCGGCCTTTTATTTGTCTCCGTAGGGGACCCGTTGGTTCATAATCTGTCCGTATTGCAATACATCAGGTCTCATTTCATTCACTGACTATCCTATTTTCAGTTAAGATAAATCCCTCTCCAGATTGATCACACTGACAAATTGTTAGTATTCCCCGCAAGCAAGCAAATAAAATCAAAGGGAACAAATACATTCTTCAATCCACCACACTTCTCTCAGCTACCCTAAGTTGTCTCTCTGCTCTGAGGAAATTGTAACATATCTGGCCTTCAAGCCTGTCTCAAAGAAAGGAACTTTTCAATTTCCCAATGTTGGTAACTCTGAATCGTTTACTGTTGCATTGAGTAAGTCTTATTCCTTCATGAAGAATTGAATGGAAGTCTCCTTTGTGATTGAAACCAGAACAGCAGCAACAGTCCTTTTTTTTCATGTTCTTTTTCTTGTGTTCTGCAGCATATCGCTGTATTTCAAGGAAAACTCTCACCCGACTGACTCAGCTACCCCTGAGGCATGTTGTGTTGAAGAAACACCTATGCAGGTAATTGTTTTTATTTTCATTACAGTTCAATTTCTAGATTAGAGCATCCTTTTTCCTTTATCCAATTAACATCGGCCTCGTGATCTTCTCTTATTACTCAGGTGGATCCTACACTAATGAATGTAGGGGATGGAGGCACGGTGAGCAGAGAGATCAGTGCTCCAAATAAAGCGTCTGCTAGTATGGTGGGAAACCCCCCCCAGACGCTACCCTCTGAGTTTAGAGGAGATGTTACCCTCAGTCAGCAAAACAAGACCACACCAACAACAGACTGTAAGACAGCGAAAGCCTGCCTGGACACTAGCAATTACAACCACAGCCCTGAGCTGTCTCCACCTCAACAGCCCAACAATGCACCGACGTCCGGCTCAGCCCTCACCGGCTCAGAGAAGAGAGCAGACAAAAGGGCAGAGGCCCCTAAACTCAAGGCGGATGGTGCCGGGCTCCTCCCCACTCCCCAGTGGTCAAGTGGTGTGAAAGTCAGCCGTGAGGACTCACTCAGCCCCTGTCACAGCACTGTGACATCCAGTAAGAAATCGCTCCCGCAAACACAATCTGTGCAAAGTGTACCACCTGGGTTTCAGTGCCCCACCATGTTTAAACCAGCCCAGCCCGTCACCTTCCTTCCTTCCACAAATTTTCCCTCTCCACTTTGTAAAATCACTCTTCCACCAGCACTGGGTCAGATCGCGGCACTGAGAGAAGCCACAGCCAGTCAGTTTCAGAAAGAACTCCAGCCTCAAAGCTCAGGTGTCGGAGGGACACCTCTCATGCGGACCTATCCCTATCCGTTCTCGGTGGGCAGGACTCCAGCTGCAGAGAAAAAAGCCGGCGCATCGTCGTCGAAACTTAAATCGAACCATTCATCTAATAAGAATTCTAAATCTGTGGGAGAGCATATATCTTTAGCCTCAGTGGTGGCCTCACCAGCTATTGCCCTACCATTGCAGCACCCTTCATTAACTCCTGCAGCACCCACCCGCTACACGCTGTCTCCCACTGCTGCCATTTGCTGTGGCTCTGCACTGGCCAGCATCACCTCTCAGAGCAGACTGCTGAACCATGTGGAGAAAAGCAACAGCCTAGACAAGACAACCACGAGCTCTCTTAAAGCGACACCTCCCTCTGCTTCAGATGACCACACAGCTTGTTCGGTTGAACCAAGAGATGTACCCCTGGATTTATCTGCTAAATCGAAACGTCCAAAATGCATAAATGACCCTCCAGTTGCGATGAGCGAGCCTCACAATAACGAGTCAAATCAGAGAGATTTTCTAAACTCAAAGAGGGCTCATTCTACAACGTATAGCTCAGCTGTGCAATATCCTATCCTACCCAACACCCACAGAAATGGATCCCATCAAAAGCAATTAAATAGGCCTCAGAATCACCAGGCCCAAGACCCCAAACCAACCTGGGGTAAGGGATCTTCTCAAGACTCCGTAAAGAACATCCCTGGAACATATGTTGGTGTGGCCAGCCCGATACTGGCTTCTACTCTACGGGGCAAAGACGGAAAAGGGACTTTTGCCGATGAATGTCAGAGTTTTGCAAAGCAGGAGTTTATATCTATAATTGACCAAGGAGAGCATCTGGCATCAGGAGGAAAGAAGCCATCCTGTACGATGCAGGGCAACCAACATGCTCACAGTGTCAAGCACGTTAAAAACACCAGCATAGCCATAACTAAGAACTGTCCCTCTAAAGGAGCCCTGACTACCACCCTGTCGAGCGCCGCCAGCGCTCAGACTCATCAGAAATCTCGAGCCGGCAAAACCGCGGCGCCATACTCCACTGCCGTTGTCAGCCCAGCTTGGCAGCAGCCACCCAATATGCCGCACCAAGCCTCGTCTGTTCAGAGAAAAATCACACAAGGGTCTCCGAAGACGAAGGGTGGCACGGCTACAGAGGGATCTAAGGCTCAGAGTGGCCATCGCAGCCCGTCCAACCCCGAGGATGATAAGTGGGAGAGGATGAAGTCTCCCCTGTCGAACCTCGCGTCCATCGTAAAGCAGCAAGCTCTCGACACAACAGCACAGACGGCCGAGGGCAACACTCAAGCTTCACCTGTTGCATCAAGAAAAGCTGATGGTCTGAATCCACTCTCTGGGAGCCAAGACACCCAGCCCAAACAAACTGCTGCGTTTGAATACCCAGCATACTGGTCTGTGGAAAAATGGGCTGGTTTGCCATCTCAAGGAGATTCAACTCCAGCTAAGAAGAAGCACGAGAAGGCAAACGCCACCGAGCCTCTGGAGAATAATACGGAGTTAAACGCCAGCCAGGGAGAACACGTGGGACTGCCGGCGAAGCAAGGCTTCTCAAGGCCTGCTGGCCATCTCTTTGGCAATGCATCAACCAATGGGAACAGGCTGGAGAGCAAACTAGCCCAGGTGTTAGAGGGGGAGATGTTGAAGAAAGACATTGGGGCGTCGGACGGTCCTCCCAGTGAAAAATTGGACAGCGTGGTAGCATCTATTCTGACAGGCCAGTGTGCAATGGGAGGCGACAAGTTCGAGAAGAAAACAAACGGAACCAAAGAGGAGTTGCCAACCAAAGCAAAAGCTGCCGCCGTCAAACAAAAGAAAACCAGTCCTAAGAAGCCAGCGAAGGAGAAGTCGCCACCGGACTCATCCAAGAAGGCCGCAGGAAAGAAAAAGCAAGACATAGAAAAAACTCCAACCAAAGTGTCTTGTCAAAAGAAGGTAGATTACCTCTATGTGTAAAATATCTTTGTTCTTTTCTTATTATCTTGCCATGGTTGAATTTTAGGGAAATATTTTGGGCAGCGATCTACTCAATCTCATCAAGATTTTGACAATTGATTTGACGACACAGAGCTCCTTTTCATAATGTGAATCCACGACTGATGATTTAACTTTCAAAGGCTTATTGTAAGACTGTTTCATGCTCTCTGTCATCATGAAAGCGTTGTGATCAATGGCATCGAACACGGCGTGCTGACTCTGTCCCCTGTGTATTCCAGCAGAAGAAACGATGTGCACCTGTGCAGGAGCAGAGTCTGTCAGCGGGGAAACTTTCTGCACAGAGCAAAGAGCCGACTCCGAGGGACAAAATCAGTCCCAGCAAGGTTGAGCAACCAACCCGCAACAAATCTGGTAACGTCTTTTGTTTCTTATAATCCTGTGACATTTACAGCCCTGAGAAGTTCTCCCAGCATGGACATATTTCTGATATCTATCTCAGATTTAATGACGCTTTCAGTTGAGTCAGACATGTAGCATTTTATTGAGCTCACAGGCAGATTACTCTCTCGCAGCTTTAGTTGTGGAGATAAATAGCCCGCAGTCAGTCTCGGTGGCATGGTAGTTTGTGTACGGAGCAGACAGAAAATGTCACACGTATTGTCTGGATGGAGTTTCTTTTACGTCTCAGTGAAACTTCTATGCACAGAAGCTTGTGTGAATATGACGATCAAATGTGATCTAATCAGTTGCAGATAGCGGCAGCAGTGCTCTAGAGACTCCGGAGTCTCTCAATCGCTCTGCTGTATCCAGTAAGGAGGCCGACGCTACAGGGAGCTTCATCCCAAGGCTGAGGAGAGGACGACGGCGGGCTGATGAGGCTCGACTCGACCTCTGGGGCTTCGCGACGCCTTCCCCTCCCCCCCCACAAATGCCTCCTCCCCCAGTTTCCCCGTCACCCCCCGTGATTCCCACCCAACCCACCCGCCGTCCGAGAGGAAGGCCCCGCTCGACCCCCTTGCCAGAACGAGCGATTCAGGGAAAGGGCAAGACGGCCGGTGCAGAGGGTGAAACGCCGGCTCCCAAGAAACGCCGGCGATGTCGTAGCAAAAAGTATCAGACCGGGGAATACATCACTGAGAAAGACAAGCTGGAAGATGGAGAGCACCTCGAAGAAGCGGATTCCCTGAGACGGGACAGCGGAGTCCCAGCGGGTACGCAGTTTGTCTCTAGAGATCGGTAGTTTTCAATTAACAGTTTCCAGCCCACGTTTTAATCAAAAGTGCAACTGTTGGTTACAGATGTGACTAAAAACCATAATGTTATAGTATGCATGTGTAAGAGTGGCTGGTTGACAGAACATTTAGATGAAGTAACCATTTTGACAATTGACTAATCGTTTAAGTAATTTGTTGAACATAAATGCCAAACATTTATTTCCAGATTTTCTGCTTTTATCTGTTTGATATTCATGTTAACTGAATATTTTTGGGTTTTGCACTCTTGTTAAGACAAAGTAAGACATTTGAAGATGTCAACTTGAACCCCCAGTAGAGATGATGGACATTTTAAACAATTTTCTTAAAATGTATAAACAATTGATCGATTGTTGTGAGCCCCGAGTGTTCATAAAAATATCTGTTTAGGAAATAAAGATAAATAATTCAGAATTAACAATAAGAAAGCTTAGACAGCGTCTTCTATAGTTCATACATATTAAAATAGACACGGATAAATTCAATTTAAGAGGATGTACATCTTTGTAAAGAAGCACATAGGAAAGTATTAATAGGATATTATACAGTATATGATGACAGACAAATATTGAGATCAATTTAGCATCTGACAAACGCATATGCAATTTTCAGTTTATGTTCTTGAGGTGCCGACTGTGTCATGTCCATATCAGCAAGTCCTCTTCAGGTCCCTGTTGGTGTGGATGAGCCATTGTTTCAATAGGTACCAAACAGTCTGATGTTGGCACAAAACAGCACCTGAAATATTTCATGCTCCATGTTCGGCTTGGCAGATAATCAAGAGCATGAAGCTGCATCAGTACATCAAAGATAAGATGGATGATGTTGAAATATCAAGATTGTTTGTGGTGTTTTCACTGTGTTCATCTGTTTGGTACCAGCCCACATAACCTTCGATTCTATTTATCATTACAGATCCACGGGCGGATCAGTGTTCGAGTCCCACCGCCTGCAGTCCAGAGCCTCCTCCGAGGAGACCCTCGTTCACGCGCTCCGGGTCGGTCCGCTACCAGGAGAGCGAGGTATCTCCAGAGTGCAATGACAAGCCTTCAGGGAAGAGGAAGTTCAAAAGCAAGCACTTAAGTGACAGCGATGAGCAGAAGGTAAGATGTTTGCTGAGGCTGCTTGATGTATTGTAGAACATTTCAAAGCCTACAGGCTTGAGTAATCTACAATGTTCCATGAATATATTAGCTTACAGTGCCCCCCTGTGGCTAGATAAATACCATGTGTGTCACGTTTATGATGGCAGCTGCACAGGTCCTCGAAGAGAAGAATCCGATGCATTACAAGAGATTGAATTTCACACACTGCTCTAATCAATAAATCTATATTTTAGGTTAAGACCAAACGCAGCAGCCAGGGCAAGCGTGCTGCCTCACTTGCCCTGGATAGTGATGGTGCTGATGTAAAACGAACAGAAAGCCTCCCACCCACTCCAAAAAGTTTGCCCTCATCTCCACCCAATAAGAAAGGCTCATCGGGGAGAATTTGCAGCTCCGAGTCTCCGCCCAAAAGGCCCGTTCCTCCGGAGGTTCGGCGGCTGATTGTCAATAAAAATGCCGGGGAGACTTTGCTGCAACGTGCCGCACGCTTGGGCTATCAGGTAAAATCCACCTGTTTCCTCGTGTAGTATCTCAAACATGACAGTGTACCTCTTTGAATCATGATGTGACACGGTCCGTCTGTGCTACTACCTCTGCTGTGCAGGACGTAGTCCAGTACTGTCTTGAAAAGGACGTCAGGGAGGTCAACCGGCGCGATAATGCCGGTTACACGGCTCTCCACGAAGCGTCCTCTCGAGGCTGGACTCAGATTGTCCAGATGCTGCTGAACCACGCCGCTGACGTCAACTGCAGCGCCCAAGATGGGACACGGTGAGGCCTCATGGTCGTGGTTCTAGTTAGTTGATTGTTTCTCATCTAAGTATTTATCTTGGGTGTAACCTTTGAAACACATTTGAGCACAGAGATTACTGGCTTTTTGGAGCCATCCGTCTCATCTCAACGTCTTTGTTGAGCTTGCTGAAATGACAAGTGTTTGTATATTGTTGATATTAATGTGATGGACGTAATGTATATAGTGTCCTGCAAAAGTATTCACCCCCCTTAGCGTTTTATGGAAGAAAACATGTTTTGAGTTCATCAAAGGGCATGCAGGAGACTCTAAATGTGTTTTCTCTTTTAGTTTCACTAAGCAATGCCTTTTTTTCCGGCCACATGGCTTAAAATGTTCCTATGGACAGAGGCAATCTCCGCTGTGGAGCTTTCCAGCTCTTTCAGGGTTCTCTTTGGTATTGCCTCTCTGATTAATGTCCTCCTCGCCTGCCTCTCTTGGCGTGTTTGTTGTGGTGCCGTATTCTTTCGGTTTTGTCATAATGGATTTAATGGTGCTCCGCTAGATCATGTGATACTTTGTTTGCACTCAGGTGAACTTTATTTCACTAATTATGTGACTTCTGGAGGTAAATGGTCGCACCAAATCTTATTTAGGAGCTTTATAACAGAAGGGGGTGAATACACAGCTTTTCACTTTATTTAAACATGCTTTTGAAAGCATTTTGTTTTTATATTTACCTTCATCTGTATTGATTTTTGTGTAGCTTTATTACATACAATCCAAATAGAAATCAATTATCCAGGTTGTAATGCAACAAAATAGGAAAAAAAGCCAATGGGGGGGTGAATGCTTTTACAAGGCACTTTATATTTAATTTCTTGTAAATGTTTTAATGGAATAATTTATATTTTGTGGCTAAAATTATAAACAATACTCAAAAATCATTTCATTGTTGTTCCACTCGCTCTCCTGAAAACATACCCACTCTACAGGTGTTAGGAGCAGTAATGAGCATACTCACTGGCAGGTTGTATTTCATGATTAACTGAAGATCATATTCTCGCTGCATATCTTAGTGAGGTGCTTTTTTAAGTGATAATAATTCCTGTCACCTGTTTTAGCATATTCACTTTTCCAGTCGAAGGAGTTTGTCTCATAAAAAAAAATAACGGTTACACAAATTGTAATTAATCCCAGAAAGTATTAGTTTTACTGAAGTACATCGTAATACTCCATATACAGCAAATTAGCAGACAGATTCAGGTGTAACGTTGTACAATCCCTGAAAGACATTTGTGTTTTGTCCTTTCTTTAGGCCCCTTCACGATGCAGTGGCGAGTGATAACCTGCCGATCGTCTGGTTGCTTCTGAACCACGGTGCAGACCCGACGCTGGCCACCTACTCTGGACACACTCCGGTCAAACTGGCGCACAGCCCGAACATGAAGACCTTCCTCACAGGTAGCCTGACCTTTTTATTAGCCTATGTTTCCATCAGTAACTATTTTGATGAAATACACATATTTCCAGATTGTTAGAGTGACGTTTTTACCTCTGGCCAAATTCATTTTTCACATCATCCACTAACACTTCAGCCACAATAAACAACACATCACAAAGGCTGTGATAAAGCTAATTGCATTGAGACATGTTGTATTTGCCAACTTAACAGTCACCCATCAAGCAACGTGTCAACACATTAATAAGCCTGTGCCCACTCCCACTGCATCACATTTGGCACGGTGAGCACTAAACAGCTTGCATGCAGCTGCATACATGAGAAATGCAGAGTGTTATATCCACACAGGGCTCGGCGTTAACTGTTTGAGCCACAGATTGTTTTGTGGTCTTAAAGCTCAATTTTGGTTACCAAAACTGAGAATGTTGTCCTGGTGAAAGGTAACATTTAGAAGCTTTTAGCTGCTGGACTTGCATTTCCGTACAGTTTAGACGCCTTCAAGTGGTTTTGTATGCTTTGACTGCTGAATTTGTATCAGTAAAGAGATTGAGCAGAGGATATCCTTATATTATTGAATAGAAATCAGTAAGACTTAAGTCTTGTTAGGAGACCGCTGTGGTGAAAACACAGCCCATGCCAGTTGAAATATAACTTTAATTGAAGGAAATAGATGAATTTGGTGTTGTAAAAGCTTCCATTGATTTCTCAATTAATGATCATTGAGGAAAATGCTTTAAACGTCCTTCCCTATGATGATCAATATCGTTCCATAACTGAGCCAGGCAAAGTGATTAATTACACACCGGGCTTCCTGCGAAACCTCCGAAACGCATGACTTCCTCTTGCTTGTCATATTGAACTCAAAAGAATATCCTCCAGCCAGCTTGTTAACAGGAACTCTGTCTTTAGCGTCGTAATTAATTTACTTTCACATCACTGTTGATGGTGTTTTAAGGATCCATCCCAGCTCTTGGCCAAGCTGCGGAGAGTGAGGAAACACTCCCCGTCAACCTGGCTGCAGTATCAGCAGTATCGGTGTTTAGTGGAGTGTGTTAGTCTCACAGCATGTGTCTCAGGTAAACAGAGAGATGAACGCTCCGTAATGCATTGAAACATTCAGCTCCGATGACACAGACGTGCACAAAACGAGCCGCAACATCAACTACTTGCCCGAAGTCAATTGTTACTTGCCCCTTTACAAACAAATTGTGTTATTGATTAGTGGTTATCTTGCGGCAAACTGCGCAGTACGTTGTCTGAGTTTTGTCGCCACCCGACTGAACTCCTGTTTCCAGGATAATGCATAAAGTAATGCTCACTTTGTAAGGCGCTGCTCTTTCCTCCTGATCCATACTGTGCACGTGCAACCTTTCAACAAAGATGATAAGGAAGCGAGATGGCTCAAGTTTCAAGTTAAGTTCATTCATAGTGAACATTTAAAACAACAGTTGGCCAAAGTGCTGCACAGTTGTAAATCAACAATACAATAAATATGAAAGCTCACTCGTTAGCTACTTCTGAAAAGAAACGCCTTAGTAAATCCCTATTGTTTAGCCCTGTTATACTTGTTGTATTGACAATTATTTTGTTCAGACAACCATCACAACTATTAATCATACGTTTTGCTCTTGACAAGGGGACAAGCATTAATGTGAAGCCCTGGCTTCATACTTTCAGATTGACTCATAGTGTAGATCAAGAGATGATCTGTAAATTACCTGTAAACTCGTAATATATCATCTATAATATTGTTGTTTTTTTCCAGAATATTTCACAGACCTGGAAGGACGTAAAGAACAGGATCTCGGCTCACCCTGGGATTTCTACAGTAGCTCCCTCTTTGGTAAGAAAGCTTGAAACGATGTGATCTGTGTTTGCGTCTGCCAATCCATCAGTCCACTCATCAGATCAATCAGTAAGCTGGCCGTGAGGGAGACGAGTGGAGGCCTGTTGCAGAGATGACCAGGTGGCTGCAGGGAAGTTATTGTAGTTTGTAGGACTCGGGCTCGGCCACTGGGACACAAAGTGGTGTTAGCCTTGTGTACCAGCATCAGAGTTGTGCTGTAAACAGCCACAGGGAGCCAGTTCGCCAGTGGAGGATGAGCAGGATTAGAGTTGCATGGAAGAACTGAGGAAGACTAAAGAGAAAGTAGACTGCAGCTAAACTGACGTGACAAAAAATGTTGGTAATGTGTAACAAAAAAGCTTTTATATGCACCTCCCAACGACGACAAATATCTTTTATTATATTTTCTGCGAGTGGTGATAAATAGTATATATCTTAAGCTTGCCATTGATTGGTGCAATTTATGTTGCCACTGTAGAGTGATGCTCCACGACAGACTTAACTTGTAAATGACTATTTATTTTGTTTGTTAATGTTGCATTAGTTTCTGTGAAATATGTTTGATTTAATTTCTCTCCTTTGTGTTATTTCTGTTGCTGCCTTCTCACAGTGGTGGGAGATAGAGAGGATCATTGATCTGGCTTTAGAAGCTTTTGTGCCATTCATTATTGTAGAGTTTGAGAGAAAGCCTTGCAGACTTGAAGCGAGATAATCACATGAAACATAAAGCTTTAATTAGTATCTGTTTCATTGGGCCAAGGTTTTCATATCAGTAAATGCATTGAATTACACTCTGCTTACTGTCCATCATCTCAAACAGTCCACCAGTAAACAATCCTTCAAAATGTATGCCTTATGTTCATATGTCTCTATGTAGGGTGTTTTTAACTTCAAGCTGCGACTGACATCATGAAGTTTGTGTTCCTTTTAACGGATCACAGCCTCACCAGCCTTCAGTCGTAGACGTATTATAGTTGTTGTGAATAGACTGTCCACTAGGAGGCGTCCAAACTCCATGTCATCCAGTTTGTCTGCTCCTCTTCATCTCACAGAGACGGACCAGGAGCCGTGCTGGGACTTCCTGCTGTCTGAGGAGAACCAGGACCTGGAGGAGGATGCGACAGGAAAGACTGAGCCGGACTCGGACAAAGATTGCCTTGTGTTTGAGTTCTCCTCCGAGCCTCTCTTACCCTGCTATCACGTTCAGGTGTCATTAACCCAGGGGTGAATTCAAATTCTTTATCGGCTAAAACCTGTAAAACGTTTAAATTATTCAGTTTCAATTTGTGTGATGGGATCATAAGTGTGTAGTTTTAATTAATGTGTGTGTGATGACTTTCTGTCACTGGATTGTTTTGTTGTGTTTTTACATTCAGTAGTCAGTTTGCAATAAATCCCATCTTCATCGAGTTAATACCTCTGATATATTCAGTGGAGTTGTTGTGGGAAGAATTATGTTAATTGGAGGATAATTTGAGGACAGTTGGCTGATATCAGGCATATTTCTCTCTCGCAGCTTTTGCAACTGGTTCCTCCTGACGGATGTCCTCAAGCGTCTGAAGATGTCGGCTCGGATCTTCCGGGCGCGTTTCCCGCACCTGGAGGTGGTGAGTCTGTCGCGTGCTGAGCTCTTGAAGCAGGTGTCGATCAGCCAGGTGAGCTCCACTTTGGCTTCACCTTACAAAGGCAAAATTAAGGAGGAGGAAGAGAAGGAAGAAGAAGAGGCGGGACTTGTGGATCTGGTGCGATGTGTACCGGAGCTCCAGAGACTACTGGGATCCTCTATTGACATCCTGCAAGAGGAGGAGGACGAGGACGAGGACGAGGAGGAGGAGGAGCAGGAGGAGGAGGAGCAGGAGGAGCAGGAGGAGCAGGAGGAGGAGGAGGAGGAGGAGGAGGAGGAGGAGGAGGAGGAAGAAGAGGAAGAGACACTGACAAACACAGGGAAGCCTCGCAGCCGATAGCCTCTCTTTCACTGTGCAAACTGTTGTCAACCCAAGTCCTTCCCTGCAAGCAGCAGCTCAAAGGAAACCTCTCCGTCCAATGTAACGAGGGTCGTGGGTTTCAACTCCAGCGACAGTAATGACACTCCACCCATAACCTTTGACCTCAGACAGAAGGTGATTAAGTCATCACAAGGACCTGCACACGGGAGTGGTCGGTGCTGTAAAGCAGCTTTCAGGTTCCTATCTATAGGTATATTTGAATACACGAGAACTATTGAGCAAACCTTTTGTATTGATTATGTATGTACATGGTAGTGTATATGTGTATCTTGCCATCAGGGTTAAAACATTTGGTTATATAAATGTATTCTAGTGGCAAAAAGGACAAATTATGTTGAGGACTTTTTGTTTGAGTTTGTTCCTGAGAGACAGCGGTATTTTTTTCGACGGGAGATCAAGACTTTTATCTTGGTGAACTCTTGCGTAAAGCTAAGACGCTTAAGTCAGGGAGGCCACTGGCCCGGATGGTTCTGGTTCTGTCAACCTGGGAGACCTGGAGACCTGCAGAGAAGAGACCACGGCACATAATATTCAAATGTATTCAGAGCTTCATTTCAATTCTTCTCCTCTGTATCGTTATTTCGCTTTATCATCCTCGAGAGATCGTTACTGGACGGACCTAGTATCTTACGGCGTTTATTTTTCCTCCACATTTCACGAAGTGAGCGTGGGCAGCACGGGAGCTGTCGACGTCCCTGCTCAAAATATGAAATAACGTCTTTTTGGACCTTGAGATTGAGCGTTTGTTTACAGAGCTGGACAGATAGTAGTGTCCTCCACTCCCCAGGTTGCACTCCTCCTGAACTGATGCAGAATCCTGTGGATCTCTCTCAGAGGAAAAGTAGTCCCACCTCTGGAGTCCAGAGGCTGCTCCCGCGTCCGAGGAGGCGAGACGCCCTCTTAACTGCAGCCGCGTCCCGATATGAGATCCCAGAGTGCTTTGTGTTGCAGTGTTTTATTTACACTGTTTGTTGTGCTTAATTTAATAGTCATTAATATATTTGACCTCTTGTGTATCTGACAAGCCTATCTATGAAAAAAAATTGCTTTGTATGGTTGGTGCTTCATTTTGAAATGTACTTATTAGGATCCCTTTATTCTGACATTTTCCTCCCTCATTCAAGAACAGTATTTCAAAAGAAAAAAAAAAAAGCTAAAGTACAGTTTTATTGTACTGGTGCTAAAACAGATTTTGTGTTGACAATCAATGATGTTTTGGTTTGAAGTCACAAACTAATAAAAGATATTTAAGATGAAGAGACTTAAGGTGTAAAGAAAAGTATAGTTTAGTTAAAGACAACGGGAAACAGCACGACTGAAAGACTGAGCAGTGTGGGAAGAGCCTTTTATTTGATTCTTTTATAAGAAATCAACAAGAATAAAGCATGATTGTGAATTATAGTTATTTCCTCTTTGTTTTGTCAGTTGGATTGTTATGATGATAGCTGAGTTGAATATTCAGGGACGAACTCCCTCAGGCGTATTTCAACTGATCCGTTCGGTTTCAGACATTTTACTGGATAAATGTCTTTTCTTTTTTAATCACAGATAATTTGCCCCTCAGAGGAATCGTAGGAAGAACCATTACATTAATCTGTGCTGTACCTGAGGAAAACCGTTTTACATTCAAACCCAAATGAGCTTTATCTCACAGCAGGGTTGGCAGCTGTGATTCGGCACTATGATGGGTAAACACCATAACTGGGCGTCCCAGGGGAGTAGTGGTCGAGGGCGCATATCACGTTATCACTACGCCATTGGTTCAATTTTAGATAGTTCCCTTCGATGCACATCGCCTTTTTTTACTCTCTCCCCATGTTGCCTGTCTGTCTCTACTGTCAAGCTTTTGAATAAAGGTGAAAATGACACAAAAACGTATAGAAGATTTAGTGAAAACCACTGAATTCCATAATGATTTGCCTTGAGGACCAGCCCACGATGTTCGTAACACTTTGCTGAATCAGATCTTTTTTCAGGCACAGACTGAAAAATCCTTTTTGTGTGCGATGTTTGTTTGTGCCTGAAGAAGATCAGATTGTTCAAAACATTTAAGAGACACTGACGAAGCGGAGAACAGTTTACAGATTCCACTTTTTGTCATGATACCACTCGCTCTGTTTCCTACATAGTAATCACAGATATAAAGCAGGATTTTAAGTGTTGACTCAACAAATCTCAAGGTCCATTTACGCGCTAGTTGTGGAGCTTTCGATCGCCTCACACGGTCTTTATCATCAGCAGAGTGACTCTTTGATAATGTCTTGTTCTCTGTTGATTCCAAGCTCTAAACTTAGAATATGGCACTTTTGAAAGGAGAAATAAGACAATCTTCCTCTTATAAATTAAAGGGTTAATTATTTAAAAAATAAACACACTTGCTAACTTTAACACACTAAGTAGTTTTCCTGCTACAGCCTTTCTCAGTAGTGTTTGGTGGCTAAAGTCTTACATAAAGGTTACTATGTAACTGTCATTACTGCGTCAGTGCGCCGCTATAGAAGGATTTAGTATTTATAGTCTCACTTTAAGCCATCGCAGATGAGACATGCTCAGAATCTACATCTCCAAGTCAGCTGTGCTCAACTCTATCTGCTGATAAAGACTGTTTGGTTCAGTAGAAATCTCCAGTACAAGGGGAACAGTTCCCAGGTCTGTAAATGTTAAAGTGACTCAATGTTATATCTGATAACTCAGACATTCATTTTACCCACTAGAGGGAACCAGTGACGGTGACTGTTAATATTAAAAGTGAAAGCAGCAATTCGCTGCCTGTTTCTCTTCCTCTATCTGATCTCATAAAGCTCAAATACATGAGTTAGTAGTGACTTGGTGTTGTGTTCGATTCAACTTTCTTTTCGTCAGCACAGGAAAATTCTGAAATTCTTTCACCAATGCAATATAAAGCTACAATATGGTCTTCTTTATCCACGGCTGATGCAGAGATCCTAATTCAGGCCTTTGCATCATCCAGCCTGGATTATTGTAACGTTTTGCTGTCGGGCCAAAGGGCCATTTCCTATCATACACCTTTCCTCTGGAACAATCATGGACATCAGTGTGATTCTGTTCAGGCCTTTCAATTAGTTGCTTATTCTCTACTTATCTGGCTGGCGGGTCGGTCTCAGTCTCGATGTATAATTTAAGCCTAGTAGTCCTGCAGACTAAAAGTACATTATCTTTCTGAAAGTGCTTCTCAATAACCCTCTTGTTTCCTTGCGTACCTGCGACGTCTCTTTCTCTCCTGGCTGTCGGTGCCTCGTTCTACATGTCGAATCTCTCTCCCTCTGTGTGTTTGTTTCATTCTCACGTCTGCATGACAGATGTGCTTGAGATTTGCTTATGTGCGTTTGTGTAGCCTGTCTTCTTTCCAGGTTACATGGTTGAGAGGAGGCCGTGTAGGTCAGGCTCTAGCTGTGTGGAGACAGCCTGGATGCTGCTTGACATCCTCCTGGATCTATCTTTACAGTATGTTCACATTCTGTGTATCACTTTGTCACAAGGATTGTCTGTATTGTAATTTTATTATGTTTTTTTTTTCTGTACACACAGTGTCCCTCCTCAGTTGCTCTTCCTGAGGTTTCTTCCATTTCCCCCACGTTCTAGGGATTTTTGTTTGGGGAGTTTTTTCTTATCCGAAGCGACGGTCAAAGGACTTTTTAGTTTCTACAATTTTAAACGTGTCTCGAACAGCAACAGTTACAAAACTGTTGCTGTTCGAGACACGATGGAGCCTCATGCAGTGAAGTAACAGAGCCAAATACCAGAAGAGGGCATCATGTGAGACAAGTTACAACTTCTGTTTAGCCCGCAGGGCAGCTGTTCATCTTCCATGAGAGACTTAACACACAAACAGTCAATACCCGCGTAAAAGTCTTATGTTAATTTACTAAATTTATTATTGTTACCCATTACAATAAAATCATCAGTTTGGCTAATGACATTATTTATTTAGAAGAATGGCACAAAAGCTTACCTTGTATTTACTTTCTATTTTGAAGCTGAACTTCAAGGACAAAATGAAGGAATGCGTTTAAAAAAAGAAGTCAAGAAAAAGAAGCATATTTCTCCCAATGACGCCACTAATATCTGAGCCGCCGTAATATCCTGTTATACAACATTTTCCCTGCAGCATATGGGCCTCAGTTTGAAGTCTCAGTGTGAATGTGATGTGTTATTGTACTGGGATGTGGCATACCAGCCGTTGCCCCGTACAGGCCCCATGGTGCAGATGGTCCGACCCTCAGTGAAACCTGCACAGTCCCCATGAGGTTACTCGAGTTCAGCCACTGATGCTGCTGCAGCGCTTTGTCTCATGGCAGTGATAGCATGTGGCCAGATTTTAGGCTGCTTCATTTCGATTTATATCTGATTAAAATATTTTCATAACCTACTCCTAATTGCATATGATGATTCTAAAATACAAAAATTTGAGTTTGGCACCTCAAACTACAAAATTCCGGCTTTTTTTTCCTGGTTAAACTTTATCCAGATTGTTCAAGCTATTCCAAGTGACGGGATCATGTGTCTGTGAGTTTTAGGAGTCTTTGGGAAATCTTGACTCTCCTGTAAAGCAAGCCTCATTACATCATACATGGGGACGAGCTCTCGGGGCCGGCCCCTTCACCGAGCCCCTGCCTTACCTCACCGCTCATTGGCCGCCTGTTGTGAGGCTGTGGCATCTGATTGGATGAAAACGAGGGCAAGTCTGCACAAGACCTACTGACAGACTGACATGGAAAGAGGAAGGGAGGCCAGCCTTACATGGAGACAAAGGGATTATGAGGGATGGCAATGTTTTGTACAACAGCACATTATATAAATATACACACTACATTAAGTCTGTGTGTGTGTGTAAGGAAGATGGGTGGTCTTTATATATACTTTACCTTAAACTTACCATATGTCATATTAAACCATATTCTGTTTCTTTTTACCAAATCTTCCAATGAAATGATTCCCTGTCTTTTAAATCCAGTCAAAGCAACACATGCCATCATGCTTCAACGGGCTTTTCAGGTTGTCAATGGTTATTTTGTACCCGTCTGTACATTATTTGTTATGATAATGAGTGCCTCTTAGGCGTCGGGTTTACTGAGTACATCTGGTGTAACAGTTACGTAACAGTCCTCTTTGAAAGAGAAGGGGGAAGTCCAGCTCACTTAGCTGGCATCTAAAGCTCAGCCTCGATACTTCCCTTTTCTCTCAGTCACCATTAACAACTCGCCCACCAGAATCTTAAACATACCAGAATAAACGTTGTAATCTGTCTGAATTGTCCTTTGGACGTTTGGGGAATGTTTTAGTGCCTGAGACAGATCAAACTAGCTTTCATCCCGTGAGACTCCACAGGGCTCTTTTGTTAATATCAACAGGGTTTAGATGAATGTGCTCTCTCTCTCTCTCTCTCTCCACAGCCAGTTACGTCTGCAAGAGTCTGTTGAATGTCTGTCCACCACACATTGACAAATCATACAAGCTGCAGCACTGCTTTGAAATAACGCTCTCATAGGATGTTAAATGTGCTTTGTTCGTGTTGATATCAAGAGATCGAATGGCGTTTAATCCGCTGCTATCTCTGGCTGAATCAGCTCTAAATATAAGCCAGGCGCGGAAACTAACACTGTCATGTGTCGGCCCTCACTATGTCACAAGAAGCTTGACCTCGTCCAGACGTCGGAATTAGTTTTGGTATTTGTCCAAACATTTCAGCCAGCCTGAGAAACCCAGTCACCCAGACACAGTAATGAAATCTGATTGAAATCATTTGCACTTTGAGTTTACAGCCACATAAAGGTTAAGCAAACTAGAAGAGGACTATATTAAAATGTGCACGTGCAGATATCATAAAAAAAAAGATTCAAATGTGTTAAAATAATGTATAATTTGAATGTGAAATAAACTGCTGTTGAAGTTGAAGCACTGAAAGGAGCTGAGGGGTCAGTTGAAATGTCAATTGAAGTGTAAGAGACGAAAGCAGACTGAAACCTCAGTTGACATAAAAACACTGAAAGCAGTTGAATGTCAGTTGCATGATTCATATTGTATGGGAGCTGCAGTTTAATTTGAAGTACTTACAGGAGTTGAATTGTTAGTTGAAGAGCAGTAAAAAAAAAAGTTTGAATTGTGATTTAATGTTGAATGTTAGAGCTGAAAGCAGTTGAACTGCAATGGCTAAAAGCATGTTCATTTTTAATTTAAGTGCTGTGGGAAGTTGTGGTGCCAGTTTGTCAATAAGCACTCACACGATGAAGAGTCAGATGAGGAGAAACAAAGTTGCAGCAAACCTGCATGTGCCTAAAAAAAAACAATGAAAGCTAGTTTGATCTCAATTGAAATGTTTAAGTGAAAGGAGTTGAATTCAGAAGTGCTATCGCTGAAGGCATGTTCATTTCCATTTTAAGAGCTGTAGGAAGTTGAGTTTGTGTTTAAGCACTGAGAGACTTAGCAGTTGAAGAGGATGAGCTGAAAGCAGTTAAAGTGTCAGTTTGAAAGGAGCTGACATGTCAGAAGTGTGTTTGCTGACAACAGGAGCAAAATTTTAGTTGACGTTCAACACTGAAAGCAGTTGAATCATCAGTTGAAGTGTAGCTGTTGCCTTTGTATGCAGCCAACATTTCAGCCAGCCTGTACATGCCTTTAAAACTCGCCCAGACATGACATCTGGTTAAAATGGAGAAACTCTTCACTTTGCATTTTCTTGCTACTTGAAGGCGAGTAAATTCATTAAATACAACAGGAGGCCACTTCTCTGTTCTTTGTCTCACAAAACATTTGGCTTCATGTCGATTTCTCACCGACGACAAATGATAACAAAAGACCTTGATAACCCCAAAATCCTCTCGCTGAAAGGTAAAGTTTTAGTTGTAAACAAACACTCTGACGTTTGAAATTTGATCACTGTAATTTCTGTGGATTGCAGCGATTTCTAATAGCTCCCACTAACAACAGAGGGCTGCTTTGTTATTGAACGCACTCACACACAGCCATTGTCTGGCCTCTTGTCTTGAAGAATGGATTAAATGCAGCGACCAACCAGAGATGGACACTGGCACTGACCTGCAGAGACCTCATGTCTTTACCTGTTTGTGGATCAGACCCGGAGGACTTCAGTTGCAAGGGATGACCCTGATGGTTATCACCTACCTGATAATTACAGTTAACTGAGGACTCGAGGAACAGAGCGCCATCACTGTATAAACATACGAGGGCCAGTGGTGGAAAGTAGTTTTAGATTTTGTTCTATTTCATACTTCTACTTCAGTATATTTAGGAGTAAATATTCACTTTTTTCCCCAATATTCATCTGACAGCTATACATAACATTTTCCAGAATACATTTTTCCATACAAAACATTTTAACAACTTCTAAAATGTGATGCATTATTATAAATCACACTTAACCAACACAACACTGAACGGGGCAATTCTGTTGATTGAATACTTTTACTTTTACATTTTGCTGATAATACTTCTACAGGATTTTGCATGCAGGACTTTTGCTTGTAACATTATTTTTTTTAAAGTGGTTTTGCTATTTGTTTATAATTTTTTACCTAAATAAAAGCTCTTAGTGCTTCTTCCACTTCTGCAAACGACTCACAGAGATCATCTTTGGAAAAATATACACACAAAGAAAAAAACATATGCATGCAAAGCTCCTGACTCTATATGCGTGTGTACATTGTGTGCACGACAGAAGTTTGTATTGACCTATATTATACACATAAAGTGTGTGAGAGCAGCACACAAGGCCGGGCGGCGGACTGGATTGTTCGCTCTCAGAGACGCTCTGTGTCAGGCTGTAAGCTGCTCCAGCTCGACTCCACACCCACTCGCCTTTTAAATAACCTCATACATCCCTCCCCTCTGCACGGAGCTCGCACATACTGATCCTGGTGTGGTGCTCACCAGCGATGGCAGAGTGTCGGGTTTGCAAGTGTAATGATGTGGGTAGATGGGCTTCCTTCTGTAAAAAAGGAATCCCTTTGTAACCCAAACAACAGAGCTATCGGTCGAGGCCAGAACTTATCACACAGACCAGGAAGAAGGAGGAAGGGGGGGTGGTGCTTCTGTGTTGTAGGAGTGCAGCCTCTGCCTAAAAGAGAACATGGTGTTCCTGGCTTCACGTCTCTGTCGCCATGCTGACAAGACAACGGAGCTGAAGCCGATCTGAAGCTAAAAGACCAGACAGACAGACAGACAGACAGACGGACATTTAATCTGCAATATTTTGTTCCATAATCAAAGTTTGATACAGAGGCCTTGTTTAAATGACAAAATATTCATGGAGGAATAGTTACCAAAAACATTCTGGCTGTAGAGAACACCAGTTGGTCTGCAGTAGTGGTGGAAGAAGTGTTCAGACCCTTCACTTAAGTACTAATACCACGATGTAATACTCATTTAAAAGAAAAACTCTTCATTACAAATCCTACGTAAGTAAAAGTATTACATGCAACTTGTACTTTAAGTATTCATCATGCAGATGAGCTTCTTTTTTTAATTATTGCAAAATTACCATTGCGACGACAATGGAAAATTACAAAATGTTATGTGTGTCTTTCAGGCTGGATGTCTCGCTCCAGGTAGAAGGTTTGGGGGCCCATTACATGTCTGTGTCCAGGGGCCCATTTTTCTAATAATTCGACCATGGCTGTAGATTACATAGATGTACAAGTACTAGCTATTCATTGATATAGTTTTGTATTAGAATATATAAAGGAACAGTGTGTTGGATTTAGGTGGGATTTGTTGACTTAGAATGACCCGGTTATATCTACAGAAGGAGCAGGTCCTCTTCAGAGTCCATCATGTTGCGCCTCAGTTATTCTACAGTAGCCCAGAATGGACAAACCAAAACATTGGCTCTTGAGCAGGGCTCTCAAACTCATTTTCACTCCGGGCCACATCAGCATCATGGTCGCCCACAAAGGGCCGGTTGTAAATGTAACTACTCGTAACATATTGTTAAATAACTCTCTGCATTTGATTATTGTTTATTCAAGTGTAAAAATATTGTACATGCAGTTATATAAATGTAAAAATATATTTAAGCACATTTCTGTTATTATAACTTAAATCCTTTTAATTTAGGGTTAAGAAACCCACATTACTCTATCAAAGATCAAACTATTAAAGAAAATAGCAAAGACAAATATCAAACAAGTTATTACAATAACTTTGTTCAAAGCTTAAAATCCTTTCAAGGGTGCGTTTGCACAATCCCACATGAAGTATTTCATGTGTTTTAAAGCCACGTTTAAAGTAGTCTTCAATGTACTCCCAATACATTTCCATGTCAAATGTACAGTAACCAGCCAAAGAGCTGCTTCTATGACTGTGTTTAAGTATCTCATCATTTTGACTTTCTATTTCATAATTTTGACTTTCAATCTCATAATTTTGACTTTCAATCTCATCATTATGACTTTCTATCTCATAACTTCGACTTTCTATCTCATAATTTCGACTATCGGGATATTTTTATTATCAAGTCTAACTTTAAAAAATAAATAAAAATAAAAATTTGTACTTTTTTATTTTTTTTTGCTGGCGGATTCGCGGGCCACATAAAATGACGTGGCGGGCCGGATTCGGCCCACGGGCCGGGAGTTTGAGACCCCTGCTCTAGAGAGAGCATGAGAGAGTTTTTTTCACTTCCTTGTATGTGGTTGATCCGTTTCTAGTTATATTGTAGGCCTACTTACTTTTAACTATATTCTTTTCAGAATATTACTTTCTTATTATATAACATCATGCAAAGCCTGAGGAGAGTCTCAGTTGTCTTCACGGATGTTTCTGCTGCTCTTGTGCTGCAAGTGAGCCATTGAACCCACAGAAATGTTAATTAAATCAGTGAGCAAGCTGGTTATCATTATTTCTGCAGCACAACAAGGCAGCGTATTGTAAATCTGAGCCTTGCACAATAATGTGGGCTTCACCGTCTTTCTCATGAGATCATTTTACCCCGTGGCAACGCTGCATGCAGGCAACATACAACGATGACATTACACAACAACAAACCTGTTTTAATCACAAGCAACAGTTACCTGGGTACCAAGTTAAACACCTGCTGGAGGTCACCTTCCAGTTTACCTGGCTGAATGTACCTGAGTTCATTTACTCATACTCTACTTAAGAACAATTTTGAGATACTTTACTTGAGTATTTCCGTTTAATGCTAGTTCTACTGGACAGTTTTTTAGAGGGAAATATTGTTCTATGCTGGAAACTTTATTTTTACCTTGAGAATACGTGTAAATTATGAGAAACTCAAGGTCTCACACACTAGCTTATACCGGAGCTCTCGACCGTATCCAACAGCCACCAGAGCAAACTCCATAAGATATGGTCAAAAGTGTTGCATATTTAATAAAATACTGCTTACATAATTCACAAGTTAATGCACCAGTAATAATGATCCAGTGTTGCCTTTATAAACTAAACTACATTTTGCAGCTAATATCTTTGCACTTGGGTTAAATGCAGGATGCTAGTAATGGAGTATTTTTAATGCAACTTGATACTACCTCAACCCCTGCCAGTAAGTGAATTGCCTGCTGCAGTACTCCTCGAATTAACCTTTATTTCAGAATGAGCTGGAACATGTTGCCGGTGAGAGGGAAGTCTGGGTCAGCCTGCTTGGCCTGCTGCCACCGCGACCCGACCCCGGATAAGCGGAGGAAAATGGATGGATGGATGGATGCTCTGTCTGGTTGTCTGAAGCTTTATTTCTTTCAGGTAGGAGTTTACAGCTGCTGAGCAATAGACAGTGCTACAAATGTCTTCTTTATTAAATCCAAATCTTCTCACAGTTTCAAGCAAACAGTCACATATTTGTCTCTTGTGTTTGATTTCACAGTTAACTCAAAGGTTTCACTGGGTATTAAAGCAAACATCACAGTGAATGCACTCCGGTGTTGACTCAGGGAGCAGTGCTGTTACCGTAAGAAAGTGCAGAATATGGCTGACCTGAGCAAACAGGGTTTAGGCGTGACTGCCAGGTATATATTGATGCTGTAAGAGCACTGCTAAAAAGGTATAAACCTTTATTTAGAATCACGTTATTGACCCTTAGACATTACCTGTATCATGTCAACTTGACCTGCCTCACAAAAAATCTCTGCTCTGTCTGGTTGTCTGAAACTTTATCTCTTGTCAGGTAGGAGCTTTACAGCTGTTGAGCAATAGACATTGCTGCTGAAATGAAGCCTGTAGACGCCTGTAGACTCATGCCACTCTCTGCCAAGTCTGTGATCACGCAGCCTCATGCTGGCAGGGAAGGTGGGCCAACCACACGGAACTTCAAGAGGCCTTTCAACACCAAATGTCTCCCATGCCTCAAGAGCTGTCGGTCACATTGCACTGAACCCGAAACCCCTTTACGACACGCCAGCACTGACCCAAAATATCAGACATCTAAACTACTGTTCACGCTTAGGTTGTGTTACATTAAATGTAATATCCCACTTTCGAATATGGACTTTGAAACAGTTTTATGGGTGGTTGCAACAATTTGCTCTCCGGTTTCTCAAGACATTAACGTGACTTGGGAGACTGGAGCATGCAGGCAGTCGGAGCTGGATTACAGAATATCAATGTCATGGTTCAAGCTCTTTGAGATTTTGTTGGAGCGTGCAATGAAAAATATGATTTCAAAGCATATATTTGAGGAGATATCACTCATTTAATGTGACAAATATCTAAACAAATAAACTATCATACATAAGTAGCTTTTATATTCTTCTTAAAACCATGGTTGAGACAGTTCATAGTGTAAAAGGAATAGTCTGAGGAATAAAGATAGATAAGAAGATTGATACTATTCTCATGTCTGTCCGTTAAAGAAAAGCCCATAGCCAACAGCTGGTTAGCTTAGGTTAGCTTAGCATAAAGACTAGAAACAGGGGTGGGGGGGAGACACAGCTACCTCACTATCCGAAGGGAAACTCTAAAGTGAATAAATAATTTTTGCATGAATTAAACAAAGAAGATGTAACGTTAGAGTTGCTGGTAGGTGAATTTTGTGACCATTGGGCAAAGTCAGGCTAGCCGCTACGTCTTTTTAGTGTTTATGCTAACCTAAGCTAACCAAGCTTCATATTTAACAGACAAAGATGAGAGAGTGGTATCTATCTCTCTCTCTCTCTCTTCTCGTCTAACTTATGGCAACAAAGTGAATAAGCAGATTACCTAAAATGTTGAGCTTTTGCTTTAAGTTCAGGCTCAATAGTAAATCTAATTAATGTAAATCTGTAGATTTGGTTGCTGTGTTTTTTTTATCCGTTTAAAATGGTGTAATAGAAAACCCTTTTTCTATTCACATTCACTGTCTGGCCAGCTGTCACCAGTTTGGTTGACCCAGTTTATCGAAGTGGGCTGAGGCACACTGACCAGCACAGCCATTTTGATTTGCAGCCATTTGTTTGGCCCATTGTAAGTGGAAGAAAAAGACTGCAGCCTCCCACCACAGGGCTCCTGCAGCACGTTCTATGCAAACTCTTTTAAACCGCGGTGTGATC
Organism: Anarhichas minor; assembly: GCF_050575085.1. Classification (NCBI taxonomy): domain Eukaryota; kingdom Metazoa; phylum Chordata; class Actinopteri; order Perciformes; family Anarhichadidae; genus Anarhichas; species Anarhichas minor. Next base: position 4,848,941 of record NW_027466474.1, on the reverse strand, counting down.
GCTGCTGCTGGTCAGAGCAGCACTAGTTTGTTTGACCATGTCTGCCCTCCACTCTTTTCCTGGATGCCCTTCATTACACCACAATCTCTTCATCACCGCTGTGCCTTTGAGAGGGAAAAAAAACAAACATTGCAACCGGATTGGCTGCTTGTGGTGGAGCTGTTGCTAAGGGGAGGGTTTCACTAGGTGATGGATAGATGTGGCAGCTGGTGAGGGCCCGTTGGAGCAACATATATATAAATTTAATGTTTCATTAACACCGTACTGCATCACGTTTACTGTGACAAAGCTGAAGAAATATGTGATCGATATCATCCAAATCTAGACAAATTCCTGCAGGTTTTGAAGATCATGTGCCGTCTGGTTTAATCAAGTTTATTGTGTCACCTACATCAAGTCTTATCACTTCTGATGAGTCAATGCACTTTACAGCTTTTATAACCCTCCCAGTTGTTGGCACCATTTGAGATGATTAGTGGATGGTAAATGTCAACAAAATTAGATTACGTTTGGTCAATAAATCAAAAACTGTGCTGAGGGATTTGTTAACACTTTGTAACATGTAGAACAGCCACAATTTAATTTTATTAGTCTTAAAAAAAAAGCTCATCTGTAAAGAAACTTGTACAAAACCATTCAAAAGTACAAGAATTTGGTTTGTAGCCATTTTCTAAGATTGAAACCACAGCTACATGAGTGTTAAACTTATTGGTGCTAAAATGCATCAAAATTTTGGGCAAAAGCCCCAAATAAATATTTGCTTTACTGCACCCTGAAGGTCAAACAAGCTGCAGGAGAGTTGCATTTTAGCACAACTGCAATAAAACAGTGAACCAAAATGCATTTAGCTAACAAATTCTGCTTTAGAGCCACGACATCTTTAAATAGTCTCCTTTAGGTAAATCCTCAGTAAAGCACTTTAAAGCCCTTTACATTATATAAGCTGCTAAACTCACCCTACATAAGGAACAGCAAGTCAAGTAACGAGCTTACATCTTAATGCATCATTACACATTCCTGTGCAGCCTTCGGCACTGAAAAGAAATGTTTTCTAACTGAGCCGCAAGACCCCCAACATCCTTCCTGTTCACAGTGACAAACAAAGCAAATAAAGTTTCAAATTATTTATTTCAGTTTTACCATTTCAATATAAAATTTGAAATATCCAAGGACAAACAAATGAATAATTTCATCATGAACACCTTGATGAACCATTTAAGCAGTCATACAACGGGGAGTAATTGAACAGGGCATGAGGGTATAAAAAGAAAAGACATCAAGGCACACCATGTTACAGTAATACCAAGAGGAAAGATTTAAAAACCTCCGCAGGTTTAAGAGCCCTTCGGCTCAGCGTTACAATTATATTTTTGAAAAGGAGGGACAGAATAACCAGCATTCAATTTCTCCTACAGTCAGAAACCTTTTTATTCACAATCTGGTGACCATTTCATGTTCAAACTAGAAATGTAAAGACAAAAGGGAGGGCAAATTCCTCCATAAACCGGCGTGGTGGCCTCTGTTAGCGTGGCCTTATGGAACAGATTCAATAAACCTCAGCCACACAAAGCATCCACTCTGCACCGAGACAGGCAGAGGGACACGTGCGGGCGTCACTGGTTCCAGGTATGTTTTGGTCGGGAAAGTTTGAGTGTCGCTTCTCAGGAGTGAGAGAAGTCGCCCTGGTCAGTTCACTGACCATTGAGATCTATCAGGAAGAGATGGGGGGGGCCCTTCAACACATCCCATAGTGCAGGTCAAGCAGTCCAGGGGGGGGAGGGGGGGGGGGAAAGAAAGAAAAATGTAGCGACTTCTATCTCATGAAGTTTCCACCTCCAATTTCTCTCTTGTACCTGTTGGTGAGGTGGTCGGCTTGCAATGTGAGCTTGGACAGAACTCCAAACAGTCCTCTGAGGTGATAGTGAAACTGGTTCTCCAGGTCGGTGTTCTCGTCAGAAGGGAGGTCTCCAGTGACCGGCTGCTGCTGCTGCTCCTGCTTCACCGCCATCTCCAGGAAGCTGGCGCCGCTGCTCATCTCCCTCTTCAGGAGACCCCACTCCATGTCGTTCTTTATGGACTTGAGGAGCAGGTAGTGCTCGTACATGTCCTTCTGCTTGTTGGGACACGGCGGTTCGTGATTACGGTTGTTGTTGGGCTCCAGCTCGCCGGCGGGCCACTCCTCCAGCGGCACATCCCGCAGCAGGCTCGGCACCATGATGGTCTCGTCCATGTTGTTAGCGGCTGCGATGAAGCGGTGCATCACGTTGATGAGGGAGTGCTTGTTGCTGGCGGAGTCGATTTGCATCATTTTGAAGGCTTTTTAGGTCGGCTTGGTTACGGTGTAAGAGCTGGCAGGTGGTGATGTTAAGGCAGAGCTGCTCGGCTAGAGGTGGCTGATCTGCAAGAGGGAGAGAGGAAACATGAGGATGCAGCAAAACAATAAATAAAATTTAAAAAAACGGCACACAAATTGATGAAACGCTGCAAAAAAATGTAATAAAGCCAGGGCTGATGCACTTTGAAACACAGATTTACACATTGAGCATGAGCGCAAAGGGAACTAATTCATAACCCCACACACACACACACACACGCACACGCACACGCACACACACACACACACACACACACTAGTGCAGCTAGGCAGGAAATAACAGAGGCAGCTTGCGTCTCATCCGTAGCTCAACCCCCTCACACACACACACACACACACAATGCATTTCTAGAAGTTACATTAATAATCTCCCTCAATTTGCTGTAGTGCAACAGCCGACTCGCATCATTACGACCTCGACTTCCTGATATTAAATCGCATCAATAGACGACATTATTCGCGTCAGAGGCCTTACATATAAAACGGGCATTATTCGCGTCAGAGGCCTTGAATCTAAAAAAGGATGCAGACTGACCTGAACCACGAGGTAACCTGAGGAAAATGGTTCTTGGCGTGCTGGTTAAATATACCACGTCTTCTCAGCGTCTGCACACCACCCGCCGGGAAGGAAAGTCAAAATTTCCTCAACTGTCTGCCGGTTGAACTCAGACTTTATACCAGACAGCCGGGTTGGGCTGGAGGATAGACTATACAGTCCGCCCTTCCTGGATTTTTCTACGCAGCTCATTGGGCCAGCATGGATTTAGGCGGACTCTTAATAGCATCTGATCCAAAACTGACCAATCAGACGGCAGTTCAGAGCTGTCAGTCAACTGCGTTTGTTTGCAACTATCTGCAGCCGCTCCTTTGCAGACCGTTTGCAGCCTGAAGGCAAAACAGACTCAAATGTGCACAGGGAGTCACGGTGTATTTGGCTTTGTATTATAAAAAAATATATATAATGAATGCAAAGTCCACCGTTTAGTATTTTTCCTCATGTCTCCACTGTCTCTTCGGCTTCCTTAATTTATTAAGTTACACAGCACTTCCACCTGGTGGTTGGACTTTGTTAACTAAATCTTCCCCCCCACATGTCTGAACAGAAACTAATCATATTATTTTTACAATATTAACCTGTCAATCACAGTAGATACAAAATAACAATTTCCATCTACAATCTTTAATTATTCCAAAGCAAGGTGTTGGTATTACCTGATAGTTTAAGCTTGAAAATGACCATCTGTGTCCACGTTCAACATGAAATAGTGACACTATTATCTGCGCGTATGCTAGCAGTGCACAGGTGTATTTCATTTAGTTAATTATGATGATAAGACAGTGTCAGACCATCGTGGAGGTTATTAGTTACACCTGTGACCATCCTGCTGTGTGGCAAGTCTAACTCTGGAACCTGCAAAAGTCTAGCAGTCAGCTCAATAATATTATTTTTATTGGCTTGTGGAGGGATGTTTATCCATTAAGTTACAGAAAAACTGCAAAGTCTAGAAAACATTATCTTTTGCAGAAATAGATTTGTTAATATTTTATGTTAAACTTGTCAATCGACCCTTGACACTTCTTTTGCGGCCCTTTAGTGGAGCCCAACAAGTTAATTAGTCTTGACTGTAAGATTTATTTTGTCAACATATATATATACTGTCATATTACCAGAGTGCCGAGTTATCTTTGGTGGTATTTAAGGGAAATACTACATGAGTACACACATGCCATGTTAGTTTCTAATGAAATTACTGATTCTAACAGAAAACATGAAATCAAAGACTCATATTGTGACATTGAAAACCTCAGAAAACCTGTGTTTCATAACTTACTTTTGGCTTCATATATGAAATGTGCATCGTTTCAGTCCCCTCTCCATCTATAACATCAGGAGAATGTGTGTGTGTGTATACACACACACACACACACACACACACACACACACACACTATGTGAATTGTTGTTGACGTATCCTGCTCTAGATTAGGATAATCTGAGTGAATGAAACAGTGAATGCATTTCTAGATTTTCTCCAAAATTGTCACATTTTCATTTATAGCACACAATATTTGAGAGTTAGTGCCAAACCTCAATCAAAATGAATTCATACTAACTCTCGACAAACTGCACTGAGGCATCTAAACTATGCATCTATGCTATATCCTTACAGTTACATGAAAAGTTATCCCGCATATTGAGAAACTAAATTCCTGTTGTATTTTGTATGTAGTCATGTTCATCTGCATCTCTTCACATGACAGTAGCCTACAGACATCTGTGGGACAGACGCATCCTGAGCTGCATGCAGATCTCTGAGCACACACACACACACACACGCTGTTGAAGATACTAAATTTAATCTTTATTTTTTTTGTCTAGTATTTCACATGCATCCACAAAAAGAAGAACAATTTAACACTGACGACTGTGATATGAAGTTGGCCGGCGAATGTAACTGGCACACATGAATGCTGTTTTGTTTTTTTAACACTACTGGCCTACGTAATCAGTAAGGCCCATTCTACAAGTCTTGACTGTGAATCACACAAACTTGATTTCAGGTTGGCGACCTCTTCGTCCATCTCTCAGGCTTATTTTGGTTTCACACACAGACAGAAATTCACTTAGTGTTGCAGAGACGTTTAACATTTGTCTACAGAGTTGTTTTTTAAAGCATAATTACAAAATAAGGCAGCTGCATTATACAAAGACACAAATGGAAATGCTGACAATTGGTCAATTAACTGAAATAAACTAACATCTACGCTTAATAGAAATCCCGAATTAAATCTCAGGAGTAACAAATGATCTCTTAAATGTTCAGGTCCCTTTATTTAAACATTTGGTCAGACTACACTGCAGATAACATCCTGTTTTGGGTTTCCTTTTCCATTTTTTTCCCCTTCTGCTCATTTGTCATTGGTGAATAAAAGAAGAAGCAGTGGGCGTTTTTCCCTTTCTAAAATGATATCAACTAACACGCACACAATCTTAAAATCACAGGAGATTCTTTCAACTCTATTTGCATCAGGAGCTTCCAATCAGAGACCTGCAAAGACAGAAGGAAAAATGTCAGACAGGTTGTTAGACGCCGGCATAAAGCAGCTAGTCTCCCAACTAGGAACAGCAATTCAGAACAGCTCACTTCCTCAATATTTTATAACTTTGCCGATAACAAGTCTCACCTGTGGAAGGTCACCGTTAGACCATCTCATACTGGTTGTTGGTTATGTATCGAGACAAGCAGCAGGACAGGAATATCCCAATGAGCTGAGAGGAAACACGTTTAACGAAACACAGATTAATCAAAACAGACAGACTTAAAGGGAACGAAACGTTTTATCAGTTCTAAGAATAAATGTCCCTGTATAACCGCAGATACAGCTGTGCATAGGGCGACTGCATTGGTGTTTAGACAGGCTATAAATAACTGTACACAGACTATATTGCATAAACCATCATTCAAAAGCAAAAACGAAGGTTGTAAATGTTACTTGATTCTGCACAGCAACTATCTGGTTCAACTTTGACCTCCTGTACTTAGTTTTACAATGCGATGGTGATTCATAATCAACATGTTGATGTGGCCGCGTTTGCTTTCCAAGTCATAAAAATCATGGCTGTGAAAAACTCGTTCACTACTCAATATATAAAAAGACAGATAATGTATTCTATAGTGAGCAGAAAACTGGGATTTTAAATACAGTGCACTACTTTAAATAATGGTGCAGTACTAGTACTGCTTTATGAGAGGGTCCCAGTTTTGTTTATTCTTGTGCACGAGGACGCAAGTGACACGATTACAAATTTAACGCTTTAAGGAGTCACAACAATTTAAGGGTAACTACCCCCTCAAACCCTGCTAGAACCCTCTCTGTCGGCATATTTATAAAAATGCAACACGGTAGTGAGGGAGTGACTGGAGCAGGTGTGTTTAGTACGTATTAATGGTCATTGTCGCCTTTTAGACAGTATGCCATATATAGCAGACAGAAAATGAGGGGAGGGGGGGGGGGGGGGTCAGTGTCTTAAACAGCCTCCAGGACGCCACTAAAGCTGGAATTTATTAACAATATGTCTGGTTTCCTGCTCGCGTTATTTTATTTACTTATTGGTTAATTTAACAGAGACGGTGCACATTAATAAACATTACTGTCATTGCCACAGAATTAGCCAAAAGGTTAACAGATGTTACAAAGTCATCTGCCCAGATGTTGCCCTACTTTTCTCGCCTGTGTCACTGCATCCTAAATGCTTCTCTAACCAAAGCTACAAAAACAAGATACAACGCTGGAAATAAACAAATGATATGTGCACGCAGCACAGTCCCATTTGTTTTGTACCTGGAAGAACGCAATCCCAAAAGAGATCCCTGCGATGATTCCCAGGTTGGACTCCATCACATGGGTCACCCGTGCGAAGCAGCCCTACAGCAGAAATACACATTTATAGATGTTTTAAAAGCTTTTCAGCTGACTGATTGTTCCTAAAAAAAAAAAAAAAAACACAATCTTAAAGCCATTAAAACGACACAAGTATGGAGGTGTGAGGCAGTGAACTCACCACTGTGTACACCTCTGTCCCAGCCTTGTTGAGGTCTTTCAGAATCTCTGTTGAGCAGTTGGCGTTGTCTTTACAGCAGCTGGCAGGGACGCCATTCTTTTTAAAGTACTCTGTTTCGCGCCAGTCGGTGTAATTGTTCACCCCGCAGCAAAACAACTATATGGAAATAAAGCAAAATGATTAGTGTCGCAATAAATCTCTTTAAGCTACAGAAAATGGGTCAAAATGTATTTTTTAAATGATGTTTCGAAACACCAGCAGTGACGAGAGCAACATGTTTTAAACGTTAAACTCTATGTGGGTTCAGTGTTCAGTTGCCCTTTTACAATGTTCTTATATAAACTAGAGTTCTTTGCTTTGTACAGTGAGTAACAAGTGAAGTCAGATAAGAGTAACGCCATTAGCGTCGTGGAAAACAGCCCACTTACAGTCCTCTGGATGGCGTCCACAGCAGCGCTGCTGCTGCTGCTGCTGTCCGTGCTGTTGTAGGTCGTCACAGCGTTTTCAAAGGCAAAGCCTAACTTGGCCTTGATCTGGCAAATCAAATATATTTTAGAGAGCGGATGTGATCCATTAAAAAAAAAACATATTTGAGTGTTTTGGACAGTTAACTGACCTCATGTCTGAAGATAAAGCCTGAGACACCGGCCACAAGCTCAGCCAGGAACACCAAGGTGAGAAACATGGCATACTGAAGGAAGCAGTGCGTATAAAACAATCAAACAAGGTCACATCTCAGGGGAATATTTCAGGGAACTTGCTGCTGCACCTCCACTGACCAGTTTGAGCATCCATGGGCTGCCGCGGCACGTAGCAAAGCATCCGAACAGTCCGAAAATAACGATGATGGCGCCGGTCCCGATGAGGACGTATGGCGCATTGGTGCTCTCCTCGGAGGCCAGAGAGAAATAGGCCTCCAGGCTCACCTTCCCCCACACGCCCACGGCCAGCAGGATCACTCCTGTGAACTGAAGGCCACAGCAGGGAGAGTCAGCAGAGAGACAGAGACACAGACGTGCAGGTTTTTAGAACCAAAACCTGAGAATAAAGTCTCAAAACCACACTGGAACAGTTAACGCTAAGCAATAATGTATCAAATCACATCTATACTATTTCCCTTTTTCTTTAAATGATTTTAAAAAATAACTTCATGTTTATGAGCTAAACTTTGAAGACTTGACATCCAGACAAGTAAAAATGAATTGTTTTTAAAACCAGTTATTGGATGTAAAAATTGGACTGTAGAAGAAGAAATAAGACATGTTAATATGTAAGTTTGGGTTCTGGGAACTTCTGATATTTTCACAATATTCTGACATTTTACAGACCAAACAATCGTATAAATGAATCCAAAAAATATTTGTCAGATTAGTTGCAGCCTGAATTGAAACCAAACGCTCACACCACCTAACCTCTTCCATCCTGTTTGGTGAAAACGCGACACTATACTAACGCTATGATGATGCCTCCAGATATACCAGTGATCAGCACTGAATCTGGGATACTTTTAAATAAGAACCATGCTGGGGTGTGAAAAACACAATTTCCCTCATTGATTTCCTTCATTAAACCTGTTCCCAGTGGAGGAAATGCAGGTGAAGAGAAGCCAACGAGTTAAAGTGGGATGTTGGAGCTCTGACTCACTTTGTGTATCGAGTAAAAAACTCTAATATTGTTCACAATCATCGTATATTTGATAACCCCTCCTTGTGTCAGTCTTCAGATGCAACAGATCATATATTTATAAATTACCGTTCAACGTTTTTAATAAAAACACACCTGGGATTCCTGGGATTCCCCCCCCCCCCCCCCCCCACACACACACACACACACACACTAGCCTCAGCCTGAGTTTTTATCATCTCAGCATCTTTTGACTGCCCACACAAGTCATTAGCCTGAGGGGAGGCATCAGCTCAACCAGCCAAGAGCAATAAATTGGCAGATAAAAGCACTGACCTGAACTTTGTGTTAGCAGCAGCAGCCTGAGAGATTGCTGTTTGCTCAGTACAAAGATGGGGGGGGGGGGGGGGGGGCAACAACATGTCTGCTCATTATCTTCACAAGACAAGCTTATGTTTAGATGTTTCTTACATGTACTTACGGCTGCAACTAGCAGTTATTAGCAATTATTGTGACGATTATTGTCTAATTTAATTATTTGGTTAATAAACAATAATAAACTCTTAGTTAATTAACTGACAAGTCCATCAACAGAAAATGTATCAGGAACTATTTTCAGTAATTTTCCCAGTAGAAACACTAAACATTCTCTTGTCTTGGCTTCTCAAATATGAAGATTTGCATCTTTTCTTTGTCTTATGCGACAATAAATCTGAATATATTTGGGTTTTACACTGTTGGTCGACATTTGAAGATGTCAGCTTGGGCTGTTAGAAAGTGTTGATGCTAAAACTAATTTAATCAACTTTGCTAGCATATTATGAACATGTTTTTTAAGTTAGTGCCCAGTACTGTCGATTAGTTGTACATTAAAACCTCCTACAACTACCTCACATTAGCATAAAAGAAGAAAAGTTAACATTAATATTTAAAAAAGTTGTGAAATTTGCCTACATGAAAGCATACAATTAAACATACAAGGATAAGAAAAGGTTCCAATAATAAAAACTCAAATTAGTACCAAATTGACATAGTCTGTTTCTGACATATTATGGACCAAATGGTTAATCAAGAAAAGAAAGACGGATTAAATAGTGACAATAAGTTTGTTGCCACCCTATAATTAACTCTTTACAGGAAGTGATGTAACTGGAAAATAAATTACCTGCCCATACATTGTATCGTTGCAGTTTAACATTTAATTCAGTTGGTTTATAGTACAACAATTTAAAAAAAAGTGTTAAAACGAACCTTCAATAAATAACATCAGGTATAATAACTAAGTTAAACTGTAGTTTGTACGTTAGGTGTGACGTTTTTCTAAATCAGTGATAAAAAGTAGCTAACGGCTGTTTTGGACACAGAAACGTTGATAAATCTGAACACAAACAAACGGCTCCAACGGTCGGTACATTTTCAACAAGTGGTTCTTTGTGTCAACAGACAACCAGCTCTACTTAACTAAACTAAACACATTTACTCAACGTATTTAACTCCGTGTGATTGTTAGGGCACTGCGTTAGATTGCCGTGTTGGCAACAACGCCGCGGCTTTTAGCCCCATTGTTGCTCCTTTAGCTTGTTGTCCCCCATTACGTGACTGCAGCTCACCCAGAATATGAGGCTGTAGGAGATGAGGAAGGTCTTCAGGCAGGTAATCACTGGCTTCGTCTGAAGCCGTCGAGACGGCGGCGACATGGTTGTGTTTTTACTTCAAACTACAAAAAGAAAGGAGAGAAAAGTTGACTTCTCACTGAGGGGAGAGGGGGAGAAAAAAAACTTGAGGGATAAAGGGAGAGAGAGGGGGGAAGTGTCGTCACTAACCCAGATTCACTTTCCTGACGAGAAAAACAGATCCAAACAATCCAGAGTGAAGTCAGCGGAGACATTCATATCACATCGTCAAGTGCAACTTTCAGAATAAAAGCTTTAAAAAAGAAAACTGACTGAAAACACTTTCATTATTGTACACACACAATACCTTTAAGGGTGAATATTTAGTGAGGTTTTTTCTGCAAAACTGTCCTATTAAATGTGCATGTACAGTTCATCTTTTAAAATTAAAAATGGATAAATATATACAAAATGATGACATAATGTAACATTGAAATTACCATCTCATATTTTTTTCAATGAACGGGTCAAATGTTTGGACTAAATTTGACTTAATAAATCTAATATTTATGCTAAGTCTAATTATGAGAAAGTAAATAAATGTTCTAAAGTACTAGCTCATCATTTTGAATAATTTGACTTTCTCTCTGACAAGTTTGACATCAAATCCAAATGTTTGGCATTTTGGTCATGTTCATTTTACATTTCCAACATTCCATAATAATTTCCCAATTCATGGTAAATCAAAAGTATGATATACTTTGTCAAAATTATGAGAAACCTTATTATCTTTTATTTTTTAATTGACTTTCCATCTTATAATTTAGACTCAGTATTTGGCTTATGTGATCAGTTTGCTAAGTCAAAGTCTAATTATGATTTAGTAAATATAAAATGTGGCTCACTACTAGCTCCTCATTTTGAGTCAAGTCAAGATTTTGACTTTCTAGCTTACATTGTGGCTTTAAATGTGACAGTAACCTAAATGATTTAACCTTCTTAACCACAATTATGACATAGTAAGGTATACTTACTCGATCTCAAATAAATGCTTTTATTTTTAGTGCAGTAGCGTTATTTCCTGTCTGGTGCTGTCTGACTTTATAATAAAATTCATTATTCCTCTGGTGATGTGACACAGTTGAATTGGCTAAATTACATCAGGTAGTTAGATAAATAAAATTATCATAACACGGAGCTCATAAGATAAACACAAAGATGTCTTTTATTTTTATTACAGCATTATATCTTTTAGGCCTCCTGTGGGACACATTCAAACTAAATTAGACTTTGAAACTACTACATTAAATCGTGTAAATGGACATTAGATATTACAAAAGACCTGTGGGATCTATTATGTAACTGTACAGTGTATTTTCTGTTTTTGAAGCACTTTGTATATTGTTTTTAAAAAGAACTATATGTGCATAAAAGTTTTTATACATTATTATTAAAACAACAAAATTACCATTAGGAATGACTGAGGATGGGGATTATATGAGTAGCCTATAATAATCAGGGGAGATTAAAAATGTCGCCCATAAATCACTACAAGCCACCAGTGATCTCATTAGTGACACAATCAATTAATAAATAATATTAAAGAGAACGACTCTTCCAAATATTAATGTATATCTATATTTTCACGTGTGGCCTTTAATAACCTTCACTTTCTGGGTTTTATGGGATGCTGGAGGGGCGGGGTTTAATGACGTGGCTCAGTCATCATGTTTAATGCAGCGTTGGGAGGAAACATCAACACAGGAGATCCAATAGCGCCACCAAGTGGTGTTTGACTTAGATGATGAACTAGAAGGATCCTTTTCAAAAACTGCGGAGACTCTGGTATGACGGGAGCACTCATTGTCCTCCGCGGGGATAATTAAAAAAAAGTAAAGTTTTTTTTAAAAGTCGTTTGCTAAAGCAACTGTAAACATTCTTTGGATTATAACGTTGTACTTTTTCGGAGGGACTTTGTGATCTGAGCCAACCTGAGCAAAACAAACTTTGTTTTTCCAGGAGTGTCAACATGATTCTCAACCGCTTTGTTGCTGTGCTCATTTTATACTTCAAAGGTAAGTCCAACAAATAAGGAAACACGCTTTCTTTAGTCAAAATATCATTGAATTGTTCGTAAATCTTCTCTAAAAAGTTAAAAAAAAAAAAAAAAAAAAAAATCGTATCACGATTGCTAGCTGAAGTTACTCAAACATAGAAATCCCCTCCAACCCCTGCAGTAGGGAAATGCCTTCAGCTCAACAGTAATAACAACTGTATTAGATGCAGATGTGCTGGATGAATGCAAATGGATTCAACGCCTCCCTTTAGGAATTCAGAGCTGAATTGATGCAGTAGAATCCAGTCAAAATGAACTTAAATTGAGCTCGTAGTTGAGCTGCCTGCCTCTTCAGGAGCCCCTCTGCTTTGCTGACCAGGCAGTTTAATTACAGCTCAGCTCCAATCACTGCCAGTTAACTACTGAGCAGTCTTCCCTCTGGGCCAAGTGTGCAGAAGCCTCTATTTAATCCTGCAGAGATAATAGCGTGACCTGAGATCCGTCTGAACTGACGCTCAGATGGTGCTGCAGAGTGATTGAACGGATGCTGGACACCTTTGTCATTAGAGATAAATGAAGCCTTTGTAACTCAAACAGGCAACATTATTTTCAAACTACACACCTTCCTCTGGTGTGACTCATTCCTGCCTTATGGACTCACTCGGCTCACAGCGTGTCTCTGTGTAAAGTCGGTACTGTGAGAGGTGCATGATGCACCATGTGGCTGCATCAGTGTCTCGGTATTCTACATAGTAGAAGTATTCAGACCCAGTACAAGTTCCAGTACAACGATGTAAAAATACTGCATCACAAGTAAAAGTGCTTAGATTAAAGAACAGAAGTATTATCTGCTAAATGTTATCAAATTATTTCAAAATAAATTAAAAGTAGGCCTACTAGTTCTGCAGGAAAAGGTCCCCTGTGACTGATATATTGTTATTAAGCATTGGCTGCTTTGGGCTGTGGTTTTGGGAAATATGAACAGAACTATTTTCTGACATTTTGAGACAAAATGATTATTTGATAATTAAAATAATCTTTAGTTGCAGCCCTAATTTTTTGAAAGCATTCATGAGCCAAATCCTTAAGAAACCAGTGGTTTAATCTTTAACAATGCACTTGAGCCATCAGTTAAATGTAGTAAGTAGTAAAAAGTACAATATTTCCCTGTGAAATAGAAAAGTAGAAGTATAAAATAGATTAAATGGTTTAGTTAATTAAGTACCAATTATACAGTGATTTGGTAAATGGGCTTGGTTACTTTTCAGCGCTGGAGTAGTTTTACCTGCATGTAATTAAAAATACTGACTTTTAACTGCCATGCATGATGTCGCCTGAAGTAATGCCTGTACTTGGGCCCTGCAATGAGCGTAGCTTGTTTTTTTCTACCTCTGTGACTAATTCTCTGTGAGGGGGACTTGGGAAACATTAGTCTGGGGAAGTGTTACTGAGTGGAACATCGGGCTCATTATGAGGAAAAAAACCCGCTGACGATAGCTTTAATTTGCACATCGCTGGAACAATCTGAAGCAGCTTCCAGAGAAAAGAGAGGGGAAGTTGCATGTGAGGCATCATTATTATTATTATTATTAGAAGCTGTGTTAAAAGTGAACCCTGTTTGTTTGAGGGCCAGAAAACAGAAGGGCTGAGCTGCAGCAAAGGAAGCAGCACAGGAACTGCCTTGAGATGGGGGTGGAGGTTGACAGCCTGGAAAGTTTGGCACTCAGCTCTAAACATGGAGTCATTTCTTGGGGATTGCAAAATGAATTATGAACCACAACTGCTGAGAGAGCAGGATAACAGTGAAAAGGATTCATTGTGCAGAAAGACAACATTTTGAATAAAGGCCACAGTAACCTACAGTTGGCAACGCACAACTTCTGCTTATTACATAAAAAGAGATGAGTAAGATGGAAAATCTCCAAGTGAGTAATGAAAACATGCTGTGTGTCCTAACTTGTGGTGAATGTTATTGTCGATCCAAAATGCCAGAAAACACTAGAGTATTTAGTCTAACATGCTTTCTCTGCACTCATATCCAAGTTAATTCCTTTCCCTTTCGAAAAGGGAAAACAACATAAACTTTATGCGATTTATAGGATTTCCACGTTTAAACCCCTCAGGAGTTTCTGTTAGCATCACTGATTGCAAATCCAGGTGTCTATGGACTGGAATGTTATTGAGCTCATGTTAAAGGAAACCTGAAAGGAAGTTAAGGAAAAGAGATTGTGCGGTGAGAATCATGGTCACATAAGAATTGTTAATGATTTGTCTGATGTTTGTTTTTTCAGCTGGCTCTGGGACCACAGCGTATGACGGCTACAATGACTTTGTAGAAGAAGACAACGCTCCTCAGCTGGACTACAAAAGTGCGTATGGAAAAACAAACACTCACTAGGGGAGTTGGGTGATATGACAATGTAACACCAGTTATTATACCGTTCTGCTGTCTACTATCAGATGTCCCTTTAACACTTCAGTACCATTAGTGCTCCATACAGATTTGGGCTTTACTCTTTAAACACAGACCCACACTGGTGTCATTCTCCGGGTCTGACCAATGGGGAGGTGACCTGCCACTCCCCTCGAGGCCCGGCCTACAGGAGCACGTTGGGCACCCGCTGTGAGATGAGCTGCGACCGAGGATACCGACTGCTGGGGAAGAGCTCAATTCAGTGCCTCGCCAACAGACGCTGGTCTGGCACTGCTTACTGCCGCAGTATGTGGAAGTTGAGACTTTAAATTCATATTTGAGGGTGAATCTGGTGATATTCTACTTTTTCCTTATTCAAAACACACCATTGCACTGGCTACTATGTTCCTTGATTACCATAAACATGGACTACACCATCCTGCTGTTGTAAAATCTCAACAGTGCACAGATTATTGTGTATTAATCCACTGCTAAAAGTAGTCCCCAACAAATGAATTACATTTGCTAAGACAGTTCCTTTGTAACAGCCATTGTTGGTTTTGGTCTTTCACAGGATTTGTTGACAAAAATATAGACTATCACCAGCGTCCTCATTTCAGATAAACTGTATATTGATGATATGATTGTTTCGTCCTTTTCACTCAACATACTGTATGTATTTGTGGTGATGTTCCTTCAGAGATGCGTTGCCATGTGCTGCACCTCATTCCACACGGCAGATACACCTGCACTCAAGGCTTCATGGTGGACTCCAGGTGCGAATTCACCTGCGACCCCGGCTATCGCATCGAGGGTGAATACTCACGTGTCTGTCAGCGCAGCGGCTCGTGGAATGGAGCACAGCCGGATTGTGAAGGTACAAATGAAGGTCTTATTTTTGAAGATCCATAAAGCTAACCAGATGTTTGAACTCAAAAGTCTCTGTTGAACTGTCAACTAGAGGTTTAACTTACTGCCGTGAAATTAACCTGAAGTCAGGCCATCTGTATTGCTGTCTAGTTTTTCATTATTCTTTCACAAGCCAGTGTGTATATTTCCTGCTCCTCTGGTTTTTGGACTGAATCCAGAAATGTGGCCTGCTGTCTTTCAGTCTTCATCTTCTGCTCTATGACTGCTACAGTAAGATGAATTTCCTTCCTGCAAAATCTCTGTTTATTTCAGATACCGATCCTCCAAAGATCAAGTGTCCTCCATCCAGACTCAAGGTTGCCGAGCCTGGAAAGCTCACTGCTCTGGTGACCTGGGACACCCCGGCTGCTACGGATACGGCAGATAAATCACTTGAGTATGTCGCTCCTTTCCTTCGCTTCCCTTTCCTGCTCACCTTGAAACGCAATTAAACACTCAGCCTTCACTTCGTCTCTCTGCAGTGTGATATTGGTAGGCCAGGAGCCAGGCACCGACTTTAAAGAGGGAGCGAGCATTATCCGATACAAAGTGTACGATCAAGCCAGAAACAGAGCGGCCTGCAAGTTTATTGTACGTATTGACGGTAAGTTGACTTATGAAATCAATTTAGATACACATTAACTCATTATAACTTGGATCACACACTGGATTTCTTATTTGCATTGTGTCCTCCTTCCAGTGAGAAGATGTCCAGATCTACCTCCACCTATGCACGGCTACCTCACCTGCTCCTCTGATGGGAACAACTATGGTGCAACATGTGAATACCACTGTGACGGAGGACATGAACGGAGGGGCGTATCTAGTCGCGTCTGCCAGTTCAACCGCAGCTGGGGAGGAAATCCTGCCGAGTGTTATCGTGAGTCTGCGTGAAAATTCCAATCATGCTTATGAATTTGTGGCATGAACACAATAGTAGGCTATACATGTGGGAGGTATTAATGCAGGATGCAATTGCGACTTTGTGTGTTTCTAGCAATGGAGATTAAATCAGACGTAAAGACAGTCTCCGCTCTCCTGGATCAGTTCTATGAAAAGAGGAGGCTGCTGATCATGTCTGCGCCCAACATATCTGACCCAGACTACCAGCTGCAGAACATCATGATACAAGTGAGGAAAAGTTGTGCCGCTGGTGACTTCACATGAATATTCCCTCCCAAAATGATAAGAAGTGCCGACAGAACAAGAGCCTAAAAATCTGTTCCTTGTTTTCTTTGTTTCAACCAGAAATCAGACTGTGGATTAGACCTGCGACATGTAACCGTCATCGAGCTCCTGGGCTCCCCGCCTCGAGAGACGGGTCGCATTAAAGAAAATCTGCTCGGCTCTGAAGTCATCGAAGGATTGAGGTAAGAGTTAGATACCTCCTCACTTGGCCTACTTGTTCAGCAGTTTTATGGCTCATCTTGTGTGTGTGTATATGGCTTTATAGAACTCCCATTCTCATTAACAGTAAGGGGTTGTTTCTCCTCACTCTCTTAAAATGTCAGGAGCGTCCTAATAAAAAGGGATCCTCTGTGGAAAAAATCCACTTGAAGGATTAACACTGTTAAAAATAGCAACATCATAATTTCAGGGTCGCAGTAATGGGATTTTGACGAGACTGACAGAACATCAAAAGTAAACACCTGGCTTTGGTTCTCATGAGAATCAATGAGTGAGGGATTCTTTAAAAGTCCACATTTTGCACAAAGACAAGCATGTAGGTACTAGTTTATCTCAGAAGAGAGAAAGAGATGTGTAATTGGAGTATGTGGCGCTGCTCACTTTTTCCAGACTGGAAAATCTTTTCAGTCTCTCCACTGACACAAATCCCACAGCTGTGGTATATTGAGGTACATTTCATGAGTGTAATGCAAAGCACTCTGAGAAATGCAGAGTCAGACATCACTAGGGTAGAAAACGTAGAGGGACCGGTTTACATCAGATCAATGCTCGTTAGGGCTAAAGGATATCGCCATAAATGTAAACAAGAGAGCATTTCAGAGTTAAGATTGAATGAATATTTTAATGTTAGTAATGCATTAGGTGACTGTATTATAAAAGAGAATTATCACCCAACTATATTATTTTTATACATTATATTTTCTTCACCTTTTAGCATCTTTCAGCTAATTGTTTCGGTTTTGAAAGCCGACAGCTTTACCGTTAAGTTGACTTTCGAAGCAACATTATCTTTCATTTGCAGTTGCGTTTTTGGCCACCTGGTGAATTTTAGTACAATTATCACTCTTCTTCTAGCTCTGTTATGGTCTCCACCAACTCCTGAGGGAAATATATGTCTCGCGGGTGATAATCATCTGTGGATCAGTCACTACGAGCATAAATAAAAATATTGCAGCTATCAAATGATGAGATGTTGGGAGTGTTCCTTTAACAATCCAGTGTGTGTCTCTCTGTAGACAAGTGTTCAGAATCTCCAGATTCTACTTTAGCATGTTGCTGCTGGACGAGCGCGGACTGGACCGAGAGCGCTTCATCCATCCGATGGCGTCGGAAGAGCTGTTCTCCTACATCGATAGCTTCCTGCTGGATGAAGAGGAGCGAGAGAGACTGGAGCTCCACAGGGACTTCTGTGACTAATTTAATAAACCTCTCTGGTTGCCACAGCGATAAACTCATTAGCTTTACTAAACACAAGATGAGGAAGGAGGACAAACAACCAGACACCGGGTCCAGAGGGACATTAGGGGGGGAAAAAAGGACAAGAAGGCTGTTCCTCATGTCTAAATGTGATCACTTAACACTGAAGTTCTAGCACTGTTTTCTCTCTCAAACAATCCAGAAACTGGACATCACAGCTGCAGAAAGTAAAACACATTAAAATAATCACATATATTTTGAACCATAGATAACATGTTGGATACATGAGGTGGATTAGTGTTTTTGTCAAAGAGCCCTTGTTCTGATGTTGAATGAGAACTTAAGACGACAATCGCTTCAACAACAGAATACTGAGGAAGTCTTGAGATTGTTTTTAAATCCAGCTGGTATGGACGCTGAAGAACAGTCTTTGGGTTTAGTACATTTTTTATTGGGTGAACAGAATATTCATGGCATTGAGGTAAACGCGACTGATCACATAGTTCACAGTTTAAAATCTACATCTAAACCAGCAAACAGACGAATTTAATTCATTAAATGTAATAAAATAAGGCTTTTCATGCAACTAATATAAATATAATTTTTACAGAAGTATTACAATTTGGAGCACAATTTGTTGGATACAATACCAGAAATTTTGTATAATACCAGATTAAAATGACTTGTTTTCCCACGCATCTGTGTAATTCTGTACATAATTATAAGGAAAAAGGTGAATCATTTCAACACTTTTTCTGTGCAATAATATATACAGCCTGAATGTTAGAAACATAAAATGACTGTAGGTGCTCTTAAAATCAGACCAAAGTTTAGTGTTGTGATATTTTGGCACATCAGTCCACAGTCGGGGGGGTTGGGGGCGGTGCTAAAGACAAACCCCTACAGGGAGGCAGATGTTCAGCAGGCCAGTGTGTCTGTTTACAGCCAACCAGCGTGTAGGTTCACTTTAGTAGACAAGCTTCTGGTCTAAAATGGCCAAATAATGATAATCCACAATCTCATATTCGTCACAGCTTCTCCTCTTTAGTCTCTGGTTTCTATTGGAGGGTGCAGGCCTGTGAGCGATCCTCATTTGCCCTTCACCATAGTCGAGCGCAGTGGAAGAGTGCCCTCTGCCCACGAGTCTGGGTACTGCATCATCTTCTCCCACAGACTGACTTCCTCTCCAGCTGGGTCCATTTCCACTCCTGTTTGTACAGTGCCTGCAGGAGCGAAGATTACATGAATGTAAAATGAAGTGCAGAGTCTTTTTTTACTATTAATGATGGCAAATTCCTTGTACTCGCTGAATTTTCACACATTGTGGAAAACAAATGGAAGCCTCGAAGGTGCTTAAACAGTAATCTAAAATTAAGCGTGTCTTTCTCACAAAGGCAGTAACGCTTTGGCAATGAAACGAAAAGGGTAGACAGGGTATTAGTTTCTCTTTTTATGAAGGTTAATTAAATTTTCCTTCCCTCTAGTTCTACACCTATGTCTAGGGTACCAAAACCATTACTACTACAAAAAGGTTGAAGCAGTATAAATCAGGATGAACCAAGGCCAAAACAATAAACAAAAGAATCTACCTCCTCGAAAACCTTTGTGAACCAGACAAGCAAAAAGTCGTTAATTAAATCAGAATCCCTAAAATAAATGCATGCTCACCCCTGCAAATGTGGTGACATTTACAAAAGGTGATTTACAATACTCACAGTTAACCAATAAGCCTAACAAGACCTCCCAGAATAACAATAGTAACACAATAAGGAGAAATAGGAGAAATATCCAATTCATTCTCACATGTAAGCCCTGAAAGCCAGGTGCAAAAAGAATAAAGTATTTAGAGAGTTCTATCTTTTACCTTTTCTTGAGCAGAGACGAACTCCTCCCAGAAATTCGTTGCTTGACATGCCCTCTCTGTCCCACACCGTCAGCTCCAGACACATCTCCTCCAGCTGCTCCAGAGCCAGCTCCTTGTACACAAATGTGTGGTCGTAGTGGGGGTTCAGGTTCTTCTTCACAACTGAAGTCTTCCTCTTTGAGGTCTTTGCCTTAGTTAGGAACAAGTACCTGCAGAACCACAAACATGTTAGGTCTTTTAAAAGAGAATTGCAATATGCCATTTTAAAACTGCAGAGTTTGTCACTCACCCTTTTACAAAGCTATCTGAGGTCCCTCCTGGTTTCATTGCAGTCAAATTCTTTGCCTCTTTAATAAGGACATGTAGTTCTCCTCCTCCCTCAACCACCACCTTTTTTCCTGAGGAGAAGATGGACACGTTTATAAAATGAAGGCAAAGTGCATCAAACACGGTCAGAGTTTCTTGTCATAGTCTTACCTTTGATTTTCTCGGTTTTTGGCTTTGTAGGTGTGACATACTTCAAGGAGATCACCAACTCTCCTTTGTACTGACCAAACGCTGGAGCAGGCCCACCAGAGGGTGACTGTTTAAGAAAGGTACATGATATTTAGGACACAAACCCAAACAACAACAACACATACCGAGAAGCAGCCCTCAACACCAACACCTGACTGACACTGGATGGCTGCGAATGCAAATGTCCATATTTGTGCGTCGAAGGAAATTGCCATTAACATAGCAAACAATATTTACAAAAGGTTTCTTTGAATTAAGGTCAGTACTTATACAAAATTACGCAGATTAACAAATTATCCAATCTGTTTGAGGTTAGGAGAGTTTTCACATCATTTTTGAGTCCCTCTTAGCCTGGGTATAAAAAGTGAGTCTATGTGCATTTTGTCATACATGATTGTGCTTTTTTGGAGCACTTTTTGTTCTCTTGTCCATTTGACAACTCGCTGACCAAGTGTTGATTGCCAGACTTTTGTTTTCTCTGAAAAATGGTACTCCACATAATATAAAAAATGTTGCTAACAATATTTATAATAAATATGAATGAGTTGAACAGGTGCAGTTTTTGACTAGTGCTATGCAGCAATATTTTACGCATGGGTCCCCTTTTTGTTTGACAAGTTAACATGTATGCAAACAATGCAGGCTCTAAACCTTTAAGAAAAATAGGAGGAAGGAAAGACATTCAACACGTTTGTTGGATCATAAGGATAAACAAACACCTTTAAGTCCCCTCTGTTAAATCCATCAACAAGAGGTACCCTGTGGAGTTCCTAACCTCTATTAGACTGTTAGTAAACATAACATGGTACATCCCATGTTTACTAAGTATTTTATGCGTCTTTCATTCTGATCTACCTTCCCCATGAGAATCATGGTGTCCGTGTACGGGGAGTCGAGGTCTCGGGTGTCCAGAGCGATCTCCACCTCTCCGAGGAAGGCGTTGCGGCTGAAGCGACCATAATGCCAGACTGATATCAAGATGGAGCGAGTGAACAGCTGAGTGCGGCTGATAGAGTACTGTTAGTGGGGGAGGAGGAGGACAAGACGACAGGATTGATCAAAGGGCTGTCTCAATACTGAAACCTTATATCATTTTAATGCTCTAGTGCCGAGGGAGTTTTAAATGAATCATAGATTAAAGCAGAAGATGAATTCAGATCTTATCGGAAGCGCCATTAACCATCTTAAAATCTAAATAATTACCTTCTTCCTCTTCTACAGAGCAAATCTAAAAACAACCCAGTAATTTTCACAAATTGTTTCATCCAGCTGCTTCCCTTTTAGCAGTATTGTTTGTCACTGTATTTAAGCAGACTACATTGGACCAAAAATCAATATTTGACAACAGCTTTTCTTATCTTTAATGTCAATATCAATCTTATAGTCTCTGTAGGCGTGGTCATTATTTGCAGCAGGTATTGCATAAGGTCACGAATCAGGGAGTGTCATTAA
The DNA here is from genome assembly GCF_050575085.1 of Anarhichas minor. Taxonomy (NCBI): domain Eukaryota; kingdom Metazoa; phylum Chordata; class Actinopteri; order Perciformes; family Anarhichadidae; genus Anarhichas; species Anarhichas minor. The sequence continues at coordinate 4,826,954 of NW_027466474.1, read as the reverse complement.
GTCAACAGGATAAGGTCAACAGTTGCAGTAGAGTTAGAGACGTGCACGCTATAAACCATCACCTTCAGTGTTTCTTCGTAGACGGGGTTGACTGTGTTTCTCTTGATGCTGGTTTTCCTTTTGCTCTGGCGAGACTTGTCAGGGAGCAGATAACATTTGACGTAACTGAAACACAAAAACAGAACAACGCGACTGCTGGTTCTTTTGCCTTATTTGCTGACTAAATGCTATGAAAATATCTGTTGACATTCAATTTCCTGTGAAGCTCAAGTAATCACCTCTGGGGGCGAGTATCAAGACTTTTGTAAACACAGCAACTTCTTATCTGCACAGATCAAAGCTGTGTTAACATCACTGAGGAGTGTGTGTGTGTGTGTGTGTGTGTGTGTGTGTGTGCGCGGAGAACCACGCGTCTGTTTCAGAGCCACAATCTGCAAGCCAAAATTTTAGCAAACTGTGCTTCAAATGATGCGTTTCACCTCGTGGAGCTCCACATTACATCTATTTGAATATTTACGGGTGGGAAAGCTGCTTCGAGGCATTGCCGTAGGCCAGCCCGTGGCACTCCTTGATGAGGACTTGGAGGCTCTGGGTGTGTTCGTCGTAGCTCAAAGAGAAGATGAGGTCTCCGCTCACCTCCACGCTGTCAAAGTCTCCTGCTTCACTGTAAATGCTCATCAGGCTGCCCAGTGTGCTCTGGAGAAACATACATACACCTGACCTAAATAGATAAGCATCAACAACTCCTGTGTATGTTCCAAGATTCATTAATACCTAATATTAAGATAATGTTTGGATAGACACACTTTACAGGTTTATTGCTGCAGATCAGAAAAAAAACAAATTATAATTATATATATATATATATATATATATATATATATATATATATGTTTATGTCAATATCTGAATCCAGATTGGCCGCAGCTTTGCTTCCCCCTGTGCCTTTGGTAACTATAGAAACACTTTGGTAGACGCTATACATCAATTTCACACTTCCTGACTTGCTGCAGGATGTCCTGAGGTTATAGATGCTCGTTCAGATTATCTAACATTGGTTCCGTTCTGAGAGACATAATGAGCTGCTCTTCAAAAGAGCCTTTAGAGGACTAATGCGAGCTGTGAGAAATGTCAATACTTTACCTTTGAGCTATTCAGGCTGTAGGAGCTCGACGCGATCGTCCTTTTATGAAAGCTAACCAAGCTGTCAATATCTTCATCCTCCTCTCCGTCTTCCTGTGGCAACACAATAAACATGTAAAAGCCTGATCAAAGACACACAGTGGGATGTTTATCCTCAGTTTTTTGTTGTAAGAAAAAAATAAGGCTTGTGTTATTCAGAAAACCAACAACTTATTTTTAACAGAATTATAGTCAATTTAAAAAGCAGAAAACTGTTAAACTATTTAAAACCAACTGTAAATGCCAGGCTGTAGTGATATATCCTACAATCTGAGGATGGTCTTCATTTGGCAGTGACGTTCAACGAATAACAGGAAATAAACCACCACAGGAGAGGCAAAGATAGCATGCAAATAGCCTCAAAAGACCACAATTAAATGGAGCCACTAAACAGGTTTCGTTTTAGGCTTGACTGTCACTTTTTCTCTGCTCGGTTGCTGCTGGATAGCTAGATCTACGAAAACCGCCTCCTGAAGTATATCGTGGTGCTGGGGATGCTGAAAAATTTGAATTGAAGCAATTTTTTAAAAATGTAATAGCAGACGGATCAGTTGCGTGTTCCTACACTGAGGTTTCTTTATTATGGTGCAGAATGTAAAGAGAAAGAGACAAATGTTTTACTAATATGGCAAAACATTTCAGTTGATGGGAAAAATAAAAGAAATAACAGATTCATGACAAAACAGTTTATAAGTGTATGAAAAGCTAGATTCTTACCTGTATGTCGAGGCCCGGTACAGACTGGCTCCTGTTGCCCATCGAGGCCTCTGATTTGTCACGTACATCACGCAGATCCAGTGTCGATACATACTCTGTTATAAAACAGTCAGACCAGCAATTAAGCTGCGATACACACAATGTTTTTCATTTGGTTCTGGACGAAGAAAAACAACTGCACATGGTAATATCAGATGCTAACCAGGAGGTTTTGGGTCTCGTTTGATGCTCTTCTTGAAGAGTCTATCGACATCTGTCTCCGGGTTCGGGCTGACCGGTTTTACTTCTGGGGCCTGTAGTGACAGAGTCAGTCAGAACAAATTTTTTTTCTTTTTTTAAATGGTTTGACACAGAAACATGAACCTGTCACTTGAAAGAAGCATACGTCGTTAGCTTTCAAGTTGGCGCCGTCAACGCTAATGATACCTACTTTGACTGGAGCGGTCAGACTGGAAACAGTGGACCCTGCTGGGCTGGACGGAACGAAAGGGTTCCCTTTCCTGTGTGATGACACAAATCATTATTAATAACAGCTACAACATTTTACATTCAAATAGAAGTAAACTAACTTTTTCATCTCGTGTGTGTGACTCAGTGTCTACATGCGTCTCATCCCAATTACACTCTGGCAATTGGGACATTTCAGCAAATTTTGTCTGCAACCTGTGGGTTTTAGTAGAACCCGAATAAAGATGAACAGGACAGCACTTCAATTAAGTTATTTATTCATGCACGGAAGTTTCAGGCAGATGATTACTCAGCGTGCACGCAGGCAACAGTTTTTCAGCCAAGCCCAAAACGTCCATGCATGAGTAAATACCTTCATTGAAGTGCTGTCCTGTTCATGATTTGGGAGTTTATGCTTCTCAGGATATTCCACACTATCTACATAATGAAGCTGAATGTACTGATTTAATATTATTATTCTCAATTTTAACAGTGTAATCACCAACTATAGGGTCAGGTGAACAAGACAACACATCTCCCTTCACAAGATTTATTTAAAACTACATAAACAGCAATCTTTTTTTCACTGCAAAGTAAATAACTTATTCTTTAATGTTTATGTCTCCACTTTGACACTTTTGTACTATTTTAGTGGAAAGTAGGAAGTTTAGGCTTCAGGCCAACAAATCCAAATGTGTAGTAAAATTAAATTGTGAATATTCAACTTATTTATCTGATTGTTAAAAGGATTTTAACAAGGATTTACAATGCAGTTTGTAATTAAAAATGATCTATGATGAGCCTTAGACTGGACTACTCCAGTACACCGACCGGCTATGGGGAAGGAGGGACAAACACTACACATCCTGCCATTAAAGTGGGTCTTTGAAGTCAACGTGTAGTGTTTGGACGTTTCAGAATAAGTTTACCGTTGCTGCTCAGGGGTCACATGGCCAGACTCAGTGTCTGCTTTACTGCTAGTTATACTGTTCTTTTCCGCAGACTCCGAGTCGCTGCGTGTTGACTTTGACCAAACTTCCTCCTTTGATTCAAATGATTCCTTTGAAGCAATCGATCCTGAATTCTCGTTTGAATGACTGTAAATATGACAAGGTTGAAATGTTCTTAATGTGAAAATCCGTTAACATTTCTTAAACTGACGAGAAGAGTGACGACGCACCCTTTGTGATCCGTTATCTGATTCTTCTGTCTGACCCGTGGCACAGGAATCGGAGGATCTGGGTTCATTTCAGTACTTCTCAACAGTGTTTCTCCCGTTGTCTCACGCTTCTTCCCTATAACACAGAACAAAAGTTAAATCGCACACCAGTTAAACAAAATGCAATCATGTTACTGCAGTTTTTAACATTTCTCTCCTCCTACTGTTGGACTGAGACAACATTCCAGTGACTGTGGGCATTTCATTTGGCTCCGGCTGAGCGCTGTTTACATTCCCGGTTGAACAGTCGATACCCACTTCCTCTTCCTGCACTCACCCTGAGCTTTCATTTTCAGGGAGGCTCTCATGAGGTCGTGTACAGGCATCAGGGAGAAACGGTTGATCCTTTGATCGTAGAACCAGTCACCGGTCCTCTTCTTTAGATCCCTAGAATCCAACACAAATACTTATTTTAAAAAGGTGTAAATTGAACAGAATTTACACTCATTCATCGGTTAATTAGATATACATCCATTACAGTCAGGAGCACGTGCTACAGTTGGCAATTGTGAGAAATGTTGGCACTTTTTAAATGTTTGTTGACCGATAACACAAACTTAAGATTATAAATATAAGCACAATTTATGTGTGACTTTTACATATTCACGAGGCATGGATGGGCTCGGAGCTTTTCAGGATTTGTTGACAATCTGAACAATATAAACCCTAAAGACAAACTGATTGTATCCAGACACAATTATTCTGGCAAGTTAAAGGATAAACAAAACAATCCCTTACGACTCTTTGGCACACACGTTGCACCGCCAGGATCCGTCGGGGAGGACTGTTCGGCACTTGCTGCACACATGGTGATTGCAAATCTTACACCGGCTGGAGAAAACAGTCAGTCGACTCAGAGGCTGCTGGCATCTGCCACAACTACGGTCACTGTATCGTCCACTGCCACGTTTGGCCCCTTTCCTCTTCACATCCAGCAACTCTGTCTTCAAACTCCTGAGACACAACACAAATATTAAAGAAGAGGGGAAGTTGTCCTTTGAGAAACTTCTTGAGTTGTCTAGTGTCTATAAGTTATTTTAAATATTGTAACATGTTTTACATTTATACATTTCTCTGTAATACAATAAAACATTTTTGATTTGTATGTTTTATAGTCGATACAACTTGTTGAATAATCGATTAACAGAAATATTTTATTAACTTTTATCATGTAGGTAAAAATTCACTGGTTTCAACATCTGTTCCGGTTCCAAATCTGAAAATGTGTCTCATTTGAAAATATATTATTAAGAGGAAGTGCTCTGTTCTCACCGCACACGCTGCTCCTCAGCCTGTCTCAGCTCCTCGTCCCGTTGCAGCACCTCCAGGATCAGCTCCCGCTCAGAGTCGGACAGGAAGCCCAGGTTGATCATGTCAGCGGCCTCGGGCATCGTGCCTTCAACCATAAACCCTCAGCGTAGCTTAACTGGCTCAGCTCAGTGGTATCGAGGAGATCTCCTATAGACGAAACATATCCTCAGGAATAAACTCTCCACTGTTTTACTACTGGAGAGGCTGTTTTAAGAAGAGTAAAAAGCAGTAAAACGAGGAACTTGATGAAGATACAGACGGGCAGAAACAGCTGTGTGGTCCTCATCAAATGACTAATAAGCGTAGAGTGAAGCCTCAGTACAGCAACTTTGTGATGGATAGTTTTGGAGTACAAGAGTTGTAGCCTCCTTCTTGTATTTAAAAACACTTATGTCCATCTGTCAAAAAAGGATTTCCCATGGGAATCTAGAGAACTAGTAAGCCAACAGAGACCGACTCTGAGGCATGTTTTCCATTTTCAAGGACAGGAATTACAGCAAACTACTGGCCTCATCCAGTGTTCCAAAAAATATAGATGACTCAAAGGAACCAGGATGCTAGAGGATTAAAAACTTCCCACAGAAAGCCTCTGCCCGGGTGAAAGTTTGTTTTATGAGAGACAGGCAAAACAACATGAACTTAGCTACTGTGAAGGGTTCCCACCCTCTAAGGATACAGAGATCTGGGTGGAGTTCAGTAACTTCACAATTTGTTTAATCCCAATTTTATCACCCGTCATCATGGATGTATTACTTAACAGGCCAACCTGGCACAGGTCCAGGGGCCCAAAATTGTCAGAGACCCCCCCTGACCACCTAAAAAATGTCAGCCAAAGAGACACGAATCAACCAGGAAGAGACTCAAAATGACCACAAAGCAACATAAAACGACACACAAAGTCCACAAAGAGACCAACGCAACTACTAAGAGATGCAAAACAGCTGCAAAGAGACTCACGACTATAGGAAAACAACCATAAAGAGACACAATATGACACAAAACAACATAAAAACAACTAGCGGTTGTAACGTCTGTGTGTCTTGCACCATGTAGGAGAGGAGATGGGGCCTTTTGAATATCTGTGACCATGCAGAGGCCCATTGTCTCATAATCCGCCATGTCTGTCAGGCTCCCTTCAGAAACGTTATGCTCCATTTGAAGTGGGTCAAAAGAGGGGAGGAAATTGTGCCTGTTAAGTACAGAACAAGTGGGGAAAGCTGGAAGTCAAAATTGCTTTTAAAACTTTTTCCTCATTGTTTGAATGCCTGAAGCCAACTAACTGTAGCAGAAGTTCAATAATACCTGTAAGGCAACTTGATAAGGTAAAACTTAACCTTCAAGGAAATGGCGCATATGCGTCTGCACCAAATGACAGAGAGTGCACGAACTGGAAACATCCTTTACAAACACGAAACAATGGATAATAGGGAAGGAATTTGTTTAAAACAAACATTGAGACATGTTTAAAAAAAAAAATGCAAATGTCATTGACAGAATGGATTTAACAAACGTGAAAAACAATGCGCGTCTTGTTCTTGTAGCTCAACAAAAGTGCGACAAACTGTTAAAATTCAGCTGCAAACGGCTGCGACTCCAACAGTGGAACGTTTAAAGCGTTATGTTACCAACTGAAAATCACACTAACGCTAATGTTACTCCACAATAACGTCATGGTGTCTTTATTAAACCGTTTGCTTTTATCCGATTGTGAAGGATGACGATTTTGGGAAGAAACGATTTGATTATTTTACCACATGGATAAGTCTGAAATCGGCTGTTGATTAAAAGAAAAGTAGATCTACGCAATATAAATAAAATGACCCACCTGTTAAACGTCGACTTCACCACCGCTACACGGATTGCGTCACTACGGGCGACAGCGAGATATTCCTGACAGAAAACACAACAAAAAGGGTTAAAAGTAGCAGAGGAGCTAACAGTGCATTTAAGATTATTACATTTCCGTGTGTCCATAAACTGCTTCACTCACTTTCCTCGTTGGCTGTGAGCACATGCAAGACCTGACTTTTCCACTTCGTCTTCTCCTTCTTGCCTCCCGTCTCCAAAAAAGTGTTGACTTTTTGCGCGCGCTCGAGGAGTCCCGAGTACCGGAAGATAAGGAAAGTTTGCAGCCGAGAGGCAGGAGCGCCTCTCCACATTTTCCATGACAGGTGCATTTCCTTGAGCCGTGTTCACCACAGGAGGGCTGCACGTGGAACATGTGACCCATTGAAACAGTCCATTAATTTTTATTAACGTGACCGGTAACAGTTTCAGGAAAGTGCAAGCTTTTTACTTTTGAAGAAAAAAAAAAAAAGAAGTTAAGTGAGAAAGGCAACAAGTAAACAAAGAATGAGCCATTTATTGCTGTTGAGAAAATAATGCACTGCAGATGGTGTGCCTGCATAAACACTATTATCACTATTATCAAGGCGTATGCAAAGTGATGGTGGAACACATTGTTAAGCAAATAATTACCCGGCCTATAAATAGTTTTAAAGTCTCACCCAGACTTAAAACAAATCTCTGGTATCTAAGAGGTCTGTGTGAGATATTATTTCTCTCAAAAATGAATTAATAACCTCCTAGGGTCTCTTGTCCCCATTGTAAATATAATCTTATTTAAGCAGGAGAGTCTTTGTTGATTTAAATATAAATATTCATGTCTGAAACACACTGCTTTTAATCCCAACAAATTAAATGTGCACAACCAGGTGCCTCCATTAATTTACAGAGATGAGCCTGGACACTTCTGCTGACTTTGTATTTCATTGATTAATACAGCAACTCATTGAGGCCATCACTCACTAAGAAAATCCAACTGTGTCTGTTGAATATGGCTCTTTTGGCAAGTTGTGCAAAGACACATTTTGTACTTTTCACCCCGTTACCCCAAAAACAACATCAGCCGTCTTCGTAACATGTTGGTCCACCACAACCAGAGCAGCTCCAGTGCTTTCTACTGGAGGGATGAACACCAGTCATCCAGAAGACGTTCCCTTATTTGGCTCCAAAATCTCCCATCGCTGTTCAATTGGGGTCAGACCTGCTGACTGCGAAGGGCATATCATAGGATTCACATCATTTCCATGCTTATGAAACCATTCAGTAACTCCCAGGTATGTAAGCAAAAGGCACTCCGTCTCTCCACTCATGCAGTTTTTTCCCCTTCAATTTGTCACCTGGTTACAGCTCACGAGTCATGTAGGATGGATTAAATTGGCTGCTGCCTTCTGAGTGAGTATAACACGACAATGAGGTGCCCTTGAGTAAATCACCTCAACCCACCACTGTTATCCGGTGGCCGACAGATAAGGCTGTGGTTGTGGTACAGCTTGGCAGCTTCCAGATGGGATTATATATGCAAGGCGTTTCTTAAAAAAACAGAAAAATAGCATTTGTGCTCAGCGGACCTGCCCTGGATAAATAAAGGTTTATAAAAACACAGCAGCAGCTGATTTCACTAACAACAAAGTTTCCTATTTCTTCTCTGGAGAGCAGCACATTAGAATCATGAACGCACTAAACATTTGTGTTGATCTCCTCAGCTCAGGGTGGCCTGCACTCTAAGTCCAGCACCATGTGGTGAACATGAGGTGCGTACGACTTCACATGTTCTATGTGCCGGTTGTTTGTTATCCACCGTGCACCAGTGGTGTCCTCTAAAAGAGAGGCGATGCGGTCTGCTGTGTCATCAGCCCAGGCCTGCCACGCCTCTCCGGCAGCTTTCTTCCCAGAAGTCCTGTGGGTGGCGTCGCCCATCGCTGACGTAACGTTCTGGTGAATGTGCAAAACGCCACCGGTTGTTCTCCTCAGCAGTCGACAGGCAACAGGCCAGCCGTCCTCAGAGCTCGGTATGAGACCCAGGTTCACTCGGTCAGCGATGTCACACAGCTGGAGCTAAACAATACAAATAAAAAGCTCTTTAGCTCTTTTATACTAAATTATTTTCCAAAAAAAATGTGTATAGATTTGTGTCATTATTTTTCATTCTTGTAATAAAGCTGATTTGATTTTTATAGCTACAGTCAGAGCACAAAATATTGATGATGATAATGATTTGAGCTATTCAGGAGGAGATGCAGATCAAACGATGGCCGATGGGATTTTAAAACCAAGATACTTGTACTGTGCAACATTTCATGACATAACATCTGACTTAAAGGGCTACCAGAGGTTTGAACTACGAGATATAGTTGGAATCAGATTTAAGTATAAAAAAAATCACATATAAAGAATATTCCTCAAACTGAATTGAAAGGTAACAAGTGTGATGTCAAAAATATATCAAATATATTCATGTGTATAATATTGTGTTGATGTTGACAGAATTGTGTATCAAAATATCACAATATTTTTCCACAGATAATCTATTAATGACAACAGTGATAGACAAACTAATATTTGATTTTCCTTATTTTATTATTGTGATATTACCTCATCAATACCACTAATATCTGAGTGAACCTCACTTAGATCTCCGTTGAAGACAACACAGAGATGCGATCTATTAATACTAAGCTAATATTGTAACTTATCCACGTCACATAATCAGTATGGGACACATATGGAAACATTACTTGTCGGTTGTCTCCGTGGTGAACGGTGCAGCGGTCAGACACCCCGTTTGCCTCGAGGTTGTTTTGCAAAGCTTGAACTGCGTCAGGGTTCCACTCACAGGCGTGAACACGACTGGCCCCCGCGTGGACCAGATATGGGAGAGTGAAGTATCCAATACCTAACACAAGATACAGCTCTGATACTTAATAATTCAAATTATGTTTAATTACCACTGAAGAGTACAAGCGTTGGACACAAGCAAAGTAACATGATGGGGCAGGAAATCCACCTGGAACCTGGACTAAAGACGAAATCCACCAGAGAAATCCAATGAAACATCTAGGATTGTGCATTTTATCATTTCTCCTTTGTTGATAATTAAGTTAAAAGAGAATTATTCATCAATGTCAAAACCTTGTCACACATTGTCAGTTATCCCACCTGCATACAGATCCACCACAGTCTCCCCTCTGCAGTCAAATCCAGCCACCCGGAGCTTCTCCGTTATGTTTCCAGCTGAGAACATGCATCGGGTGACATCAAACTCATAACTGAAACAAAAAGGTGAAGAAATCAAAAGTTAAGACGTGTTTCAGTCATGGTCACATTTTTCATTCATGTGCCCAAATGTTTCATGTTGCAAATCAACAGCAAACGAATGACTAATTGATTAGGACTGAGACTTACCTAATCCTATTGTCCACATGTTTGACCCAGCTGTGCTCTCCGAACAGCATCGTCACCACAGGAGACCGAAAACCGTCTGTGGATATTCGACTCATCTTTGCCAGCCGCTTTGCCCCCAGGCCTCTGGCCACCGCACTCCATATCTGTTGATCTAAAAAAAGAAAAGTCAAAAGCGATCAATAAATCTCCTTGTGATTTTTTTTTTTGTCCACATATTACTACAGAAAAGTGAGGATGAGTTTGAGAACAGTACCCATCTTCTTCCAGAGTGGCAGAGAGAAGCAGTTGTCTCCCAGCAGGAGGAGGTCTCCATGCCTCTGGAAGCTGCGAGGGAGGTCCCCCCTCAGCTCCTCTGTCCATCCTTCACCGTGAGATTCCAACACCTCCTGGAGGATTTTCTCTAGTTTATTGCCACTTGTTCTTCCTCTCTTCGTCTTTGACTGCTGCAGGTGGGACTGTGGTGTAAACAGGACAGACAACAGGAGATACATAGAAATACTTTAAAGCTGTACTATAGTACTATCTGTTACTTAGTGTATTCCAGTGAAGCTCAGCTTAATCACCTGACTCCAAACTACTTCACAAGCACCATCTGAAACCACTGTGGCTCTGAGAGAGAGCAGATCAAGTTGTGGCAGACAGGATGCGGAAATGGGCAAGAGGACTGTCTCATCAGAGTCTTTCAGTAAAGATAAACTCAGATCAAGAGCCCCTTTGGACTGTAGACATCTCCTGTAAAAGGTTCAACCGTCATATAAGATTATAATCTTATTATTTGAAATAAAAAATATTATTAAAATTACTACAGACAGCCACAGAAAACATTTTTTTCAGTCCACATTGCTCTTGGTTCCCATCAGTGTATCTGGTTCCCATGCTAACTGCTAGCTAACCTAGTTTAAGCAGCTAAGCTATATGACTGATTACCTGAACTGCTGTGCATGACACTGCGACACGCGAAGGCAAGGCACACCATCCATTTACAAGCACGCAAACATATCTCCAGTATTTATGTATGACGGTTAAAACTCGATAATTTAGCCTGCAACGAAATTAAAGATACCGGAACAGGTGTTATGTCAAAACCAGTTCCCTCTTCGAATAGTGCCTCCCTTCAGTTAAAGCCATAGCGCCGTCGGTCGTTGCGGTTATGGATAAGGGCTGATAGAGGTTTAGGTGGGAGGGGGGGGGTGGGAGACACATATCGACTGGGTAACAGTATTTAACACAACACCTGTTACTGTTCAATCAACGCGTGTTGCTAGTCGGACTATTTTTTAGGATGGACGTTTCAAATTACAAAAGCTTTATTGTAAACATTGACGGATAGCGCAAACTCTTTAGCTTGCTTACGTCTGAATTTAAAACGCCACCATTCTACGTCCCTTTGACGCCGAAGAGGAGCAATTTCTGAGTAAAAGATGATGAATATATTTCATTTTTGTTAGAGAACGTCATGAATAGGGCAGTAGCAGTTTGGACAAAGTGGCTCGTGGATGTCGATAGATGGAGACAAACGGCTCAAAACCCAGGAGGGTGCGTAAACTTACGCTAACTACGTTACATAGTAGCGAGACAGAGAAAAGTAACGTTGATATACGGTTAATAAAAAGGTGACCCGTCGTCATCTACACGTATCATTCTTTTTTTTTGCGAGACATTTCATTTAAGGGTCACTCTTGGGATTGTTAAGGTTGTTACACTTCCATAACGTTGGTTGTACTTAAGGGAGACACTTTTTAAATAAAGAATAGTCAAAATGGATGTAACAGAGGCCAACATATCCTGACATTTAGTCCAAAAGTTATAACGTTAAATTAGATCAAATACTTGCACTTTTTGTAGTGATTTCAAGTCGTATTTGAAATTGTTTCATACAAGCATCATGCTAGTACACTATATGTTCTCTGTAATACTGGATGCATTTTTGTCTTTCTTCATTAGTGGTATTGTAGGTGGTATGGAAAGTCTTTCATATATTAAACCATTTTCCTTCTTAGGGGGTTAAAGTTATGTGCACCTTTATTTATATTTTATGTTAATTAGTAATTTATATTTGCACTCTTTTCTACTTTGTACTGCAACTGCTGCACGATAATTTCCCTCTGGATGTATAAAGTTCTATCTTATTTCCTCTTATAGTGTCTATCTGCTGCACATTCGATCAGCAACGCTACCTTTTAGCTTTCCTGCTTGTAGGATTTAACTAGCTCTACCTCGTCCTCCCTGATCTCTACTTATGTAATGAAAAGTGGCACCACATTTTACAATTCTGACTTTTAGCAGTCTGCAGTCACGAGTACATTTGAACCTGAGTTGGCAGGTTGGTCAGAGGAGCGTCTGACAGGTCTTCTATTAATAATGTTCTCCTCTGGAGTAGACCAAAAACAGCATAGGTCCTGAGTAACGGAGACGTGCAGTAGCTTTTCTTACCTCTGGTCCATAACTTCATGACACACTGAGGGATGTTTAGTGCACTCTCCGGGTCATTTGTGGTCCAGCCTTTCCCTGCGTCAGCTGTCCTCTGGCCTCTGTGTAGCCACAGGGAGGGTAGATCGGATAACTGAGCTGAGCAAATATTTAACAATGATAATATCACTTTTAATGTCTTTAAGGAAACTTAGCAGAGGCTATTATACTGCTCGTCAGTGTAAATATAGTTTTTGTAGCCAAGAACGCATAACTACACAGACTTTAAATTATAATGTCATGCAGAGTTTACAGTTACAAAGAATCAAAGAGGCTGAGATAAATACTGATTCTTTGGTGACTGTGGCTTCTGAATGAGACAAAACAAAAGGGACTGTTTAAGAATATATATCAACAATATAAGATCAGTAATAATAACCCTTTTTAGGCCTGTAGCAGTAACCAATTTTCTTGGACGATATATTGTCACAGAATATAATTGTAAGAAATTATATATTGTCATTTTATTTAATGATAATATAATGGCATGAAAAGGCAAGAACACCCTTTAAAAGAGCAATGGACTTTTGATTCTTAAGAATATCAAGACATTTGAAAAAGAAAAAGAAAATATATAAAAAATGTCTAAATTAATGAAATATAACAACACAACCACACTATCAGGCTCTGTAACAATATGTGCAATGTTGGTCCCCAAGTCGTAGTGTTTGGGAAAACCGTGCTGTTTATTGTGACAACATGTTGACTAAAATGTTTGACATTCTTAAGTTACAAACATGTAAACATAACAAGCAATATCGAGGTCAGCAAAAAGGATTGAGGTCATGTCGATATATCGTACGATAAGTCGATGTATTCATTATTGTGACAGGCATAACCTTCTTTTAAATGATCGTATCAACTGAGAAATATGTATTAACTGGAAGAAACTTCTCTGGCTACTTTTGACAAAAAAAACACTTTTTTTTAAAGGGCTTTGTGTACATTTTTATATCAATTCATATTTTAAGTTTTAACCCATGGCTTTTTACAAACATATCATAATGTTATCATCATTAATAATATTAAAGATAAAAATGTTGGGCAAGTAAATATTTTATATGAGAGTTGCACATCTTTTGCCAAAATTGTTTTGTCTTTCTTATTTATTAAAGGCTTCCATTTGTAAATACTTGTTAACCACACCTGATGAAATGTCTCCTTTCTTTAATTTGACTACACATGTGTGTATTATTGACACATGAACACAGAACAAACAAACTGTAGAAACAATCAGCAATTTGCATTAAAAAACACTTCTGATCTGAATATCTGAATTTTTTTCTTCACTTTTTAATATGTTTTCATGCTTTCGTCTGTAGATGACAAGTGTTTCACACACGGAAACTTGTTCTAAACAATTCAGAAGTGAAAATGCCATTTTAGCTTAGTTTCAAATCAGAATTAGCTCTTATGTTTTAACATTATTGCAAGGAATATGAGGAACATTTTTGGGAAAGAATATCCAAAACTGTCTTTGCTGAGATCAACAAATTACTACAAATAGACTACTCTGTTGTGTTTTGAAAATACACTATATTAGTTTAGTTTTATTTTGACATGGAGAAACATGTTAACAAAAATATACAAATATAAAAAACACAACACTATATTCAAAACAAAGAATACAGATTAAATTAAGCTCAATGCTGGATATGAAAAACAATAAATATGTTATCCATGAAATTGAAAGTGAACACATCTTTTATGGTTTCAGTGAAAAGTAAAATGCTCTGAGGAGCTCTGCAGTGTTTACTTTCTGCTCTCTGGAGCCATGAAGCAACACCTGAGGGATTAATGCATCTGGTGTCTTTAACGAATTATCTTCATGAATACACTCCCTCACAGTGATCTCCCTCGGGTAATACCACAGGCGAGCGCTTCAGCATATTAATGTGATCCATGCAGGACCTTCATCTGTGTCCTTTGTTCCTTCCAGTTCTACCTGTCCTGCCCCTTTAAGATTAGACATTTCAATCTAGGCGTGTTTCCTCCTGCCATTGACTAAAACCGAGAGCTGGCATCCTGCGGGGAGAAGAAAAAAATAAAGCATCAAACAGCTTTACATGTTTGCGTCCAAACAGGCGGTTATTTCTTATTCCTGAAGGATTTTTATTTGTGTTATTAATGAAGGCAGACGGACACCTTCCAGCAGCATGGCCACAGTCTAATGTCTGTGAACGCCTGAACGATCATTTATGAATTTTTTCGAGATGATATGAAAGTCAATCGGTCAAGGTCCGTGCTCCCAATGCAACAGCCGCGGCTGGATTTTCTAGTTTCTGGTGGGAAACATATGACACAAGCATTTGGATGGTTTTTTAATTAATATATATTTTTTATTAAATGTTAATAGTGGCTGGTGAGAGGACTGAGATTGTCGGTGTTTCAAGCAGCGTGGGAGCTTCGCTGTGGGAATGACATGCTGCAGTGAAGACGGGAAACTGGAAATAATAATGGATTAGAAAACAATGATGTGACTGCGACACTTTGAACCAAAATGAAATGCTTTACGGCCAACGCCTCGTGCAGAAATCTGTAATATCACTGAGTAAGTCGTCTGTTTTGTTTTTCTGGACTGTGTCACGTTGACTGAACGGTATTTGTGAGACGCATCATCTTTATTGTGGGAATCGTTTCACAGTACAACAAGCTGACATCCACCCAAAGAAGGACACCATGTCGGCGGTGATGATAGCGCGAAAGGTGCGAAAATGGGAGAAGCTTCCGGGGAAAAACACCTTCTGCTGCGACGGACGGGTGATGATGGCCCGACAGAAGGGAGTCTTCTACCTGACGCTGCTCCTCATCATGGGGACCTGCGCGCTCTTCTTCGCTTTCGAGTAAGCCACTCACTCCTAATGACATTATGAATTATGATTTGCTCCACAAAGAGCTCACAAGGCACTTTGAGGCTGCCTCTTCCCAATCCCCTACAATTCCCAATGTTTCTATAGCAGCTGGCAGTATGTTGTAGTGCGTAAACCTTATCCAACTTTAAAGCTGCAACTATCAGTCGATAAATCAATAAGTTGATTGACAGAAATCATTCATTTTTTGAGAAAGAATATAAAAAAATCTCTGATTACAGCTTTTCACGTGTGAATGTTTTCTGATTTCCTTTGTCCTTCTGAGATAATAAACAAAATATATTTGGGACAAAAATAAAACAAGACGTCACCTGGGGCTCTGGGAACTTGTGATGGCTGTTTTTCAACATTGTGTTGACCAAACGATTAGTAATTTAATCATAGTAATGTAGATTAATCATGGTATTTTTGGTAGCTGCAACTAAAAATTATTTAAAAATAATCTCCTTTCCCAAAACACAAGGTGGTGCATTGAAAGTCCTTGTTTTAGTGTCGTACATTTAATAAGCTTGAACAAGCAAATATTTGGTATTTTTGTATGAAAAAAATAATGAAAGTCTCATCTCAGTAATTTCTGTTTGTATATATTTGATAGGCAATAGTTTTTAAATGAGTATTGGACATTTTGAAGCTTCTAAAATGTACTTGAATGCGATTCGTTGGATCAGTGTCTTATCTGGACTCAACCTTGGTCCATGGACCACCAGTTCTACCAGGTGAGCTACCTGAGTAGCCCCATACCTTCATTTGTAACAAGCTAGAATTTCTGTCTCGATAAGCTCCTAGACACACTGTGGATCCATTTTGGCTCAAAATCCAGTCCATGACAGAGAGAAGGTTAATGATCGACCACATACTCAGGTGTTCAATATTTAATAGCCCTGTAGCTGTTCAGCTGTTCCTCTGGCCCTTTCCTCTGGTCCGGAAAGCTGCCTTTTTTTTGTTGTCTCTGCGTTTCTGTCTCAAACCACTACTCGCACAGACCCAGTGGACTCATTAGCGGTGTGCGAACACTGGCTCGGATGCAGCTTGTGAACCCAAGTCCTATCAGCTAAAGCTGCACAGAGATTGTTTTTTTACAGTGAACACGAGTTTGAATGACGATCGTAAAGCAGTGCTGCTTCTCATATTCATTTACATTAACTTTCTGTCCCACTTGTTTCCTCATTCTTCTCTCTTTTCTCGCCAGTTTTAACTGTCAAATCGGGAACAATGATTTAGCTCGGTAACACAGTAACCCCTCTTGACTGTGGGCGTGTATGTGTATCGGGCCAAATGGATTTGCAGCATATCGGAGAAGAGAAGCAGCTTCTCTCATATAGTGGCTGGCCCTTCCCATCTCTGTCTGCTCTGCACTTTAATGGCCTCCTGCTTTCATTTTGAGTCCGGACAGAAAGAGCTGTTGTCCGGCTCGCAGCAAAGAGAGAGAGAGATGGTACTTCTCGCACTGAACATCCAGAGCCCAGAGGAGGCATTGCGGTGACTAATGGCTGGAGGGTTGTTAGTATGATATGTTCATATTACAGTTGAACATCATTATCTCTCACGGGGGGCTGGATATTAACGCAGAGATTCGGCCCAGACAACATGGGGGTGATTTTCCAACTCGTCATTACACGGCATGTTCATACGTATGCGATTGAAACCTCTGACAGAGTAATAGCCCTCTGCACAAGACTCTGAGGTTTAATGCATTCTCAAACTGCCCATTGGCAGCTATGTTTAATAGATGCCCCACTTCAGAATGAATTCTAATCACTCTGGTGACTTTTCATCTAGCGCCACCATCTGTCAAAATAGCTGCTTTGGTTTATGGCTAAATACCTGCAAACCTAATGACGTTCCCATCAGCTCTACTTTGTTGTTTCACTCATCTTGTGCTAAAGATGAGGGAAACAATCGGTTATCAAAATCGTAACCAGTCAGTAAATGGACTAATAACAGCTCCAGCTCATATGGTTTATGATATCATTACTGTTTCAAAACCCCATGCAGAGGCCATAATTGATTTAAAAAAAAAAAATCAATTTGTAAAAGGGCTTGGCATTGATTTAAAAACGGTACGAGTCTTACTGCAGAAAATATGCAGGGCTCTGCATCGTTCTAAGCTCATTTTAAGAAACACAGCTTTTTGTCTGGGTTCATTCTGATGCACTTAGCTGCAGTTCATCATTCTGACATCACATACTCTCTTTGTAGCGTAGTTTCCTTGTTTTGGAGGATTCGTCCCTCACATGCTGGCTTTAAAGTTGCACTGTGAGCTGCAGGGGGGCATTGGTGGGAGAACAGAGAGGGCAGGGTTGGCTCACGTCCAACACCAGCCGTGCAGACATCTCACTTTTATCACCAGCCATCGGCACCCTCGTGCAGGGAGACCTCTCTGTGCTTTAATTTGTACTAAATTGTGGAAACAAGCAGCCGAATACACAAATGGAAAGACCCATTAGGAATGACTAAACAAATTATTCAGGGACGATGTGGGCCCGGCCTGTTTTTCCCTTTACTGGCAGAATTCATTTTAGGATGGTGTGTCCTTACCCTGTTGGCTTTCTGCCCATTTAATATCCACTGATCTCATTTTAAAATAGGATTTTACATATTTATATTTGATCTATGCTAGGTAATAGGCAAAAGACTTCCTCACAGTTTGATGCTCACTGGTTTGTATGTTGTATGTGTGAACGTGGTTTGTGTGCATGTTGATCGCCACCTATGGAGCTTGGATGAAGGAACAAGAAACTGGAACACAAGGACGGCGTGTCATCTGTCCGTCCACTCCAGGACGCTGGGCTCCGGGGCCAGGGAAGCATATGTGCATGTAATGAGACTGAGTCATTCTCTTTGCCTACGCGTTCGTACTCTCTCTACATCCTTGCATGTGTTACGTTCAGTATGTCCGGCTGAGACACCCGTGAGCTAGTCAGCCTCATAAAACGTTAAGATGTATTCAGCTGAAGTGCAGAGCGAGCGGCTGCATTCGGAGGAGATCTTGTAACCGACTCCTGAGTCTCCCTCAGCATCTAACCCCACCCTGTCTCCCCGTTAGCCAATCGGAAAACGGTTGCCAGGCCCTTGCTTAATGAGCAATAACATGATTTACGCCCTATTCAGAGTACATGCGCCATTTACAGTAACCGGGATCTACAGGCTTTGTTTGCTGGATGCTCTGGCAGGATGAGAGGGCTGCTTTTCTATGGAGGGTGAAGTGATAGTTTTGGCCGCATCCTGTGCAATACAGTGATGCTTTACATGTTTCCTCACTTAGTCTTCATCTATTTAGCTTGAAATAGATGCTCTTAAAGGAAATGTACAGAGATGACTGCATCTTTAATCATGCTGTTAAATCACCAGTATTGTTTTTCATGTAGATGAAATCAAATCATCAGATTTGTCATTATTCTTCATTTCACTCAGTGAATATTCTATGACGCAACATCTGTAATCCTGGCTTTAATCCTGGTAAAAGGACCTTGATCCTGGCTCTCATAGTCATCTCTCTCTCATATGGTGGTTTAGTGTTGCATAACAAGGAAGACTGATTTAAACTGGACAATAGATTGCACCCTACGGAGCTTTAGTGTAGCTTCTTTTTTTTTTAATTCTCTTACATATTGCATTAGGATTCCAAAGACTTTTCCTCGTCAGATATTTATGGTACAATTAGAGCCTCCTCATGTTATACCATTACATTCGAGTCAAAGAATTAAGTGTTACATTTTCTGAAAAGAAAAAATACCTGAAAGGTTGTCTTAACACTTACTGCTGTTCTGAAGATATTGCCAGATTCCTCAAATACTCTTTAAACCATCTGGATGAATCTCTTGCACACTAAAATAGATGTTTAAGTGAAAGTACCAGGTTAAGGTGGAGCTTATTTTAAGTACTTTATCTAGAGTTTGGTAGTTTAGTCCAGTGGTTCCCAACCAAGGGATCGGCCCCCGCCAAAAGGTCAGAAGATAAATCTGAAGGCCCTCTCAGGCACAACACAATTTGCCTTGCGCTCCCCACTGGGTTCAGAGCACATCTGACAAGGTGTTTGGGGAAGTCGCAGAGGACAGAGCTTTTCAAAATTTCCAGAGGGACTACGTCATTTTGCTGTAGCCAGCAACGAAGATGCATCCATCCAGTGCCAGGAAGCATGTGATGTTAGCCAGTAATGACATCTCTCATTGCGCAAAGGGACATTTGTCAGTTCTGGCTTCCTGGTTTTGGAAATACAGTACAATACAAGTACAGTGGTTAGTCAGTACATACAAAATACAGTACAGTAAATCAAAACAGACCTTAAGGATTCTGGAAATACCTTCAGAACAGGGTTATACGTATTCTTCAGAAAAAGGATGCTAGGCTCTGTGACTCAAATGTAATGTTAGAGGGACAAACTGGAGAGGCACATCTGTGGAAAAGA
This sequence comes from Anarhichas minor, assembly GCF_050575085.1. NCBI lineage: Eukaryota > Metazoa > Chordata > Actinopteri > Perciformes > Anarhichadidae > Anarhichas > Anarhichas minor. Next base: position 4,807,084 of record NW_027466474.1, on the reverse strand, counting down.
GCAAAAGTTGTCAAATTCCCCTTCTACTCAGAATATTTACCAAGTTGGGTAATAGCGTGGTTTGGTTACTGTTTTGAGGAAGAGGGCAAGTAGAGTTTGTGAGCTTTTGTTTAGCAGCGCTCTAGAAACAGGCAGAGTCATAGTCTACAGATGTTTATGTGACATAGAGCTGTTCCTGAGGCCCACTGTGGATCTGTCTGCACAGCAAGTGCATACTTATTTGTACTACTATGAGTCATTCGGCTCTGCTACAGCTTACAACTGTTAAATATCAATAAAGGGAGGGCTTGAAATGTTCCACAAAGGTAAAATGTCATGAGTCCCTGTGGCGGGACACGGCGACGTATTAATCCTGGGTTCAGTGGTTTTAATGCTGAGAAGTTAAAGTGATATTAATTCTCCTTACTTCCTCTCATCTTTGAGCTTGTGTCGTACTGAGTTAAGAGGAGAAATCCTCGGGATCAAAGTCTGCAGTAGACGCACCCTAATGCATCTTATGCCACACACACACACACACACACACACACACACACGAGAAAGTGAACATTACACTTGCTATGCAGAATCTGCAGTACTGAATCTCTTTCTATTATGTAATATTTCTCTATTAATGTGATTATTGTAATTTATGACCAGCTGATTGCAGGTTTTGTCAGCTAATGGAGTCCCATTATTAAACTATAAAACATATATTTTCAATATACATAAACATCAGGGCCTAATGGCCACTCCTTTAATGATAATATGACACTTGTGTAGGAGTATTACATACGGCAGAAACACTTCATTTGCATAAGTCTGGTAGACTGAATTGTAATGTTTTGGATCCAGCCTAAAAAAAAACATTACAGTCGACATATCATCTCATCTTCTTGTCAAAAACTGGCGTTTCATTACCCACAATGCATTTTGACTGAAGACAAATTGGTATACAATTTGGTTGTGTTGTGCTAGTAGCAGCTAATGTAGCTTCTAGTCTTTAGTTTCAAGCAATGAGGATCGGGCTACAGAGGTCTGATGAGCTCTCTTCTTCATAACTCCACACCCCCAGATGTTATGCTGCTTTCCAAATCTGATGTTGACACTTTTAGTACGTACTGCATATTGCACTACATATCGTTTTATTCGGGATGAATATGATTAGGACATACTACTTTGTCATGACTTAGTGCTTTGAACTGTCATCTGGCTTTGTGGCTTCTGTTGAGCTGTCAATAATCTGTCATCAGGCTGTCACCTGTTCGTGCTCTCTCAGCTACTCAGTCGATGTGATGTATCTTCCGCTGTGCAGAGGATTGTGGGTCAGAAAAGCATGCTGGCTTTCATACTACAAATTGTTACCAAATGCAGTAGGACATTCTGGTATTTTCAGCATACAGCATTTTAAATACTATTTGTTCCACCGTTTTCTGGTATGGTGCGATGATAGTTTGGGTATTGGAACAATCTCAGTTTTCAGCCCCAACCGACGCTGACACTTGAGGCAATTTATCAGATTTCGTACAGCTTCCCCGCAATTTTTTCCTTTCACATATGCAGTAGTTCTCCCTAACGCCTGTGAACAGACTTTGATGGATTCCCCTTAAACATTAAGTAGCATTTTAATGCTGTAGCTGGGCCGGGGCACTTGAGGAAATGTGCTTCGTTACTTTAGACCACGGGAACTACTTTATGGTGAGCCTCAAAGATTCAGAAAGAGAGGGAATGTCTAAGTGGCATGAAGGTCTGATTGATCGCCTCACTGATGAAAACATTTTCCCCACATGGGCACAGAGCCTGATTGATTAAATCCAGTCTTTTTTCCTGCTGCCTCTGTGGTGACTGATGAACAAACAGCATCACGACGCCAGCACCAACCTGCTCCTCAACAGCAAAGGGAAACGGTCACGTCCGGGAAGGACGTGCAGAGCTTAATGGGAAGCGATGATTGAGTGTGCCTCCGAACCTACCAGTCATCATTACGGGAATTACACTTCATCGGCAGACTTCCTCTCCTCGGTCTGAATCCTCTGGCTGCTCTCTGCTCTAACAAATGGGCCAAACATACTTCACAGGCCTGGTCCAGTGGAAATTTCTATTGATTTGATTTCTGCTCCTAGTTTCCATTAATGTGAAAAAAGGCACTGCTAGACTAGTTCAGCAGGTGTGTATGTGTGTGTGTGTGTGTGTGTGTGTGGTGTCATCAGTCCACAGGTATGCTGATATACCTGAATGGGTGTATCTAGCTATATGGGCAGGTGCGACTAAACAGGTGGACTTTGTTCTCTGTTGTGCTGACTGACAATTGTTTACTCGGCTACATTCGTTTTAAACTTTCTTTTTGCTGTGTGTGTGTGTGTGTGTGTGTGTGGTGACAATGAATGAAATGCCACCCAGAGAAGAAGAAGACACTATTATGGATGGCGCCGTAAATGATGAAGAAGATGATTGTCAGGGTCCAAAACTCAAAGATAATTTAATAATAATGCTATAAAATGGAGGAAAGTAACAAATCCTCTCTTTTAAGAAGGTGAAACCAACTTGAGTGCTATATTATTAATCACAAATAGTTGCTGATTCATTTAAATGACTAATTGTCTCAGCTACTATTATGTTATATGTACAGTGCAGTATTTAAGTACTTGGACAGATAGTCCTTTTTTTGTCTTGTCGGCGCTGTACCCCAACAGATTTGAATTGAAATAAAGAAAATGGCTACAAAACAAACAAAAAACTGTAATAAAAACATCCTCATGCAGTACTGCCGCTTTCAAGTAGTTTTGGCCTGCCAGAGTAATTTATAGGTCGTACTCATTTATGTAACTGTATCTGCAGTGTTTTGGCTGATATGTGATACAGATAAATGGCTGCTGTCCATATGGGATATTATGTTCCACGCAAATGCACCTTGTGCACTATGTTTTTTTTTTTTTTGTATAAAAGTCCTTTAAAATCCTTTCTACTTGCACTTAAGATGGCTCCTAATCATTATTTCTTTATATATTAATCTGAGTAATCGGTCCATCATTTGGTCTGTAAAATTGTGAATAATGTCCACAATGACTTGTTTTGTCCAAACCCCAACAATGTTGAATTTGTTATCATTTAAACCAAAGGAAAGAAGAAATGTCTGACATTTGAGGTGCTGGAGACGTATCATTGATGGAATTGTTCCTTAAAAAACGACTTCAACGATCTTGAAATTAGCTACAGACTTATGTTTTGTCAATCCACTAATTGATTAATTAAATAATTGTTTTAGCTCTACTTATACAGCATATGAATAATTTACTTGAACAAAAAGAGAAAAATATATAAACATAATGTAGTCTGATGAAATAACTGATGTGTGTCTCCTCAGAGACTTTCACTGGTCAAAACTTCCATCTAATGAAGCAGAGTGTGTGTCATCTGTGTGTGTGCAGGCTTTATGCATGACATGTAGTACAGAAGTTAGTCTTGTACAGGATATGGCGCAATACCTTGCTACCCTGCAGTGCAACATTAGTGTTGCATTATGAATATATGATCCCGGCCACTTGGGAGGGAGATGAGGCCGCACAGTTTAACTATTAATAACTTCATGCAGAAGCCTTTGCTGCTACTGCTGCTCTGCTCTGTCGCAGCACTTTGCACTGCAGCTCACATCTGTTATCGCTCTGAGCAAGCAGGCCTTCTAATCTCAATGGCCACGGCAAACGGAGTTATGCTAATGTTTCTCCGCTCTTCCTCCAGAAGGTGAGGGGGAAGTGTTGGCGTGGCGTTGTTTAGTCACGGCCATGACTTCTGCACGGTCCAGAGAAAGGGCGACTCACACGGTTCACGACCTTCTGCTCAGGACATCACTTCAGGATATGTGCGATGTCGTGTCATGCCCTCTCTGCACATGTTCGTTTAGAGAGGCCTCTCCCGCTTCTGCAGTTGTCATGTGTAGTTATGATGCAAAATATAAAATACTTTAATTCAGAGTATTTCTTTTGGTATGAGATTTTTAAGGCTGGCAATCAAGGCTTCAATTTATCATTAAAATGATTCATCGTTTAGTCAATGTCAAATATATGAACATTTTAAAATCATATTTCCCCAAATCAAATGTTCAACCAACAGTCCAAAATTTCATATTTTGTCAACAATGGCGTAAAACAAAGCAGCAAATGCTCACATTGGAGAAGCTGGAACGAAAAAATAACGATTGATCAGTTATGTAAACAAGAACAAAGCAAGACACAAAAGATTTTCACTGACAGTTCTGTTTTATACCATCATAAAGCCAGACGGAGTAACTGCAGACAGAAACTGTGGTTCGACAGCTTATCACTTGATGATGAAAAAAAACCTGCTTTCCCCTTTCTGAGAGACTTTACCTGCTTTTAGATTGGCTCTTTATCTTCTTTCTGTCTTCGTTTTCCTACAGATGTCCCTACCTGGCAGTCCATCTGTCTCCTGCCATCCCAGTTTTCGCTGCCCTGATCTTCCTCTTTGTCATTGCCATGTTGTTGAGGACTAGCTTCAGTGACCCCGGGGTGCTGCCACGGGCTCTTCCGGAGGAGGCCACATTCATCGAGATGGAAATTGGTAAGTTGGTCAGCGTACCTAATAAGCACTAAAAATCTTTCTCTGTGATATTAAATATTCTTGACTGAATAAGCCTCATCAAAATAAGAAAAAAATAACTCGGTATGTATATCACATCATCTTTTTCCTGCCGGTTTCCTGCCCACTTCAAATTAGTCAGAAGAGCACAGGGGAAAAAATACTTACTAACGTTGTCAGAAAACAATGTGTACATGTAGAATCTCATCACTCATAGTATGAAGATCGTTGACAAAATAAGAGTTTGTGGCCTTTAAGGATCCTCTTTACTAGCTCTCCACACATTTAACCCACACTGTGTGGCAGCTTCACATTCTGTGTTGTGATAGTGTCGGTGCTTTGAGGAAGACATATCTTAAAGCTGCTATAATCAATATTATTATAATTACAATGTATCAAATGACCATACCTACAGAGAGAATTATAATCTGCATCTCCTGTGAGTTTCAGCTCATTGTTTAGCCGTTAGGCTGCAACTTCAGTGTTTTGGGTCGCTCTCTATAGTGCTTTTGTTTGAAGTGTACACCTGTGGCTGATTACTGTACACCTGCCCAGCATCAAACAGCAGACAGACACAGTTAGAGACCAGCTGGTGAACATGGTGGAGATTTTAGCAGCAGTCAGAGATATTTTTAGCAGTGAATATTACATTCATCAGGTGGTCAGAAACGTGATAATGTTGCTCCGTAACTGCTGGATGTGTAAACAAGCAACTGTTTGCTAACAGGTGTGCCACTTCATCTCGAATATGTCAATGTTGTGTTACTTGTTTTCGCTGCCCTGTTATTGCAGGTAAGTATTTATTTGTATTTAGGGAAACATTCAAATCCATGACATTATTTATGGCCATTATATCAAATGGAATATTTAAAAGTTTATAAACATTTATAAAAAAATCATGTAATTTTGAATGAAATATTTAAATATATTTATAGAAATAGAAATATACAATGGTTGTGTGAATCTGAATGCTTGTTGGCACATTTGTGTTTGATAATACCAATGTGTTGCTGTTAATAGAAGAAAAAGCCCAGTAGCATCCTTATTCATGCAGCTTCAGTAATACTGCTGAGATCCACTGCAGATTGTTGCCAGATTTGAAGTAGCATGTGTTCTCAAATCTTGTGTGATTGCAGTCCAGCTCCTCACCTTGAAGTGTGCATTATGCACAATCAGTACTGATAATGCCACGAGGCACAAACCCTTATCTACATCCATTCAAATGTCCAACAGGACAAACGCTTATTACAGTTCATGTGCTGTTACGTCATCATCATCTAGGTTGTTCTTTTTGTATAAAATGACTTCAAAGTTAGGTGGAAGTAGCTGAAGTGAAAGTATTTTAGAGGCATAAATACTTCAGTATATATGCTAGTTAAGCAATGAGCAGGCAGCCTCAGTCCTGTTGGTTTATTCATGTTTGTTATTCTTTATGTTGCTGAAGGTTGGGTGTGCTCACCCGTGAACACAGAGCTCAGTCTAACACACATTCATTACAAGGGATCCTGTTGTCTTATTACACAAAGCAAACTACACGCTGCATCATAACGGCAACAAAGCCTTTGCAAACACAAAATAAACAAGCCCTGTTGTCTTAGGGGCATTTTATTTTTTATATCTGGAGGAATAAGCTTTTATTCTGCAATATTCCTGCAACAGCCCCGTCTGCCTGTGTGGCTGTTCAATGTTCACTCTTTGTCTCTGTTAAAGATTCACAGTGTCCTTCGGCCATCACTCGTGCTCTCCCGCTCCAGTCGAGAGGCATGGGTGGAGACTGGTCTCAGCTCATGACAGAGGAGGGCTGTAAAAGCAAGGCTGAGGCAGTCGGTCCTCTGAGAATATGGGTTAGCTGGCAGCCAGCGCTGCTCTCATCATTCTGTGACTCATACCGCTCACAGGATGACAATGGCTCTCTGCTCTGACTGGCTGCGATGACCTGTACAGCTCCTGCATGTAGTTTGTACAATGACATCTCATTTGGAATTATGTATGTGAATAGAGCTGCAATAGAGATGATTATTTTCATTATTGATCAATTATTTTTTTCTAGTTATTGTTAAGTCTTTTAGTTATCATCATCTCAAGTCCCAAGAGAGCCAGGTGATGTCTTCAAGTTTCCTTTCTTTGTCAGCTCAACAGTCAACAACCCAAAGATAGTTGATTTAGGGGAGTAAATAAATATGCAAAATATGTGTGCTGAGACCCACTACAGCACTGCAGTCACCTAATGGCAATGGTTATATCTTTTTTGGGGGGGAAATGTTTTACATTCCACAAAACACATCTCCCAAAATGGCAAGAAATTCATCACTTAAACGCTAAAATGGGTCACATTACCATGTGAAGAATATGCACTGAAGCAGCCTAAATGAAGCACTTAGTTTAACAGCTTCCATCCCACACTTGTGGCTCTTATACAGTATGTTTTTTAACGTGTTAGGGTAGCTGCTTGCTGTTATAGGTGTGGGCATGCTAACAGATAGCATCCAGAAAAGGGAGCAGGTGTGGATCTCATTCTGAGTCTGAGGCAGGCCTGTTGATGAAGCCGCCGCTGCCTCGATGCTCTGTCCCCTCAGCCTGTTAGCCACAGTTCCCGAGGGGGAATGCTAATGGGAGGAGAGGCATCCTCTTGGAATACCTAATGCCACTAGCAGACAGAGCTTTGCTACCCGCGGGAATGATGACTCATTCACTTATTCTCGGCTGGTTTATCCTGAAAGCCACTAATCCTACATTTAGTAGAATCATAATGCCGGGCAGTTTGTGCTGTCGGATGAAGAACATTTGTCAATCTGTATGTCTAGATGTATTATGGATGGTTTTCATTCAAGCTTGTAAGCGTGGTAGTTCACTGATTTATCTATGCAGGGGCTGTTTTGTTTTACATAATAGAGACTGTGCATTCACAGAATGAAATTTCCACAAATACTACATCTCTTGTATGAATGTTTCTCCAGAAAGTCAAATGAGCATGGTCGCTCTTTTCTATTAACTCCACGTTCACGCCTTCCTAATGCAGCATGTTAATGGTAGATTTCTCCTAAACAGTTACTCTCTTGGGAGATTCCAGCCAGCAGCCCTCTGGTCATTAGCCAGCCTCTCTACCGTCTCACCTAAGAGATATTTCAGTGTTGGGAAGGTTATTTGAAGGCCAAACAGAGCAGGATATCGTGTTATAGTGGTACAAATACATAATACTAACTGCTCACCAGTGATTACACATAAATTCACCATCATCAATACTGAATCGAGTCAATGTTGTCATTCACTGACACCCTCAAGGTTCAGCTGACAAGATTTACGTCTTATTTTTTTTTTTTCTTGTCCTTGTCACTGAATCTCACATTTCTCACTGCCTGTTTAAGAGCTGTACATTCTCAGCTCATAATGATCATTGTTTGTGATTGACGGCATAGTTTGTGGGGCTGTTGTTGTATTAGATTGGGATTCGATAACACCTTCATTGTGTGATCAAGATTGCCATCAGCTACTGATGAGTGTCGTTGTGTTTCCACAGAGGCTGCCAATGGGAACGTCCCCGCAGGGCAGCGGCCCCCACCTCGAATCCGCAATGTTCAGATCAACAACCAGATCGTCAAACTCAAGTACTGCTACACCTGCAAGATCTTCCGACCACCTCGAGCATCTCACTGCAGCATCTGTGACAACTGCGTCGGTAAGAAATGTCCTCTGATCTGCCGTCAAAGGCTTTACAAAGTGAGAAGACGGCTCATTGAAATCGGTTTATTTCAGTGTTTTCATAAATAGAAAGGTGAGTAATGATCTGTGGGGAAAAATAGCATGCTGACGCGATGATTGTTACTGAAGCCTCGATCTTAATTACCTCTGCATTCATTTGTCAAAATAATTAAAAAAAAATTGAAATCATAGCTTTAAAAATGAATGTTGGACGAAGCAGACAGGGTGCAAACGTTTTAGAAAACTGAATCAAATGAGCCAAAAACTTCACAGGGAGTGTTTTTTATGGAATATGCCTTGAATTTTGGTGTGTGTGTGTGTGTGTGTGTGTGTGTGTGTGTGTGTGTGTGTGTGTGTGTGTGTGTGTGTGTGTGTGTGTGTGTGTGTGTGTGTGTGTGTGTGTGTGTGTGTGTGTGTGTGTGTGTGTGTGTGTGTGTCATCTCTCAGCCTTGCAGAATAGCAGTGATTTGGCTACTCATGATTGAGGAATGCGTCTGAAGGGAGTGTAGACTCATAGGCGATATGAGAGGAGACAGTGGAGGCTCAGTGAGGGAATAAGTGCTCAGTCATTGTGAACACTGGTTCATCTGTGTCCACCTGCTGTAGAAATACACACACACATACAGTAGTCCAAGCATCACAGCAGCGTGCCTCAATCCCTCTTTTACTGCAGTCATATCTTTTCCTCCTCAACCTGACATTGTTTATAGCGGTTAAAGTCTCTCACAGGATCTGCAACATAATAAAAAACAGCCAAACTGCTTCACAAATTATATTTGTTTGTACCCGGAGCCTTCTCTGGTTAACATATTATCAGATGTCTGATGTACCATATAGCCTGTAAGTATTTGGACACTTGTTTAAGCTCTGTATGCAGCACATTGGAGTTAAAATAAAACAATAACTATGGGGTGAGGTGCTCACCTGGCTCCAGACCTCTGAATTGCTTTACACATAAAATCTTCTTTTCAAATGGACAAAAATGCAATTTAGTTTCATTACCAAGCTAGTAAAGTGCTTTCAGCTTTAATGGGAGGGCTGTGACGTCCATATTGAGTGAACAGCGTAGAGGATTATTGTCCTGCTGCACTCTATATGCAATCTAAAAAACTGGGAGGGGCGACTAGTTATGGTTACAAATGCTGTGTCTCAATTAGGATACTTGTTAGTACACTTCCATCTAGTACACTATGTACTTACTTGGGTAGTGCATGAATTTAGACTTCGTCTTCATGGCCAATTGCAACTGGGCGGAGCATTAGCACCAATATTTGGTTGTGATTGTTGCTTGTTTTTTTTACTTGATACTTAAAATGAAATAAACATGAACGCTAGCAGCTTTGTGACTCAGCACTTGGTGGTGCTTTGAGCTAAATGCTAACATTGTCATGCTAACATGCTCACAATACGACGCTGATGTTCAGCATCTTAGTTTAGCATGTTAGCATGTTAAAATTTACTAAGCTGCACCAAAGTCATTTGATTTTCAGTCATTTGTTCATGAACCAAAGCATTGGATTCATTGAAATGTTGACCTGATGATGGCACTAAAGGGAAAGTCTGGGGATCACCAGAGTCCGTAGGATTCATCTTCTGGAGACAATAAAAATCCATTGATGAGTTTAGAATGAAAGTAGTGGACCAACCAACTGGCAGATGCTGCCATCCCTAGAGCTATGTTGCTAGTGTGGCTTAAAAAAAGATTAGTTGACTGTATAAAAAGGTTCCTTAAGTGATTCCTACACTCTTTACCAAGTATTTATGTTTACACCCAGAGTCAGCACTGAATCTTCTCCACTCTGTAGATAAAAGCACAATCCATTTACTTTGACCTTATATCTACGAGCTGCTTCACGTCTTGCATGCCTCGATGTTTACTACATCGAGGTAGTGCGGCAGACACTGCACTGCACACTGCACTCCCTTTTGTCAGTTTGACCCTGCCTTGCTTTCATCTGGCTCTCCTCCAAATTATTGAAGAGGAGAGGCAAAGAGGAAGTGATCCCTATATTTAGACTGCAAGTTTTAGAAGCAGACGCACAAAGCACTAAAATACTGGTGTATTTATAACACTTGTCTGATTTCCAAAAGTGTCTGTTTTCTAAGAAACTTGTGTGGTACAATTGACATATTTATATTGTGACCTTTTGCTCTTTTTCACAGACCGTTTCGATCACCACTGTCCATGGGTAGGGAACTGTGTGGGCAAGAGGAACTACCGATACTTCTACATGTTCACCCTGTCGCTCTCCCTGCTCACCATTTATATCTTCACCTTCGACATCGTCCATGTGGTGATGCGTGAGTATCCCGTCAGTCTTTTGTCCAAACTGAAGGAACAAACCTGTAGGAGGTTGGTTCATGAATAGATAAAAGAATGTCAAAAAACAAGAAGGATGACCTGTGACACAAATGCACCAGCAGCTTCTAGCGCATATGCAAATACATGCACATGTGCTGAAACTATGACAGAATTCAGACCAGGTTTTTCCTGTAGCGTGACATGACACGCAACAGCAACCGACAGCTTGACATGATTCCTCCTTCATCCTCATCCTCCTGCTTCATTGTTCTACCCAACGCAGACAGAAAGAAGACAGCGGGACAAGGAAACAGTGTCTTTCTAGTCAGGATAATTAGCTCTGGGCTTGTTATCTTAGTACTGGAGCAATTTGTCTTTTCAGTATAAAAAAGGGAGAGTGGGATTTTTAGAAAGTCTTTTCTTTAACTTCTCTCTGTGTTGCTCTGTTCACAGGTTCAGTGGATAATGGCTTTTTGAACACTTTGAAGGAAACACCTGGAACATATCCTTTGAAGCTCTGACCACAGTATACACTACAAGAAACAGCCGCTGTGTGGGCCATGTTTGTCAGATTTCCAAGAATAGAAATTTTTCAAGTGGCACACCCTGACTATGACTGTTCCCTAATCATCTCCCCAAACAGTGATTCTCAAATAATATCTTATCATCTGTAACCCGGCACAGCAAGCCCATCAAGCTTGGATTTCTTAACATGTCCTTTTGAAGCCTTTCCAAAACCAAAAACACAAGAGCAACAGTGTAAAGATTGGATAAAAGAAAGTGTTAATCTGCTCTAGCAAAAGCTGTAGCCATTAGCATGTCCAGCTAATAGTACATAGCTACACTAGTAACCAAGTGTCACTTCCAAGGCCATGAAGTACAGCTGATCACTTCTTCACCACTGTGTGAAAGCCAGTCCTGAACGTTATAAGAGTTTAAAACGCAGGTTCATCTTTTTCCTAAAAAACATTTCTCTTGTAACACTGAAAGAGAAAAAAAAGATCAAAAATATGAGCAATTATAGTAAGCTATGCTGCTAAACAGGGTCATGTTAGAACAAAATATCTTAATAATCATAATACTTGGACTAGCTAGCTCTACACTGCAATGATTATTGTCTTCCACTCAGATTAGTAACTGGTGAGGATGCTCACTTTGTGCCTGGCGCATGTAGCTTCAGCCTCAATTATTTAGCACAAAAACATGTTTGTAGCATCAAGTGCACATTTAAAACCCCTTTTACAAGATTTTAGTTTTGTAACAAATCAGCTGGACACATGAAAAAGTCATGAGTCATTGAGCTGTTAGCTTAGATTGCTGGCAACGGTTGTCATTTCAGTCAGCATAATCGTGATCAATGGATAGAAATACAAAACTGATTTGATAATAATGCCACAATTACTGTGGATCAACCGCATTATGGAAAGTAATTAAGGGTTAGCGGGCCTTATGATCAGTTGAAAGTAATTTGACATTTTATTGATGGAACTGAAGTTTCTTTTTGCACAGTAAAAAGGGTAAAAACCTCCTGCTTTTAATCCTTAAAAAAAGATACTTTTTTTTAGGCTTTGGTTGCTTTCACTGACCGTCACTGGCTTTAATCATGTTGCATACTTGTCTGCAGTTCTGCCGTCACTTGCTGTCCACTGTTTAATCAGTGGCCACGTGTCAGGCAGAAAACATCTGTTGCTGTTTTCTTAACTCGAGTCCACTGTGCTGGAGGTTTTGGTGTGTTTCTTCACCCTGTGGTCAGTAGTGGGACTGACCGGCTTCCACACCTACCTGATCTCTCTCAACCAGACCACCAACGAGGACGTAAGTGCATCTTACTGCATGACTAATGCTGTCATGTGTTCTGTTTGTTTTAGATTTGAATCATCCTGTGAGGCACAATGCTCTACTTTGCATCTAGTCTGTTTAGGTATCACGCTGTGATGCAAATGAACCAAGACTTGTAAACACGTGGACCAACAGGATAACTCGTAACTCATTCTTTGGTTGATTTTGTTTTCTTTTATATGATGATGATGATGATTATTATTATAATTAAAGTATTGTGTTCCAGTTACATGCATTTTTTAAATCATGCCCTCTTAAAGGCTTTATTTGTCTTGGTCTTACCAACTAAAAACCCTTGGATATGGGTGTCCGTAAAGACTTAATATGCCGAGTTTGTTTCATGTTGAGTTCCCACCACAAGTGAACTCTCATTTACACTTCTCATTTCAAGTGTTCGGATAAAATCCAGATGTTTTTATCACACTTTTTAACATTAACAATTCATATGCACATACATGCAACCCTCTTGGCCAGGCCACACAGCTGATTGCATAATGCACCTGAACCAACCAAAAGAAAAGAAAAGAAGAAGAATAACGTGTAGTTTATCTACAACACTAATAGTTTTGCTCGGTAGCTAAAAACTATATATGTAAATAGAGACTCATACATTTACACCTTTTCAACATCTGGCTAGAAACACTAAAATGCTTCTTGTTTGCATTTGAGCTTCTTTATTTTTCTTTTACATCCGATAGTTCTGCGATTTGCAGAAACGCATGAAGTGGTAAATGCAAATAAAGGAGAACTGAAACCCAAATATTCTGACACTTTTGACACTGCTGATTGCTGCTAAGCTGAGTAGGTACAATTATTTTTGTACCATAAACTTCCCGTCAGAGCAAAGTCTTGATCTCTAGCCCTCACATATGTTTTAGGATTAGATTTTGATTAATGTAATTGTTGACGCTATAATAGTCATGATGAAGATTAAGTACAGTTTTAGGAATATAAGTGTGTAAATGTTGTGATCAGGCAGCCTGGCTTCACGTGTCTGGAAAGACAAACGTACATCTCGGAGGAATAAACATGGACTTTCTAAGACTACAGAGCTGTTTCCTTGACAACGGCTCGGCCTCTTTCAGCACCGAAGGACGGCGGGCTGGTAAACTGTAGCTTGTTAAACAAGGTTGTTATATTGTAAACAACAGTAAAGCAAATACAGAAACGGTTAAAAGAAAACCGAGATTGTGGAAAAACAAGATCTCACCGGAAACTAGGAAATCTTTTTATAACTGCAGTTCAAACAGAGACGCACGTGTGTCACATTTGTTTGTTCGCGGGAGGCAAAATGGATCACACAGAGGGACTGACCGATTTATTTCAAAATGTATAATGTGTCCTGTTTTTACCCAGTTCAGCCACACTGAGACCAAATGTGGCCGATACATCAGGAACACTTTTATTCTGCTCAGAGTCTGAGCCATATGAGAAATCGGCTGGTTTAGGTTTGGACTCTCTGCTCAACCTGTCGTCTTCGTCTAATGATCTAAAAATAAGCATGAAGAGCTTAATAAAAATAAACAATGATAGAACTGAGCTGAAATAAGAACAAAACAGACCTGCTGTCTCCTGACTATAGCTACATTTAGAAGACGCTTGTGAGGCTAAATGAGGAAAAGAAGTATCGATTGCTTGATCGCAGTACCGTTGAGTCATTATTGAGTCACCACACACGCACATGCAGGCTGATGTGAAGCAGAAGATGAGTGGTGGTGATGCAGGTGGATGAATCCATCATGTCGTCTGTGTATGCTGGCGTTAACGGTGTGTACACGTTTGCAGGCTTTGTTAGCCCAGATCTGACTGCAGAGACTCTGCTGAGAAGCAGAGAGCAGCAGTGATGGTGGTGGTTGGAGGTTCTAGATGCCTGAAAGCAAGAGAGTGCACTCGTACTTTGTTGTAATGATTAATTTATAATTCCCCTTTTTCTTTCCAGTGGTAAAGCTGGCCTCATTTTTTTTCATTTAACCAGTGATGAAGCTCTGCAATGTGCACCTACAGTAGGCCTACAGTGTAATGTTGCTCCAGGAGATGAAACAATGGCTGTCAGCCCGGCTGCTTCGATATCTGCGATTGGCCTAACAGATGCATCGATACCTGCAGGGGCTGGGCATGCTCCCAGATATACTGCTGTGGCAGAAAGGTGGGGGGAGGGGGAGTGGGTGAGAGGAGACAAAAAAATAAAGGGGGAGATAGAAATGGTGGAATAAAGGCGAACAAGAGAAAGCACCTTAAGTGTTGTAGCTGCTCTGGTCTCTCCCATAGGATACCACATGCTCTGTCAACTGTGTCTCCTGCACACACACACATACACACACACACACACACACACACACACAGATGGTACACGTAGAAGTACCAGACTGTTGACCTATATGTACTGCAACTAAAAAAAGCAGTTTTCTTTGACTCGCCGGACGGTCAGTCAGTGTAAATGTCAATCGATCTACTTTTTCTTCTGCTGCATGTTTTTTTTCATGCAATCAATCTCGCACTTAAGAAATTACGATGGAATAATTGGTTATGGCGTTTTTCACATCAATGGTAATATAACAAAGCAATCAAATTATTAAACATTAAAATAAGCAGTAACTGCTTAAAATCAAATTTGTCTCCTTGATAAAAAATGATACGGTTGTATTTGCATATTTACTACAAGGAGCAGCGTCTATTGTATTATCTATTATTCTATTCTATTCCGTCTGGACTATTCTAATATGTCCTTATACATTTAAAAACGTGGTACATTTTTCCATTTGATGTTAAAATGTGCCTCCTGTTAGACTGAGATCACACCTACAGTACAATGTGGAATGACTTAATTTATTGCTCGGGGAATCCTTTGTATTAATTCTCAGATGTTTCAATGAATTATTAAAGTTGTTGTCATCTTGCTGTGCACCCATTAGCACATAGAGTTCCTATTAAACTAGGAATCATTAGATCCATGACTAGATCCTTTTTAGTAGGTCAAAGCCAAGCCTGTGGGAATAACATCTAAAAAAGGAACTATGCTTTTGAATAAGGTATAAGCACAGGGAAAATCGGGGGATGTGTTTTGGGAAGGTTGGCTGCTCCGGTGATGAGTGTTGTGCACATTTTGTTTTTGCCCAGATTAAAGGATCCTGGTCGGGAAAGAACAGAGTCCAGAACCCGTACAGCCACAAGAACTTCATCAAGAACTGCTGCGAGGCGCTCTGTGGGCCAACGTACCCAAGGTAGCTCTGTCAGATTAAGAATCGGACATCCTTTTTCTTTCATTTATTGTCATGTTGTCTGTATTAGGTTTGTGCTTGTCTTCCTGTTCTTATCAATGAGCTTTATATCAGTGCCTTTGATAGACTTTTAGATTTGTCCCCTATCCTACACTTTGTCCTGGCGAATAACGAGCAGGATGCAGTTAGTGACTGATCGCCTTGTCTCGCTCTCCAGCGTCTTGGACAGAAGAGGACTGATGCAGGAGGATTCGCCTGTTTCTTTTACGTCTGCTGCACCCTCCATCTCCAGCAGCAGCTACCCAGTGTCACAAACCATGGTGAGAGGACACACACACACACACATATACTGTAAACTCTCCTACCAAGCACCTCTCTGGCTCTAAAGTGCAGTGAGGCTGCAAAACACAGAATAGTGAATACAGAGCAGAAATGAGGTGTGTGTGAGAGAAAGTGGAAAGCACATTTCTTATCGAAGTGACATTGATAATCCATCTTGAGACACATGGATGTGGAGCCATTTTGTGGCTCTTTACATACCTTTTGTTGGGATCCATTAAAAAAAACAATTCATTTGTCATATTTTCTGCTAATAGATCATTAGCAGTGTTTGTGCTTCTTTTACATATAGAATGTAAAAGCTATAGATGACGTGCAGCTGATGTCACAAACGCGTCAAACGTATTGAGCCACTTGGTGTTGTGTCACAGCCACCACGATCATTTTTAGCAACATCCACTGGCTGCTTTCTCATTCTGACGTTTCACTGATTCTATGACATTGCTTGTTGTTTGCATGTATTTATTCTTGTGATGCTTTGCTGCAGCTCAGTTTGTCAGCGTCTCTTTCTCCTCCGCCTACAGAAAACCACAGCTCCACTCATCCCCAACGAGCACACACCTGATGATGCCAAGCCGAGCATCGCCGCTTCAGCAGAGAAGAGCGACTCCCCCAAAGAGGAATTACCTCCTGCTCCAAAGGTCCCGCCCCTGGCTTCACCCGAGACTGATGCGGAAGCAACCCTCGCCAAGGAAAAGGCCCAGTAGCTGCATGAGGGGCGTGGCTCTTGCCCTAGCCACTCCCCAAGTATCCTGCCTGGTCAGGAACTGAAACATTAATAATCAGTGTGTGATTACTGTGCAGGTGACTCAGTTGTTCTCTGACACCCACGCTACATTAAACCAGAAGAGCAGAGCTTCTGCGGCAGCTCCTCCCATTCCCTCCTCTCCCCACCAGTAGCTGCAGAGCTGTTTGATTGACAGTTACTCCTGCAGGAGGAGGAGTGATTTTAATGGAAAGTCAGCAGCTTCCTCTCTGTCTCCTGAACACTGCATGGAAAAGACACGCAGAGGGAGAAGCTGCTGGAAGAACTGCGGCGACATAAAAATCTCCAGGCGTATGACATCCCCACAGGTCACCAGTGGGTCGCTCTGATAAAATTGATTTAAAATTGCATAATGACATTTATTGTAAGAGGCCAGTTCAAATATATTCCTTGCAAGTGTCTGGCAAAGACAATATTACTTCTGGACATGTATACAACTTCATACATACAGTTACTTTTCTGTTGTGTGCACATTACATGCCCTATGCAAACCACGAGAAGGCTGGACAAGCAGCTTTTTGATGTGTGGAAAGAAGTGATAACACCTTTTGAGTCTTTGAGCGCACATGATGTCCATGCAGGGGAAGATGTGCAAATCCTTAGCTGAGATATCCTAAAGGCTCCTTCCAGGCAAGTCAAAATCTACCTTGTATTCTGATATTGCTGCATTCAGTACTGTTGTTACTTACGTGCATCTATTTTTTAAAGTGATCCAGACCAACGCCTGTCCTTCCATTTTTATAAAACAAGGATGTATCATGACGTCGGTGCTCTGAAACAGATGAAATTGCTTGATGTGCAGTTAAAGTCTTGTATTCAGGAGACGCTCAGCCAGAGTTCCAGTGAGTGAGAGAAAAGGCCTGACTTCTCATGATAGTAGACAGTGCCTTATCACAACAGTTGCACCATCAAAGGCAACTGAGGTCGACCATCAGAGAATCCCTTGAGATCCGTTCTAAATGAGTGTTAAATGAGAAATGCCAACGTTTATACACCAATTAGTCCAGTGTTTCCCAACCTGGGGGTTGCAAGATAAATCTTAGGGGTCACGAGATTTAAGGAACAGTTAGACATTTTGAGAAGTTTATTTGCTTTCTTCCAGAGAGTTGGATGAAAAGATCGATACCTCTCTCATGTCTGTATAGTAAATATGAAGCTACAGCCAGGAAATGGTTAGCTTAGCTTAGCATAAAGACTGGACACGGCACCTCGAAAGCGCACAAATTTTTATGCTAAATCAAATTTGATTGACTTGAATTTTTTACGGATTGAACAAAAAAGTTAGTGATCTTCAGAGGTGCTGGTAGATGCATGTTTTAACTTTAGACAGAGCCAGGCTAGCTTTTCACCCCTGTTTCAAGCCTTTATGCTAAGCTAACCAGCTGCTTGCTGTAGCTTCATATTTAGCGCACAAGAGTCGTATCGATCTACTCATCTAAATCCCAGCAAGAAATCAGATACAACGTGTGTCCAAGTATTCCTTTTACCAGGATAGGCATAATACACATACACCTAATACTACAAAATTGTGTACTTATAAGATACTGTAAATGTTTGTCCTTTTTTAGAAGAAAAAAAAATACAATCAGAGAAGATACAATGACTCTGGTTGAACAGGTCACACTCAGTAGATGTATGAAATAGCTTAGTTTCAAGGGGCTCACAGGTCTGAAAGGTTGGGAACCACTGAATTAAACCTTGTGAAACAAAAAACTAAGCAAAGCCATTGTTGAATTGTACATAGTTTTAGAAAGTAAAGATGTACTGAAAACGTTGTTGCAGTGGGGCTGGTGTTAATTTTGCTGCCTGTGAGCTTGAGCACTTCCTCCTGCGAATCACACCAGAGCTGATCTTCCTCCGAGTTCTCCCTCTTCCTGCCATCTTTTGCCTCGTCCCTCGATACCAACATAGTTTACTCTTCTCCTATTCCTTGCATCTTTGTAGTTTGTGGCAGGCTCGTTATCTGCAAGAATAAAGCCAAGCCAGAGAGATCCTTTCTTGTTTTTCAGCGTTTAATGTGGCTGCTGGAGACTTTATTTTGTTTTGGTCACAGATTGCTCGAGGGGGCAGCATCCACAGAAAGGAAAGAGGGAGAGAGAGAAAGTGAAGCTAATTCTTAGTATTTAAATGATGTTAGCTGATAGTGAGGGTTTGTAATAGTGATTGTGTTGTATGCAAGACAGTTAGTGTTTGTGAAATATACTTGTGTAGAAGTTCTAGCGTGTTCAACAGCTTCGTATCAGACTCTGAAATCTGACCGAGATTATTTATTATTCAGACACAATTAAAATCAAGACGCATTTTCTCCGTTGGATTTAAAGACAAAGAGTGGGAAAGGCAATTAAGGATCCTGAGATTGTTTACAGCCGTTTGATTATTTTTATTGTACCATAATATTGGAGCAGTTTAAACCTTAAGAGATTCCACACTTTGAATGATAGAAGATGAATCTAGGCCAGTTTTAGTAATTATTGGTTCATCTCTGCATACTTTTCTTGATTGTTTGGTCTATATAATGATACATTTAATATAAGTTAGTAACTTTAGTCCAAAACCCCCAAATATTCAATTTATTATCAGAAAATATTTACATTCGAAAAGCTGGGACTAGCACACTTTGGGCATTTTTGCTTCAAAGAATAGCTTTTTTGCGGTCGACCAATTGATTAATTGAGTAATAATTTCAGCTCAAGATTTATCTAAGAGGAACACAGGAAAAATAACTGACGCATTGGAAGAAGCTTTAAGTGTGTGGCAGTATTGTTTCTGTGAAGTATAAAAAAGAAGTATAACTGCTGAGTATTTGTTTGGAAAACTTAACAGTAAAAAGTACGAAACAAAGACCAGTTTTTTAATATTAGTGGCTAAACTTTCTTTGTAGAAAGTATTTGAAGACGGTGTGTTTGATAGCTGTCACCGAGAAGCAAGAATGTATGTGAATGATATTCGATAAAAGAAGGGACGGGAGATTTTAAATTGAAAGGGACGATATAAGTTTAAGCTCTAAAGGTTTTGCAGACTTAAGATCTGAGCTGATCTCTTGTACTTCTGATTCCTGTGTTAAAATGCCATGACGTGGTCAGATCTGAATGCTCTGATCAACCTATTACATTGCATTATGTATACAGATACAGTACTATACCATTGATGGAACTCTTAATTTATGATCACTTTGTTAAGTATCAGCACTGTGATTATCTGTATTTCATTCAATTTACTTCACTTCTTTTTACATGATCAATGTGTCTGGTAAATAAACAATGTTGTCTTATTATTATTTGTCTTTCAAAAGAAGTTTTATTTTTTTAGAAAATGTTTAACACACGGCTTCAAATAGAGAAAACATGACCAAATACAGAAACGTGTTGACAGTAGAACACACATCGACGGAAACCACGGGACATTACAATGTGATACACACAGTTGAAATTAATGCCATGAAATGTCATTAAAAAATGCCTAAAAAGTAATACTAGGCCTATAGTTTGTCATACAAGTCATGCATTTTTATAACATACTACAGTACTATACTATTACTTTTTATGACTTACTATACTATGATTTATTTATTAATTTGACTGTAGTATCAGTTTTTAAGACTTTTTTTTATAACTATATACAACTATTTTTTATGACTTATTCATGCTATATTATACTGTCAAAGAAAGGTGGAAAAAAAGCCATGGGGTAGTATTTAAAAAAAAAATAATAATCTGAATATAGTATGTCTAAAATATTCTTTAACAAATCACAGTATAATCATAAAAAAGTACGTAGAGTAATTTGTAAAGTATGTCCGTAAAGTTATATTTCAGTATGCTTTCTTTAAAGTCATAGAATAGTATGTCGAAAAAAGTCCTAATAAGTCGTAGTATATAGTATATCAAAAAAGTCATAATATAGTCGAAAAAGGTCATTAATAAAATCATAGTAGGCTATAGCATGTTGTAAAATGTAATATTATAGTATGTCATAAAAAGATAAAACTCAGAGTATAAAATACTATTTTCGACATCCTACATGGTGATTTTTTTAAACATACTATACTGAGACTTATTATGAAAAAAGTCATAATGTAGCACAGTAATATAGTTTAGCAACTTGAGGTTCAACGTCTTGCTCAAGGACGACATGATGAGAGGAGGAGCCTTAAAAGAAGACCAGCTCTACCTCCTGAGCTACAACCGCTCCACCAGAGAGTCGTGTGGCACAGTTGATGAGCTGTGGAAACAAGCTAGTGAGTGAGATTGAGTTCAGATTAGTAAATCAAAGTATTTACTATTTACTATCCAGGAATTATAGAGATTTAATACAAAACTTGATTTGATTAGTTGCTATTTTCTGTTAACTTTCTTAAGATATACATTTAAAACTGGAACGACAGTAATTCACAGGTTACATTATCAACATCTCAGCGAATTTAGTTTTATTTCAATTCTATTTACAGCAACTGTTAACCTCATCATGTGACATAAATCAGTGAAAAGTACAACATTTCACAAGTAAAAGCAAACTACTGAAAGTTACAATTCATTTCAAGTTACATGAAAAATACTTTACATTCATAATTGTGTATAAGAGTGAACGACACGAAAACTTTTATAACCGGGTCATAAATGAAGAGAATGCTTTGCTGGTGCCATCATAAACAAACACCGAATATGATTTCCTCAGGAGGAAACAACAACAACAAACAACATGCTCATTTAAGCAGCGCTCTGAGCCGTGGAAGACAAAGAGAAACTCTGCCGCTCGCTCAACAGCGCAAGCGCGCTGTGGAAAACAAAGACCATCATCTTCATACAGTATTTGAACATTACATTGTGTTCCAATCACTAGTCCATTCTCTTTTAATGAAGAGGCATTTTAATAACCTCCGTCCACAGAGTCCCTGAGAACCAGGAAGAAAAGAAAAGAAAGTATTTTCCCATTACTTCTCAAGAGCCTTCGTCCACCGTCAGCTCCTGCAGCTGCTCCAGCAGAGCGTCCAGCTGCTCACTTTGCTTCTCCTCCTGCTGCTCATGTTTCTCCGCCTCCTCCTGGTTTGTCTGCTCCTCCGTCTTAGGCTCCTCACGTCGGCTCTCCAGGTTCTCAGAGCTCTCGAAACAGCCTGAATCCCTCGGCTCCTTGTCATCCTCCCCAGATCTGTCCTCCTCTTCTGGCTCTGACTCGTCTTCAGCTACACGGGGCAAATAAACCACATTTAAATACTGACAAACAATCCATCCTGGACTCCGAGAGGCCGTTTTTCAGCTTCAGAGACAAACTCTACAGTCAGATAGTGTGAGCCTTTTTTTTTGTAATTATTCTCCAGTAATGTCCAGTATAGGGGACACTAGGAATGGTGTTTTCTGTTGTTCATGAATCAAAGACAATTTCCATCTTTATGGGAATTTCAAAGTAAAATTCTGCTGAATAGAATTAAAATCCATTCCACTTAAAAAAAAGTTCCACTTTTAAAAGACATTTAAAATTCAGCATTGCAGTGATAGAGAGTGAAGTACTTCTATTATTGAATATTTCCAAATAAATAGTCAATCTCTGGAGAATACGCGGCATTATTTTTAATCAGCTCCAACTCTTAAAATAATCAGTAAGAGAGAAAATACTTCATCAAAACAGGAGATGGATGCTAAATTGGAAAATGTCATTATAGTTGAGAGCCAGGAATAATTGGATGGGTAACAGATGGGTAAACTAACAGATAATAGAAGTAGATAGATAATAAATATTTAATCCTAAAAATAAAGTGTTTTTGATGTAGCGGACATTTAAAAATACCTGTTTTTTAATGAGAAACTGAGTGTAATGCTGTGCAACTGAGCCAGAAAATGATCCAATTATGCAGCTGAGGAAGAAGAAATATGATGGAAGCATAAAGTATTCCCCAAAGACATTTTAACGCTGCCTAAACCTGAAGTCTGAGAGGCACAAAGTAACTCTGTAATTAGCAATACTGTGACATTTCTCTCAGATTTGAATGAAATTCTGGATTAGAGTTTTATTTTATTTCATTGCAGGTGTACAGCGGGTGCACCTACAGTCTCTCAGCAGTTCAGAGGTATTCAGGATCTTGGAGCGCTTGTCTGGGTCTGTGATGTTCAGATCGTTGAGGTGAGACTCCTTCAGTCCTGTAAAGTCCTCCAGGCTCTGAAAACCATGCATGGACAGCAGAGAACTCAGCTCCTGAAACAAAAGATCATAAACACAAACATTTAGATAACGATATCCACCATTATGATGTACAGTAGTCCTTCTGCAGTGTAACAAACACTGTGAATCTTACAGTGAGACCGATGCTGTCCAGGACCTCCTCCAGGGTTTTGGGTTTGGATTTGGATCGGCGGTTCTTGCTATTGCAGCGTCTCCTCCTGGCTGGAGGGGTGTCATCGGGCATCAGGTTGACGTAGATGAACTTAAAGGAGCCCATTTTGTTGTTGAGCTTCCCCGTCCAGGTCCCTACAGGAGGCTTATCAATGATGTAGATGATGTCTCCTTTCTAGAAGAGAGATGACAAATGAACGCCAGGCTCAGTCATGCCGGTGTTATCGAAGAGGAGATAAAGAGGAAAAGGCGAACAAAAGAAAGACCTTGAGAGAAAGAACCGTTTGGTTGTTTATTAAATCACTACAAATATACCTATTTATTAGTGCTGGGCAAGTTAACGCGTTATTATCGCGTTAACGCATTCATTAATTGACGCCGACAATTATTTTATCGCGCGTTAACGCATTTTTTTATTTTGAAAGTCCATGGAGGAAGTCTTCAGCAGACAACGTTGATGCAGCGTGTGGGAGAAGTATAGATAAACAAAACCAAGACAAGCTAACAAATGCTACAGAGAAGTGGATACAAACTGCAGCCGGTTAGAATACATGGCGTTACAACGTGTACCAGCTGTTGCTCTCCCTGGAGACTACTGGACATCGCTGTGGTCAACTCAGCAGACACTTACATGTTAGTGCACCTATATGCTGAAATTCACGGTAAACGCATTCAAACGGCACAGGTCGGGAGCGAGCGAAGGACTTTGAAAGTTAGCGGAAAGATTAACGTGAGACAACATCCGGTTTCTTCAGACGAACATCCGGTTTTCAGAATAAGATGCCAACAAAGTATAAATTATATTCACATTAAGTATAAAACATGCTACCTGCATCTCGTGAGTTAAAGGGAAAATATACATATGATTTAAGAGTGATATAATATAAGAAATATGATCGCTACTGTGTAAAGGGAATACTGCTTCTCTCTCTGAACTCTTGTATAATTTACAATGCAGTGACACAATCACTACTGAAATTATCTTATTTTGTCGTGTAGTTCAAACTCTGCTTTGAGGAATATGAATCAAAACGACCCGTCTTGTTTCACTCGGTTAACAAGCTCCCTGGAGGACGACTTGTCGAGATGACAGAACAGGCCGAGGGCCGAATCAGCGAGGACGACTTCTCCACGAGACTCACATTGAGCTTGAGTGACTCCACGTCGTAGGGGCTGGGAGTGAAGTCAGTGTGGACCAGAGCGCGACCACAGAAAGGTCCGTTGTAAGAGACGCCGTTCTCCTCCAGCCTCATGCTGTCCCGCTGGCAGTATCCACTGTCCAGGCTCTGTCTGTCGCTACCTGAGGTCAACAGACAAGAAGCCGGGTCAGATTCATCCACTCTATGTCCACAGGTTACCAACACACTGTGAATATCTGCATGTGAATGAATGGAGGAGAGTGTCAGTGTTTGAGAAATTACAGAAATGTTTTGATGGTACCTTCTTACTGTTGTTGAAAAAAATGAATTCATATTTATGGGTTTAAGTCACCCCTATTATCAGTATTCAACTTATATTTGGGGAATATTTATGCTCTAGGATTTGGAACTATAGTTCCCATAATGCTTTGGGGGATGTAACCAAGAAGTATAATTTTGCCATGGAGTCAGTTAGCTGCAAGCTACAACTTGAACTCATTTTTTTTGGCCTATATTTGTTTACATGTTGGCCCTGTTTCATAAGTATGCCAAATTAGCGTTCTTGTTTGTAAGGTACCCAATAGGAGCGACCCCAAATATTCAACGACACGATGTAAGGGGCCTTATTCGACTGCGAATCTCACAGTTGAATTGTCGCTGTGACTGGAAAATGTGGTAATGAAACGAAAGGATCATTCAACATTCATAAATAACAACATGGCTATTTCAAAATCAAAGAATAGGCCTGCATGTATTAATCAGAGCACTCGCATAAGAACGTAGCACTATCAGAGCACTAGATTTATTTAGGATTCATTAAGGAATCTCTAACATCTAACATCAGGGAGTCGACATCAACCCTGTCGACTCCCTTCTGTCTGTGGATTGCTACAAGTTGCTACTGTTTTTACTATTTGTATAGATACATAAAACAAAAACTGAGGGGGATCAATGAGCAAGAAAATATATAAAATATACATGATTTGATCAGTCCACTATAGGCAAGACTTGATCAGATTTTACTATGTAAATTATTAGTGGGAGACACTCCTAGTACCTAATGATATACAGGAAACTACCACTGAATTACTTTGATGCTGAAGAAAACTTTACAAAGTGATGATTCTTAGCCAAGTTCTGGATTTGGAGAATAATATTTTTTACCTATATGGTTTCTAAGCAGATTTATGGACATTTATTTACTTATGGACGTCAGAGACAACGATATCCTGTTGAAGTGTTAGTAACACTAAAAATAAAATATATACAAACGTGTATCATGTATATATATACTGTACATGATGGACACTTACTGCCTGAGAGCTGGCGGCTGATGAGGCTGGGCGCTGTGTCCTCTGACCCCGTGGAGCACACAGACGTCCTCTGTCCTGCAGTTAGATCTGGAACCCAATCACAAGAGACCGGAGACAGCTCCTCGCCACTCTCAGCCTGGAGACGTCACAGGACAGCAGTGCAGGTCAGAAGTCTATTCGCCTTCAGTTCACTCAATTAATAATGTTGATTTAAAACTGAAGGTCGCATAATGACAGCATAACGCTTTACATTTGTTTTTACACTCAATTGTACTTGTTTGACTAATAATATTCTACTTAATATTACTTTCCATGATTGAAAATCTAACTGAGACTTCCTGCTTTTCTTTTCATAAACACAGTACATACATTTGTCCACTAGATGGACACAACTCAAATATTTTACAACAACAACAACAGCTCTATGTAAAGATGTCAAGGTGTGTTTTTGCATCAGCAATCCTCTTTAGTTCATTTACAACTATTATAGATACTGTTTTATAGTTTTAGAATATACTGTTACGTGTTATTACCGTGATCATGTCACAGTAACTTAAATGTAACTGTAAACAGGATTTTACCCCCTCTTCAGCCAGAGCCTTCTGCACCATCTTGGATGTTTTTCGGGTCATGGTACGAGAGATGACGTTGCGCCATTTCTTTCCCAGTTTGCTGCCACTTTTCACAGCTTCCTCTGGCGTTACACCCTCCGCCAACTGAGATGAGAGTAAAAAAAATCATTATATCGACAAGTGTTGGGAGATGAGAGGATATGTGGTAAAACCGTATTCAATTTAAGTAAAATGATTTTAAAACATGCGAAAACTATGGCTTTGACATGACTTAAGTCTCACGGTGGTTCCCAGTGGCATCACTGTCAAGTATTCACTTCTCACAAACTAGACAACATACAGATTTTGCGGTAATGGGGTTTGCATATTCACACACATTGCTGATGCCCACAAAGTGCACACACACACACACACACACACACACACACACACACACACACACACACACACACACACCTGTACTCTATTGTGGGTAGGCACTTAGCTCAGTTTAACTCCTCTGCAGACAACACTGTTGGCCCAGTAATTAAAGCTAATGATGTTTTCAGTATTTTTATGGAGGCACTCAGTTACAGCGCAAAAGGAAAAGTCCCCTGCAATTTGCAAAGGAAAATAAAGCAGAAGCGCTGTTCGATTTAGAGAAAATAGAGCGTTTATTCAGAGGGATTGTTCGTGATGTAGTAGACTATTTAAATATTGAACATCAATCTGTTGCTTCTACAAACTGGCAGCTAGGGATTTATTTTATGAAGGTGAATGTAAATAATAAACTATAACAGAGTGTATTATAGCTGGTTTTTGTGTGATTCTGACACAGTACTCAGCATTCAAATGCTCAAGTCTTTCTCTTACAAAACTAAAATGTGTTTTTGATTGAGCACAAAAGTGCAGAGTTAACTGTTAACTCAAAGAGACAGAGAGGGATGAAACGATTGAACATATTAATACAAATTCTTAAAATTAAATTAAAAAAAAGCCTAAATTCTCTGGGGGAGGACCTCCTGGTTAAATGCTTGCTGCTTCTGCAACTCTCTGTCTGATACGGAGGCTCTCTGCTTGAGAGACTAGCGGACATCCTGTCTACATGCTGCTGTCATCTGGGCTCTGTGCAATGCTTCTCGTTCTTACTTCCTCTCTTCTTCTACGCTTATTTGTCCTCCAACTTCTACTCGGGGTACGCAGAGTGTTACTGGGAAGTTACTGAAGTTCTGTGAACTTTTATAAAACATTTTCACACACGTGCGGCGGAGTGTTGAATCAGGAAGCACAAACTGTGCACTTCTGTAACGGCCGTTACTGATAACAATTTGTGCTTGCCCTCTGTGAACTTCTTTGCTCTCTTCTGGATGCAACGTCATTTATGTTCTGTGTGACGAATGAGGAAGAATGTGATAGAACATCTTCCATTTAGGAACTAAAAACACAAAAGACTTTGGGAGGTATCTACTTCTACTTTTCAAAACATATATGTATTGTATGTTTGAAGATGTGTTTGTTTGTTTTTATGAACATGTTTGAGAGGAGTCCAACTTACATTCTCCTCCAAGGTGAACTCCTTGTCTGTTGCAACAGGAGAAGTAGGTTTGTGCTTCATAAAATCCTTGAAGCTGCTGGACCTCTGCAGAGTGAGCTGGAAACACAAAGAATTGCATTCATGTCAAAATCATAATGACAAAAGCCAACAAAGGGGCAGTACTAAACTTTCACCACAAAGCAAACGGTGTAAACAAAAATGCATTAACATGTGGTTTTTACTGTAATGCAACACTGATAACACTCATCTCACGGTTGAGCACATATGTTGTTATCTCGTTATCTCTTCAAATGTGTGAAAGACGGATTTCTCAGAAGGAACAACTGTCTTTCCACCCAGTTATCAACGATGAACTCATGAATCTGGGTCATGTTGCAGACAGTAATGTGTTCTGTAAAATGTTTCAAATGCAGTTGAGCAGTATAGCAGCAAACACAAAGAAAATGACGTGTGTGGCGATTCATGTCAGTCCCTGTATAAAAATAGTGTGACATTATTTTAAACTTATCAAAGACACATAACAGGAACAGAAACATCTGAAAGTATTCTGTGTAAAACAACAACTAGAATTCATCTTTGAACTCAATGCCAGTGGAAAAAATCTTACTGTAAAATCCCCTATTCTGAATCTGCACGATTCATTTTCAGTATCGATTTGTCTGCCAATTATTTTCTGGATAAATCGATAAATCGTTTGGTTAATAAAATGTCAGAAAATAGTGAATACTGCTTCTTTCACTTTTCTGACACCCAAGATGATGTCTCAAAATGTCTCCAACCAATTCAATATACAAATCTACAAAACTTAATCATCATAATTGAGGTGGAACTGGGAGATTTTGGACCTTTATGCTTGAAATAAGTGACTTGAACGACGAAGAAACATTATGAAAATAGCTGCTGATCAATTATCTGTCGTCTAGTCAATGAACTGATCCTTTCTGCTTAAGCCATACTAAGCCATAAAATTAAGACCAAAAAGCCAAGTTTTTACTCTTTCGCATAATATTCACAGCCTAGAGTTTCCTCCAGCGGAAACTTTTCATCAAATTTTCCATATAACCACGTCACTCTGTATGATTTTATCGCAGCTCATCCTTCTCGAATCTTTGTCGAAGCCACAGGAAACGGGCAAAGCTTGAGCGACTGCTGGCAGACAATTGGTGCAGACATCCAGTCAGTGCTGAAGGCTGATGGTCTCTGTCTGAGTCTAACCTGAAGAATTTAACCACCAGTGCAGCCGAGGGAACAAATGACCTTTATCATTCTGAGGCTATTACAAATGTTGCTGGTAAATGTCTGTTTTCCCTGCAACAGTTGTGCTCCCTAAAAAGCCACAAAGCTTTAAGATAAATCAATCTTTTATTGCCGCAGAGTAGTGACTCGTGATGTGGAACAATGATCCTCTCCAGCCTCGATTATCACCGTTGATAATTATGTATTAGGAGACGATTGCCGAGGACACAGACAACGAGATGTGTAATGAAAAGGCGTGAATAGGACGACAGGAGGTGAGATGTTAATGGTAAATAAGGGCACTGGTGTCGAGCGTAGGAGGCTCGCTCTCATGTTGGCTGCTGTGGACAAAGAAGCCACAAAGCTATGACTCAAACTACATCTGCAGCGATGATTCACCCGGCCAGAAAAGAGGAACTTTGCTTTTGTACAACAATATGTTGAGGCCAGAGAGTATTTAGACACGTAAAAGTTGTTTTAACTTTAAGATCGTACTGAACTTTTAGTTGTGTGGGTGGGTTCGTTCAGCTTCACCACAAACATTTGCACTAACTTGAGCAGACATCCTGTGTTGACACGATGTGCACACAAAGACAGCTGTACTAGATGTTGAAATGCAAACATCAACACATTTAACACTATGTGGTGAAGACCTCTTCACAATTCACTGTCTATAATATTTACATTTATAGAGGCACAATTTGAGCAAATTCACTTTAAACCTTCCAAAACAAACTAATAGCCAAAAACTCACCTTCTTCTTCTGCACTTGCTCTTTCTCCGAGGCATTGGAAGGCCTTCGCCTCAACATTTTCTTCTTTAGTGGTCCTTCAGAGATCTCTTTGGATAAAAAGCCGTGAGAGTGATACACCGGTCTTAAATCAGTGAGGGTTTCTGTGACCGTGCTGTCGCTGCCAACGTTGTCAGATAAAAAAAAAAAAGGTAGAGTTGCACTCTGCTGCAGCCGCACACAGTGCAGAAGCTGAGAGGAAGTTACGTGGCCACAGAGAAACTGGAGAGGCAAACCCTGTTTTTGGTCCTCTGGTAGGCCAGGGGGTTTGTTACATGTATTTCTCAGTCCTGCGTGCCACAAACTCTCTGTGGCAAGCAGAACTGACACACAAAACAGTTCATGAAAATGTCATCACAATTCAGTTTTGACCTTCACTACAAGCTGATAAAGGTTCAAAAGAAATTGTGTATATTGCTTAATACAGGTCATTTTTTTATGTTATGATCAATCGACCACTGGTTACTCATATTATATTCATATGTTCAGTCAGATAAAAGCTCAGGATTAAAAACATCAAGTCATCTCTTGATGCATTGTCACTGTTTTAAAACATTTCTACTCTCACAGTCATCAGTTTTCAACTTCAGCAAAATGTCGAGGTAAAAGTTAAGTCAGGAAAGATCTTCATCTTGCAACACGGCAGCTCTTGAAGTTGCCAACTAGCTCTGTGTCAAATTATGTTTTTTGATTTTACAGCTTGCTGTTTCGCCATCCCTCTCAAAGAGCACATATTTTCCATCGCATCTGAAGTGTGGAAGTGAAAGAAATCTAAGGATGACATATTTAGAAACTCAGTAACGGCTTTGCAGCTGCAGCAGAGGAGCCTGCCGCAGCTACAGGAGGCCATAACAAAAACACACACTAGTGATCAGACAGTCCAGCTCGTCCAGCACAGGATTTATACAGAATTTGGGAGTCAAATGAGTTGCAAAAGGCCAGACAAATGCTGACAGTGTAAAAACATCCAGAACAGATAATTAAGATTAAAAAAGCTTGAGTGAGTCACAGAAATGTGTGTGTGTTTGAATGTACACTCATGACAAAAACAAGGCAAACATTAGCAGTAGAAGCAGAGAGGGAAGTAAAATGTAAGTCAAGTTTAGCTTGTTATTTTAGTGGGGTAGCAAACCACATGATAAGAGCATGCCCTATTTAAGTTTCCTGTCACTCGACTGAAGGTTGGCAACAAACTGATCCGTCTGCAGAGCTTAAAAAGACAAAAACAATAGGCAACACATTTTGATTCCACCTGAGGTTACCTGAAACCTCAGAGGTAGTGGTGGAAGAAGTATTTAGATCCGTCACTAGAGTAAAGTAAAAACGTAAAATATTCCATTACAAGCAAAAGAAAAGCATTCAAAATATTACTTCAGTAAAAGAACATAAGTATACGAAAGATATATTTAAAGTATTAAAAAGTAAAAGTACTCATCATGCAGAATGGCGCCTTTTAAAATGTTAAAAAGCCATTATAATGTTAGAAAATACATTACTATGAGTGATGCATTAATGTGTAAGCAGCACTCTGGTGTTGTAGTTTGTTAATGTGGACTAATCCACTACAGTAAATATTGTACTTTTTCTAGTCACTAGTTACTTTGAAGATAAAGATTTTACATTTCAAACGTATGATCAGTTTATAAAATAGGATGAATTGTTGTAGATTAAATTGCCAGTATAAAGAAGTACAACATTTAGTACTTAGAGGAACCCTGTTGAGTGTTTGACCACTAGTTATGGAGCAATGTTTTGACAACAAAGGCAGCTAGCTATGCTAGCTAGCAAACACAGATGTAAACAATATAGAATTTCAAATACTTAACAGTAACTACATAAATATATGTGTTACATATACAAAAACACAGCAGAAGAGACGTTTGTTCCCTGAGAACAATGATCTCATACTTGTTATTCCTCTTTTTCTGGGCCTCTTTACCACAAACCCCAACGCAGAACGGATATGGATGAATATGCCTTTTCTGAAAGCTGTTGAACTTTCTGTATCAAATGTTTCTTCATGTGCTTTTCGTGATGTTTGACAAGAGCATGCAGACACAGGGTGTGGTGTGACGGCAGCACATTCACACCTTCAAGTCGCTTTGACATAATTGCCATGCAACCGTCTATCTGCCGGCATGAACTCTTAACAAGTGGAAGAAGTAAAACCGCAACATCTGCTCTCAGCTGTTTAAATGGCGAGTTTCAATATGATTTTATGTTTAATGGAGTCTTTACAGAAAAACAGAGTTATGATGAATTCAAAAAACACATCCTCAAGTAAATAAAGCTAGTGGCTTTTGGTATAGGCTTTGATATGATATGCTACAGATATGCTTTTGATATGCTACCTCTAGCAGCCAGCTAATTTAGCTTAGCACAAAGACTTGACACATGTGGTGTTATGCTGTTTAATGTGACCCATCAGATTCTGTCACCTGAGGGCCAAATCCAGAGTTGTTTTCCTTCCTCCGTTCATGTGAAGGAGCCCGAGAACGAGGCTGGGCCGAAGGCTGGAAGGCGTGGTTAAAGGAAACGCCATCATGAGCCCCATGGATGGGGAAGACAGCCGGAAGAACCAAAGAACAGGGTATTGTTCTACTCGGAAGTCAAACTTTTGTTGCTGCATGAGCCACTAAACAACTTGCATATGAAACGCTGTATCCAGTTCTCTTTATACATCCATGATTAAGCTACACAGATCCACAAACTAAATTTCAGGTAAATGACCTAAAGGAGTATGCAGCAACTGCTAACCTGTCCCTGGCCATCAGAATAGAAAAGCACACGCAAGCACGGAAAATTAAGAGCCAACTCACGTTAACGATGACTACCGCCCTGGACACCAATCACAGATAAATGCTTTGACAGGCTAGTCTAGGAGCACATCAAATCTCATTTACCGACCTCACTTGACACCCTCCTGTTTGCATATATACCCAACCGGTCCACAGGCGATGCCATCTCCTCTGCCCTCCACCTAAACGAGAACACTCACGTGACAATCCTGTTCAATAAGTTCAGCATTTAACACAATCATCCCCCAGAAGCTGGGCCCCCCTACGCATGAACAATTTCCTTTGTAACTGGATCCTGGACTTTCTCACAGAGGGACCCAATACAGTGTGCATTGGGAACATCACCTCCATAGCCACCAAATATGACTCCAATCATATTATACATTTGCAGACGACACAACCCTGGTGGGCCTCTTTAGAAACAACATAGGGCTGCCTATTCTTAGTCGATTAGTAATCTAAACGGTTGCTTTGTTCTCAGTCAGCTGAGATCTCTTTAGTCTATTCATCATTTTTGTATGCTTTTTCATACTAAATGTTTTTTTTCTAATAAACTTATAAGACACAAAATTTAAAGTGGTGCTTTTGTGTGATTCTTTGAGGAGAAACTCAGTTTTACTGTTGATTAAATCAATTAATCGATTAGTTGACAAAATCGAGTGTTTGTCGACTAAAAATGTCATTGGTCGAGAACAGTCCTGGACAGCATACAGAGGCGAGGTGGAGCAGCTGACCGGAGCAGTGTCTCAATGTTCATAAGAGGAAAGAGAAGGAAATTGACTTCCACTTCTCATCAACAGATCATGTCTGGAGCAAGTTTCTAGGTGTGCACATCGGTGCTGTTGACCTCAGCTGATCACGCAACTGCATCTCCCTGAGCAAGAAGGCACAACAGCGCTTCCACCATCCTGTCCACCATCTAACCATAGAGTGTCACGACCAGCTGCATCATATTGGAACTGGGACCCCTCCAAAGGACTTCTCACTCTGCTGCCTTCTGTAAACTTCTGTAACCATTTTGATCAAGTTTTTTTCTTTGGCCATTTTGGTGAGTTTAACAAAACACTTTATGCTCTTAGGCCAGTTAATCAATCAAAACATTCAGCATCATCTATAAACTGATCCTTTTCTAAATATAAAAATATTTATCCATAAAATAACTAGTAATGTTAACTGTAGCTGTCAGATAAATACAATTGAGTGAAAAGTACAATATTTCCCTCTATGGATCCACACCTTTGTTTTAAAGACTGTTACTTTAATAAAATAGAAATTAAATCAGCTGGTTATACAAATGTCCAGATTAAAAACAAAAAAAGCGAAAACATCAAAAATCACACAAAAGTTAATTTTACTTTATATATAATACCATAATATCAGTCATTTACCCACCCAATTAAATTATCAAACAAATATATATTTAATTGAAAATCTCTAAATTGCAGTGCATCTCTCAACCTGGTATAGCTGCTCAATAGAGACTGCATAGGAGTAACATTAGTGAGCAAGTCTGCTGTGAATGTGCAAAAGAGATGCAGATGCTCAGATGATGTTGTGGAGGAGAGCGACAGCCAGAGCAATGAGGGTCAGCGAGGAGGAACAGACAGATGCAGAAGATCCAGACTCCACGAAGGACTCTGTATGTTTGAGCATCCAGTCCTTCTCCTCTTGTAGTCCCTGTTTGTCCAGTTCAGGACCCACCAGCATCCGTATTGTCTTATAGTATTTATTCAGCCACTGAAGCTGCAGTGAGAAAAGGCCACTCTCAATGACAGTCACAGGTGAGCCTAAATATGTACACTGCTGGCATGTGAAAACAGGTATCAAGGAAAGAAGTAATCAGTGGATAACAGACAAAAATAAATAAATAAATATTATTATACTGTATCTTCCTGGTCTAAGGTTAAAAATGGTGTTCCACAGGGATCAATTCTTGGACCACTGTGTTCTGTTCTGCCACTTGGTCAATAGTTTAATCCTTAACAATGCATTCTATTATATTTTGCCATTGTTTAAATATAAAATCTTAATCTTAAAAGTATTTAGCAACTATAGCTGTCGGGTAAATGTAGTAAACTGAAAAATACAATATATTCCTGTAAAATGTAGTGGAATAGAAGGATAAAGTAGCATAAAATCAAGTTTAAATACTTCAGATTTTACTAAAGTACATTAATTGAAAAAATGTACTTAGTTACTTTCCACCACAGATTTTAAGTCTCCAGGTGAAGTTCACAATAAATAAACTGAAGTTGAAGAAAAAACAGGAACTCAATTTGTGCAGCCAAAAAAACAACAGGTTTGTTTTGTGCTTGTATGAAAAGTTAATATTTTGTAAACTTGTTCTTTACCGTACAATGATGCTACAAAGAAATCGTATGTGTAGTCTCACGATGAAAACAAAACAGAAGTTGATTTCACACGTGGTTTTGTTTTTTCAAAGAATATTTTGATCTCTGAGCTGCAGAGAAGCTTCGACCTGAAGTGTAAAGAGGGGATTTTAAAGGAAACCGCCACTCGTAAAACAGGAAAACGAAATAGTCGGTTGATGTCACTCTCTTATATAAAGAGGTATTTACAAATTAAATCAGGAAACTGATCATATCTTTTGGGAAGTAAACTTACATTAAAGCTTGTTAATGTGCATTTATTGAATGTGTTTAATGGTTAACACCCTTTAGTACTCCTTTTTAAAAGAAATGATGGTGAAATTCCAGACATTCCAGCTCATTTTGCAGTTGACTACAGTTACATACCTGCTCTGAGCTGAGGAGAGTGATGTCAATCAGTTTTCTGTCATATGGAACCAGCGACACAGTGTCAAAGGTCACATAGTTATGACCATACTGAATGAAAAAAAGCACAGTCACAAAGAAGTTAGATTGAATTTATATCATTCATTAAAAGCAGGTAATTATTGACATGATTCTAAATGATCAATAAAGCTCTGTTTTCTAGCTACCTTTGTGTGTACAGGTACGATCACAGCAACATCTTCAATCCGGATCCCAAAGTCATTCTCCTTGTAATATCCAGGTTCTTATGTAAAGAAAATCATTAGCCATTTTTCTTTATTTGAACATTTGAGGCATGCTAAATGCAAAGTTAATTTCCTTTCAAATGATCAAAATGTTGTGGTATCTGTAGTGGACATGGATTTATTTTGAGAAAGAATAAAATCTCACCAATAGACGTGAACATGCCAGTTCTGAAGGGAATGTTGTTGCTCTGAAATCCAACTGGCCCTGGAAAAATATTAAGACTTTACATCATTAAAATACAGATTAGACCATGCAAAACCAAGTAAAGACAAATCTTAAAAACATTTCATTGGTGTGAATTCATTTTTACACTAACAGATCATTGATATTTGCATTTGAACTCTGTTAAGATATGCTTTCAAATGACCTTTTTATTGATGGATGAAGATGTCACTACACTGGATACGTTTGTCAATTTCATACTGGGGTTGTAAACTTTGAAAACATGTGGAAAATAAAACGAGAGCATACACTCATGAACTCCAAAGTAGTTTCCAACACCGTGACCTGTGCCGTGGCCGTAGTTCAGGCCCACCTCCCACAATGCCCGGCGACCCAGCATCTCCATGTTTACACCTGTTGATAAACAAAAGCCACCCAGAGAGCTCAAATCAAACATCCTGCTGCAGATATATTTCTGTAATTCATCCACTTAAAACTGGTCAAAACTTGTTGATCAAAAAGTGGAGAAACAGGGCTCCCTGGTGGTGAAACTAGAAAGTGTTTCAGGGTGGAATCCTTGTAAATCTCATTTTAAACATGTATGAACGTTTTTCATTCCCACCTCGTGTCCCTGAGGGAAAGATGGTTCGAGATATCTCAATGTTTCCCATGAGCACTCGAGTGAAGGCCTCCTGTGAAGCCAGACAGCTGGTTAATGCAGGGAAAAGGTATCTAAAAGCAATATTTTGGATTATGGTTTGTGAAAGAACATTACAGCAAAGATTTTTACAGCTAAAAACTCTAATAACAACACAGTTTGTGGCTTATATAATGATGAAGAAAAATAAAGACTAAAGAAAAACATACACAAAGAGATACAGAAAAACTGGACTGATCGGCTGCAGTGTGTTTGATTGGCAATCTCCTGTGTTAGAGAAAATATAAATGTACCTTCAAACATTCACACTTTCACCCTTTCACTATGAGATGTAATGTATTACCTTTTGCATCGCTGTAGGGGCTCCCCAGTGAACTGTCCGAGTGATGTCAGTGGTGCCGTCTCTGATAGTAGTGAGAGACATGATGACTCATTTCAAATGCAAATGATGTGATGTGAAACTGGAGAGTCTGTGAACAGAGTGTGTTTTTACTCACAGATACTGGCCGCCAGAGTCCACAAGGTACATCTCATTAACTGTCAACTTCCTGCTCGTTCCTTCTGTAGGGCTGCAAAGAACAGAAAAACAGGAAATAATAGCAGCTCTGCAGATGATCATTGTAGTGCATATAAAGGACCAAGACAGTGTTTTAAAGGCTTTACATTACTGCGGTCCATTTTCTAAACAATGTAGATTGATAGTGGAGAGCTCATAAAAAATGAGCAGTGAGAGAGAGATGGTGATGATAATTAACGGTCCGCAGAGGGACATTGCGATTACTATGGTGGAAAGAAAGTTTTACTGATTGTTCCAGGTACTGATACTCAAGTACTGTACATTACCTGAGAATAATTGTTCAAATATTACCTTTCTATGCTACTTTATACCTCTACTCCACTACATTTCAGAGAGAAATATTGTAATTTTGACTCTGCTACACAGTTAGTTACTACTTTTTATTTAGAAAAACACAAGATATCTTAATGTGATATGATGCAGTACTATTCTACCAATCAGAATCAGCTTTAATGGGTATACACTTACACTTTTTAGTTGCTCTCAATGTACATATGCAGAAATAGACATACTGTACTATACGGCTAAGGCAAGGACAAAAAAGCAGAACAAAGGCAAACAGACACGACTACTTATGTACAGATATAAATGTATGTTATGTATACTTATATTTATATCTGAACATAAGTAGTTAATAATAGTAAACCAACAACACAATGAAACTATAATGCAATGCAACAGAATCCACCCAGTAGCCTAAAAAACATATAAACATAAAACCAGAATAACTTACTTACTAGTTAAATACTCTTGATACTTTAAGTAGATTCTGTTGATAGTATACTTTTACTTAAGTAACATTTTTAAATAAGGACTTTTACTTGTAATAAAGTATTTTTAGAGTATAGTATTTCTACATTTACTTAATTAAAGGATCTGAGTACTCCTTCCAAGGCCACCACAATGCCTCGTCTCAATACGTTTTGTTTTCTCTAAATCAGTTTACAACTTATTGTATGCTTTGAAAAAGTTTCATCAATAACGTAAGGAACCATGATCCAAAACCACCACTATGGTTTTATACACGTTTGGCATGAAAAAGAAAAGATCAGTGAGAAGAGGAAGAATATAAATAAATCTTACCTGTAATGCGCAAGTGCAGCATTGGGTCCACTTGCAGAGATCGTCTCAAAGCTTGGGCCTCTGCTGTCTTTCTGTTTGCTGTAATGATGTTTACATTAGCCGTGAACGGCAACTTTGAAGTCAGCGTATTTATAACTATTCTAATTATGAAATATGTTTTCACTCATATTCCGACTGAATTTAGCTTGTGAAAGCACTACCTGTTCAGCAAATACACTATCTCAGCTCTCCTCCATCTCGTTTGCACTCACCCGCGACACTTATTGACGTATTCTGCAGCAGTCAGCTCAGTCTCTTTCCCCTCTGGCACTGCCTTCTCCAGCCACATCAGCAGTTGGATAACCGCAACTGCATCCCTCACCTGCACAGAACCACAACGACACAATGACCAACCAGGAGAGTCTCTGCATCGATCACATCAGCCCAAATCATACGGACCGATGAGTCGTGTGGTATGTTGCAAGGCTGTTCAGACATCTCCGGACAGGATAATAAATGTATCAGGGTGTGTGTTCACTGAAGTGTTCGAGCTCTCGATGAAAACGATACATAAATGTCCCACCAGTCTGACAGTGAAGTCACATGGTATGCAAGTAAAGATGGGACCTATATGTGTGGAGGTGAGGTAGTGTTTATAACCTGAGTGTGTCTGTGTGAAGATGACATACATGAGCATCCCTCAAGATTCGCTGCTCAGTCTCATCTTTCACCGCTTTCGTCGTCAACACAGGCGAGTAGGAGCTTGTCATTAGTTTCTCCTAAACGATGCAAAAAACAATCATAATGAATACAAAATATGTATCTTATGGAGTACAGTAAATAATATAAAATAAAATATCTGCGTACCTCTGGTGTAATGATCTCATAAAGTGCGTAGTTTGTGTACTCTGTGCCGATCCACACTTTAACCCCACTCTGTGCCACATACTTCTTCAGGTGATCTCGGACAGTGTCGTAGCTTTTCAGCTGCACACAAAGTGACCCGTTACAGGAGGCGTTCAGGTACACCCTCAATTCCTCTGTCACTCTGCCCGTGTGGAGAAAGAGCCTGGGAGATGTGGATATGCAGTAGAGGGGAAAGGTTTATACAAGAAAAATGCTATATGTCCTTATATACCTAGTATATGTGATGGGACAGAACAGAGACATAATGAAGAGAATTTCAAAGGAATCACACATGTTCACACATGCAATGCCTG
Source organism: Anarhichas minor (assembly GCF_050575085.1). Lineage (NCBI taxonomy): Eukaryota > Metazoa > Chordata > Actinopteri > Perciformes > Anarhichadidae > Anarhichas > Anarhichas minor. Next base: position 4,767,923 of record NW_027466474.1, on the reverse strand, counting down.
GAAAATGGACTTACCAGATCTCGTCCATTGTGAGCAGTGTGTAGGAGTAGAAGAAGGGATTGTACGGGATGTCGTTGCCGCGAAGATTGAACAGCCCTAGAAATCAAAAATATACACCGTCCCTGACTGTCAGCAGCGGCTCGTGCATTCATTTACATCATCTGCTTCCTCCACTTGATTGGAGACATGCTGTTTATATTTAATGTTTGTGTCTGATAGACGTGACTTCTTCTGTGTTCCTGTCATTGAAAACAGACTTGCTAATCCTGAAATCAGAAGTCAGAGAAGGTCTGAAACCCGTTAGTGCTTCTGTGTGAGTTGTAAGAACGATGCTTTCGAATAAGTCACTGTTCTTTTGCAAAGTGGTGAACTGAACATCCAGTATAAAAACAGTAAATCTAATCAGTTTAATAATATGATTACTGACGATAATAAAGGATTATAAGAAAGTGAAGTTTATTTCTGTCTTTTTGAATATCTTGTTAAAAGGATAAGAGTATTGCCCATTTAAAAACATCTGTTGTCTGTTTCCTATATTTTTATAATTTTGTGTTACATTTCCTGTCAGTCTGATTTTGTATCATAATTCTTCACATCAGACTGCAACACCTCCGGCTATAGTTTGATCCTTAAAGCTGTGGTTGTATTTTGGCTTTGTTTGCCTCCTGTCATTTTATTTTGATGCAAACTGTCATTTCAGATTACCCTGACGCTAGCAAAACTCAGCACATATTTAGGGCCTGCAGCCACTAGGTGGCCTACAAAAAAAAGAAAATGAGCCATGTGGGTTTACTTTTCAGCAGTTTTTGAATGTTTTGTGTGCTTTACTGTAAAACTGTATCCTGTTTTAATATTATCCATCTTATCATCTTATTTTCAAACCAATATTAGTCTGATTGTTTTTGTTACATGGTTCAGGTTCTTCTTTTCATAATTGACAATTATAAAAAAGTTTGTTTGTTTTATTAATACATGTTTTTTTTGCATCTTGTGTGTTTTCACCTTCTCTTAAGGTTATATTGTATACATTTTGTTTAAAATCATCAGATATGATCTTATTTTTGTAATGTTTTAATAGTGGGACGTAGTTCTGCACATTTAAGTCAATTAAAAAAAGTTATCTTGAGGGAGAAGTCAAGTTCTGTTTCTGTGGTGAACTGCGTGTTCAACTAGATGCTTTTATGAACTGCAATACATTCACATTATCAACGGCGTCTTTCAGTGAATTAAACTGTGGTTTGATATACATTTTTCTACAACAGCAACACGATTTATAGAAAGCTTTATGGAGTTAGAGTTACTTACAGGCTGTTTCATCCAGAGCTGACAGCAGAAGAGCTGTCGGTTCGTATGGATTGTCTCTTATCTGATTCCGTATGTGCTCCACTTTCATCTGCCAGGACCTTTCTGCAAACACACACATTCTGCTTGTATTTGCATCCACATGAAAATACCTTAAAATAGACATTTAGTTATATTATGTATGTTCACCATAATCGTATTAGACCGGCATTACATTTTTTGGCCACTAGGGCGCAGCGCAACAAGCTGAAAACACAACAATGACATATTATCTTATAAAGTTGATGTTGTGAACTTCAAAGCCAACAATTTTCTACAATATTTACACATTCAGCAGACACAGAGTAACATTATCCTTTATTTGGAGTTGTGTTTGTGTCCAAAATTGTCTCTCTTCTCAGCTCTGTTTTAGTCTCCTCAAACTTTAGAGGGACATATCCAACCACTGAGGTTCTAAATGTTGCACTATGTTCACCAGCTAACCGCTAACTGTGCTGTTTGCCATGTGGTGGGCATGGTAGCATACAGCGGCCTGCTGCGGCTAAAAATGAGTTTGATGAGAGCGGTGGCAGTGAGGCCTGACAGAAAAGTTGCAGGCTCTAAAATCAAAACAATTAAGCTTAAAGATGCCAACAGGCCCTTAGAGGGTATCTGCAGAGAGCAACACCTTTTAAATTACACGTTATCTAACCCATTGTGCCAATAAAAATATTGATTAGTGCAGCTCTAAGGATGGGAATAGTATTGCCTTCTGTTAATGTGATGCTTCCTGCTATGTGCAGACACATATCCTTGATTTTTCAGTAACTTTTCTTTGGCATTCCTGTTAAAAACTGCTTATCTTGTTATGAACTCTAATGCCAAATATAAGAGCAAAATGTCATAACAAACTATGAGAAAGCATTTATAAAAGACTCAAACACAAACACACAAACACACAAACACACACACACAACACACACACACACACACACACACACACACACACACACACACACACACACACACACACACACACACACACACACACACACACACACACACACAGACCATTGTGTTTATGATGCTCTACATTTGTTCCACTTGTCGATTCTAATACCATAAAGACTAAATGGTCTATGAGCGTCCAGACAACTTCCTTTTCCCGAGAATTTTCCACTCTCTCAAAGTTAGCACTTGATCTTTCAGCCAGCCATAAAAACATGAACAGGCTGTTTATGGGTGTGTTTGTGGAGCCGCTTATTGCTTTCTGTCCAGTTTACAGGTATTTATCAGCACAAAGATAAAGGGCACCACGCAGGCAGACCAGCAGACTGCAGAGTGTGTGTACAGCACAGACATAGAAGGAAACCCACGTGTGACTCTGTCGGGCAGGCGGGTGAGGTTGTCAGGAGGGACAGGCGGTCTTTCCTTCCACACTTTGTCAACCAGGTTAACAGGGACGGACTTGAGGCTACGATTGCTCGAGTCCAGATTGAGGCTGTAGTCCTCCTGCGTTTCTAATGGAGGAAATTGCAGATGATTACACACATCGAGCCGAATCAATCAAAAGTAAACAGTCTGTGTGGCGTCTGGAGGCTCCATTAATAATTTTCCATCTACTTGGGCGAGCACTTTATTGCCGTTAACCTGGACTGACAAGAGAGATGGAGAGTAGAGACTCACTGAGGGAGAAGAGGAAGGAATCAAAGCCGATCTCGCCGCCTGGTGGGACCTCAGACATCAGCCACTCTGCTACACTGCTGATGGACACTGGGGGACATCACACATGACAGAATCAAGTTATTATTGACTTTAGAGGATCCATTTGACTTACCTGTGGTGAATATTGTGATACATCACAGAAATATTAAAAATGATTTTTTTTAGTTTTTTTTAGATGTGTATTAAATCAAATCAGCACAAGTTGCTTTGCAACGAAATGCGTCAATTGAATTATGTTTCAGATAACACATTCTATACTAATACAAACCCTATAACCACTATGAACCTACACACGACCAGAAAGCTCAGTGCTCGGCCTCAAACACATTTGTTTCCACTGAAGACGTGTATGTGTTGTGTTGTTGGGTTGAACTCTCTTTGCCACTGTACCAGTCCTCGACTGACGACAAGTCATAAAAAGCTGCTCTCTAATAAATTTTGTCCTTTACAAATGTCTAAACATCAGCATCATATGTCTGTGTTAAAAGTGTTTTTGCAAGACAAAACATGCAGTGACTTTTAGTTTGTTTGTGAGCTATTTCTATCATGTAAGTCCTGTGATAACGAGTGCAGCATTTGTCAGGATATTTTTAGTCTGATCATCAAGACCAAAAATATTTGATTGGTATCCATATGTCCTGTGTTGTCATAACAAGCAATCACAATGTGATCACCCTCCCCACCATCTTTTTCAAGCTCCCAGTTGCAATCCATCTGCCTCTCGGCTTGAACCCAGTAGCGGCTGTCTGTCCACAGAGCGGCCTTGGTCTGAGTAACTACGGCGGTGCCTGAGGAGAGACAGGACAGCAGCTGCGTTAGGTAGAGCTCAGCATCGACAGTAAATTACAAACGACTGTAAATGTCAGAGTTGACTTGCAACAATGCGTGATTGGCCAGCTAATCTTGAAACATGTGAGCATGTGAAGAAGAAACACTGTGGAGATGGCAGCCTGGTGGAGAGTGGTGGATGTGAGGCCTGGCATTATCATTCCACTGTTGTACCTCCACATGAGATTGAAACACTTAGGTAACAACTGCTGAATCTAAATTTTGTCCGATTCCTAATGGAGGCCCAGAAAATGTGACTTTTCTTTCAAGAGTCTGGCAGAGGTTTGGCCTGGTGAAAACAGCACTTTACCGAAATGTCATCTGTCCTCTTATCCTTTCATGCACGGAACAGCTGAGTACAGAAATATCTATGATCATTAATTTTGTTCTCCATTACTGCGTGAAAATATAACTCATGATCTAATGGTGAAGTTACTCTGCGATGGAGAACGCAGATGAATGACAAGATGCAATGATGCAGCGAGTGAAAACGATGAAGCTAAATGAACGATGAGATGGCTGTGTGGTGAGGATGTGGGATGAAAGTAGAGGAGCTGCATGGCCGTGGCATTCAGACGTGGGGAGTTGAGTCATGGAGGGGGAGGAGGACGACGACAAGGACGACGACAAGGACGACGAAGAAGACGAAGAGGAGGAGGATGAGGCAGTGAAAAAAAGGAGGCAAAAAGGGATAGTACCTGCAGAGCCTGTAAAGCCGGTCACGAAGGCCATCCTGGCATCACGTGGTGCGATATACTCACTCTGACAGAGAAACAGAGGTTAGCATCTCACACACACACACACACACACACACGGTTTAAACCCAGATGAATTGATTATGACGGACAGCAGATGTACCAGGTGAGCGTCAGTGCCAGGGATAATGTAGGCAGAGATATTCAGGGGAAGCATTAGCTCTCGTAAGTTCTGCAGCCGTAGAGTGGTATTTACTGCTGTGCTGGGGAGGTACTGTAACACACACACACACACACACACACACACACACACACACACACACACACACACACACACACACACAAAAAGGCAGAGAAAGAAAACGAGTGTGAAAAGTCTTTCAAATGTAATTAAAACCTGCAGAACTGCTGATTCATCCCTTGCTGTATCTCCCACTGTAATCATTAACTGTAGTGCATGTGCAGTAATCATTAACTGTAACGAGATAAAACTCGTGCAACATGTTTCATAATCGGAAAATGCTGTGTGACTTCTTTGAGGTCAATTTTATGACATCATTTCTGAATTTTTTTTTTTTTAACACAATGCTTCCATTGACTTACCGGGGGTGACAGGGAGCAGTTCCTCTCAGTTTGCGCATATGCAACAGCACCAATAGTGTTTCCTGAAATTACAAAGCGCACAGTGAGAAAAAAAGACCTTGGAAAGTGACACAAAGTAGTGACCGAGCTGAGCCGTCGAAGCACATTTTCAGATAACCCTAGAGTGCTGCTCTTTTATTTATTTTGGTGATTTATCGTGTTGAATCTTTTCAGACACAGTGATTGTCAGAGTGGAATCAATGCAACTCAGGATTTTTAAGCACGCAAAAAACCCTTCTCAGTCAAAGTAAAGGACACAGGATAAGTTCAAACAAGGCAGCGGAGCAAATAAATAATGATATCAATCATAATAACCACAACTTGTCTAATGAGAGTAATGCGATCAATCAAGAGACTGCATTCCAATCATGTCCATGTTAAAAATGATTTGTCCAATCTGAAAAAAGGAAGATTATGAGACAGATCTGTTACATCCTTTTTAGATGAAATTTTATGCAAAGAAATCCTGATCAGTAAACGAACAAGAGATGGCAGATGGCAATTTCTGATGCCCCTTTTTGCAAGCTATTTTTAATACATGAAATCAAATCTGACATATGATCCGTTTTTTAAAATAGGAGCAAAGTCTTCACACAGAGATCAGACACTTGATACTCACACTCCGACAGATCAGCGAGGACAAAGAGGAACTTTTTACCTGTTAGTGCTGCCAGAGACAGAGCCAACAACAACCAGCCACAGGAAGGCATCTTGGCACTACGAGCCCGTCACGAGCAGATCCAAAGACAGAGGCTACAAAGCAGGTGCTCCGATGTGTATGCAGCGTATGTGAGAAAGTGTGTGTGGGTGTCTGATGAGAAATTGTGTGTGGGTGCCTGCTTGTAAGTGCATGACTGTCGTCTCTCTTTCTCTCTCTCTCTCTTCCTATCTCTCCTCCTCCTCTGCCGCTATCTCCTCTCTCTGCGGCCCTTAGATAGGAATCATGTGCAGTGGCTTCGGGGGTGGATCTTGGTGCTCAGAAATATTGCTTTCTGGCCTAAAATACAATGTGTGTGTGTCAAATAACCTCCCACCTGATTTTTGTTCCCCCTGCATTTCATTGTGTTGCCCAATGTTTTTTTTTATTGTGTTGTGATGCAACTCAGCGGCTGTGGGTTGGGTATTCCCACGTCTTCTGGAAAATGTGTTTTTGATCAAATAAAAAGAGACTTGAGTCATTTTTATCATGATTATTTACACCAATACGACAGGAGAGATGCTAATAGTGCATTCAAAAACATGGACAAGGCTGGTTTATATGCAGCGCATAAGTGACTGGAGAGTCACATGGATGTGTTTGTGAATTTTCATCGTTTGCTCATGAATGTATGTATGTATGCACGTAAGAGGCACGTCCCAGTAATCCTGCAGAGATTTCCATAGAAAACATATTTTTTTAAATCCTTCTATTCAAGTCCAATGTATGCTGCCATCTGGCAAAAAGAAGAAGAAGAAGCAGGAAAGGAAAAGGAGGAGGAGGATGTCTTTTATCGTACTGGAATTAAGTTTTTCACATAATTTTATTCTTGCGCAGTTTGACATTTAAGGAGAACCGCTTTGAGTTTGTCAAGAGTAAAATGGGAAGGTCTCATGTCTGACTGTTATACATACACAATATGAAGGTACAACCAGCAGCTGGTTAGCTTAGCGTAGCTTAGCATAAAGACTGGAAACAGGGGAAAACAGCTATCCTAGCTATCCTAATTTGCCTACCTCTAAAACTCATACCTAACACATTCTATCCTGTTAGTTTAATCCGACAATTCAAATCCAAAAGTGTCAATTCCATTTTCCACTTGCTTTGATTATTGTTGGTATTTAATTTGCTGCCTTCTGTGAAGCACTTTGTAACTTTGTTTTAACTTTGTTTTGTTTTCTACAAACATTATAACATTATAACTATTATTATAATTATCATTATATAAACAGACAGGACTCTGGGAACTCTTTCGGTCACTTTGCCAATTATTCAGTGCAAGGAAAGGAAAATATAAAACCTCTATGTATCCTCAGAGTGGCCTGGTTTATTAATCCGGTACGTACGGCTTGGGATTTAATGACATTGCAACTACCTGATGTGAATATTTTCTTTTAGGTAACACCTCTTCTGTGCACTGGGATCCACTGGCTTTGATCACGACTTCAAAACCAGCAGACCTTCTAACTACAGTGCTGTAGTGCTGAAATAAGACATGAGTAATACACAATGATCACAGAGCTGTGCCTCTTAAATGACCTCTTCTTTCATTAGGGGGTGATTGAAATGTATCTTAGTGAGTTGTAAAGGTGTCTGTGGCCCTGTAGGATGAGCTCGGCGAACCCTTTTAATTAAAAACAAGAGATATAACGGATTCCCTGTGTTTTATGACCAACTAGATGATCTTAATGTCCTACAAGTTATTGTTTGCTTGTATTTATCAAAGAAAAGACATGAACATATAGTACCATAAATGTGAGATATTGCATTCAGGTGAGAAATAGGGTCATTTTCTCTTGGACTGCCATACAATCGGACTTCTTTCTTCTTCTTTTTGCAGAAGTCTTTTTCTTTACTTGCTGGCCTGTAGAGAGAATGCACTGTTGTCAAGGGGGACATTGACAGAGGGCTGATTAACGGACTCTGTAGCCATGCAACATTTGGTACAGACGTTCATGGTCCCCAATAGGTTTCTTCAATAAGGACACATGTCCTATTTGACCCCGTGCTCTTGGATCAAAAACAGTAAATAAAATGTCATGCTGATAAAGATAATGCAGTGGAAATGTGCATTTTACTGAATTTATAAAGAAAGCAAGTAAACATGGAGAACTTTTTTAGTTTGCATCAACTGCAAATTTAAAAAAAATAAAACGTGGTGAGCTATAAACAAAAGCTTGACAAAGGCACGTTTCAAATGAAAGCCTCTGCAGTTGGAGTAAATGAAGGTCTCTGCCAATATTTGAGAATCTATGGTATTCATTTGCACTTCAATTTGGCTTGTCTTCCATCCTTATTACATCCTCAACCATGATACACAACTGTCAGTGTTTGGCCAGCTGTTATTGTGCATTGAAATGTGAACCCATTATTGGTCATAAAGCTTGTTTAGTTTGCATAATTCCTTGATAACACAGTGCACAAAGAAGAGCAGATGGACAATAAAAGCAATAAACAGTAATCACACAGTAAAAGTGATGATTCAACTTTGACTCCAAGGTTGTAAACGGTTGATGGGAACACAGTCGTGAGAAGGAGTCACATGTTTTATCTAACTAAATGGAACGCTCTCTCTGTGTAGGTATATGTATGGCTTATTATTTACTGATAACTGCAGTTCAATTGTATACTAAAAATCACACTGACGATCTAACCCAGTTCCACAAGTATTCAATCGTATACAATCTTACTCTAATAAAAAGGTGTTTACAGTGCACATATTGAGATATTGCTTTATACTCTTAACAAAGTGTATCTGCATCAGCATTAACTTACACAGAGTGACCAGTTGGGGGTGTAAATGCTCCATAGATATTCACAAAAAATCATATTGTTAGGAAATGTGAAGCTAATCTGTGACAGCTGGTCCAAGTCCATTGCATTTAGCAGAAACGTGAAGAAAGAAAATTCATATAACTTTAAAATTCATAAATATGCCCAAAGATGAAAATCATATTTAGACAATAATAGAAGTCATAAAGTATTATCACTGATAAACTAAACACGATAGACTTATTCATGGCCTTCTCTGTTGCTGCCCCTTCCCTCTGAAACACTCTCCCCCAGCACCTCAGACATTCTCCGTCACTCGCCACTTTCAAAACTGCACTTAAAACTCATCGATTTAAATCTGCTTTCAACCTGTGATGCTAGTTATGTATGTTTTTGTTTTGTTCCTTCATGTTATGTGACCTCTCTGCCCTAGTTTATATTGTTATTGTTTTTATTGTTTTCTGTTTTTACCATGTAAAGTGCCTTTTTGAATAAGTGCTATACAAATAAAATGAGTTATTATTGTTATTAGTATTCATCAGAGTGCAAAACAAAAGTAGAAAAAACACACTTTTGTTATTAATTGTACATAGTCCAAATTCTACACTGTAAACAAATAGTATGCAATCATTTTCATAGTCTCTTTTTGCAGTGAGTATTAAAAAAAGAAATATACTATCCTAGTATACATATTTCTTGAAGAAAATGTTAAAGGACGCCCAGATGTCAATCAAGCTGAATCTTTTGAGAATGTCAAAGAGAGAAATAAAATCGTTCTTTCAAAGATTTAAAGGCCCTCAGACTGTGAGACTTCTGCTCAGGTTAAAGGTGGGCAGAGCTATGAAATGTGTGAGGTAACAGCTAATAAGAATGATTAAGTTGTAATTTGTTTGAAATCGCATATTAACTCACTGCATACTCAGTCAGCTTGTACCGCATACTGCCGACTAAATGAATGATCAAATATGAGTTTACCAGCAGACTGTTCACAATGAAGTATGCTCAAGCGACGGCCCTGAGCAGAAAATGAAGCCGCTCTCTCCCTCCGTGTGTTCTTATCCGAGCTGCCCCTTTGCAGCTAGTAAAGGTGGCTCATTTTGATGACTTCATATACTACTGGATAGTCAATAAAGTCTTATCTTCATCTATAATAATACATCAACATGTATTTGTTTAATTAACTAATCGGCAAAGTAACTTAAGTTATCAGATAAACGTAGTGGAGTAAAAAGAAGAATATTCCACCACTGGTAAGTACTCAGGATTTTGTGGACCTTATTGTAGTGACACACATGAACACACGGGGTCACTAGTGTCCAACATATTCCACCTCCAACCCTCTCCTCAGTCTGAGTGAACTCCCTGTTCTTGAAAAAGCTGTCTCCAGTATAGGTGCTCTCATTCACAAGCAACATAAACTGGACACAAGGCAGTGTTTGTGTGTTTGTGTGTGTTTGCATGCATGTGTGTCTGTGTCTGTGTGTCTGTGTGTGTGTGTCAGGGAGATTCAGTGTCAGCCATCGGCCAAGCTGTAGCCTGGTGATGAGACTCAAAGTTATGGACCAATATTAATAAATGGTAGCCCTGGCAACAGTGTTCAGAGTGTGAGTCAGAGGAGCTCAGGCAGAGGGGAAGGCAGGGCACCGTGGCCGAACATGGATGCTCTCTGAAAACCACCTCCAGTGTCACATCTGTGCCGAACAAGAGTTTAGAGGACGGGCTGAATTATGATCAAATCAACATGAAATAATTGCATCTCTTCCAGCAGGGGAATCATTTTGGGGTTTTGGCACTGAGGGATTCAGAGATTTGTTTGTTTTGTGTGGGTTTAAGTCAACACATATCCAACGCACAACGCTGCAAAAACCAAAGCAATTACATTTAATGACTTGTGAGGCAGTGTTTGAATGGTGACATGAAGGATTGGAGTGCAGTAAACAGTCAAGGAAATACATCGCGGGTGTTCCCCCCCCCGCTGCTCTGGGATTGTTGGGATGTACTGTGGTTGTGATGCACATTATCCTGGATCTCTGAGGAATGCATGATATTTCTAAAGTGACCCTAATGGTTGTTAACTGGGTATAAATCAGTTAAACTGCTGCAGACAATGCACGCCAACCTCCAGAGCCCTACTAGTCCTTCTAATGTGGTCTACAGAGGGACAAAAGATTGTATACAGTCAAAGCTAATGAGGAAACTTTGCGACAGCTTCAGAAAGAGAAAGACTGTAAATATGCACAAGAAAAAAGGAGTTAATTAGAACCAGTCTCGTCCTGTTATGCAGTCGTATCAAGGGTTTTGTGACCTCAGTCACATATACACAGTGCAGTCCTGTATGCAGCCGTCAGTCTCTGTGTAAAGTAAACAACAACTAGCCATGTTGGGGTCACCCACTTCCAATCCTCGAGCTGCCTTTGTTTGCAATGCTACTGCAGAGGTTGGGGAAAGCTGATTACAAATCTTACTACTTCCGCAGATTACAGCTTCATAACACTTAAATATTTTCTACACGGCTCGATGCAGATTTTCTACGTCATATTTGCTCAGATAGCCTGGGAATGTCTGTCTGTTTTATGGCAAGCAAGTACAAAGTGTATCATTTTTAAACGTATTGACTTTTTGTTTATTTTACCTAATGAATAACAACAATTAGAAAAAAAACCTTTTTCGGAAAATGAGTTAAACATTTAGAAATAACTGTATGTTTGTATCAAACGAAGTGCTAAATCAGCTGAACAGTACTCAGATTAATCTTATTGTATTGTTTAATCCTGCGATAAGTAATTTTAATTCATCATCCCTTGACAGGTGAAACGCGCTATTAGTACATTGATATCTGAGCACCTTATAAAGTTGATGTGGCCAACTTCTAATCAAACTGTTTCTTACAGTATTGCACATCCAGCAGACCAGCGATCATTCATTTGAGTCGTTTTTGTGGCCACCCGCTCTGCTTTTGGTCTCCACCAACTCCTGAGGAAAATATCTGTCTCTTTAGCAGGTAACTGTTCCACTATGTTCACTAGCTAGTCGCTAACTGTCTGTCTGCTTTAACCTACGATGAGAGCTTTTTCACTGAAAACCAAAACAGCAAAAGAGCATACATAAAATATTTTGAATTTTTTTTATAAAGCTGAAAGACACTATATAGCTTAGCAGAGCAGAGTCAGGTAACAACCGTGTTACTATTTTCGCATACAAGTAGTCATTGCCTCGAAGCTAGGCCAGACTAATATACAATGATACTCGTCACCTTAAACATACTACAAGGTCTTTGCATTTAGTCACTCTTACAAATTGGCAGATTATAGTTATCACACCTAAAGTTAAATAAAAAAAATCTCCTAAAAAGCTCAGTTATTACTCTGGGTTATCATAAACCTCATTACACCAAAGATCTAGATCTTCAAATATTAACCTGAAAGTTAACCTGAACTTATATTCTGTATTGATCGTATTATAAATATCATAACACAAATTACTAAAGCATATTATGACTGATATTTACCAGTCATTGTAAAGTTTCAGTATGAAGTTTTGTATCTTTTTTTTTTTTTTTGAGTGATCGCAAAAATATGCTACATTTGGAAGAATTTAACGTCTTTTCATCCGCGCCATAAAGAATCCCAACATCTTGAAGAAATTAGGAGATTTCAACACCAGCCATATAAAATAGGTCTTCCCTTTTTTTCTCTTTACGACACAATACATAATTTGGGGAGCTTTGGTCGGGAGGAATATCTCCTCCGCTCATTGCCTTGACAAACTGCTCTTAAATAGAGCTGGGAGCCCAAGTGAAACCAGATTGTTCAGAGAGATAGAGGAAGCAGAAGATAACAGGCGGTAAATCAAACGCTGTTGGGAGACAAAGGTTTGCAGCCAGAGATACACATACAGAACAGGAGTAACACCTTCCTGCAGTAGCAACAACCAGAAGAAGTATAGCTTCTGTATAAATCTGCTCTGTATAATGTCATGCTGACGTTTTCATTGCACGGCCATATAGCATAAGTGAATGGCCGTGCACGGCCATATAGCATAAGTGAATGGCCGTGCACGGCCATATAGCATAAGTGAATGGCCGTGCACGGCCATATAGCATAAGTGAATGGCCGTGCACGGCCATACGTTTTTGAATTTAGGCTGCAGTGATGGCGACACTCACAGCAGATGAACAAGACAAAGAGCCGACAGCCGCTAGCAGCTCTGTGAGGCTGTACATAGAAACAGCAGAGCAGAGCTAAATGCTAATGTCAGCATGCTAACATGCTCACAATGCTGATGTTTAGCAGGTACAGTTTGATGTTTATATTACTTCAGTTTGACATGTTAGCATGCTAACATGTTCTAATTAGAACTAAACATAAGTTACAGATGAGGTAGATGAGAATGTCGGTAAGATTTAGCATTTATAAGCATTATACATACATTTATAACACACTGAAAGAAAAGCGTAACTGGAATTTTCCAGGTGTTTGGCCTAAAAACAAAGTGTTGGACACATTTTTATTTGTACCTGATGGTGGCGCTAGAGAAGGAATTACGGGATAATTATTAAAACTCACCCTGAAAACATGACCGTCTGTAACACATTTCATAGTGATCCATCCATAAGTCATATAGTGGTGCTAAATCATATCTGAAATGATAACCAAAGTAGTTAGGGTACATCATCTGGAAACCATGAATATCTGTACTAAATCTTATTCCAATCCAAGTTGTAGATATTGAGATATTTCTGAAAACTTACTGCTGGTGGTGCTAAATGAAAAGTCAGGGATCACAAAATAAATCATTAGGATTCATTGTCTGGGCACCCTGAATGTCTGCATAAATTATCACGGCAATCCAATTTTGTAGAAGCAGACAAGCCAACCCAGAGCTACACTTTAACAATGGAGAATAAAAACTGTAGAAATTTCACCCGACAAAATGGAATCATAGTGACTGAAGACAAATGAAATTCTCCAACAAATCAGGCTCCCGAGATGATATGGACTGGAGGACTCTGAACATTAAAGCAAGAATGCAGATAGAATAACAACAGAATTTGGCCAGTAGCTGATGATGGAGCCCTGAGTGCGATTATCTGTCAATTCAGCTGCAGATGAATGAGATAGCTGGCTTTGATGCTGCGGCAGGTCACATGCCTGCTGTCCCTGCATATGTGTATGTATGTGTGAGGTAATGGGTAGTGAGATAGTGAGAAATACTGGGATTACTGGAAGGTCGGGAGCTGTCAAATGAGATGGATGCAAGACTTCTCCTTTGGTGCTCAAATCACACACACACACACTCGGAGGTGGAGGGGTTCGAGTCCCGAGGAGCCAATGCATCACTCATGATGCACAGACACACACACATGTTTAGATGTAAATGCACGTGCACATTTGCTCACAATAAAACCGATGTGTGCGTACAAGTGTGTGCACACCCACACACACAAACTTAAGCCATGCAGTCAGCTCTCAAACTGCATACATCCTACTGGGCTGCGCTCCAATCAGCAGGATTAATGAAGAGGTATCGCATTTTACAGTAAAGCAGCGTGTGGAGCTCCGGGGAACAAATGGCTGGAGTCTGCAATTCCTCAAGTCTGTCTTCAATAATGTAATCGACTTTTAGGTTAAGGCAATTTGCAGAACTTTGTGGCACGGTTGAGTTATGTTCCTTAACAAGACCATCACATGCAATCTGCTACTTTGCACAGACCGTAGACCCTCATGAGTACCTACTGTGTAAATACTGTACTGTTGAGAAGAAGCCTGGTGATGTAACATGTCAGAAGGTACTTGGTGAAAGAATCCATGAACCTCTAAGAGGTTTTGTGAAAAGGATTAACTTAAAAGTGTTTCATTTGGTGAAATTGAGATAACCTTGAATAACTAAAACAAGCCTGTAATAACCCCACAATTGCTGCCCACTAACAGCTTCAATGATGACATGTCAAATAACTACTGACCACAGACACAATTTCAGCTCAAGGCTTGTTCTATGGTGAATCTCATGTTTAGATGAGGTTGAAAACACAATATTTTAGTTTTGTTTGACAAAAAACATGCCCACATTCAAAGTCTGGTTTGGGGAAATGAAACTTTGGTTTGATGGAAACTGAGTTCAGTGTAGAATTACCAGTAGCCTACCACTCACGAAGTAATGGCAAACATTTGAGCTGTTTATCTCCTAAAGTTGGACTTAAATAGTTTTTCTGTACTTGATTTTACTTTTTTTAACAAGCTGGTGGCTCATTCAGTTGTTCTGTCAAGGGCACATGCTGCTGTCTTCTGGGAGGCTACAAAATGCTGGCTGATCCAAGTGCAGCTGGTGAGGTGGTGGTATGTTTGGCAGAGTGCAGGGCGATAACAGTGTGTGCTTGGTGTGAGGTGACAGAGTCTTGTTCCAAAACTCGGGGGCTCTGGACCTCCACCAGGGAGACTTGTTTCTCCTCCATTTGTCTCTCCGAGTGTCAAATTCCGAACCGCTGAGGGAATAACCCGACTTGTTGCAGGCGAGGGGAGAAACACATGAGGGGAGAGTACAGTAGATGAGTGTCAGAGAAGCAGGTTTCAATTGATAAAGGCGTGATAGAAGCTGGAGTGAGTGTATGACATATTAAGAGTCAGCCGACTAATCCTTCGCTATCAGTGTTTGTCTTCGGCCGGGATGAAAGCAGCAAAGGTTTGGGCTGTGAAAGCAAACTCAGACAGAGTTATGTGTATCGGTGTGTGAATGTGACTTGTGCATTCTTGGGTCTACGGTGAGATAACAGGTTAAAACAAAGGTCATACAAAGACGGCACAATCAGTAACCCAGACACTAATAGTGAGAGGGAACCAAATCTGAGCAATATCACAACCTGAGGTCAAGAAAGGGATCAGGAATCTGAATATTTGAAGGATTCGAAGTATTCTCAGATCTGACAGCTAGAATGTTTTTGAAGTGTATTGAAGTAACACACTGGTCAATTTTAAGGCTTCTCAGATGCTGCAACACCATCTGGTTTATAATACTCTCAGAAAGGATTTTACAAGTTATCATGGCTGCAATTATTCTATAATTTGACACCATTATCTGCAGGCTATCAATCAAAATATAGCATTGATGTTATAAATATATCTACCAAGAATGTTCCCGGCCCTAGTACAGCTGATGCTGATAGAAATGTTATAAGTTTATTATAGTATAATGGTATTGACTGATTTACATTTAGTTTAGTAGTATGGAACAAATAAAAATGTCAACCTGATGATGGTGCGAGATAAAACATTAAGGGATCACAAAACTTATTATAATTCATCTGGTGGGTTCATGAATGCGTGGATCAAATTTCAAGGCAATCCATCGAATAGTTTTTGAGACATTTCACAAACAAACTAAAATGTCAACCTCACGGTGAAGCTACAGGAAAAGTCAAGAAGCCTCCATGTCATTATTGTCTGTAAAATAGTTGTTGAGGTAGAACCAAAGTGGTCGACCAACCAACAGCCCGACATTTGCACCCCTAAACACACTTCACAAATGTGGCCAAAAACCAGAGACTGTATACAATATGGACGTAGTCTCTGTGACGTCACCCATCGGTTTCTGAAGAGCCGCTGTGAAGCTCAAGGTGGGTGGCTCTGGCCGTCGTCATGTTCGTAGTGACAACATGGCCTAACTCCCGGCAAATCCCAAAAATAGGCAATGAGGTGGATTGTCGGTGGAGCTGAGGCAGGCCTGGGTGACGGAGCAGAGCAGACTAGCGATGAACGACTTGGTTCGGCACCCGACCTGTCACTCAAACCCTCAATAATGCATAACTTTAAGCCTTAATATATTTCAAATGAGTGAGTTCTATAAAATCCCCCCCATACAGTTGTCATGAACAGGCTGTAAACATGTTCATTACTGCGACAAATTTGGGCATTTTAACATGGGGGTCTATAGGGATTAACTCAAGTGGACATTTGAAGAACTTTTTCGCGCTTCAGCATTGGCTTCATTTTTCAGCATCAGAGGTTGCCGCTTGCTAAAAACATGGAGAGATGGCCACTCTCTCACTGATAATAAATATATTTGTCAAAATAAAACATGAAATGCATCAATAATTCTGATGCTTAAATCTACAATCAATTAAACTATTTCACACAGCAGTTTGAAAAACATTCCCGTGTGTGAATCACTGATAAAGTTGTCACTCCGGAGAGAATAAATAAATATATACTTGAAGGAAGTCCTTGGAAATGGCATTGTTTCATTTGGCGATGGAGTAGGAGGAAAATAACTACGTTACAGCTCTGTTGTTATGCAGCTCTGTGGCTCCAGAAATAACTAAAGCCCAAACCAGCATGATTTCAAAACAATGCACCGCACACCGGACTCCGTCAGACTTCCCCTTGCTGATATTCTGAGCTTTTCAAATGACGTCCGGTAGCCAGAAAAGAGCAGTGAAGTCAGGCGAGAGCTACACTGCCCACAGGAAGATATTGACTTAAGGGACCAAAAGAAAATACCCAAAACAAGAAGGGAAGCAATTCAGTAAACAGGAAAATACACAGAGGAAAGCACCTGGTTCAAGTGCACAGTGTCTTCAGGGACACTCTCCGGCTCACGCTGTGTTGTTTC
This sequence comes from Anarhichas minor, assembly GCF_050575085.1. Taxonomy (NCBI): domain Eukaryota; kingdom Metazoa; phylum Chordata; class Actinopteri; order Perciformes; family Anarhichadidae; genus Anarhichas; species Anarhichas minor. The sequence goes on along the minus strand of NW_027466474.1, from coordinate 4,750,679 downwards.
CTATTGACACACAGTGTTTCCTTACTTTCGGATATCCTGTGTGTGTGTGTCTGTGTCAGTGAATCTGTCATTGTGTCAGCTTGTTTGTTCAAAGATATCTATAATTGGTATCATTAATTGCACTTTGGAATTTTTAATTAGGTAGGATGTTACTGCATGTGGAGGAAAGCCATTGTGCTCGCTAATCTCTGTGGATGACCAAGTGATCAGACAAAAACACATGAGCTCTCGGAGCCCTCACAGACATCATGGCTAAATTCCTGCTGCTTGATTAGAAGTGGATATTCTTCTTTTCTACAAATCCCTAATCATGGATAAGTTTTAAGTAAATTAGGGACAGCAGGTTGGAAGCAAATGGGGGAAAAATCTAATGAGAAATCTTTGGAAGCATTTGCTGACTGCAGGGTTAATGAGCCACAATTCTGCATAAAGTGGCTATGTAATCAATATTTGTATAATAACAATGGAAATGACTGCGTGAAATGTTGAAGGGGTCATTCATAGTGATGAACCCACTTTGCGTCTCCTCTCACCGTATTTCAGTTTGTTGTTTTGATATTGCGGCCTGTAGGCCTTCGGTTTTGGTTCTCACTCATCAACATCATTTTGGCCCTAGCAGGCAGATTTTCAGACAAAAAAAGCAATAAACCGACTGTAGAGTACCTGCCACGCCCCAAATAGTAGACAGACACACTTAGCGACTACCTGTTGGACACAGCACAACATTTAGCGGCTATTGAGTCAGTCAACCAAACCTCATGGCAACCAATCAAATGTAACCCTCATCGTCAGGGGAATACGTTGACAGGGAACCATTAATGTCATACATTACGTACAGTACATAAATGTAATGCCAATCCATTATATAGGTTTTGAGATATTGCACAGAAAACTTTTACCTGCTGGTGGCGCTATAGAGGAAAACTCAGGGGACCAAAAGTATTACAATTTGTGTTTTGTGGACCATGACTATCTGCACTGACATTACAATTCCTAGAGCCAGCATGGCTACGAACAAAAAGCATTAAATACAAAAAGCTACACGGAAAACCGGATATCTTCAAGTTTCACATATGGCTGCAGAAACAATAACAATATATCAAGAGCTTTGGTTCGACTTACGACTTAAAGTATTTCTCTGCTCGTGCCCGAACATTCAGGAGCTCATAATAGGCTTGTGAAGGGATTAGCGTGGTGCCTAACTTGACCTAGTGACCCTACAGAATAAGGCCTCTGCCCTTCTGCGAACAGACAGCAGCCGAAGAAAAAAGGCAGCCACCTCTCAGTTGCGGCGGCTTTTTTGCCTTGTCCCCAGAAATTCCTTTTTTCCCTCTGACACTTGTAAACTGCTACACCATAGCAGGCTCTGACCCCCATTACAAAGGGAGGACTGCATGTCAAACTTGGCCAGTCAAGTTGGCCCATTATATGCACTGGTTAGGGGTTAAGCTGAAACAGAGCCGAGGCTGCTGTCACAGCGAGCTTTAAGCCCACGAGCTGCTATTTTGATGCAGATACGACATATATTTAGGAAGCAGGGAAAGACTTAAAAGAGGGGAAACTCAGTAAATTCTTATTTTTTTCCTGTTTGTTAGAAAGTAGTTAGAAAGAATGGAAAATATCACTATTATTTTTGATGGAAACTGCTGGGTAACAAGAAAAAGATGACGAGGAGACAACCTTTGTGAGTAAGCCAGAGCACCTCTGAGTAAGGATGAAATCTTAATATCAGTGATGAGTCATAGTTTTATAGGGAAAGAAAACACTTCTCTTATCTATTTCTGAATAAAATGGAGACAGAAAAGAACTAAAATATGCATGTGTTGAATGTTTAATATGAATGTAAATGCTACAAATCATTCCACCATCCAAACATCTGATGCTGAATGACATACTGCACACTATTAAAAACTACAATGAAAAAGAACACTTTTAGTTGGCTTAACTTGTCACTTCAGTATGAGAGAACAATACAATCCATGTGGATTTCAGCTCGAGGCTCTGATATTAAAACCTCTCTAGGAAGGAGAATAAAAACAAACGACGAGACCCGGCTGCAACCCTGTCATGTGCTGGACTTTTATGGGTGTCAGCAGTGACCAATGGAAAAATGGAGCTGCTGCAGTCGGCACGCACTCGCTGACCTAAGTCGTCATATCTTCCAGTCTGTCTGTTAGCTCAAACACCTTCTTCTCCCATCTCTGATGACAAATGCTATTTATAGCACATTTTAGCTGTGCTATTACTGAGCTATACCTTTCACTGCACCCTTATCTCCAATTTAGAGTGATTAAACCAGCCCCCATTTCCAGGCTTTATCACAGTGAACAAATGTTATTCTAGCCTTTAAAAACTGCCAACCCCTGACAGTCTGACAAACCAAGCATATCGCTGAATACACCATTGAAAAAGAAAGGACAGGGAAAGCATTGTGGCCATGAAACATGTCATTGATGCTGCAGCATTTCAGAGTTTGAGGTGAAAAAAAGTCAGATATAGGGGTGCATTGAGCCATTGTTGTACAGGCTGTAACAGAGTCAATATGCTTTTGATTAAACTGACCTTGCAAGGAAATTGAGCGAATCCCCCACAGTATATACAGCACATGTGTGTATTAACACTTAAGTTGCAATATGTTATTTTGTTTCCAAGTACACAAACTGTGTACATATTTAATGTGTTATGCTATAGTTATGTAAAGTGTTGCGTAAAGCTTCAGGTTCAAGTTCAAGAAATTTGTCTCTTTCTCAACTTTACCAGAGGTTTGCGCATATGTGTGTCATGTGTTGTAAGTAGATAGAGAATGCCCAGTCGTACGTTTTAAACATTTGGTAGCTTGCTTTTAACCATAGAATCAACACCAAGACTGCAAGGCTCTATGCTGTGGTGCTTCGAGCTAAATGCTAACGTCAGCATGCAAACATGCTCAAAATGACCATGCTAACGTGCTGATATTTTAAGGTATAGTGTCGACCATCTTAGTTTAAAATGTGATTTTCCTGCATAGAGGACTTTTTGGTGCCTCAAAGGAAAATCACAGCTGAGAAAGGTGTGAATGCCATTAGTTTTGCAGGGATTTTGTCTTTTAACAAAGGCAAAGTAGAATTTTGAAGTGATGGATAGAGAAAAAGATGGATAGATGGATGAAGAAAAAGGATCACCAAAGTTATTACAATCCCTCCTGAGGGGGATGTGAATCTCTCAGCCAAGTTTCATGGCAATGGCAGTTAAAAATGTCAAGATATTTCCTTTTATGTGAACCTTTATGGTTAAAGTCTTTTCTGTTTTGAGTATTGAGCCTCATCTACACAGTAATTCTTTCTAAATGAAAACAAAAAGAGAACAACAACTGTAACTTTACAAAATGGTCAAACCAGGTGACCGGCGAGGAGCAGCTCTCTGTGGATCCATAACCTCGGTCCTGTCTGTTGATTCATTATCTCAACCTGTAGTCTCTAACAGTGAAGCAAAAATAAGCAGGACGCCTTGGCTAAACATAAGCATGGTGCTCATAAATCTACCAGAGGCCCCTCTGAGATCCTCCAGGACATCGCTGCAGCACAGCAGTGTGGTACCCAACTGGGTCTGGGGGTCATAGAGGAAAAGGAAATGCATAACACACTGGAACAGCGGGGAATCTGAACTCCTGCTGAGCTGTTGCAACCCATCATGAAGAATTTCCTGATTGTATAGCTAACCTTTCAGCAATTGTGGCGACGGCCTGCAGAGCGTAACATGCCTTTTCCCCTGGAGTTTATGTCTTACAGACAGTGGAGTTCAAAGTGAAGGAAAGATAAGTTCTCATAGAGAGCGGTTCACATTTTATTTGGAATAACCCATCACCATTAAAAAGTCCACTATGTCTGTCTTGTACATATGGTAAAAATAGATACGTCTGTCTGGCACTGTTTTCAGGTAATAGCCTTGTCTTGAATTTAGCAGAGCTGTTAAAGAGAGGCTTATGTGTCTATTAAGACTCAAAGCATAAACCGCTTCCAGACACACAGGTGTCTATGTTTTATAACTAAACAGGTATTGAGTCCTGTGTATCTAATCATATTAAATAAGTCCTTATTGTTAAGTGCTAGCTCTAGACTAGAAGCTTCACATTACTTCAATAGCGTTTTATTGTCTGACTTTGTTGTTCTGAGCTAGTTCAACCGGGACAAAGTAGATCAGTAACAGTGATGATCACATGTACAGTAGTAGCTCTTATGGCCAAAGGATAAAATACTAGCTGTCAAAGTAAAATACAGTTGGGTATCATCTGGCTTTCATCGTCACAGATGCTAAAGCTCATACTGACAGGGTCGAAACAGAGAGCTGTACAGCTCAGTTGGCAAACTTTACCAACACATAATACTTCAATGTTAATTGACAACCACAATCAATCTCACCTCTGCCATCACTCTTGACCTTTGCCTCCACAGTCCAGTCAAAACAAGGACAGCAACAATACAATGGAGCTTTAAAGTATATTAAGTCTACAGGTGCTCAATATCAGCAATGAGGAGCCTGTTTTCATTAAACAATGGCTGCATTCTTGGCTGTCCTTGTGGATGTGGAGGCGATGTCCAGGTTGACATTCTTCACCGTTTCCTCGACGCATGCTACGCTAACTTGAGGGCCTTGAGGAGCCCGCATATTTTCCAAGCAGCACATCCTCAACAGTGATGGAGCAGAGATTCCTGAGGCTTATAGGCAGCAGGTGTGAGGCCAAGGCAGACTTTCCAAGGATGTTAAGTCAATGGAAGAATCATTAATGTCCTTCCCCTACCTCTGCAAACAAAAGGACTGGAATGCAGGAGGATGCCTGTCGACACGCCGCAGATGGAGAAGATACGGTCGTCTGAATAGGATCCTGATCACTGGTCAAAGATAGTTTACACTCTGGGGGCTCGCTGGGACTTTTTCAGCTGGGCTCTAATACAAATAAAGATGGCAAACTGCAGGAATAACACCCCTCTACAGGGCTTTAGGGATTCAATGTTTGTCCCACACAGACAATACAACATTTTAAAGCTATCCGGTCGTAACTGTTTCTCAATTTCACTTTGTCTTGAAAAATTAAAAAATCTGTGAAAAGGATTCGAGGAAGGATGTATGTTTATAAATGAGTTAAACTTCAAGAGAACAAAGAGCGGTGAGCAGAAAAGGGAACATATTACCACTTTCTGTGTCTGCCGTCTGACTCCTACCACTTTTTATATATCGCCATGGTGATTGCTGGAGATGGGCTTGAGAGCTGAAATTGCACATAATCGCTCGATGTCAGCTTGAGTGAATCTTCAGAGAGTTTAAAGTGCAGGGAACCAACAACGAAGCTCTTAGACTGCAACAAGGACAGAAAAAAGCCACTGCCGACGAACAAGTTCTTAAAATATATTCATTTGATTTATGATTTAATTTATCTTCATTAGACACAGGATCGTTGACCTGCTGGGCTGTAAATATAGACTAAACTAATATTTCGGTTTTATTAGATGCAAGGTCCAACATTAATAAAAAGAAAGACTTTGTCTAAACTGAACAAACATATAGACTGGTTCTCGAAATTTACTTTGGGTGGACTGCACTGTTTAATACAGGATTCTCAAACCATAATGTTAGTTCATATAAAACCATGCGAAGACATGAGTTAATACAAGCTGACTATTGTACTAGACACTTTCTGCCCAGTGAAAACTAGCTGCCCAGCAATATCAAAATTATAACAAGTACTAAAGATAGAAGTAGTTTGATGTCGTCTTACTGCAAAAGGTACGAGAGATGAGGTTGGGATTAATGGATGGGTCCACAAAGGGTGTGACTTCAGTATCAGAGACTGCAGTTTTTGTCAACATTGTTCTCTTCTAACAATTAAAACCTCAACCAGATCTTACACACTGTCATATGAGACATGTTTGAAACAATCAGAAGGACTTGTTGAAACATGGCTACACCTGTGGTCAAATTAATTCTATCAGAAGTGTCTGTTCTAAAAAATGACTATGGACGGAAACGACAGCATAAGAAGTAGTAAATGATTAGCTTAATATTGGCAATCGAGTAAGTTCTTTGTATGTAAACATATGAAATCAAATTATCTGCAAGCTCTCCAGTCACTCGATAATTGACTTTCTGCTTGCTTTGTGAATTCACTTGCTTCTACATGACACGATAATAAACACTGGAAAACAAATGAACAGATCCATTTCAGCTGTGTTGTCTTTCTGAAGCCACTGTGTGAGAACAAACATCAACCTTTAGACTGGTCACCATGGCCACTGGAGTGGCCTCAGCTGGCCTGTCAAGGTGTTTTAATGGGGCCTGTTGATGGATGACTCCATTACTGTACCACAGCATGCTGTGTCACCTCCAGGTGCACGCGGCACTGGCATGCTCCCTTCCCCATCCGAGGACGTCGTCTTATTGTTCGCACTGGAGGAAATGAATATGTTTAAAAAATATCTCCTGCAGAAATACTTCCTTATGATAAGAAAAGCGCTTGATTACAGCGAGCGGCCGGGAGATGAGGCAAGTGTTGTCGGCCGCAGTGACGACGACGCCTACATCCTGTTGGAGATGGCAGAGACTTGACGCTGAGGATCCAGACCACAGAAACCAGCCTGAAAAGAGGTCAGCCAGCTGCTCTCTCTTTTGACTGAATTGCTGAAGCAGAGCAGCAGTGAGGAGGGAATCGGCTAAGGTAAAGCCGCCACAACAAACAAGGCATGGCCCAGATCAAGGTGCTCCCCCATCATCATCCTGCACGCTATCTGAACCACATTAGTCAAGCTTGAAAAGACTCCCCCTGCTTCCCACAAGACCACTGAAGATGGACGAGCAGCAGGGAGGCAGATGAAATGCAGGTAAAGAAGAAAGGAAAAGGACTGAAAGTTACAACTTTTCTGCTCTGTTCGAGACAAAGGCCAAGACTTTTTGTCTGCATGCAGCCACATGGGCTCGATCGCTAATAAATCCCATGTGTTCATGTCTGGGAGGTGTTAAATCTGAAGGGTCCTGCCCTCTGTGGCCTCGGGGCAGCACTGAGCTGTACAGGGTGGACGACCCAAGAGGCCCGACCGCACTGTCACACAAGATCAGATGTTGCATTTATTCTGTTGCTTGAAATTCTAAGCATGGGGCTCATTTGTTTTTCTAAAAGATAAATTTCAAGAGTCTTTGTAGTTCCTTGAATCTTGTGAAGTGTGAACATTCAGAGAATTAGTGTGTTGTTGCCTGTGAAATTGCTGAGGGGCATTCACTCTCAGATTGATACAGCACCACGGCCTACCATCAAGGGTCCTCTGAAAAGGGGTGATAAAAAATGTAATGCTTTACGATACATTTTTCACTGACAAAAACTTGTGCTGTGCCAGTTAGTGAGGTCTAGCAGGGGAGAAGACGCTCGGGTCAAGAGGATTTATAAAACCTCAAAAAACTGATTTCCTCAGATTTATTGACGCTTAATTGAATATTTTCTGCTACCTAAATTGTTCCAGCCATGCATAAACTTTTATCTTACCGTGATTGATTAAGGACCTCCTATCGTTTGCATATGTTGCCATTTTTAGAGCGAGAACAAAATAGAACATGACTGGAGGGAGCAAATATCATTCAAGTTGCTGATTAGATCTGCAGTGAACCAGGATATGAAGCTGAATGAATGTGGTCAGGAGACTCCTAAATTACCTCTCCGTCCAACTCTGAGGCTACAATAACACACTTTAAATTCCTTCCTTAAGGCAAATTCAACAATACAACAATGTAAATTAAGATGAGGAGCCGACTTCCTTTTCCAATTACGCCTTTCATTTAGTTTCATTCCAGTTTGCCAAAAAACTGCCGCTGCAATCCAAACAGAAATCAAACACAAATAAATCGAATGTATCCCGGCGACTGCAGGGCAGGAAACGCACATTTGCTACGGACCACAAACTTGGCAGAAGAATGTGTCGCTAACATTTACAGTTTTTTTACAGGCTGTTGTAGAACAAGGAAGTGTGAGTGTTACCGTTTCAGTCGTGTTTAGGCTACATGTTGAAGGGAGGAACGTGAGAAACTGAGCCCTACTAAACCCAGCTGAACCCCACTGAGCTGTCCGGCACCTGTTTTCTGCCAACGGCAGCGGGCTTTTTGCGCCTCACAACATCCCTGCTCTCCCCCAATACTTAAAATCTGGTCCTCAAGGGATTCAAGACTCCTCTTATCACAATCCCTCTGCCCTGGATTATTCCCATCCTGCGCAGAGAATAGTGGGTGCCGGCAGGCCACGACTGCCGACACAGATGGGAGTCCAGGCCTGTGATAGCTTCCATATGTCACATCGCTCTTGTGAGTCAGTTTTTTTTTTTTTTTTTTCTGTTTTTCTTTCCATCTCTCATCTCTCTTTCTGTTTGGCTCTTTAAAATGGCCTTAGCAGGGAGGGAGAGGTGAGTGGAGTGCCGCTGAGGTTGGAGAGGGTCAACCGTGATGCCCATTAATACATTTCAGCGCAGAGAGAGGATTCAGTCCCAGCTTGAAGACCACCTCTTGCAGAATGATCATTGTGAGGTTAATGACTGCGAGGTTAAAATGACCACATTTTACTGCCAAAAAAGCCGACAGGAGATAATTTGTACGTTTTCGAGTGCCCTCGGTGTCCATCGGGGTCTTGGAATTGGACCCATGGTGAGATTTCCCACCATAACTCCTTCTCCCATTAACTGTCACGAGCCGGGCTCGAGACGCCTTAAAGCTGCACTGGGGACACCGTGACGTGGCTGTGTGTTGTTGTATGGTAAATATGAACCAATCGGAAGCTGAAAAGCTCGCTTTGACATTGCAACACTGGGAGGTTTTCCCGTCTTGACTGACACATGAGAACACTAATAGTCCCTCTCTGATTATAATCCCTTCGGTCGACCTCATTAGCGAGGCATCCGCATTGAACCCTGGCTGGGTAGGGTCCAGGAGCTCGGCTGTCAGTCAACACCTTTTTCTTCAAACAAAGGGCATCAGGGAGAAATAATCCAGTTCTTTCTCTCTGGAGCTTATGTACAGCCTGTTTTGGGATTTATGCAGACATATGCATGCGAGCATACACGCACTTATGAGACATGTCTAAATGTTTTGGGACAAAATCATAGAGAGAAGCTTAATGTGCACATGTGAACGAAAAAGAGGAAATCAATATGCATGTCTCTAGAGTTTTAAAATTGTATTATACTCAAAATGTGGTAATTATTTTCAGTTTCTTTATGATTTCACTTTCACACCCAGAACAGTTCTCTGCAGGAATGGTCCAAACCAAAACCCTCTCTAAACCTCTCCCATGAGCCCTCACACAAAGTAATTCATTGTATATAGAGCGCACATGTAAATGCAAGTTAACACTTCAACGTTCAGGTTCACATCCTCGAAGAATGCAATAAAGCCTCCACTTTCCATACTAAAAGAATTAGCTGAATTCCTTGAGGTTCAGATTCTGGACAAAGGTTAGATTGAAGTTCCCCTGTGAACTCTGGGATGTCTTTCTGTAAATGTCCCTCCATTCATCCCAACTTTGATTCAACACATCAGCATTTAAAGCAACATTACTTCTCTCTACGACATGGAGTGAAATAACAACCTATAAAATGACACTGGCTACGGGCAGTCTGCCGCTTCAAAACACAGAGCTGCCAAGGTGATTTACGGCGTGCTCACTTTTCCTGAGGGTGACAGCAGAGACAGAGAGGAAGAGTGATTCGGGCCTTTGTGAGTCCTTCTCATAAATAGGTTGAGCGATGAGACCCCACTGCTCTCATAACATTCCTTTGTTGTTTGGGTAACATACCCAAACAGAAAATGATATGCCATTTACGGCATTTGCCGTGTCACCAAACACTGACGCCGCTTACCGTCCTGCTCGTCTTCTTAAAAGGGAGCAGAAGTGGCTTCTCATGGGAAATTCACACGGACTGACAGCTTTAAGCTGAAGTGCAGGGTGAAAACAAACAGTTATGCTTGCACTAATTCAATAATCTCCATTTTCTGTAACTTTATAGCTCAGCAATGTGGAGCAAATTGTGTGATTGTGCCAGTCCTTTTTCTTTGAGTTGAGAGTGCCACAAACATGAAAAACAGACAGACGATAGACAGATGGGCAGTCTGAGTTTAAGAGAGCTTTATTTTTTTATATATATATATATATATATATATATATATATCTGTGTATAGCTTGAACCGAACACATTTCGGCCCTCCAAACAGGCACGGGGAGGCTGGCACACACTGCTATGTTAATATGAAATGCGGCAGTGCCAATAGTTTGGCTTGGTGGGCTTCTCTCTACTCCTCGTGCCTGTGCATTCAACATAGCACTGCTGGACCGCCGCCTGGGAAACAGATGGCAGGGAATAACACCCCGAACACTGACATCGTGGGCCAGGCCTCCGCCACGCACTTTGCTATCGGTCTGTTTTTATCGCCTCTGAAATCCCCCCCCCCCCCCCCCCCCCACCTTTATCCTTAGAGAGCCACCACCAGATTAGGAGATATACATGAGTGAAACCGACTGGACAGCTGAGCCTCATTAGCCAAACATACGCTTCCATTTTACAATGAGTCTGTTTTGCTTGAGGTTGTTTAAGTGGCCAAAGTCGGGTCTGATGGTTGGGCGTTGTTTTGGGTTTAGGACAACGGGACAGATGACGGGTCAGCCAGACCCCCATGTGAGCTCCCCAAGACCTGGAATAGGAAAACAGGTCTCCTTATTCGGTGTCTGGATTTAAACAATTAGACAATTAACTAGTTAAGAGGTATTAATTGGTTCTGGGATTAGGACCAATTGGAAGTGCTGGAATACTTAGATTAGACAAAGATTACAAAGGGAACATAATGTTCTAATGCTGATTTAAAAGGATATAAGCATCCTTAAATCAAAGCAAAGCTGACATTTGATAATGAAGCTACATGTAAACTTACATGTTAGCAGCTGATTAGGGTTCAACACAAAGTCCATGGTTTTCTTAAATTTTCTATTATAACAATGGATCAAATAATTATTTTACGAGGTGTAATAGATCACTCATAGCGATGAAACCAGAATAGCGTCTTCCAACTCCAATGTTTTGGTTTTACGATCAACAACCAGTTCTCTCTCAAAACCTATTGTGCTAATGCAGAACATGCTTGCAGAATTTATTCTTAATTTTATAAAGAAGAATGGCAAATTCAATAGTTACAAACTATCATAAAGTGAAAGCCTTTCTTTAGACTAGTTAAATACCAAACCTCGGTAGTTATTGGCTGCAAGGCAGTAATGCAACTTTCTCTAATGTGACTCCACACTTTGACATTGAGTTTTGGACCACAGAGTCTTAAAGTGACCTCAGTCACGCCAGCAAATCTGCACTTAAATCAAAGGAGAAGGAGAAGCAACACAGACTTTAACTGAAGTCACAAGGACAATTTCTCTGTCAGATTTGCTTCAGAGAATGTTTCGGGAAACAATCTCTCCTGAAAGTGTAGCTCGTTCCTGTTCAAAGACCTGTCAGCAGCATGGGTTATTTTTAATATCAGCCCGCGAGCCGTCTCCTCGCCCCCCCACCAGCACACCTAATCTGGTTGGCAGGAAGTGATTTGATCTTGGGTGAAAAGCGAAGCATCCGAAAATCTAATGGATGGGGGACATGAAGTGCCGCCCCGGCCATTTGACCTTGTGTGTTCACGCTGGTTTCGAGAGTGGGAGATGGTGACAGCAGGTGTTTTGCCTCCCGGCCCTCTTGATGTCCAATGGCAGCACTCTCATCTCATCCTTTCTGTCTGAGGCCACAGAGGCAACGCGCAAACACATCGTATTTAGAAGAAGAAGAAAGCGACCGGGTGTTGTCCTGGAAGCCAGATTGTTTTGGCAGGAAAAGCCTCAAGCTATACCTGACAGGATCATTTAGTGATCATCCCACTAAATGATTTATCACAACTGGGGTCTTTTATACTTTAGTAATTCTGGCCAAGTAACTAATGAGATTTTGGAACATTGAAACATCACCACCATGATGTCTGAAAGGGACAAGAAACACGCTGAAGATCATACAGGTTGTGAAGAAGCCAAACTATCTAAACCACTTTAATTGGAGGTAAAACTGAAAGTGAGCACATCTGAACTGTTGGTAATAATCTGGCATTGCACAGGAAAACGGTGTGCACAAACTATATGGCAAGTACACTAGGTCGAAGTCGAAACAGCAGCTCAGTCTGCAATCTGTGATGGATGTCTAAAGTCTCATCTTTCTCGCTCTCTTTGACTTGTTTCAAACGCTTTGTGCTGCAGTCCCAGATCTTTACAATGATAGATTACCTACACTTATAATACCCCAGTCGTAAAAACAGGTAATTATTTCTTTAACTAACCTTTTAATGGTATGGTAAAAAGACTTGTGTTTATTTGTCAAAATATGTAGCCAAGTCTAGTTAAAAAGATTCGGCTAAAAGTTGTAAAAATGCAAAATGCCTATTAAATAAGTTTCAATACACATTTTAGTGATCATCCCACCTCTTTACCACCTCTGAACTAGAAGGGGTTGAAATGAGTATAACATGTTTTCTCATGCAGGTGACTCATATTCATAGCTGCCGCTTTCACTTCTCAGTTGATGTTTGAACCTTTTCAGACTCTCTCAAAGTGCAAAATGTCAGAATGCCCCAGTGACATTTTCAATGTTTCATATTCATTCCTCTGGACCTTGACTGGAGTCCCTGCGGTCTCTCATATCTCTCGCCTCCCCAGTTTCCATGTAAACTGTCACGCCACCGGTGACGCCGTCCCCACCTGAACACCATCACTGCTCAGACCACCAAAGGTGCCCTTGACTCAAAAATGTTGTTCCCTGTACACAAAACATCAGGCAAGTATTGAGTCAAGAGGGTTATTATTTAAGGAATCTTCTCTGCATATGTGGCAGGAAATCAGTGTCCCTTTCTCCACAGGTGGCTCCACATCTGGAAGCTCCAGCTGCAGGAGAGCGAGTATCCGGAAGGGCAGATGGATGGATGCACTGTGGCTGGTGGAAGTCCTTATTACACGTCCACATCCTTCTAGAGGAGCTCGCCTATTGAGGCCATTAATCCTTGGCTGCTTCAGGGGTCGTATGTCACCTCTAGTCCATCACTTCCTCGTCTGCAACACCATCTCTCACGCACACACGCACGCGCACACACACACACACACACACACACACATACACACACACAATGTCTGGCAGGCCCAGAGAGACAGATTTGTTGTGATGGGTCTGAGTTAGCCATGCGTGAGGAGCCAATACGATGTTTTCATCACTAGGAGAGGTGCACTGACAACAGACAGAGTGGTTACCTCAACAGGTCAGTCAAACTCATCTGCTATACCTGCAGTGTCTCCTCAAATCAGGCATCGAATATGTTACAAACTCTGGAGAGTTTTTTTTTTTTTTTAAATGTCTGCAGTATATTTTCTCATGCAGCAATAACTTAGTTTCCAAGTTGCAGACATCTCAATTTACTTTACTCCTTTAACCTCATAAAAGCAAGATGCTCTTCCAACCTTCCCACGGGAAAAAACAGGGAATTGTAGACCTCTCTACAACAGAAAAGGTAAACACCAGTTTGAACCTTTTAAGGAGAGTGAAACATATACCACCAGGAGACAAAAGATTCATCTAAATGTCACCAAGTCAGTGGGAGTGAAAACTACAGCTCTGGTATTGACCAAAGTGCAGATGTGGACCGAGCAAAGATAAAGATCTAGTCCAAACAGGAGAAAGTATGCCATCCTTTTTTTTTTTTAGATAGCATTGCATACATGAAACGTTACGTGCTGATTGATCAGACATAAATGCCAATGACAGTAAGAAGTACAGCTTGGTATATATATGCTTGTTATTATAGTACCTGCTTATTTACAGCAAGTTGCAGTAAACAAAAAGAAGTGTATTTTGTCTTATTGACAGTTTGTTAAATTCCTCCCCCACAGCAGGCCTGTCAAGCTTTGGATTTCTCCACATGTTGAAGCTGTGGACATGGGGCTGTAGTTTGAAAAAAAGTGCAACAAACTGACTAAACATAGTGCTTATCTGTCTTAAGCTACAAATATTAGCATGTCTGGCTTATATTAGCTTACTGACTGGAGTGGGAACCAACCCACTTTGCCTCCAAGGCCAATGTGCATACTTGAGCTACATTATTTATGAAGAGTTAAAGGGTTACGACTGTTTGGAACCTGGTCCTGGATGCTACTTAGTCCTCATCTAAAAAAACGTGTTCTATTGTGAGTTTAAAAGTGAAAACATGCCAGGTTGTGTTGTAACCAAAGAGTGTAACATGTTTGGACTAACTGGCTCTACACTACAAATACAAGAAAACAATGCTATTTCTTTATTTTCATTTATTCTGCATGGATTATCAACTGATGCCGATCCTGACTTTTTCCCTAATGAAAGCAACTTTAGCATTTGCATCTACTTAAGAGCCCCTTTACAAGATTCTCCTTTGTTGTAAACATTAAAAAGTCAACCCAGAAAAAGCAATTTCAACCAACTCATGGGGCTAACGTTAGCTTAATTGGCTAGCTAGATAGCTACAACTAATAATAAACTAAGCAACAGTTGCAATTACAGCGGGCAAAATCAACAGTTGCCAGGTAACTTATAAACCGATATGAATCTGCTACCGTTGTCAATGTAAACAGCATTGCAATCAATGTGTGAGGACGGAAAGTTTGACAGGCAGGGGTTAGCGACGGTCAACTACTGAACAATAGCAACAAAAATCATATTTTGTGTGTTTCACCAGATTTATTAGACAAAGAAATAATTCACTTACCACAACAAAGTGGCCACCCTGAGCTCAGGTCCACACAGTAACTATTAACATATTATTTTTGAGTTCAACACCTTGTTGTTAATTACACCATTATGGTACAAAAATAGAACACGTTCGACTACATAAGAAAATCCTGTGGTCCATTTTTAACCAGTTACTGAACAGTGCACATCAGCTCTCCAGCAGAAACAATCTGTCCCTGGGGGTTTTGGAAACCCCAAGACAAGTCAAAGAAGTGATGAGTGAACCAGCTGTCCTCTCTGCTTCTTAAGAAGTGCACACACGCACAGCTCTGATCTACCTTTCTGCTTCTCTGATCTCCTACTTGTTTAATGTGTGTCTGCTTGGAGGGAACAGAGTAATCTTGCTTAAATGTCAAACTTGGCACATCCACTCTTATCCATCTCCCCTCCCGAGTGTACAAGCTCCTGTCTTGGGAAACACGATATCACGTCAAAACAGTTGAAGAACAGAAATAAGTTATGGACTGAAAGTGCCTGGGATCCCTTGAAAGTGCTCAGTGACACACACACAAAAAAGACGCCGCTCTTCTGCTTTCTTTTACAACAGGCAGCTGCTCTTGGCCCGTGAATCCTGAGATAATTGGTTTTGTTTACAGGCGCTGAACAGTTTATTTTCATCCAATTTTTCCATCACAACTGTGGCTCAATGCCACTGTGACTCCTACAGTTGTAAACGTATGAAGCGTTTCAAAGACGGGAACTATTGCCTCACCAACGCTCACTTCTGGCTGGCACCACACACCATGCACTTATCTGCACGTACTCTATGAGAGAAATCTTAAACCGACCTCCTTCTGCCGTTATTACTACTGCAGACAGCAAATGAGAAATCTTCTCACTGTTTTTGTAAGAAGATACAAATCATAAGGAACCTGCAGATATTATGCACATTACATTTTTTAAAAAGAAGGGGAAATGTTTTTGGCCATTTTTATGAAAACAGCATCTAAGCCTCATGCCGCTTGCCGAGTGCTTTCCATAGCAGTGGGTTGACGGACATCTACGTGCTGGAAGTGCTTCAGTGAATACTGATGCAAGATGGGATTTTTTTTTACAGGCTCACACAGAAAGACCCTCAAATGAAACAGAAAACACATTGTGGGTCCAAATTACATGAAATCTTTTCATCTGACGCCACCAATGTCAAGACAACATTGCTGTTTTCTAATCTGAACACTATGGTTAAGGTTCGAAGGTTTAGTCAAAAAAACATTGTCTTAGCACGTGATCATGATTTGGGTGAGAATAACTACTTGGTTAAGATTGGGGGACCTTCCTCATCATGATTACAATAATAACCACTTGTTATTAGGCACCTATTAAATCATTTGTAAGTTTACAGACTCTCTCTCTACCTCCCTCCACTCCTAATTTGAGTGTAATTAATTTACCAAAAATGGGACAAAATGCACAGCAAACAAAGTTAAAGGTAATTTGACTGTAAGCTTTTTTTTATTGTTTTCTTATAGATATTGCGATAATATTGTTTTCGTAAATTATTGAGACAGCCCTAGTCAATTCATTTTACAACAAATGAATCGTAATTGTAATCTTTAAAACAAAAATGGCAAACTTTACCTAGTTATTGTTACCTTGTTCTTAGGTATTATTCAACTAAATATATGTTTTATTTTGGGCTGTTATTTGGATAAAACAAGACATTTCAAGATGACTAATGGAGAAATGTTTCACTACTTTCTGTCATGTTATAGACCAAACAATTCTTTGATCAATGAAGAAAATAATAAGGCATTTATTGATAAAATTACAAAAATGTTTGGGGCCTGCCCACACAGAGATTGCAACAATCAAATTACCAATATTAACATCGTCATTTTGAACCACAAAATCTTCCTTAATTTTTTTAATTTCTTCGCAAAAGGTTGACTTGACTTTCACAGGTGTTACCCAACATTTTGCCGGAAAATTGAATTTTTTTTGTTAGATATTGTTATTGTATTGGTTATGGTAAAAGATTTTGTTCAGGAAGTTCGGTCCGAACACTAATGCTGGTCATAAATCAGCTGCTCGTTGCTGGATTATCGAAGAACATGCTGTGAAGCAGGCGTTTGGAGCGTGTCCAACTCGTGAACAAAGAGCTGCCTATCTCTCCCCTCTGCTCAGGCAATGCACTTGTTAAATTCTGCTTGACGTCTTTTTTTGGCTTCCTGCAGGCCGGTATCGCACCGCAACCAAAAACTTTCGTCTTGCCTTTTAAATGCTTTTCCGGCCCCCTTCTCTCCCTTGCTCGCTTTCTAATTTGCTGGTCACAGTTAGAAGCCAGCCAAGTGGGACTTGGTCAGTAATTGGAGTCTCTGCAGTGACTGCCTACAGCACAGCTCCAAATGATGCACCGGGGAGGCTTCCTAGGGAAAACTCAATAAGCTCTTCACACTTAAGTGTAGTCATCATTAGGATTTTTCCACTGTAGTGTACAGTACACTACTTGTTTGCAACGCTTTTGAATAATAGGCAACTGTAAGAAAATACAACCATTGTTCGCTTTTGGGTGTATTTCTTTCATCTCACCTCTATTTTAAATTGTCCTTCATTCATTTCCCACGGCACAGCTCTGTTGTTTAAACTGGGTCAAGGTTCTTTCCATTCACAACATTGTCTTTTCCCAGTCTATCAGCAGTTACAGACATTCACAGTACATCAAAGCAAAAACATTTACAATACAATACAATACTGCTCTTTGATTTTAATCCAGCTTCGTTTTTTTTCTGTCGATCACAAGCGAGTTATGATTAAAATGAACTTGCCTTGAAGCGTGGCAATTTTGTATTGATTATATTTTTGTCAACATAGGATGGAGTTTTAATCTAAAAACTCTAGGATCCTTTGAGAGGTTGGTCCACTATACACCGAATGAGAAAGGTCTTCTCAAGTCACGAAAACAAGGCCAGGGTTTCACGCAGTGGAGCTACCACACCTCACCTCAAATAAAGAGCACTTGCACTAATGTCAGAATGAATAATTATATTTAGATGAAGTACAATATTTGGCGTATTTAGATTCAGTGAAAACTAGCCTTGGTGCTACATCACAGTACAAAGGCCACATATTTTGTGAGAGAGGTGATTGTTTAAACCCTCATCTGGCAGCTATCTAATGCTTTAAACCACAGCCTTAAACATACAGCATAACTCTTCCCAATTTATGGTGTAATTTCTTGTACTGATGTACCAGTACAGTGTGTGCCATATATAATATCCTGTTGATTTCAGTGGTAACACTCTATGGTTGATATTAATTCTGGAAGGTATTAAAGGCTGAACTTGAACACATCGACTGCATATTTGTCTGACATCCTCTGCTGCGACAGAGATATTGACTGAGCTGCACTTGAGTAATAAAAGGCATTAAACGGTGATGCCCCGACCCACTTTAAAGATTATGTGCTTACTTCAGAGCCCACTGTGGCACCAAAGTGAGCGCATAAACAAAGTGTTAATTGCAAAAAATTGATTCGCTGCCAAGTCAGCGGTATGGCTGAACTGCTGCTACTCCACAAAGGTCTAACCCCCTCTGGCTGACGCGGAAAACAGTCTGCGGATTTCGTGTGAAGGAAAAAAAGATGAAAGGGAATTGAGTCCAAACTGCCTTTCAAACATTTATATTGTTCAGCCTCTTGAGGTCTGTCAAAACTCCTGGAAAGTGAACTCAGGCCTCCACTCTGCCGAGGAAACAAATCCCATCGGTGCAGGTATAGCTCTCAGGAGTGGGAGCATAAATTTCAACTTCAAGATGCTGCTTCTGGAGCTCAACATATATATATAGTATGATAACCAGACCGCACTATGAATCACGGCTGGTTGCCATCATTTCCTGATTAAGAGCCCAAAAATTAAGAGCACTCTCACACCTGGTGAAGTACGCTGACAGTCCTGACACGCAGGCACTTGGGTGTCATTGTGATGAATGCGTAAGTGATGAAACACAGAGGCGCTGTGACCCCCCCCAGAAAACAGTGCCGCTGCCCCTCAGGAGGACAGAACATATTACATTCACAGCCTCTGGCCTTGGGTAGATGTCAACATGATGTAGCAAAACTGCAGAGAGCACGGCATGTTGCTCGATTAAGTCTTGTTCTCTTCACCAGTGCTGACAGTTTCATGTTCGTTATTAGGCAAGAGAACTTAAATATGGTATGAAAACCTCCTGCACGAAAGAAAACAGAAGTGAGCTGCTGAAATTCAAGGAGCTTTCACCGTCTGACCAACACAACTCCCTGTCTGTAGTCATTGGAGGGAAGGAAGCAGATGATTGGTTGCTGAAGGGCCCGTGTTGACTAATTAAAACAGGAAGAGTGATGACTCGGCTCATCCTCAGTGAGTTATCGTTTTTTGGGCGTCTCACTACACGTGACTCAGCTCTCTGTGTCATCCTCCAGATAGTGAGCTCAGGTTTCCTGACAGGACATGTTTAGCATGTTTAGCATGTTTAGCATGGTGTCACCTCGTCAACACACAATGCCCATCCCACATCATCGAGACAGTGAGGAGCGCAACTTGTTATGAAACAGCCACGATGATGCAACACTGGGAGGAATGCGGCCTTAAAGGGTATACACAAAACAATTGGCTGTGGAATGGCAGATGACTCCCCTCAGCTGAAGATTTTGTGCTCTGTAAATTGACTCTTAGCAGGAAGTGGTGGGCGATTTTTGAGATTTGTGAGGTGTAAAAGAAATGCTGCTGGTACAAAAGGTCCATAATTCACAAGCTATTTCAGGGGGCTGCTCTTGGTCCACATAATTCTTAATGAGTCGGGGTGTTTTTAAACAAGAGGGTCAACCCAGTCACACTAATGCAGTCCACTGTTGCAGCATTGAACCGCGAAAACCTGACATTAATCCTGAGGGTAATGTGGCCCTTCCTGTGGCTAATGAAATCTGAAGCTTTTAAATGGCTGCACCTAATGACACTCCCTGACAGTTTTTGAATTAAGCAGCCATGACTTCTGGGACTGGACTAAATAGCAGACAGATGGCCCTCACCAAAGTTTTGTCCACCCACCCCCATCAGTGATTGCCCTTGGGCTGTTGCATGCGATGCCGTACCTGCTTGAGCATTAAAGCAGCAGCAAAATATTTTGAATTAAGACGACACGAACCTCCACTTATCTTTTATCAACAGTAATAGAGGAGAGTTTTCTTCCTTTAGCGAAGACATTCTTTTATATTGTGATTGTTTACATCTTGTTTGTATTCTAGCAGTATTTTTCTCCCCTGTCTTTCCTGAAGCATTTCTACTTTTCTTGGCAACTGTCAGTCAGTAGAATAGATAACACTGTTGTCAGGAAAGTGTGTCATGCATGTGTGTTCACATGCATATGTACTAAAAAAAGACAGGAACCTGCTCATCATAGCTCCACAGTACTACTAGTGGATAAAGCTCCACAAGTAGCTATTCATATTGAATGTATTTATTTCCTTGCAAAGTGTTTTTTCTACTATATTTTGAAACTGGCAATGCTTCCATACATTTTTGTTGGCTAGCATTCTTATTATTTTTCTTCCTTTTGTTGGCTCACTGGCATGTTTTCTGGCACATTAGCACAAGAAGCTGTCAATCCTTGCAATACCTTGAGACCGAAGGGATGTCATATATTAACGTGAGAGAAATGGCAGTTTATTTTACAATTACAATGGGCGATTGGACGTGCAGGCCTTGCTGGCAAGGTGTGTTTCCAAGTTTAAATGTAAGATGTTCATTAGCTAACGTGGCACTGGATCATGTTCACGGATCTCCAGGTCTCTAATATGGCAACCATTCATTCCAATAACAACTGCTCACCCAGCAAATGTGCCAAAAGTTTTCTCCACCAGCCTGTCACTACATGTACCGCACAAAAAAAAAAAAAAGCTTTGACCCTCTTGCTCATATATCTGCTGCACAGAGGATTGTGGGTCAGAATAGCCAGAAGAGCATGCTGGCTTGCATACTGCCAAATGTGAACACATGCAGTATCCTGGTATTTCTGGAATACTGCATTTGACACTATATATTTTGGGACATACTGAATCTTTTTCTGGCATACTAAAGTATGTAGTATGTTAGATTGAGTATTGGAACACACAGTGTATATTTGATTTTCTTGTCCTGTTTTCTTTTTCTTCTTCATGTTTCATAGCTTTAATGCATTACACATTTGCATTACTGCCCTCTGCAGTCAGCCTGAAAGTTAATTGCATCACTTACATCCTCTTACATGCGCTAGTGTAGCAGGATATACAAAATGTGCACCCGTTAATGAAAGAAATGCTCTATATGGCACCACAAGTGGTCAAAAAAAACCACGGGTTACCTTTAACATTACATATATAAAACTCCCAGTCTTCCCACTAATGAAAAAATAGACACCAGAAAAGAGGGATTCTATTTCATAATTTCTCTTCTCAGCAAGCTTTCATTTGACTGAATGCTTTAAAGAAAATATTGAACATGTTGCACAGTAAAAAAATGATACAGTACATACCCTACATGTGTAATCGAATACAGAATATATTACATCTCCTGCTATTTGGTTGATTTGCTTCCCACTGGTGCTTGGACATTCTTCCCAAATTGTACATTCTCGACCCCAGTAGGCCCTTTCCACCACAGCCATTTTGACATGTTATTGCAAGGTAAATACAGGTAATGAATTATATTAGTGATGGCTTTGTTCCATTTAGGTGGGACAGCGTCCTGGTATTAAGGATGCTAGCCTACTGGAATGACTGTGACACACTAAATAGAATGGGACCAATCAATTACACCTGTGTTTAACCTGCTATGATGTGTCAGAATGGCTGCTGTGGAAAGGGCTGAGAGAAGCATCAGATATTTTCCAAAGATCTACAGTAATGAATGACTCTTAGTGGTGTAACGGACCATTGTCGATCCGTACGGATCCCCCTCTTGGTTCAGCATGCATGTGATCCGCAGACTAATTACACAGTTTAACGTTAACCATCATAGTGTGAAATAAAGTTTTACTGACTATCGATAACCGCCAATATTCAGTAAAATATGCGATCAGGACGTCAGCATTTATACTTCGCCGATCTCTATTAATGTGACATTGAAAACAACTAATCCGTGTTTAAATTGGCAGCATCACTAACTGCTAACGAAGGTTCCATTCAGTTACATCATGATGCGTTCAGGCTCTGTTCAGTGAAAATGAGTATTATGAGAAGGTAAGTTATAACGTTATCATAACGTGTTCAAATATAATCTCGTAAAATGTAGTGTTGGTGAGAAAGTTGAACAAATCCAGTTGTTTCAAGGAGATGTTTCCATTAAGCAGCGTATAATATATAATTAAAACTACTAATTACAAAAATAAAAAAAGTTATATTTTTTCCCTTTTTTTCTTTTGTGCTATTACGATCTGGGATCCGATCCGTGTCTCTGATACGATCCGAACCGTAAGTTATGTTGTCCGCACCACTACTGACTCTATCATGGATTAACTGAAGTAAGATGCGAGCTCTATCATGAAATACGTGAAAGATTATAATATATTTGAATAACAACAGCATGTGTTTCTGTTGCGTCGACAAATGATTGCTTTGCATTAACTTTAGTCATGATGCCAGGCAATCAGCCTTTTTGAACAGACATTAAATCCAACCAGACTTCTCAGAGGACAGTTGAGCTCGTCACAGCTGGGTGCAAACATGAAATTTGAAACCACATAATTGCTGATTTGATTGCTCCAAATATGTGATGTGTGTAATCTTCCCCCGCCAAATAAATCCATTAATTTACAAGCTGCCAACCACACAGAGAGAGAGCAGTCTCTCATGGACTTTTTCTGAGGCAGCGCCACAGTGAATAAACATCTGCAGAAAACAGCTCAGACCTATTTCTTTCATGTGCAACAAACAAACCATTCCAACTGCTGCCAGGGGAGACAGAGTGTGAAAATGACTTTACAAGGTTTGAAAAACGTCACAAAACCAGAAAATGGAGCTTGATATCAGTCAGGGAGATGATGCACGAAGCTTTTTCTCTCTAATATTAGTCTTAACTGAGTAGAAATAACTCAAAACCTGCCATTAGCGGAAAAACCATGTATCCCCAACAATGTTGACTACTCACGCACAGTTGCACAAATGTCACCAAAATTTAGTGAAACATGGTTTTCAAATAACAGCAGCGTCACTTTCTATGCACTGTGCGCTTTAAAGTGACACCAAACGCGAAGCATACCATCTTATCTGAGCTGAAGAGCCTCCCACAGGCTCAGTGTCCAGATAATGAGCGAGCACCGAGGGGCCCGACCACCCATTTGATCACAAACACATCAGGACGAGCAGGGCAAAACCCTTCAGCTGCCTGCTCTCCTTTTAACCAGCTGGTAGTGGTGATCAGAGAGGGGAATATGCTGCCATGTTGGAGAACTCGGCACACCGAGCATCATGCGCCGTTTTTCCCAGGGTCACTCGGTCACCTCGCCATCTCCTCGGGCGAGAGCCCGTATGGTTCAGGCCGAGCTGTCGGATAGCTTCGGTGCCGGGGCTGAAATCCAGACATCCAGATACCGTACAACACATTTCAGAAGCAAGACCTAGTGTTGCAGTGTAGCAATTTCTTCTGGAATGAGCACAGTATTTAAATAGAAACAGATTTTGGGTACTTTGATTAGAAACAAATGTGATTGGTAATGTGATGTACTGTAACCGACAGTGTATTTACATGTGCTCAACTCTATTGAGCTGGGTTTCATTAGCAGCTATAACTATGGTAAATTCTACTGTGAGTGAAGGTTTATTGTTTTATTTCACCCTGTACCAAAGCTCTTCCAAAAACTCAACCAAACTGTTATAACTTTGGAAGAAACCCACTCAATTTGACAAAGTTTCATAACAACTGCCGACCAATTTGAGAATATATTTTTCACTCAATGATGGCTGTGGATTTCGTCCCTCATCCCTTACATTGGAAACGCATTATAAAACGATCCCTCTGAGGTCTTTAAAAACATGCAAACTCTCGTCTCCTGAACAAAAGTCAGACGTGCTACAAACCCATACACCACCTTAGCCTCAACACCGATAACTTCCACCGCATTGGCACTGAACTTTGACAAATAAATTGTGTGGTGCAGAAACATCCAATATGGACACAATTTCTATACTGGGCTGTTGTGTTTACCAGACTACTGACCTAAATATCTGTGGGCAGGGCGGTGACGTAGGTGTCTTTGGGTTCATCCGTGGAGTTCGTAGTGTGCTTTAATGGTTTGATAGGAATGTAAAACGTATTCCAACAGCTGAAATCTGAGGCAGGAGAAACAGAAGCCAACACACAGTACAACGAGATCCATAACACACTTCAGAGAAGTACAAATACCAGCCTGGTCATCAGTGTCACACTCATAACTTCAGAAGATCAAAGAGCTTAATCCAACTTAGAAGTAGACTTTTGAAGTGGGCTTTTATTGTAAATGCACTGATTTCTAATCACCAAATAATGTGCCCTTAAGGTGCCTTTAAAAAGAAAGGAAAAAAAGTCTTATCAAATTCTTCCTCAAAAAATGCTGATTTCAAGCTGTTCCGAGTGGAGAGCTTGATTACTCCACTACAAAATAACAAAACATGAACAAACGCTGGTCAAATCTGTGAACAACCACAAAAGATTTACTTACAATTACTTTTGAAGGTCCCCTGAAGCAACTGTATACAATTTTGCAATTTATCTGAATGCATTTATTTGTAGGCTATACTTTAGATGTATTCCCTTCTTCTCAAAATAAAGCACTAAGAAATGTTTTGGTGATTTGTTACAGTGAAAATGTGTTGTATGTGGCTACGTGTCGACAGCACTGAAAGGCATGGCTGTGGTGTGAAAGACTCCAGCTTCACAGTGTTGATGTGCTGGAGTGGCTGTGTGTACACGTGTTTTGAGGGTTGGTGGGAAGAGTTTATACTGAGGCATTTACCATTTGTTGGGCTCTGTCAGATCTAATGCCAGAAAAACAACGTCTGGCGGTTAGTGAAACCAAATAGCAGGAACTGTTCAATTGACCCCAAACATAAGTCGAAGAGTTAAGAGAGATAGAGTTAGGAAAACGTTATCCTTCTTCTTTAATGGAACACACGTCTGCTTTAGATTTATGGCTGTGTGCATTCATATATAAAAATGATGTGAAATATAATTCCCAACACCAAACATCTAGTTGGAACTGAGAGAGGTCAGGCGTTCCCTGTGAGGAGACGTTCATTCATCAAGCGCTGCCAACATGCCAAAGCTACAAAGGACAGCATATCCTTCGCTGAATCCATTTCCCATTTTGTTTTGTCTCTCTTGTCTCTTTTGTTCTTTTAGACTCTTCACAGTCGTATTTTAACTTCTTTAAAATGGCCACAAGCACAAAGGGACGACCGTATTTCTTTTCCTGAATGGCAAGCAGACTTTGATGGCGGAGAAGCACCACTAACTCTTTAACTTTTCCAATATAGTTTTTGATGCCACCCATAAATATCGTGTCCTACCATTTGTCAAGTGTAGCAAACCACAAAGTGGTGAAAATAATTTAAGAAATATGAGCTTTCATTCAACAGTTTGGTGCTCTCTCCATCTGCATTTCATTGAGGTACATATAAAAGCCTCCTGGGTCTCAAAGCTCATGTCGAGAAATGCCCTTCATCTACCCCAACCAAGGCAGGTGGGGACCGGGGTCACATAAAACAGAAACAAATTATGCACAGGATACTTCAAGTTCCAAGTCCACCATAAAACATAATGTGCCATTAATGAAGTTGCCTTTTCTTGCCCTTTCCCTCTTTCTGTTCATAACAATAGCAGCTGTGGAAAGAGTCACCAGATCTGCTTAAACTTTATAGTCTGTGCGAGCATGAATAATTTACTTTGATTGCACGTATCGGAAAAATAAAAAGGTAATTAAAAAAAAAAAGGGATTGTGGAGCTTTTCTTCCCGGAGAGAGCAAAGAGAATTGAAAATGGGGGAAGGTGACAAGACATCAAAGAGAAATTTTAGAGATAGATAAGACAGTGACTTCAAAACACTGAGTTCCCCACTTTTTTCTTAAAGTAACCCTCACTTTTCTTCACTTGCTCACATTCAACTGAGAGAGTCAGCCGAGTTATTTTTCCTCCATTTATTTGCAGTGACATTTCAAAGTATTCCAGGCTTAAGAAGCAGTACACCATTACTCAGTCTGTAAGTATGAAAAGAATCAATCACTGTAGGAACAAGAGACATTTGAGCTGCTTAATGTTCCACCATAATCACCATAATATATTAAACTACTTTACTAATGATACCAATAATTTAGCTGTTTCATGCATTAATTAGATATTCCCTCGTCAACATGCCGCAGTCATCGTCTCTAAGAAGGTTGCCTTGGTGCTATCAAGTTGCCTTGGTGCTATCAAGCACCAAGTAATTGGTAAGCAATTGGTATATTGGTTGCCTTGGTGCTATCAAGATTTATTTATCTATGTCTCCGTTCGCTCAAAGGTCAATACTGCCAAGACGGCCTGCTATTGGTCTAATTTGCAAGTCAAAATTCAATGTAACAAAGTTCACAATGTGAAAAATTTGCACAGATTGAATTCACACTGCGAGCCAATCGACTAACGGTGCTTGATATAAGAATTGATTTTGTGGCAAAAAGTCACTGTTTTAAATGCTGGTGTGACATTTGCAAAAAAAACGACACTACCCAGTCGTTTTATGAATTGACTGAGCTAAACTCAAGATTTATGTTTTTGGTAGAGAAACATCTAATATTCCTTGGGGCTGAGAGCCAGAGACTAAGCTTGCAATCTAATGCACTGCCGGTTTTGGTCTTTTCACAAGATTTGTTGGCAATAGCAAAAATATATATTTACCACACCTCTCAAGAAGATTGGATTCTTACCATGAATATGGAAAGCTATGCAACATTGTGCTCCAAAATATAATCAGATCATGTTCTCTATAGGAGGAAGCTGTGGTGAGATTTGTTTTGGAGTTATTGTGTTCAAGTAATGTGTCGACATACGCACATAGAATAATCAAATGAATTAAACAGCAAGGTGCACAAATGGAAACAAATGGCAAAAGGGGTTTCAGAGCTCATATTCTTCTGTTACATGTAAAAAAAGATTGTTTTTATAACAAATGTGAACCTTTTCACGTTTTTAAAAGTGCACATCTCTTGCTTCTTAAAACATGCCACACCTTGTCTCAAGGCGGAAGAAAGAGGTGAATTTACCGAAGGTTCAGTGAGCTGGTTTCCGACAAACGTTGATCTCCAGCTCTTTCACTTGGAGGCACAGACTCCGGCTTTGTGAGCTTTCAAACACACCTCATGTCTGTTTTCAAAGTCTGTCTTCTCCCCCAGAAAACGTTTCCTTATCTTTCATCTGTCAAGTCACATTTCTCTATCTCACTGTATGTCAGCAAGACCAAGCTGCGGCATGCTCAGCCCCTAGCTCTTAAAAAAAACAAAAACAGCATCTATGAGAAACAAATCAGCCATTTACAAACTACATGCCACTGTCCAGACAGATTAAACTTCTGATAACGGCAACAATATTACAGGAGAAAAGAGCAGTTACCACTTTGGATACAACACCTCCTCCATTCAACTTGTTTTGACTCCGTTTCATCCTCTATTACAATGAAGGAAGGGTGGATGATCATCATCTCTTACTCTTATACTGAGAAAAAAAAACACTCCTGAAGAATAGTGCACTCAGGGACTAGAAGTTTGGTATATTTTTATGTGCATGGGAGCATGTGAAAAGCTGGCGTGCCGCCACCAATTCCCTTCTCTTTGCAGCACATACCATACAAATCAACGAGTGCGGCAAAGATAAAGGTAGGGAGTCAAACTTTAGAACGTTTCTGAGTATTGAAGAGACAATCAACACTATCAGTGGGACATAGAGCTCAAAGGGAGGGATGTCAGAAGCTGGGTTGGTATCACCTGCCACCTGGAGAAAAATCCTCAGTAGATTTTCATTACAGATTAGACGTCGGAGAAAAGACAAATTCAAAAGACTTCCCTTATTTGTTGTTTTACAATATCTTTGGAGAATCTGGATTTGACAGGTTTATGAGGGTAGAAAGCGTGTTTCTCCGAGTCTGATCCTGCCCTTGCTGCAAACTAGAGTGACAAATGTATGAAAATACAAGAACGTTTCATGATTTGTAGACCTACTCTGAGATGTGAATAGATTTGGTTTTTTTAAAACACACGTTCTGCAGGTGCAATATCACAGGATAACAATTTGCAGCTCTGTGCCTGCAAATCCGCTAAGATGGAAGTCACCTGACAGGGGTATTGTGATTAATAAAACCGCCGACGAAAAGAGCTCCCTGGAAATAAAAAGTTGCCTCTTTATCTTCGACGGTTACGGTGAACGGTCATCTTACAACGCATCTTCCTCCGATCTGCGGGCCACTTTGTTACCAAAGACTGATGAGCCATACTTGACTGATTACAGAGATGTCTGAGAGTCACGCAACGCACCACAGCAC
Organism: Anarhichas minor; assembly: GCF_050575085.1. Classification (NCBI taxonomy): domain Eukaryota; kingdom Metazoa; phylum Chordata; class Actinopteri; order Perciformes; family Anarhichadidae; genus Anarhichas; species Anarhichas minor. Next base: position 4,722,363 of record NW_027466474.1, on the reverse strand, counting down.
ACGGTCCCAGGGGATCATCTGCCTGGTCAATTCAGGAGAAGAGCAGCAGTGAAAACCATTTGGAAGCTCATGATGAATAATTCGAAAAACTTATATTTGGTTATTTTGGATTTGAAATTAAACTACTGAGGAGGAATCTGTCAAAGTAGACAGAAGAAGCGAGGAAGATGCGAAGTTAATCTGTATTCATATGATTAGTGTGGTCTAAATTGCTTTCCTCCTTGGACTTGCAGCACTCCGATGTCAAAGGTTTGTGATTATTCTCAGCTCATGACTGAGTTCAGAACCTGTTCAACATTAGAGGAGACAAACCCAAAAAATGTGCTTTACACAAACTGTTTAAGGTAATTGTTAACTGCTGCATTTCGGGGGAACAGCAGTTAGAGTCATTTCATGATTACTGTACTAGGAACTCTATTTATGCAAGTCTGAATTTACAGAACATGCGAGTATGTGAATATATACGACTGAATGAGAACCACAAACAGGCAGAAAATTGCTGCCCTAACTTCCAGGGGGAAGCCCCGAGCATTTCTCAGCTGAATTTGCAGTGCTGCTGATAATGTCACGATTAAAAGGCAGATAAGTTAATCCACCAAGCCTCTGATTCTTGACATTTCATGATACGAAGCACAGGCCGCCTGAGGGGAGAATCGCATTTGTTTAAAGCTTCAGACGCGCAAAACATAGCTCAGATTCTCTCATATCTTCAAAAAAGAAAAAAAAATACAGACTTCGCAATGTCCTAATGAAGATGTCCCCTCTTCTCTCATTACTGATCTAGAAGCTATTTAGCAACCACGACCTGATCTCACATTGACATTGTGCGTTCACTCCAGCTGCTGACTGTGACTCTTATCTCGATGGAGGTTTAATTTGTTTTCCATTTTAATAAAAAGTGTGCGCTGTATCTGATGGAAGCCCTGGAAATTGAAGCGGACACGGAAGCGTGGAGTTCACTTTTGCACAACAATAACAACAACAACACGAGTGGCCTGCCACTGTTCATTCAATCATCAACACAACAATGCAAACAAACATCCGCACACTTCATTAGCATTTCAGAAATCAGGGGCTTTATATAAAAGCGGATGATAAACAGGAAACATAATAATTGTGAATACACTAAATAATGCCGCATATCTTTTCTAAGATCCGGGGACTAATTTATCCACAGCTGAGAGGCCACTTGTTGACAGATCTTGCCGTCTGACTAATATTTGAAAAGAAAACTCAGAGGAAATGCAAAGATATCTTTTCCATCATCTGTGTTACACTTATCTGTGGAATGTCTGTCTGGTATTAAAAACTCAGGAATCAGGAAAAGTCGTCATCCGTGCCCGAACACAGACACGCACCGCATTCCTTCATCAAACACTTCCTGTAAACAACCAAGGGTTTCCTGCGTTGAGGCACATGTGGCTGTATTGCTGCGCTCTGACTGTCATCTTGTCACATCCCTGGATGCAAAAAGGCAATCCTCCCCTGACTTACACAGATACACTCTGAGGAAACACCATCTGTTACATTTTCATTGAAGGCTTTGCTTCAAGCTAAGACAATTAAAGCTAATTGATGGCAAATGTTTCGTACTGCCAACTTTACAATGTCTCACATATTCTTATCCATATCCAAAGGACATTTTAATGACTGCTAAATCCACAGTCATAAATTATCACGGTTAGCACCTGGATTGAACATATTCTGGATAGTTGCCTCAGTTTCAGTTTTGATGCCCACATTAACTGTTAATTTGAAATAACTGCAGGCAGTTATCCCACATTGCTTTGAAACTGTCCTTGAATGTTGAATTAGATTGAATTCTGAATCACTCCTAACTACTCCTGCCCACTAAACGGGCTGGTAATGGTGCTATAATCCCCACTGTCTCTCATTAAGTACAATTGGAAAGAATCGGTCATGCTTTCTGTCAGTGATCAGCGAGCACCTTTGAGAAAATGTTGTGAACAGATTCTTTTAAAAAGGCACTTGGGGCGAATTATCTTTCAGCTAAAAAAAGGACAAGCTTGGATAAGCATCTTTAGCCCCCGGCGGCTTGGCCACCCCTGAGGTGAGAGGATTTTCTACACATGGAGTGAAGGCTTCAAGTGCTGCATGTAAAAATGGAAGGTGCTGCTGTTGTCGGATCTCAAGTGGGTGGCACAGACATGTTGCCCTCTGGGACCTGGAGCCTTAGGGAGACAATGGGCGGGCTGTGTGAAGCTGGAGCTGCAGAGCCGAGGGTCACGGGGCCCCTCTTCTCAGGTCTACACCACCAAAGTGACTGTTTAGTGACAACACATAAAAAAAAGGGGGTTGTGTGGAAGACTATGGTGGGGGGTTGTGACCAAAGGCGGTCCATCCATCATGTGTCACTTCAGCCTTTTGGGGACCCAGATCTATAAGCCCAAAGTGAACTGAAGTCACACCAAGAATATTTCATAAAAAAAAACCTGTATTAATTAAGATAATTAAATTGCATATTTTCAAGTATTTTACCAGTAATTAGTTTCCTAAGGGTTGTTGACCAGATCTGCAGACTCATTGTATCAAGGCAATGTATAAAATTACGTTCAGTGTTTCTTTTACATATTCTGTAGTTCAAAACATACAAAATGTATGGTCCTTCCCGAACAATTCTCTTCTCAAGAGGGGAAGTTGTCACATTGATGTCACTCTGTGGCTAAACGCGATAAGAAAACTCCTTGTACTTCTAGTGCCTGCTTACAGTTCTCACAATTCACAGCAAGAAATGCAACCTTTCCTGTTGATTGTATGATAAACAAATAGAAAAAATAATTGATGTATTTTATAGCTATTGCAGGGTGGTGGTTTTCTTGCGGCTTTTGTTTGTGGAAAGAATAATCTGTGTAACAAAATAAAACAAATGACTTCAGGGACAGGGGAACAAACAGCGCGAGCAACGTGATCGAGCAGAGTCTGAAGTTTTTTCCTGCGGTTACTCCCAGCACACTAACTTCAAACAGCGCAAATGATTTAAGCCATAGCTTCAGCACCTCTGAGGGTAAAGAATAGTGTGCGGAAGAAAGGTTCTATACAGCTGGCATAGATACAAAAGCAGGAAAGCATGAACCTCATCTCACACCTTCCCTTCTTTCATCTACTTCCCCTAATAAGCTGGTATTTTGATTCCTGGATTCCTGGCAATCTGCCCTGGTCGCAATTCAAAGAGTTTTCAACAAGAGCATCTGTTTGGGTATTATCATAAACCTGCATGCACCCCCACCCTTCACCTCCCAACTCCCCCCCCCCCCCCCTTTTCAATCCCTCCCTTTGCTACCGCTCTCCTCCTCTTTCCTCAGCCGTGTCCGTGTGCACTTGCATGTTTGTGGAAAAGGGGTGGATGATGGTGGGGTTAGGGGGGCTTTTCCTTGACCCACGGAGTCAATGATACATAAGCCAACTAGCCAACTAGACTCATACACACACACACACGCCGACAGACAGACCTGCTGACTTCCAGCACGCTCACAGCTCCACTGAACTTGTCTCATGCTGCCGGTTTTTTTCTGACAGAGGAAAAGAAGAAACACACACACCTCCGTGGGAGAGCTCGGATAAAGACGTGCCTTTCGTTCTTGGAGTGGCGCTGTCACACATTGATATACAAATACGCATTTAGACAAATACACAGGCACAGTCAAGGAGCCACCACACACACACACACACACATATTCCCACAAATTGACACAGTCACTTCTTACACACACACACGCACACACACACAAACACACACACACACACACTCACACACAGGGGAGCAAACAGTCAGTCTCTCTCTCTCTCTCTTTCTTGCTCGCTCAGCTGCTCTCCCCCTCTCCCTCTCCCTCTCATCCACACACACACACACACACACACACAAAACACACACACACACACCACTACAGTATATCAGCGAGTGACTAGCGGAGAGCCAGAGGGGAGTGCAGAAATGAATGTGAAGATCCTGACGCTGGTGATTGTGCTCTTGGTGTCTCTGCTGTGTTCTGCCAGTGCTGGTGAGTACAGGAGCGGCTCGTCGCCGGTCGTCTCTATCTCTGCTTTCTATTTCTCTTTCTGTTTGCCTTGTGCTCGTGCAGGCATCTGTAGTTGATCAGTTACCCAGCATGGTTAGCCTTGTGTGGGCTCTAAAAGGCAGGAATATCAGCACCTGGCTGTGTACAGTACTGCACTGCAGTGGTTATACTGTCTGCTATTGTACTGCCATTGGCTTTTATGGTAAACTTGAATGTGCTTTCTAGCCTAGATTGATCATTTTCCTCCCTGCCTCACCTTCATGTAAGCTTCTAAGACTTGGGGATGAAAACATTAAGAGGTTTTTTTGTTGATAGACATTGATGTGTGGAGCTATGCATGAGCGATAGATAATGCTGGATGTATGGGTGACTGTTGTGGCTGTTATGAAATGTGAGATATGCTTGGCAGATGTTCTGTAAGGTGGAGTGAATCAGATAAATGTATGGCTTCATGTATTCCATCTGACCCCGGTGCTATATGATTATTACATGACTGTGATTGTGCAGCGAGGCAACACAGCACCTATATATGCGTGCGTGCCTCCTGTGGTGATGATAATGAGGACTGTAATTGTTGTACGCATCGATGAGGGCAACACAGATCCCAGATGCATGGATCGTCTCCTGAGGGGCTCAGTCTTGATGCCTTGTCACAGTAAATTTCCATAAAGTGCTGCTGTGTCTCTGGAGCCATTGTTGGACTAGATATCAATTCCACTGTGGATCTAAAATGTCTAATATTTTGGAACAAAAACACTGACTTGGGACAATTATACAGGGGCAGGGCATATTCATCTCTTGATTGTTCACGGGGTCAAAAATGGGTTCTGAGAAATGTGGCCGGGAGGTTTTAGTTTGGAGAACGATGGAGAGCCTGCAGATGTGATGCAGGTAACATTGTGGTGTGAAAAAACAACAGTTAGGCCTGTGTAAATGTCTGGACCATTCTTGGGATTATCACCTACCTACCAACTACAGTGGCTTAGAAGACAACCAGACACACTGTGTTTGTATTTAATCCATGTGGACGATGCTGCTTACAATAAAGAGAAGATGTAGCATAGAATACGATTATAAGGAGATGTATACACTACATCTTTAGAAGATATTGGCTCAAAGGGAGATATTGACTGTATAGGCTATATCTTGCTAGGTGCTGTATAGACAGGTTGTAAGATGCTCTGTAGACTTTATGCCTGCTAGATGCTGTCCACTCTGTGTATCGATCCGCGGCCACAGCACTCACAGTTCCCATGCTTCCCAGCACATTTGTTACAGCGACATGCTATTTTTGTCTGAGGCTCTCGGCACATGAGTAAATGGGAAGCAATTATCTAGCATCATGGTCAGTGTCGTTTTTCACGCCCTGCATGTGGCTAAGCATGTTCCACGCCTGAGAGCCCACCGTGCTATACACCAGCAAAAGGGGAAAACAAGGCTGCTGTGCCTTCGGGCTTTCACGGGAGCTTATCCGGCTCAACGTTGTTCAAGTCATGCCGCTTATGTGCCTCTCTGTTCCCTAGCTGCTACTGTAGTATCAGAGCTCCATTGACACAGAGGAAGAGAGAGAAAGGGACTGAAAGAGAGGAAGGGATGCAAGTGTGTTGCGGCGTTGATGGGTGTGGGGAGGGATGCTAGCTGGAGTGTGTCTGCGTAGCACAAGCCTCTGCTACAGTATGCGCTGTCGCGGGAAGGTGTCGGAAGAGGCTCTGCATGTAGGCAGTGGGTGTGAAGCCTTTCATCTTGAGACAAACGCTTTTCCAGTTCAGTGGGCTTTCTCTCTCTCTCTCTCTCTCTCTCTCTCTCTCTCTCTCTCTATCTCTCTCTATCTATCTCTCTCAGGCATCTGTGTGTGGACATGTGTGTCTGAGAAAGAGGAGAGGGATGCACCGAGAGTGAGACAGAGACAGCATGTGTGTGTGTGTGTGTGTGTGTGTGTGTGTGCGTGTGTGTGTCTGCAGGAAGCAATGAATATAGAACAGAATCGGACTGCTATAGGGTGGGGAAGTGTACATGATTGTATTTATGGATGTATTTGCACATTAGCAAGAAGTCCTAGTGCAACAGGCAATTCAACTCAACAACCTAATGCTACTTACAATATTCATTTAGTACACTAAAAGAGCTGCTGTGGCCTTTTCTATGTAATATTAGCATCCTTTAGCAGCACACTTCAATTACCCATCCTTGAAAAGCACTCTGGCTCAAGAGTGGGCTCCAGCTTTAGAAATGTGGTATCCATAATTCATCCTGAGGTCGATCACTCTACCTCCCTGTGTAACTCTTAAGACTGGTTTATAAACAGTCTCAAAACATCCTTGTGTCTGTCACAGCCTCTCAAAAGATATCAAAGCTACATTTTTCTCTGCCATGGAAACACCCTGCCAATGTTCACCAAGGGATGCACAGGATAAAAACAATAGCAGCTGGCTCAGACACGCACACACACGCACACACTCGCACACACACACAGATAGAGGTAATTGTGAAGCCTGGGTTGAACAGGTAAGCCAGTTGTGAGTGTGAGCGGGGCACGAGGCCCAGATCAGAGCCATTATCTGGCAGGGAAATCGTCTGCTCGGGGAGTTTCATGAGAGCTGTCAACAGTGCTATTATTCCATATTAAACTTTGATGTATTGTTGGGGCTGGCTGCTCTGTGGCACCATCATGCATGCATACTGTACTGTAGCTCGCCTCGCTCACATGCTCAACCAAGTGTTACGGGTCAAAGTACAGCCCAAAAGAGCAGCGCTCTTTAAGGGCATAAAACGTCGCCAAGCCGGGTGTGATCATTTAGTTAACAACATATATAGATTTAAACCAACCGAAACCAGGAAGCTTTGAATCGTAATCCCAGGTTTTCTAATGTAAAGAAGGTGTTTGTGCCTGCGGACGTGATTATGGTGGCCGTGGAGAGACAAAAGCAACTAAACTTTTCCAGATGTCCAGGCATAACATAATAACAGTGGGCAAACATCGGTGTCAATGGGGGAGCGGTGGAAAGGTTATTAGGGGATTATGGAGAACCACAGAGTCTTTTCCTTTTCTTTTTTGAGGGACAGGAGCTTGTGAGCGCCAGCTGGGTTTATGTCTCTCTCAGACACATACACACACACACACACACACACACACACACACACACACACACACACACACACACACACACACAGACACACACACACACACACACACACACACACACACACAAACAGTGTCAGATGAAATCCATGAAGAACCTGGATTTCCTCTTCATGCAGTATAACCTGGAAATAGAGCCAGCATCCTTCAGCATCAGTGTAGTTTATCTGCTGCAGACAGCACACACACACACGCACACTCACAGATATGCGCACAGACATACACACACACACACACACACACACACAGACACTAAACATTCCATGAGTTGTGTTTGGGATGTGAGTAAAGAGGGATTTGTTATCTTCTAGTTACTTGTTTGGCCTCTTAAATAGCAGCATTAGAGCTTGTTGTTATGTGAAAGTACCCACACAGTAATATCCATGTTTCTTGGGTTTAACAATGGGCATTTGACAATGTATAATGTGAGATGATCACATTTCATACTGTGGTAGCTAACCCTTTTATATTTCTGGATATATTATGCCAGTTTCACATCATATTGTTTAGCCAGGGAGGAATTATATTGGGGATTTCTGACAGTGAACATATCTCCCACAAAAGATCTACAGAAATATTTTTGAACATTTGAATAATATCCTAAATTAACAATAACACTATTGTATTTTGTTTCACTTGTTAGCGAACAAATATGCAACAGCAAAAGTAGCAGCTTTAGGCTGTTTAAAGGTTTCCACTACAAGGTTAGCAGCCGTCATGGAATAATGCATGAACGCTCAACCAGGTTTTCTAGTTCTTCACATTCTGCTGGCCTGTAGCCATTGCCCTGTAGTCTGTGTAAATCAATAGGAAGGACTTTTTTGAGATGAGGTACTTGGATTTGTCAGGTATTTAAATAGTCTGATCAGCCCAAAACGTTGGATTGTGGGGTAATTCTATCTATTAACAATTTTTCTATTATAATATCTTTGATTTCATGATATACAACTACATATACAGTGATAAAAGATGTTATCCATAGTGCCCACCCCTATAGGGTCCATAAAACGTAACTAAGTGTAGCTGTTTGTACTTTTCAAGGAGGAGTTTCATTTTTTTTAAAGGCTCTCTGTCATAAACCACTATACATCTGTATAATATCACCAACATGAGCTTGGTGAATGACACTCAGAATTGCTCTGGAGTGGGTGGGAGTTAAGGAAGAGATTTAGAGAAAAATCATAACTCATTTGGTAGGGATATAAGGCTAACCTTTGGGCGAACACTCCCCGGAGAGCTCAGCTGTTGAAGACTTTGGCATATGTGACTGCTGGGCTGCTGTAATGTAATTCAGAACCCTTTGAATGAATAAATATACTCACTTAGATCTTCCCTTGAGAGCAAATGCAGTGACGGGGAAAAAAAGCAAAAGGGGCGAGTAAAAGACAGGCCAAGGGACAGAAAAATAAAAGGGCAGCTATGTGGGAGCTGAGAGGTTGTATTAGTTTCCCATGGTGCAGGAAGTCATGGCTACATCCAAAAACTCACAGCTGGTCTTTCTAATTCATATGTGGAACAATGACACTTATTGCCGGGTTCACCTCTATTTGCCCAAAGTAAATTTGTACTTGCCCCTATTCAAATTGGTTTATCCATTAGTGGTTATCAAATAACAACAAAGAACAAAGTTAATAGTCATAGTTTAGGATACATTTAGATAATTCCTCTAATGTCACCTAACTAAACTTCTGTTTCCAGGATCATTTAAATGCCCGATTGCTCTTCAGCTCAGAAACTTTGTCTTTACCCGCCGCCATTTTCTGTGCCCGATCTGTACTGTGAATGTGCAACTGTCAACGGAGATGAGAAGGAAGCGAGAGGGCTCACTCCTTAGCTACTTCCAACATCAGCTCCGGAAATAAAACGTGTGTTCAATTCAACTGAGTTGCTATATTTACAAGCCCAACATGTTTTTTTACTTGCCCAAGGCAATCGTTATTATTGAGTCCTGTTCTTGGCTGTAAAGAACAGCTAAATATGCTAAATTACTTTTAAATTAAAGTCTGACTCCATTCTGATTCCTTATGTACACGTCTGTTGCAGTCCAGACCCCCCTTTGAGTTTGGAGGGCACAACCTGAGGTTTGGGGTGGAGGGTGTGTGGAAGGGGGTCCTGTGTTAACCAGACCTCATGTGATCACCAGACCTTATCCTCAGGCCCGGGGCGCTCCTTACAACTTAATTAGAGCCAGATATTTCCAAAAAAACTGCTCTGTTTTCCACCAGTGACCAATATTAAAGTGATTTATGACTCTCTTTTTGAACATTAAGTGTTACATTTATAGCGGTAGTCCCGGCAGATCAGATTCCTGATCAAGATCTGAGTGGACATTTTTATTAACGGGCTGCCAGGCCGCAGAATAAATAGTGCGGTGTTTAGAAATGCAGGTGCTTTAATTACTTTCATGCTCAATTTGTAGGAGCCCAGAATGGAGAAATATGATTTCTGTGTATTGCTTTAGAGATGTCATTTGTGGTAGAAATTCGTACTTATTGCAGCTAAAACATTATGTAGCAGTAGAAGTGAATTACCTGGGAGAATTAGATAAATGTGGTTTTGGGGAATTGCCACCATTAACGTCAAACCTCTATAGGCGCCATCATGGATCAGAGAGATTTCTATATGGCTGAAAGCGCTGCCCAGCTGGCTGTTGTTAGGCAGTTCTATAAGTCAGACAATAGATCCCATAGCTGTGAAGATGGCTGTGTGGATCGGGGCTATGGATGGTGTATAGGGACTTAGTCGATTTTGAGTTAATTTGGTGACGCCCCCACTGGGATCTGCGTAAACTCCAAGCCTTAGGCATCAGCATGTGCGTGTCGCTTTATTCTCAGAGAATTATAGGAAGTTGTGGTGCACCTCATGTGGTTTCAAACTGTCATGCACCTCATGTTCTCGCCTCTTAATGAAATGCTCAGAAATGTAAGATATCTTCCGTCTTCCACAGAACTAGGGCCCTTCTGTGACAACACAGAAATCATTCATTTATGAAATCGTGCATTATTCATCACAATCGCTCCGTCTTTGATTACAAATGTTACTTTCCCTGTGGAGATTATTTTCACATGCAGGTCCACGCTTAGACGTTGGTCAATCCAATGATCTGCTACTGACTGGTAGCATGGATCTCCCCACAGACAGACAGACAGACAGACAGACAGACAGACAGACAGACAGACAGACAGGGCCCCTCGCTGTGTCCCTCTGTCTCAAACAGTGTTCAGGGGAGGCCGCCGTTCTCTCAGGGCCCCTTGAACATGAACAGATGTTTGTAAAAACAGAAGAGCAAAACAAGATACAGAATTCATAAATATGCAACCACATCAGGCAAACGGCTCATTCCAACAGTTGATGAAAACCTTGTAACCACAGAGGGCCAATAAACCCTTTAGCTCACCTGCAGCACAGATCAGCTGAACCTGTCCGTCAGGGAAAATCCTCGTAAATTTTGTGTGAGAGAATTGCTTACTACGTTTTATTGCGTAACCTTTAGGCAAAGGGGCTTCTCTCTTGCACACCATATGCTCAGTATGTTAATAATAACATTCTGTTTCAGCTGACATCATTCATCAGACAATGAAGTAAAATAAGCGTAACATCCGAACAGCAAGAGTTAATGGCAATTTAAAACAAATCACATGTTGACATTTATAATGAATAATGCACCTTAGCCAAATTAAGCCACTACATTGAGAGGTATCGTGTGGATGTAGTATTTTGTGTTATAGTTTTAGAAAATTGTGCTGTCAAAATGAATAATTCTGAAGAAATGTCATGATATACTGAGAAAATGAGTTACAGATGTTTTGTTTTTCATTTATTTGAAGAGTTTTGCCTGAAGGAATGCACAACAATGGAACACAGCTGAATGCTGTGTTCCATTGCTGAAACCTTCATTTTGTTCTCTTACATGTAATTTAGCACATATTTGCCAAATACCAAAATATATCAATATCTCAAATAGTGATATCTTTTGTTGAGTTAATCTATCCAGTTAAGCTTTAGGTGTCAAAGCCATGTTTTGTATTCTTTAGTTTGGTTGAGAGGTAACACAGTCTGATGCAATGCTGCTGCTATTTTCCTTTAATAGCACTGTATATGCTATTGGGAGCAACGGTGCTCCCCTCGGGCTTTAAGAGCTGCAGTGAACCCTGCGCAGTGACGTTTCTCTCCCTTTTTTGTCTCTCTCTTTCTCCCACATTAAAAATGGGAGATGGCATGCAGGTTCACAGCATGGGGGGGGGGGGGGGGGGGGGGGGGAGTGATGACACAGGAGAGGGAGGGGGCTGTGTTTCACATCCGATTAGCGTGCCCATGGAAACGGATGGTTGGAGGATCCCTTTGCCCTTGACATGCAATCTCTAGAGAGCAGGGCAACGGTTGGTATCCTCACCTACCGACTGTACCTGCCATGCGCAAAAGATTCAGCCACCAGCATCTCTCCTTGCCTTGTCCTCAGTTTTGACACTCTTCGAGGAAAGTTGTGAGGAGAAATGTCGCCTTGCTTCTCTGATTGCTCGTGTTCAGTCTGCTCCAACCTGCAGTAACCTGGTAGCCACAAATTCACCCCTTCCACTGAAGTGGGATTGTGAATAAACCATCAGGCAGTCAAGTGGTGAGGGGAGTCGGTGGCTTTATTAGCTCAGCGCTGCTGACGGCCCTTTGAACTCACAGCGCTCTGATCATAGCAGAGCACGCAGTCTCACACCTCATCATTTCATACACTCTCTAATTCAGGAGTATATATAACTGACTCAAAGGGACATCTGCAGAAAGCCAGAAACAAGAGGGCTGCACAGTTAGTTTTTAATTTGCTCTGAACCTTCAGAGAGAGAGTGGGGGTTGTTTTCAAGGCAGGGTGGACGAGGGGTTAAGTTTAAAAGCTGCAGCAATGGGAGCAACTTTTCATGCACTTTTGGTTTCCTCACTGGAGTTTGTGGAGACAAAGCGAGCCTTCAACTCAGCCACAAGCCAAGCATTATCACAATACAACAATGCTGCATATCAAACAGTCCCCCAACAGAAATAAAAGAAAGTGCTCACGACCAAAACAAACCCCTCTCTGAGAGGAACACTCAGAGGCCAAGAGCGGTGGCCCACAGAGGAGGTTAAAAACATCACAGTCAGAGGGCTAATCAGGGATTCAGACTGTGTGCAGGGAAATCTGTAAATTGAGAACCTGCTCGATTTCAGCTGACAATGTCATTCTTTTTGCTCCAAACTGAGCGCCTTTCATAGTGGCTGCCATGGTAACGTGGTCTGAAAGTCGGCAAGCAATTGGTACCAGTTTCTGCCAAGGACCAGACTTACTGGTAGGCATGCGATAAGCAGCATTTCCGACACTAAACGTTGGATTGTGAAAGCTGAACAACGAGGGACTGCCTCCTTGGTTAGGCACCGATCCATATGTGCAGGATGAATGTATGGGGGGGCCATCAGGCAGCGAGCAAATCCCCTGTATGATGCTGCAGCAGTGCCGGGGCTTATTCTAGGTTCAGGGAATGTTTGGCTTGAATATGACACAATTAACACATCTCATCCATGGCTAAATAATCCTGATCCCCTAATGTGCTTATGCAGTGGGAAGCATTTCTTCCCGTGACATGTCTCTGTCTGGCTGTGTGGGTTTGAATGTCTGTGGTAATGGCATGCTATAGAGGGATTCATTAGGTAAAGACACTTTTAGTGAATGAAGGAGGGAGGCACTCGATGGAGACAGCAGGCCTGCTCCTCCAACGTCATGGTAATAACCATGGCTACACACACCAGGGTATTTATTCTTCTTCTCTCCCACCAACACAAATATTGCTCCGTTACCCATAAGGATCACACACACACACACACACACACACACACACACACACACACACACACACACACACACACACACACACACACACACACACACACACACACACACACACACACACACACACACACACACACACACACACAATGAGCTACAACTACTTCCCATATTGACACAAATAATGCTGTTGTCTTTATCATACTGTGCAAGCCCTTTTATGTTGCAATAGAAACCCAATCCACCATTACAATGGAAATATTGTCAGAGTATGCTTCAGTATTAATAGTGTGTGTGGTACGTGAATGTGACATGTAACTGTGAAAAGAGGGCAAGCTTTAATTGGGTCTCGGATTTAGTCCATTCATAGTGCTAAAAGGGAGTCTGCCGCCATTCTTTGAGATAAATGCTAACATCAGCATGCTATCAAGCTCACAATGACAATGCTAACATGCGGATGTTTAGCAGGTATAACGTTCTTCCCGTTCACCATTTTCGTATAGGGATAGGGATGTTAATAATTACCTTTAACCTACAATAAAAGCAGATTCAGTTAAAAGAAATATGAAAAAGAAAAAACTCAGAGGAGTGGCTTGTCATTTAAAGAAGAATGGCTGATCCACCTCAGAGGTCAGCCCACCTTAAGTGAGCCTGCAGCTGGAGTTGTCGCTAACTACGGGGCTAAACCCCTTAACTTTAATTAGCAGGTCACTGGCAAGCAAGACGCAGAAACTTGATTCTTGAGGAGTTGTAGCATTTATTCACCGACAAACCTGTACACACACTGCACTGCTAAGTTCACAGCTATAACTTTACTGGTAACTTCATACTCATCTTCACACACGCACTTTCCTCTTGACCAGACACAAAAAAAATTCTAAATCGGCCTCCCTACGTACCAAAGTGGTGAACTGACCAACCATCTGTCGAACAATGCCGCGAGCAAGACTAAACACATCCGAGTCACCTGTGAAAGGAACTACTCATCCAGCTTTATGAGGTTTTTGATGCCAAAAATATGAAGTTAAATCACACTGTGGTCACATGGGGTTAACTCACTCTCATTTGAGTACCGACCCGTTCCCATTCTCCCAGTTGTTTGTTCACACATCAAGATACATCTGTACAAACTGCAGTGAGCTAAATCCATAGCGCAGAGGTGTCAGACAAGTGACGTAGGGACAGTCGAGAAACACAGGAGAGAATAAATGTTTTTGAGACGCTCAGTCATCTGAGAAAACACGGATCAATGAGATTGCACGCAATTGATTCATAATCAGCGTGACTGTGAGTGATGAGCAAGACGAGTAAACACAGACAAGATTCAAGAGGACAGCTAAATCAATTTGCCGTGACACAGAGAAAATTAAACACAGCAAGGACTAAATATTGGTGGCCATGGTTGACTGTGCATGTTTACATTTGATGCAACAGTTTCTAAACCGTGAACGCAGCACTCTGCTTTCTTGTTGCTGCAGTTAAAATTCACGGGCTGGTATAGTTTAATCTCTCGTGTCATAATAGCAGGAAAAACATTATGCTGTGGCTGCATTCACAAGTGCAGACATTTGTTATGTGGTCGTTTTGGCAGTCGATACACACAAATCAGCTTTACAACTATTAATAAGCCGCTTTGGCCCATTCACCATGCTGTCTGGGTTCCTGCATTGACACACAGCGCTGTGATATGCAGTTTGCTCTTGCCAGCCATGAGGGCAGCTGATGAACTTGGCATTAAACCAGAGGACAGCCATTTCTCTTCTCTGACTGGACGGACAAGTGCTGGAAGATGCACATCTCTCCGGGCTCCACTGATGGACTCTTTGCAGCATCAATAGGGATAAGCTGTCAGTATTCCATTTGCTGGGCCGTAATAAGACGGAGAGCCGGCCATTTGGAAAACACAACATAACAGATATCACCTGAGGAGGTGGTGGTGAAACTAGGGCGGCTATTCATCTTTAGTCTGGAGACTGGCCAGTTTGTCACACCGTCAACTATTCTCTTCTCTGCCTGACTACTTCTATCTCTCCTCTTCTACCCTCTCCTGTCTGAGGAGGCGGCAGCAGTAGTAAGCATTAACCAGGCATTCCTGAAATTCCCTCTTTATTAAACTTTAATTAGGGAATTACCAAGTGGGGGGGGGGGGGGGGGGGGGGGGGGAGGAGTGTTGAGATGTGTTGGAAAGAGGGCAAAAGCAGGGCTCCAAGGTCATAAGGAGTAGAGATAAGGCACTTTTTTTTTGTAAGACATGTTATCCTGCCATTTTACTGTTTTACCAGCCGAACATAAACATGGGAATCTCTCATGAGAAAAGATCAAATGGGATACTACAGGGACTGGAACCAATTTCAGAGCAATAAGAAAGCAGAGATAACTTTGTTTGTCGAGAGGAAATATGCATTAACCAATGATAAACCTGCCATGAAAACAATCAAAAGGTCTTAGCCAGATGCAACAGACGCTGCCACATTCACTCTATACGAGTTCCTCTACAGACGGGTAGAGACACAAAGCTAGCTTTTGCTGTTTGTCATATCTGTCACACAGAGATGCTTTCCCGACAGGCTGCAAGAGTTAATCTATACTGCCAGTGTTATCACTGGGGCCCCGGCTTATTTTTAGCAGCTTTCATTACACTTTTCTATCCTGTAGCCAGATTGCATGGGCTGAGATTTGTCGGGAGAATCACAAGATGTTCTCCCTTCAAACCGCCGTGCCGAGCAGTGGCTGACAGCTTGGTGTGGCAGGAGACATCTAAATCGTCTCATTATGGACCCGGGTCATGACAGGCTGAGCCACCCTGAGAGAGGAACAGCAGATGAGTTGTGTGAGCAGAGGTATAATTACTTTACCATTTTGCATTGAAGTGTGTGTATGTTTGCTGTGTGCATAGCGACTGAGTGCGACTCCATGCATGTGTTTGCGGCAGCTCTTAAACTAGCCATCGCTCAAACACCAGCTGCGGTTGGGCGAAGCAGGTATCACTGTGAGACATTTACGGTGTCAGTATGCTTTAACTTTTAGTGCTTGTAAATGGTCAAACAGTGTCTGAAACCCCCACTTTTCAGGGTTTGCATCTGACAGGTTATGCAACTTTCCAAAACCGACAATTCGATAATCACGCTCACTTCATGCAGCAGTTGGCAGGGTGTGTGGAGGAGGCAGAATTGTAACTTCTCTCTCTCTCTCACCATGATTGTCTTTGAGGACATTCTGACCACAAGTGTGCACCGTTTGATCAATGTCAGACTTTTCATTCCACCTTAAGCTGTGGCCATATGAAACAGCTAAAACAACTTTAGACGTAGTCGTATGAATCAATGTACAAACTAGTTATGTAGCACATCGACACCTCACATAGCAAAGACCATGTTTCTGTGTGTTCTGCGTCTAAATGCTAAAAGTGTTTCAGAGGCGAGAGGAAGCAAGGACCCCCCCATAATACTCAAAACACAGAGTGTATTCACATTCAACTCCCCGGATTTGAAAGAAATGAGCTGAAAGCCTTCAGAATGTGTCAACATCCCTCATTCACAGTGTATCTGGAACAATAACAAATGGATAATGCGCAGCTTAGTGCTCCAAGGGGCAAAGATGGGCTTTAGATGCGGAAATATGCAACAGAGACTTTCCCCGCTGCAAATGAATTATCCTACTGTTCACCCACAAATACAGTGTGTAACGTGCTTGTGGAAGAAGATTAGTGTGGATGTGGAACTTGAGATGTCTGGCCTTACAGGGATATACTTTGAAAACATTCAACAATCTGTCTAGCTCAGACGTGAAGTCGCCACTGTTTAATAAAGCAGAGTGCGAGAAAGACTTTTCCTCTTTTTCTATGGAGAGTTGTTCTTTTGAAAAGGTCTTCTATTTGCCACAGCTGAAGGTCACTAATTATGAGATGCTGCAGAGAGACTTGGCCTTCCTCCTAATGGTGCTTTGAAATCTGCTCTTGAAGAAAGCCGTCTTCCATTCAAACAAGTTGATCTCGGCTATTGGAGAAGTCTGAGTGTTTTTAAGGCAGCCGACGGGTTTTACAGACAGTTTTTAACTCTTTGCCTCGTTCATATAACAGTCTGAAGTATCACCACTCTGCCACAACACAGACACTAACTGATGAAAAACAGTCTTAAGGAACCAGGGAAGCTAGCATCATCATGGCTTTTGTAAGCTGCTCAACTGCTGTCCTCAGTATACGTTCCGCTTTTCAAAAAAACCCTGCAGTCGACTGGCCGACTTATCTCAAGCTGTGTCCTCACCCGAGCCCTCGTAAACCAGTGGAAGGTCATTCTCTTGGGAATTCTAAAAATGGTGCCAGTGTCTCTAAGGAGAAGTGACAGGAATGTCATGACCCCATGTGAGTGATGTCAATCAGCTTTTTGACCGGAAATACCCAATGGGGATTTGTAGTTTCTTTTGAGAGAAGGGTTAGTGTCTGAAGAACTCTTGTAGAAGGCTTCATAGGACATAAAAATATATTTTAAAGGGGTGCACCGCGAAAGGGGTTCTCCACCGATTTTACCTGTCTAATTGGAAAAAGAACCCTCATAATGTCATCAGGGTTATCTCCGCTTGGTCTTATGTTTAATAAGAAGTCTACATTACAAACTAGAAGTCAAAAAGTAGTTATTTAGGAGGCGGGGAGTTGCATTGTGGGAAATGTAGGATCCAGTGTTATTGGAGTTTGACCAATAATATGAACAAGAGATCAGGATATCTCGGCCTCTGTTGAGTTCTCCAACAGAAATCAACTGCTAAATAGCTAATCTACACAGCTCCATTAATTTACATTCTTTATGAGATGAATAAAAGTTTATGTACCTTTTAATTGTTCATTAAAATTAAACATGCATCACTGTATATGTCCTACAGACAATGACTCGCCACTAAGATATATAACCTTTTTAACATGTCCAAATAAAAACTCCTTCTCTGCTTTTACTCATGTTTTATTGGACCTAATAACTGGCTGGAGTGTGAAAGATCACCCACATTAAATATCCCATTACACATAAAGATATTACTGCAAAAACATTCTTATAAAAAAATCTCTTTCAGTTTATAATAGGTTAAAAGGTGATAGAGACACTTAAGGTGGACCAAACCATTTGGAAAAGAGGGGGCTTAAGGGGGATCAGGCCACACTCATTGAGAGATGACTGAGAACATCTGGGATCGCTCTCAAACACACACGTACTCACACACACCCAAGACATTCACACACATTCTCACACAGACACGGCGCTATTAAACTCATCTCTAATCTCGGATCAAACACTGCGACAGGATGCACCTCCACGAGGTCTGGTGCTGCGCGGTGTTTGTAATCTTGAGGGAGAGTGACAGAGACATGAGACACGAGGGTTTGGGTTTTTCTCGACTATCTGCTGTGCTTCGGTCCTACCACACTGACTTGATGAACTACAATGCTGGGTGGGCTTGAAGAGGCCCACACACACACTTATCTATACATGTCTCTTGTTTCATCATCCATTACCACTGGATTTTGCTGCACATTTTCCGTATAGGCACCGATGGACGTAGCTGATAATCAAAACGTGATACTCTGGGTGAGAAGAGGCTGTGAAATACCATTCAATGGAGAGGTCAACTAATTGGTCTGTCCTCTATGTGTGTCCTCCAGGTCCCATGGCCTCCACAGAGCATGGCAGGGAGCTCGAACAGGCAGCTACGGTGAGAAAAATGGTCCAGCAAAACCCTGCGCGGGGCGGTCAGAGCCACAGACCAGCCGGCTGGAAGAGGAGACGCCCACGGCCACGTCTTTCCCACAAGGGGCCCATGCCGTTCTAGAGCAAGGTAAGTTTACAGCCGTCGAGCCAAAAGACACTCGTTAGGTTTCGTTTGCGCGTCATCAAACCTGTGATAAAACGGTTTGTGTCACGCAGTTAAAAGTGGATTCTCATGACAAAGTATCCGCCTATCTCTGCAGCGCTGGACCAACCTTCTGTCAAGTCAGAGCTACTTGTTTCTCAGTAGTATATAAGCAAAAGCACTTCACGATTTATTAACTCATAGTTGACTAAAGAGGAAACACAATTTCACAGAGGAATTTTTAAGAGGAATATGATTTTGTTGGCAGGATCTGTTCGGATGTTTTCGATGACGAATGGGAAACTCCAACTATTACAGGAACACTGGAAACTCTACAGCCAGACTCACGTCCAACACAAGGATGTTATTGTTGGCACAGAAAATAGGGGCATGTTTTAGCAGATTATTGGACTTTAGCCTACCAGCTTGCATGCCTTCGTAGTACAGACAGAGATTGTCTTTAAGGTTACATCATTTATTTCCTCATATGGGACACAGTTCTACTTAGAAACCTAACCTTCGAGTCATTTCAGCCAGCATAAATCTTTTCTCTCCAGCTGATTCTGTAAATTAAACGCCTTTTTCCAAAGATAACACTTTGTAGAGTTGAGTTTCCCAGCTGCACCGCTTTTTCTTGTGAGGGAATGTTTAACTTGCTGTCAAGTAAAAACAAGTCTTTGTGTGAAAACTCTTTCATCCAAAATCAGAGACAATATTTTACTTATCACGTTTACACAGTTGTATTTTCTTTTCTGAACCAAAACAAACTGTCATTTCTATTAAAACAGATCAAGCTTCATTGAGAAACTAAAAACATACTACAACTAATTAAACAAGATGATCAAATTTACAATATATATAGATTAATATACTCTTTTTACTTGCTAATGTTAGCCCATCTCTGTCAATGGAAGGCAACAGCAGTAAAATGATGTGCCTGCATTAGGAAGTGCGGGACCCATTACCATGTCTCTTCCAGGCGCTGTGAGAGACGGGGAAACTCAACCAGACACAATATCCCTGCAGGAGGTGCCGACCATACAACACTGACCTGCAGAGGGTCGCCATAAATTTGAGCCGTAGTGAGAGGAGGCTGCAGCCAGGGAGTGTCAAGGCATGGTTAATCAGTTTAAGGAAAAAGGGATCAAAGCTATAGAAGTTTCTCTAAAATAATCCCAGAGGTTTTACATTCTAGCGAATATTTGATCATTATCGTTTCTTGTATTTTTGAAAAGGTTAGATTTCTTTTGAACTGACTCCTGCTTTCAATACGGGACTGTAGAGGCTCAGCACAAAGGTGAAGACAATGAGTAAGGACCTGGCCAGGGCAGACTGCACTTGAAGGGCAACGTGGGTCCTCCAACTTTCCTCGCTCTGCCAATAAAATGTGAGAATCCTCTCTGCGAGTTGAGCGGTGAGAGCTTTAAATGGCCAGCGCCAGATTGCTGGCCACAAAATACAAGGAGCTTCAGGAAGTTGTGAAGCTCTGTGAAAGTGAACGGCTCAGTGAGTCACAATGCCGTCTCTGCAAACACCCCCTTAACCACAACACGCTGAAGATTTCCCTTTTTTTGTTAGCTTCCCACTCCGGCTTCTCTTATTCTTTCTGAGTTCATAGTTCACTTCATTCAAGGGTTTCTTCAAATACCATGCCAACATGCCAAACCTGACCACAGTGGGAATTAGGCTGTCCGTTAACAGCGTCTTAGTGATAATACTACCAATGAGTAGACAATCCAAGGAGTTAAACTTATTCGCAGTTCAGTCCCAGTTTGTGCTTAACTCATCAGTATGATTTATTCTTACTGAATAAATGTACACGTATACAAGTGGCCCACTACAACGGTCCCAACGCAACGATACACATAAAAATTGCAGCCGCTTTGACCATCCTCCGTTGACTTGAATGGGAATGTCGGTTCCATTCCTATTCTATTTCAACGGCTGTGTGAATCCTCGCGTGTCCCGCTTTCTTCTTCAGTTTCAGCTGATGGGAAAAACACCTTTGGAAGCAGCTGGAGATGCAGTTTGTTTGATGAAAGCTAGAGTTCAATGAAGACATCCAGCTGAGGGCTGGTGAGACTCATAGGCAGATGGACTGTATGTGGATATGTCATTATTGGCTTCAACTTAATTACCGCGCAATGACTGACTTGACAGTGTTCATCCACCAACTCTGTGCTTTTTAGCAACATCCCCCCCCATTTCAGTGTCAAAAGCAGCTCATCTTTTATTCCCTAAGACACCAGAGGCAGAGTTTGACTTTTTCATCATTACACATTCCAGATGTGAGCGACTCTGAGAAGAAAGATGGCAACCCGGGTCATCCTCTTTGAGCATCTGAGTAGACTCAGATACAAACGTGCTGTTACAACTCTTAGATCTAAGCCATGCCAGTGATGGTCTAAAAAAAAAACACGACAGGATATTACAGATTTAAAGCCACGGGCAATTTATGGAAACCCCCTGAGAACCTGAGTGTGAGTAAGCTCAGTGGATGAGCCTTTCATCAAAACAATGTAGAACAGGTCTGCAACTCTTCCCATACACTCAGTCTGTGATGTAGAGTGACATCAAGGGGCTGCTGCACTGAGATCATACCGTGAACCCAAAAGCACAAAGGACAACAACAGACAACAACTCCATGAAGATTAAAAGGATAGAACATCAGTTCTCGGGGCATTACATGAGCACAGAAATATGCCATCTTGAAACAAGAGCAGGCTCTTATCAATGAATGAACCTTGTTGTCATGCGACAAAGCCGACTGCACTACTCCTCTGAAATCTTGTGAAGTTATCACAGAACTTGGGAAGATAAAAGGTCGAGGGAAGATAAAAGATTTCCTCATTGCTAAGGAGTGATCCAGTGCCCGGAGCGTAGAATAATGTTGTGCTTGTGTTGTCGAAGGCGAGATATACAATTGTTATTCTTACTACCTGCAGCTCTTTTCTGTCAAAGACCATGAAATCTGGTTGGAACATGCCTGGGATTTTCTTCACTGTTTTCCAGCTGGTGCAAGACAACATAGGGTACAACACAGTGAGAGCTCTGATAGAAACTCCCTAAGGGGCATCGTACTGCAGAGGAAATTGAAATGTCTGCAGGATTTTTAGGAAACAAAAAAAAAAAAAACACATGCTGATGGCACTTTTTCAATGTGATTTTCTTGTTTTGCAGGCACTGCTTTGAGCGCCCTCCCAAAGGTTCTGATTTCTATGCTCTTCCTTTGCCTTGGGGGGCCTTGCAACGAAGGGCCTACGTTTGCCCAGCCTGAAGAGTGATGTCCATAGCACCTGCTGGTTCTTCAAGCAACTCTGTCCACACAAAAAACCAGGACAAGCCGCTCACCCTCAGCTCTAGGAGGAAATGGGGGCAGGGAAAGTGGGTGGGGGGGTATGGAGCCCGAGCTATCAGACTCTATTTCTCTGTCTCTCTCTTTCTCTTACTCTCACTCCCTCACTACTTATCTATCTCTGTCTTCTCCCAAGTGGTTTTATTTTCTTTTTTTTCTATCATTTGCTTAATAGAGCCCAATCATAGCGATCTCCCTGAGTGTCTCACACACTTTGCATGACATGTGGTGGAGAGGGAGCCCGGTCAAAACAATCCGAGTCTTAAAGCATCTGCCACTTCTTCACGGTGTGCACGGTGTGGCATTCCCATCTCTCAGATCCAAGGTTACTGCAGCTACCTGCTGATTTCGTTGCCGTGTAGCTACTTAATGGCTTTACTAGGGGAAGAGGGTGTTGATTATGTGGAAGGGCAGTGTCAGTTTTAATAGTTGACAATAACCAATATCAAGTTAATTTATGATACTCTGGGTGTCTGCTGCGAAAAGGAATTTGAGATGTTTCAAATGGAAGAGCAAGTACTCTGAATGGCATTATAACCATCGCTTAATAGTTATTATTAATGGTGCTTTGTACAAATGACAGTACGTCCACATGCAAAGTTAAGTTGGACTAAAAAGAGAGCACATTTTTGTCAAAACAATATATTTAAGTGACAGAATAATTCCTTCACTTAGGAGATTCTTTAATCCAAAGCTATTTTGGTGGTTCTGAACTCACTAACACCTTGGGGGTTTTACTGACGCGCTCAAGGTTACTGTAACATGTCCCACCTTGGATGAGCCCTTTGACCCCAAATCCCAATCCTGTCCCCAATCCCCAGCCTTCTCACCACAATGCTGCCCTGCGCAGCCACTCTACACGACTGTTAACTGGCAGAGGCGGTCTGCTCCACCGACAGGCTGCCTCGCCTTTTAATGAAGTGCCAAATAATAACCTTCTCCACAATGCTGCCAGGAACGAAGGAATGAAAGGTTAGGGAGAAACACATTACCTCTGTTTGAAGTCTTGATACACTGACACATTATGCATTTAACATTTTTTTGCAAACAGAAATCCCCTGTGAGACAATGTTAGTGAGGAGAACAGTTAAATTAGACCAAAAAAGAAAAGAAAAAAAAGACGCAAATATCAGCTCAGTTAATATGCCACCATAATCAGCCTACCACTAGTGCTCTGGCTGTTTTAATATTCAGCATAAGGCTGGTTTGACCCTTTGACCGAAATCTTTCACTAACGAAATGCTATGCCTTTCCATTATACTGGAATATATTACTGTTTATGTTTATTTCTGTGTTTAAGTCGTTTTATTTCTTTTTCTCAGGGTGCTGTGATAGAGGCTTGTACTAGAGCTATTTTGTGCATTTATTTAACAGAACACAAACATACAGTACATTTAAATCTTATATGAGCATATTTTCGTATATTTCCTTACTCTCCCTCTATGTATTCACCTATATAGCCATGTATCCAGACTCAGTCGTTTCTAGTCCTGATCCTTTCCCTACATTATGTTGGGTACAGTTGCCTTTCTAGTCGGCCCTACCACAGCACAGGTGGTCGTGGCTTTGATCATTACGCTCATTAAATCCTGGAGTTAATCTTTTTCAGATGGATCTCCCCAAGGCTGGCCGGGGCCACTTAGTCTGAGCTCATTGTTAAATTGGCTTAGACTGAAACCACACCCTTCCCCCCTTTTCCAATCCTCAAACCCCTGCTGATTCCGTGTGTAATAATGTAAAATATTAGGACTGTAACCTGTAGAGCAGCCACCTTGCAATCGTTTGTTGTGTTTTAGGTGTGCAAAGCAACTTCCTAGTAGTTGTTTTTAGGTGAAAATCGGATTTCAATCCACTGCGATTCAATCAGCAAACACATATATTTCCCCCCACATAAGCCACTGGCAGGTTAATCTAGATTTCCAACACCTTTTCCCTCTCGCCATGTCTCATGCAAATATTATAATCAAAAGCGGAGTCTTCTCAGTCCCAGCATGAGAAGTTTTTATTAAGAGGGCATCTAAAATCACAGTGGTAATCCACCCAGCCAAGATCACCTTGATTAAAAATGTATTAAATCCTAGGGCACTGTGGAGATGTAATAATTTCAGTTCCACCATTATTTTTTCATACCCTCTCAGACAGAGATGTAGATTTCATTAATGCTCCTCGGGAGTGAGACAGCTTTGCTGAGGATGTCTCATGTATTATTGGGGAAGACAGTAGGAAGATATGAGCTGGGGATGGAAGTTCAAAGCCGTTGGAGTTTGGATGCTGGAAGTAGACTGGGGTCATGACAAGGGGTTCAAATCAATATTTCCCCATCTCAGAAGTTATTGTTATGGAGCCGAGCAACGTCTGTATCCGCACTGTTCTTCATGAATGTATCCACACCATCTGCACCAGCCATGCTGCCCTTTCAGAGACCAGAGCAAACCAATGTTTATGTAAAGTACTCTTTTTAATCTTGGTCTGGTTATCAGTTCAATCCAAAAAAAATCAAAAGCCAAAAATCCCACTGATCCAAAGCCTCCAGTGTCAACTAGTCCCAACAAATAGACGTGGCTTTGCTCCAAGACTTCTCTGTGTGGGTTCGCAAAGGCTGCACTTTTGCAATTCCATTATGCTGCTGGAAGAATACACCCTGAAAACAAGAGTCTCTTGGTATGGAATGGTTTTCCAGTGTATTGTGACAATTTGTTTTTGTCTGATTCTTGTCTAGCTGGTTGTCCAAAGCTTACTTTTTGAATACAGTGTGAAGAAGCTGTATCTTTTGTGGTTGTAACAAAATAGAAAAGTAGTCTGCAGCACAATATGTCGTGGACACGTGAAAGCTTTCAGGCATTCTTTTCTTGTAGATCACAGCCCGCAGCCCTCCCCTGCACATCAGGTTAATGGGCCTTGTGGTGTGGAAGGACAAGCACGTCCAGGCTCAAACTGAAATGGTAAACCAATACATTATGCTAGGGGAGCAAAACCATTCTCCTTAATGGGCTTTTCCAGCAAGGCTTACACAAGAGAAACGATTCCTATCCTCTCAATGTTTCCTCTCCAGTTCCTCTTCTCTGTGACCATCACAAGGCCTGAGTAATGTTCCTATGCACTTGTTAGCATGTTTTCCTGGTAGAAAAAACGTTTGTTCTAAGAACTTGCCCCTTTGTGTTTAGTTATTTTTGTCCAAATGCATTTGGCTGGGAGTGTGTAAGAAGAGGGGATGAGCAGAGAGATAGATTTGTGTTACTGGTGGAGAAGAGAATAAGCTAGCAGCAGGTTTTGAGACGTTAGCTTCGCCGTCGATCTCCGTTTCCCGATAGCTATAGACACAACACCCACACAAAATGATGAACACAAGGTTTTTATGTTGTTTTTTTATACCACTGTCATTCTAAACTCGGTTCTCTACCAGATAAAATTCATTAAAGATGACAAACAAACATTTCACTCATTGTGGAAATGGAAACAGAGTTGGCAAGCAACACATTCCATGATTTTACTTTGTGAATCTCTAAGCCCATCAAACTGTATCATGTTGGCCTTCAGAGTGGGTGTCTGCAAGATCAAGTGGCTGATATTCAATCCAATGGATTCACACATTTCCACCAGCTGGGCAATCCAGAGGATAACTAGATTTTATCTCCCATGGGAAATGACTAAGATCTGTCATTATCTTGGAGCCTCAAAATGAGACTTCCTACACGCCAGAATAGCACAGGCCCCTCCTGCCTTGATTACGACACATTCTCCATCTATGTAACCACGGTGTCCAAGATCAGCTCCATTCAGAACAATGTGAGGACAGATGCAATCTGTAGGCTTACACACCATCGCAACAGTGTTACTAGATCTCAAGCAGATACCATTTAAAAAGGAAAATGTATTACTCCTGAAACTTATATTCTGTTTATGGTGTGTGCTCATATTACTCACCAGGCCAAATGTACAGTCCCTGTCTCTGTTTTGATGTTGAACTGGGCAAAAATAAATGACATAAATAAATAAATAAAACAAGTGTATCAGAAATGGTTGAAATACTGTGTACATATTTGAACTTTTTGTTTCTAATTTATAAAAGATAAGCTTTAGCTCTTGGAGTACTTATTTTATTTTTTCCTTTCATGCGTAGCTTTGTGTTTTTATTTTCTATTTCTGTAAAGTGTGTAAATATATCTTTATGATAATAAGTAATATTAAAAATCTTATTTTAAGAAAACATTGTGTCATGTCTTTCTTGTTAGATAATGGAAAATGAAATAACTTAAGAGTCTGCGGCCATGCTAATGTCTGTGAGGCTATTGAGGCAGAGTGGTGCTTTGAGCTAAATGTCAATGACAATGCTAACATGCTAATGTCCAGCTGGTAATGTTTATCATGGTCTCACATAGTCAGACCTATCTCCACAGAGTCAGCACTAAAGACAGGCATTGTAACAACTATTAGCATTCTGGTATAGGGGGGAAAACACTCTGGCTTGGTAGTATTTCTTTAAACCAATCACAATCTTCTTCGGCCATGCTAAGCAAAGTATGCAGCGACAGTACTTTTGCTCTCAAATTAGATAGCGGTGATTAGCAGAGAGGGAAGAGATTGCCATGTAAAATACACGGCCAGTGGCAGCTTTATACCCACAGCCCACAGCTGGTGAGTCAGACTACGTTCACCATGTTCAGCGTCTCAGTCCGATATTTGCTGATTAGAACTAAACACAAAGCACATTGGGCTGATGATGCGCTAGATAGAAAGTTACAGTAATAAGAAACCAAAGTTATTACAATTCAACCTGAAGGGGGACATGAATGTCCGCATGATAATGTTATTTAAATCTATCGAATAGTTGTAAGAAGTCATTTCATACAAACTTTACTTTATATCATAGGTCCAGTACTCATTATCAAGACACTGAAAACAGACAGAAGTTAAATGCAGAGTGTGACTGATAATAGATAATAGAGTTAAAGTTCAGTAGAACTGCACCTGGCAGAAACATTGACACAGTGTAGTAGCATCAACGAGCCAAGTCACAATTGTTTAATTTAAATGGGATGCTTTAATCAGAAAAATCTGCCTTCTCATTACTCAACAGAAGTGATCAGCTCCCTCACATTTATTCGCATTTTTGAAATATTTTACTCCAAATCAGCCCAGTTAAATTGTTTATGTATTTTACCTTTGTGTAGCAGAACCTGGCCTGAAACACGACAAAATACACATTTACCTAACGGCCATGGGCATTAACCTTTACTTTCAGTTGAATCTTGTGTCGAAATTCATTCGCTGCTGTATATGCACACGCCTGTGGAAATGTAAATCAACTCCTCATCCATTAAGGAACACTTCACCACTGACAGGTAGTCTTTCCAGAGCTTATAGTGCGTACTAAGCATGCTGCACAGTAATGCATCACAGCTGCTGAGCATGCATGAAGACTATGGATGTGTCTAGAGGCACTGAGATTCAGCGTGCATACATATCATATCTACATACAATGGAGGCTCCTCCTGTTTGTACTGGCGGATAATCAGAAAATAATTCAGCAGAGGAAAACGCACTGTGTCCTTTATATTCAAGATTCTTTTGGGACACTTACTATGCTGCCTAACCTCTCCAAGAATGTATAATCCTTTGATTAATCATTTCTTTATACATATGAGGTGCATGTTAAATATTTACAGAATTTACACAAAAAATGATAGGTTTGACTAAAATCACACAGGCTACTTTCTCATTATAAAGAGAACCTCAATGAGGCAATGTGTTTAAATGTACTGGGCCTTGCATGTGAACCAGTCTTCCTCTCAAAGCCCCACTGGGACCACTCAGGGAAGTGTCTGGTTAACGCACAAAGCTGACATGTCGTGATGGACAAGAGGTGCACCCCTGAGCCCCGGCAGCCCCCAAAAGACGCCCAAGGTTATATCATCAAGCCTGGGTCAGCTGTATAATTGGGCTCGGGGTCAATGGGAGGATATGGAGCGTGACAATGAGGCTATAGAGTTACAGTTTGTAGCTGGGCAGTGAGAGCCGCCGGTGGGGCATTACTGTGAGGCCAGACGTCCCTTTAAAAGGGTTCAAGGTACATCTGTAAGAGTGGCTCCAGCCCTGTACACTGTCACTGCCTGCCAGCCACCAGTACACTGCTGGGAGGGGTGGGGGTGGGTGAAGGAGACAGTGGGTATATTGGGTTTGTTGTGAGAAAAAGAATAAAACTTTTCAGGATGATGAGCGAGGTGCTGCGGGTAATGAGCGTCAGACACAGTAGCAAACTCCCCCGAGGTACGTTAAATTATTGACAACATCCCTTCAGCGCGAGAAAAAGGAAAAGCAGTGGGATTTACCCATCGGATGTACGTGGTGCTCTGTGCCTTCGGTACTTCAATGTACATATATATACACACACACATGTATACTACAGAAACAGACCATAGGAGTAACATCTGGATTGCTCTTCGCACAGAGTCCCAGAATCAACTTCTGCCACATCATAAAATCCTTTACTGCTGTTGGCTCTCCCACAATACCACCAACAAAGCCCACAGAACTGCTGACAAACCCACAACGATGGATATTACCCAGCTCACTGCTGTCGCTCAACCAGCTGGACTCCACAGACTCACATTATACAGATTGCAAATGAAGCACACATGTAAGGAGCAGGTGTTGCGAAAGTTTCGATTACATTTTTGCTATTTTTTCATCTACGTATGTTACTCTGTAGTTGTGTAGCGACATGTACATGATTCAAAGGGTGTGTTTGCAGTGTTTGAGCGAAGACAATCACTGCGAAGGGGGCAATAAACAATACAATGAAAGCTATACACTGTTTAGTATTACAAAAGGAAACTTAAATTCACATGGATGAAAAATAAGGCGATCTTTCACCAAGGCTATGCCACTAACAAATATTTTATATATTCTGTATTTTGCTTACAGCTCCATTTATCGATTATTGTCAAGATCAGGTGCATTTTTGTCATTTTTGTTTAAAAAAACAATATAAATCATTAATCGTTTCCGTTTTAATCTCACCTCAAGTAAACTTTAAAGAACTTCAAAGAAAACTAAGCCAATTTACTGGAGCTCACATTTAGGTATTAGGTATTTAATGCCTTTATCAGACAACAGAGACATGACAGGACATAAAGGGGGGAGAGAGAAAGACACGCAACAAAGGTTCTCAGTCAGACACAAACTGGGGACAACTTTTTCCTTATTCTAATTATTACATTCAAAAGTGGAATTATATTGATATTGAACTGCTAAAAAGTTGCCTTATTGTGGTAATAATGACAAACTGCCGGTAAGTTATGTCTGACAATTAATGCTGAAAATATCAGATATTGTTGAAATTGATCCTAACAGCCTCCCTTTTAACGGCTGAGCTAACATCATGTTAGCTAACGTTATGTTCACAGACTGACAGGACAAGCTGCTGCTCAGCCGTGAATGGTCAGAAATCCTGATTGAGGTGATTAAGATACGAATCTATGTAGCTACAACATTCAGGGCTCATCACTGTGTTTGTCCTTTTCAGATGCAAAAAGGAGCACTCCTTGTCAACTTTTTAAACATCAAAATGAGACACAGAGTGTCGTTTCTCTCTCCAACAAACCATCTTTGTCCGAGCATTGGTCCTGCGTTAAATTTTATGGTGGACAACTGGGCACAGAGAGGCTGCAGTGACAGGATATTTTATGTGTTGGTGCACTCTGGCTCAATCCTATGTATGTGTATGTGTATGTGTGTGGGTGTGTGTGTGTGTGTGTGTGTGAGAGAATTCTTGCATCTCCTTCTGAAGTCAACACAAAACAACTCCTGACTGCAAACAGAGCCTGGAGCCCGGTAAGAGGCAGGAACAACAGTGTGTGTAATGCACCTCAGCTGTGTTAACACCAGCAGCTCTGCAGTGGCGACGGATCACTGGAGTGGTCATAAAAACAAAGCCAGCCACCAAACAAAACACAGGACCGGGGGGGGGGGGGGGGGGGCAGCTGGAAGAGAAATGTAAAGCTGCTATGGAGGTCAAATAAAGAAAAAGGAACTTGTCACTGCATGAGTTGCCAAGAGTTTCCTCTCTACTGTACATGTGTGGGATTTACTGTGAGTTTTAACCTCCCCTGCCCTTTTGAAACATCAATTTGAAAACATGACAATGGCAACTAGTGAATTTCTCTGAACTCGAGTCCCTTGTTAATGAGCCAAGACTTCCTTCAGGATTATTGTATACACTGTGCAGCTTAGCCACATTAGCTTTAGCTCACAGGCCGGGAACAAAGCGAGTGCACCGGCCCATAGGCTAATATAATCAGGGTCATAACTTTCCCATCATTGGAACATTACATATTGATGACGGATGAACTTACGATATAAGCTGTTAGCCCTTCCTCTGTTAGTTAACCTTAAGCCCTTTCTCAAGTGTCCTCTTTTGGAGGCCAAGATGACACTTCCTTTGTTATTACACAGAGATATGTTGGCAGTCATCGCCCTGCCATTCTCTCCTAATCATAGACGCATGAAGGTGTGCCGTCCATGTAGTGGTATGGGGACTCTAGCTAAGTAAAATCTTTATGGTCCTTTATGAGGTGGTAAACAAGCAACCCTCAGGGAATTTATGTGGCATAGTAAAGCTGTGCAAAGCCACTGTGTTGCGCTGTCATGTTAGAGTGAGCCTACAAGTTTTTATTGAGCAAGACTATTCACAGGAATGCTTTCCATTGTCTGGATGCTTGTAACATTAAAACTGCCTCATGCCTTCCTACACGTTATATTTTAACCACATAGGATGTAAACAGCTTTTAAAACAAATATCAAAAACACCCAGTTGTCATTGAGGTTTTCTGCGATAGCCTTATCTTTAACCACACTACATAGACATGTATCCATAGCGTGCTCACAGCCAGGAAGTGAGTGAGCAGATCATATGGGTTTCACCCAAAAACGACATGTTTATCAGCTGTGTGCACGGCACAGATTATCTGATAACACATGCTGGACTTTAAAGAGATTGTTGACGAGATCCATTCAAGGTCGTGTCAGTCAAGCTCACTCCTCTTCTTCACTAATCCGAAGCATTTAAAAGACATAGTTTGCTGCTGATCAGGGGATCCGTGCGGTGCTATTATCTTGTTGGGGCCAGTTAAGAGGCCGCGTCTCTGAGGGCTGAGCCGACCCTGTCAGGAAGGCGTCACTTCGCTCTGTGGGCTGCCATGCGACCACAAGGCGTTAACGGTCAATACCTCTTTGCCATATGAACACTTTAATAAAGAGACAAACACACACACACACACACACACACACACACACACACACACACACACACACACACAAAGACAGACAACAACAACATGAGTCACCTCACTACCCTTAAGGTGTTTCCATGATCTGGCAAGAGGCTCGAAGGAGTCGGGTCTGCTGAGAGACGCTGACTGGTTTTGTCTCAGGCTGCTAACAACACTATTAAGAAAGCTATTATTCCAAGTAAGTAACCAACATTCATATAATTAAAACTGTAACATTTCAATGTTTATTTTATAATTATTCAGCGGTCAAAGTCAGACACAGTTATAGATTATGTCCATGCAACAGGCTGTCGCATTTGTAAATTCAAATGTAGCTTAGGTTAAACATAGTGGGGTAGTTACTCTATAACGTACAATAATGGGCTGCACCATACAAGTTATTTCTTAAAATATACACCTCCTTTATGCGCCACAGTCATCTGCAAATTGGTAAAAATAAAAATAAAACACATCAAACCACAACAGAAGCAATCAATAAATGAATGCTGAATTATTCATGATGGGACAGACAAACATGTGTTGTTAGCTAATACACACATGATTGCACAAATTCCATTTCAATAATTTATTTTACTGTCGGTCTCTTGATTTCCATCCCTGCTTATTATTTGCTTTCAGCCCCGTTTTATCCAAGTGATGCATTTGGTGAAACACAACAGCCTGTGACAACTTGCCTTGATTACAGTCTACTTTGTGAAAATATGGCTCAGTGTTGATGAAGCAAATGAACAAAGTGGTGAGTTAAGTGTGAAACAGCAGTTAGTGTTAACTTTACACTCAAACTTATGTCCAGCTGGTCTCAGGTCCCATAAAAATGCTCAAGTTAATCAAGGTGAAGATCTATTTGACTGAGGTTGGAAGCTTCAAACTGGAAGTGTGTGATTTTGACTAGACTGATTATTTTTAAAAGTAGAAAAAGAGCCAAAGAGTCTTTATTGCATCCACTGTCATTTGCCTGGAGTTTGGCAATGGCGCTTTATCCTAAAAACAACTCCAACAAAGATACAGTGGTCATGCTGTTGCTGGATTTCTGTTCCACTTTAAATAGTAAAGAGAAAAACACAACTGATTGCTGCGGGAACTGGTGGTGAGCCATTCAAAGCAAAGACAATGATGTCGTGACACACACTGACCTATAATTGCCAGCAGCAGAGTGCTGAGGGGCAGTGATTGGCTGGCTCTTAGGGCCCTGTGGCCTCTGAGGATGAGAGTCATCATGAAATTGCACAGGATCAGCAAATCACTGTCAGATGCCCACTAGATAGACCACTCAAACCAACACTATGTTCCCATCAGCATCAGAGGGTTTACATGAAACAATAAAATCTAAATGACTACACTAAAACCTTTAGGCATGCTTCAACAAAAAATGTAAAAGTCGTAAGAACAAAGTGTATTATAGTGGGAATGAGAGATGATTTTTTTTTATCTTCACACAATACTATACTCTTAAAATATGACGATCTTGAGTGCATTGAAAGGTAACATAGTGAAAGGCAATAGGGCTCTAGAAATGCTGGCTCATGAGTTTCATTCATTCAGTACTACAGAAAAAACATGCGTTTGTACATGTCTAATGAATGCATTAGTGTGCAGATGGAGACATCAATTAGCAAGGAAGAATTTGGGTGATGTCCAGGCATTTCTAATATGCCAACATAGATTAGGTGAACTCCATTTAAACCATAATAGCAGATTTCCTTAAATCACTGCCAAAACTCTTCAGTTTACCAAGCTTTTGAAGATGTTCTAGAAAACTGTTCCTATTAGCCCGTCAGGCAGTTTCTGATGTCTTAATGCAGGTCAGCTCCCAGACCTGCAGCTGCACAGAGAAAGACGAACCGGGGGGAGGGGGGGGGGGGGGGGGGGGGGTTGTGGAATAAACCCAGAATCAGCATCTCTCTCTCTCTCTCTCTCTCTCTCTCTCTCTCTCCTTTCTTATCTGCTCGCACAGCCAGTTGAGAAGCACACAGACACAGCACTGTCAGACACAGCCAAGCTTTCCTGGCATCTTTATCCCCCCACCACGGAGAGATGAGTTTGTCCTCCCATCTACACCTCTGTGTGAAGCCCAACACACATCAAGCAGCTGCAGCAGCAGCAGCAGCCACAAGCACATTTAATTGGCCAGCTGTCTGAGTGGTCAGAGCTACTAATTACTTCAGAAGCGTCAGACAGCAGTTTTTTTGACAGACACTCAAGCCATATAGGAGCACACATTAGAACTGTGCACAAGAGTGCAAGCACGAGCCATATGCAAATATCAGAGAATTGTCCTTGCCCCTACATCCTACATTCACTAGAGCGAATCTGCACTTTCCAATTTCTCCTTGAGGACGTTAATTGATTAAAAATTCAACATATGGTAATCCAAAGCTTGTAACTGAGGCTCTGCTTGCAGGCAATAGATGCAGATTAGTCCCCACAGTAAATGAAAAGTGATGTCTTATCAACTAATTATCTCGACTGGATTGTTTATCAAACACAAACCCTGAAGACTTTTCTCTCCGACGCTACAATGTTTCTGTGTAAATCTCTGTGTGTGCACATATAGTTGTGTGAATTGTATGCGGGTGTATGTGTAATGTCGGTAGGTGACATTAACATTGCGTGTAAGGCTAGCAAACACAGACATCAGCAATATACAAAAGCACACTGACCGTGGATGCCACAGGGAGACACAGCGGAGATGAGTCAGGAGGGCTGGAGGGTGGAGGAGATGATCAAGGGCCGCCAGATTAATGCTGAAAAGAGCAGACGTTGCTTTTATATGAGATGCACTTACAATTTTTAAATGTGGTTCAATGCACTTCTTGTAAGCTGCTAAATGAAGGTAATACAATATAGTTATGTTATATAATTGGTGTTCTGTAACTTCGTCTCATGCTACTTTTTTTCCCATTCCAAAAGACGCCGGGTGGTCCCCTTCCCCTCTCATGTCAACGTGTTTGTGACACAGAGGTAGGCATCCATTTTTCTGAAAGATAAATCCCTGAAAAACGTAATAAAATGTGTGGCACATATTCCAAAATACTATAAGACTCCTCCAACCATCTGGAGAGAAAAGATTCTAACCCGTCTCCAAAGGTGCAAATCTATTTCCTTATCCAAATAAAGCTGGTGGCCAGAAATGTGTTTCCAAGTATATGAATATAACATTAATATAGCAGACCAATAAGACTTAATTTAAAAAAAATACAGTAGTTAGAAGAGAGAGTTCTCTGGAGATACATAAAAAACAACACAATTAGTTCTGTGATGCCATTAATATTATAATACATAAAGCCACAACCAGCTGCTAGTGTCAGTCTTACATTTAACTTTAACCTAGTACAACCTGATTAAATAAAATGTATTTATTTATAGTTGTAACTGACCTTCCTTTTCAATGATAATATATTAGTGAGCTAACGTCAACACTCACATTTGAGTTGGGTTGGACTGCATCATAAAACATTTCTACTTAGATGACTGACAAATATACAAACAATATGTTGTAACTTTAAGTATGATTTACAGAAATCAAACAATCACAAATTACCTCGTTGGAAGGATTAAGTGTGAGGTTACCTCAAAAAAGGAAGACCCCAGTTAGCCATTAGCACCCAGCTAACGTTATAGGGTAACTGTATTGGAACAGCTAATGCTAGGAAAGAGCTCAGGAAACACGGTCGGCTATGGGAAGTTTTTATGCTGACACAGCTTTTCACAACTTCCCACAGTAACAAGATTCAGATTGTAAACAGTGAAAATGTCTTTTGTTTTTGTTTTTTTACAATCATATTTGTGTAAAGTATATATATTTTGTAACCACATAATAAAACTGTAACAGCATTATGTAGCCGAAATGAATAGATTATATAAATCATAGATTAGATGCATTAAAACTATTTACAACAATATTCACAGACTATTTCCAAAAGATGTTTGAGTTTTCAACATTTTATTAAAAACAACAACTTTGTGTATTGATATTTACAAATAACCAGTATTATAATGATATGAACGAATACATGATATCACCCGTGCACCAAGGCTGCAGTCCTTAGCAGCAGCTTGGGTTTGAATCCGACCCGCTTCACTTTGCTGCATGTAGTCCCCTCTCTTTCCCCCTTTCAGGTCTTGCTGTCCTGTCTATATAATAAAGGCAAAACGCCCAAAGAAATAATATTTAAAAAGAGGAGCCTTCAACATGTCAGATTTGATTTTATAGGCCAAATCAGTCAAAACGAACTTAATAATTGCATTTGAGACGAATCATATTTTGATTAAATTGCCTTGAGTTAAATCTAAGTTGGCCTCCACTACTTACCATCATAGGCTACAGGACAAACAATCCTTCCATGCATTTAAAGAAAAAGTTTACAGATAACATTTCTGGCACCACAAACCATACCAAACAAACACGAGGATAACCATTCCACATTTTACAGTGTTTATAAGAAGTTGTGTGGCGGCCTCAGGATCTCTGCAGAGCTGCAATTGGACAGATCCAGGATCTTTTTTGTTTTTAATGCATTACTGGCAAAAGATCAGACTGGTTCCAAATCAGCTCCATACCGAAAACTGAAACTATGACTTGTCAAATTAATTATGAATTTAGGGATGAATTATTGTACAAGTAGAATAATTATTGTAACCTACACCTAACAACAACTGACCCAGAAAGGAACAGACATAGTCATCAGTTACCTGAACCATATTACTAAATTATTTGAACACATGACATGTGTTACATGCCATATAAATCCTCTAGCCAACTATATAATCAACTAGATAATAGTACATTTTCAAACTGACCAACCCACAGACCAACTTAAACATGCTGTCGTTTGTGTTTAGGTAGTTTAACATGACTGACTGTGGGTGTACGGTACACAGAGCAGCTGACGTCCAGGCGGGACGTGTTCCTACTGTTCCTGGAGAACATCTGCCTGCAACAGGAAAACATTACAGACCACATGGATCGACACACAGCCAACCAATCACATGTCAGGAAACCACAAGCGGGGGAAGGCACAGTGGTATTCAGTGTACACACAGACTGATAAGGACGACCCTGGATTAGAGATTTTTTGACAAGACTCAGATCTCAAAAGGTCAGATGTGTGGGCGTCAACACACATTAGGTAACACATAAACATTGAGGGAAAACCTCAAATAAGTTCACAAGAATATTTCAGGACTCCCCTTGCGAATGATATTCCTCATGATATCATGCTCTTTATATGAAAATTGGGTAATTTCACAGTAATTGTTCAATATTATTTTAATCTAAACACAGAGGAGTAACATTGAATGATCCTGAATGTGATGAAAATAAATGTACATCATTGTGACTATTTAAAGTCCTGACATGCCGTGTAGCTCAGTTAGCCTACATGGGGCCGTCGCTTCAACAGCTACTCCACTCATGTAAACATGACCTCTGCTAAACTAACAACAGTCTGAAAATTTTAAAAAGTAATCTCATTCCAAGGGGACTTGCTATAAAACCAGACCAGGCACTTTGAAAATCCCCAAGTATGTGTGTGCCAAACACATGGCTTAGCAGAGATAGAGAGAGAAATTCAGTGGCACATTCTCAACTTAAAGATAAATCACGAGTCTGTGTGGCTCAGCGGGCTGGAGGTGAACGCCATGTGTTCCTGTCATCACGGGTTCAAAACCAGCTCATGACCTTTGCTATACATCATCCGTTTCCTTCCCGAATTTCCTGTCATGTTCCACTGAGTACTATCTAGTGAAGCAGAGGTTTCCTTAACAGATAATACTGATGTTTGGGCTCTCTTTACGTTATTCCGGTGTGTTGACAAACCCTAAAAAGAACAAATTATTCATGTTGTGCTGCAGGAAACACAACAGTGACAAAATATATCAAGCACAGTGATCCATCACAAGAAAAAAGGATACATTTTAGTTTGTCTGTGTGTAACATTGCACTGTGAATGAGTTGCCTGTTTTCATATCATACCACACTCTCACTGTCAGTCACCTGAAGAAACGAGAAGTCGCCTTCAGGAAATAATCCCAAAAAACATGTCAGTTCATGAACTTTATCGTCACATTCATGTCTTTTTATTCAGGGAATTATTGTTCTGTGGCAGAGCAGTTAATTTCAAGCACGGCTGACACAGCAATGAAAGATGAAACCACAACCCTGTCTCCTAAAAATTCTGTTCATATACTACTATTGTGTTCTGCAAAATATGTTTTAAAGGAAACTTAATTTCTGCCATGACTATGATTATTATTAGTAATATTGCATAGAAGTCGTGGGACGGAGGTTGGGATGGTTGTGGAAAGCAGACGACACCGACAACTGAGACCAAGGTGCACATCCTGAGTCACACATGCAGTCGGATTAACGAAACAAAAGCACTTTGGTTAGGCTTAAGTTTTGGGATGATTGTGGTTTCAGTTTAATTCTAACAAACTAAAGTGCTTCAAGAAATATGAAGATCACCACCTGCACATCACCATAAAAAACATTAACCATGCTTTTGTTACCTTGAGCGGATATTGTATTTCAAGATTTCATTTCTAGATATGTTCTGTGTGAACACTTTGCGACTTTGCATAAACGTATATTAAAAAGGTTCGGTCATTATGCTGATAAAACAAGATGAAGAGTCTACAGCCATGCTAGTGGTTCTGAGAGATTCTTCTTCATCTGCATGCTAACATGCTCACAATGACAATGCTAGTATGCAGATATTAAGCAGGCATAATGTTTAGTACGTTCATCTTAGTTTAGTGTGTAAGCATGCTAACATTTGCTAATTATAGCACTAAACGCAAAGTGCAGCTGATGGGAATGTCGGTAGTTTTGTTGGTATTTTATCATAAACCAAATTGGAATTTGGACCTGATAAAGGCGAACGATGAAAAGTCAGAGTCTAATCAAAGTGATTACAATTCATCCTGAGGTGGACACGAATGTCTGGACTAAATGTCATGACAATCCACACAACAGTTGTTTTCAGTTTGGAGCAAAGGGGACAGACCGACCGACATTTGTATCCATACATGCCAGAGCCTTTGCTGCAGGTAGACCATCTTTCTTAGCTGCTGCACAGTATATAGTCTAAATACAGTTAGAAACACTTTTCAAGTTGCAGTAACAGCTCCAGTCTAAACCACAGTAGAGGACTGGTTGCATCGTTTGTCTGCTGTGTCTGATTGAGTGAAAGTAACTTTGCGGTCAAAGCTTATAAACTCACTCTGTAATGACTTCAGCCACCGGCAGCTCTCCACAGACATTTCACAGTCGCCAACAACACAACAAAGAAAAGAAAGGGAATAAACCTCTGGCCGTTTGACATGATCAGCGTCTCCTTAATAACAGTGCAGCTCTGTGCTCAACCTGGATATCTGACCCCCGGTTATTATCCCATTAGATATGCCTCATTTGCAGTCCACATAATATTTGAAAGCACAAGCCAACCGCAAGTGAGACTTGGAGATAGAGATCAGCTGCTCCTGGCTGTGGATTTAACCAACCAGTTTGTTTTTCAGCCTATTAATGGTCACTTATAATTCGACTGAATGTTTTTTATACTAACAGACAATCAAAATGGCTTCCCATTTGGGGATAGAAAAATACTTCTTGTATTTATCAGACTGCTGTGTCTTTGATTGTGCGAGTTAATATAAAACATATCTAATAATGGTTCAAAATTACATTTACCTCAACTCTGCCCAACAAAAACTACTTTGTTTTTGGAAGGTTATGCCCTTAACTTAGACATAAGACCATATCATATAAAGTTATGTTCATCAGTATTGTGCACGTGTAACAGAAATAATCATCATTTTAAAGTCCTGCACATCAATTGCACTACTTACTGTATATAATGGTGTTTTGCCATACATCATATAGACATAAATACTTTTTTAAAATGAGGCCCCTGCATGCTTTTTCAATCACCCCATTTCATTTTCAGCATGAGCAAACTCTTCCTCATACGACGATGTTTAGGGAGTCTGTCAGCATCGAGCCGACTGCTCCTCGGTGTAACGCATGGCATGAGGTGGGAATGTGAAACATGTTAAAGAGTGTGGACGGCTCCTGGATGCCGTGTATCAACAGATGCCTGAAATGTGTTTCGACATAACTACAAGATGAGGGAAACAGACAGGATCCTGAATGTTACATGAAGGCCCTGGATGAACACACGGATGATGAATTTTATATAAAATAACAAACTGCTTGATTTTAAGGTACCATTTTCCTAAAACGAGACCATTTATAAAGGGGTTAATACATAAATTACTATATATAACAATAGATATTGTCTCAGACTGTTGAGTCATTAATAAACCACTGAAAAGGACTCGGGTATTTTCCATTTTCTAATAATCCTACAGTTAAAGATGTAAGTAAGGCATTAATAACGGGTAATTAACAGTTACTATGAACTACTACTACATTTACTATGAATAATATAATATAATAACCATTAAAAAAGCCATTTTTACAACTTATAAACCCCTGATAAATTATTATTATAAACTGAAGACTTTAGTGAATGAAATTAAAGAGTTTCACATTTTGGCTTAAATAAACTTATTTGCTTTCTTTCAGAAAATAAGATGAGATTGATAACACTCATGTCCGTACTAAATATAAAGCTACAGCCAGCAGCTGGTTAGCTTAGCATAAAGACTGGAAGCAAAGGGAAACAGCTAGCCTGCCTTAAAGGTCCAACATAACTTTAACAACACGTCACTAATAACATGTTATGTTTGTTTAATTCGTACAAAAACCAAAATGTAGACAATGAAAATGTATTTGCCCTCCCTGTTCCCATTCTTTATGCTAAGCTAAGCTAAGCAGCTGCTAGTTAGCGGTGTATTTACCGTACAGACAGTGTGGTATAAATCATTACGCCTAACTCTCAAAGACAAGGAATAGGCATTTTTTCCATTTTTTCGCTATAAGCCACATTGTGTTCGGTTCCTACCTCCACACATGCTCGTGCGATGCTCACTTTGTATTAATGTGAAATCTGATGTCCACATTATTACATGTAGCTCTCTCGGTCCACTAAGCAGCAATATGGACCAAGCGGGGTCTCTTCTTATATGTAATAAATTGCAGGCTTGTACATTCCCTCAGGACCTTCCCTTGAATGGGGAGACAGATGTTTATGCAGTTGCCATGGCGAGGGGTGTCCTTTAGTGAGGGAGCAGCGGAGGTGTCGCACGATCCACATCACCCTTTCAGAGAGTCATCAGACAGCCCCAGTTGAAATACCGTTCTCTCAACAGGGTGGGCGCGTTCTTTTGGGAACGAGGACATGTTCTGCAAAATATAGGGAGAATTTATTTTCACATATAATGCCATTTCACCCCAAAACATCGAGGGAGTTATTGATAGCCTCTACACATGATGAAAAGTAAATATTCCCACAAATGAGAACTGCATCCCACTGAAACAAATACGGTTGAACTTCAGTATTTTAAGTGTTGTGTATTATTGCTTGCATGTTAAGGTTTCCGTCTCTGCAAGGTATTGTATATCCTAAATAAATAAATATACATCAAAATATATTTTCTCATAGAAATAAACATAAACTTGGACTAAAAGGAAGAAAACTGGTTTGTATTTCTTCAGTCCAAAGTTAGCAGTGCCTGGGATACATCCATAAAAATTCACAAGGACGTTGTGTGGCCATATTTAAGGAGGCCATGAGTCTAATTATCAAATGACTGGGTTATTGCTCTCTCTTAACTCAGTCAGGCAGCACACATGTGCCGTTATGTATGCAGGATATTGCAATGAATCCAGGTTTATTGTTTATAATTTTTAGGTACTCACATGAGAATAATTAGACATATATATAATGTACTCTACAATGTTAATATCTTGCTCAAGGCTACTGGCAAAAGTAGCAGAAAACATGCACCTTTGACATGTTGTTGTCAGACTTTGCCAATAAAACCAGAGGTTTCAATGCTCTGAAACCTCGGAGGTGTGGATCTGGTGCCCTGTCTGGCCCCTTGTCCAAACATTTATCTTCATCTTCAGGAAGATGAAGTGGCTCCGGCCACGCCACCAGCTCCTTGCCGCTTGTTTGATGATTAAATACATTTTTGGTCAAGCTGTAAACTTCCTGTGTGGTTGCACCATCAGGTCTGTGTTCCACACCGCTGCTCCCCAAAGGCCTTCCATGAGCACCACTATTATCCCTGCAAATTAGCCCAGTTAACCCACTCCTGCTCCAGCTCACTCTTTGTTAACCCCTCATTTTTCATGGTGTCTGGACTACGGACCAAAGGCTTGTAGAAGCCAGTCCCCCCCCCCCCCCCCCCCTTACCGTCCCCGTCCACCCCTGTCCTGGCAGATCCTAACCCCTGTGAATATTAAACAGCACAGACTGCAGGAATGCCTCGGCTAAATTGGCAGCAGATGTTGTTGAGGGGATTTGGTTGTGAGGTGTTTTGTCTGCAAACTGAGCTGTAAAACATCGCAGGCCTGACAGGTCCTCTGCTGAGCCTCTGAGGTGAAACGACACAGGGGCAGTTTAGCCCTGTAGCACATCTACTGAGGCTCACTGGTGGCTGAACACTCAACCATCCATTTAATGATCACTTATGAAGAAAGGTTTCAGGAGACAAGCTGAACAAAGAACCTACTTCACAGTCGGAGCACAACAAAGATCAGGAGTATTTGTGCTGTACTACCCATTGTAAATAATGCAGTAGATGATTCCAACATTTAATTGGTGGATAACCTTCTTAACAACACAAAGTAATCTCAATGTGGTCCATATGTTGTTGTCTCTTACATGACACGGAAAGCTTTTTGTCAAATAAGACAGATTCAAGTTCAAGATGTTGAAATCATGTCAACGTACGCGCAGATTACATTTTAATGTATGTTCAAATATAATTTGAAAAACCTACATGTGATCTAAGAATGGAAAATGTTGCTTACCTGCCGGTCACGTCAGTTTGAGAGGAAGCAGGCCTGAGATGTCTGGGTGTCTGGGAAAAAGATGAATGACTGTTGCGCTAAGAAAATGATTTCGTAGCTTGTTCCAAATTCTAAGCCAGCCATTGCTCCGGGCTACGACTACCAACATAAACTGTGACACATGTGATTTCTTACTCCCAGCACAAATTATGATAGTTTGGACTACTGGTGCTCTGGCTCCAAGTCCTCAGAGGCCCAGGAAGAGGAATTGGTTATGTGCTCAAATAAGTCAATGGGTGACATGAATAAATTGACTGAAATTTCACAAGCAAAACATGACCCTGTTATTGATTTAAAGCTGCACTTATCAATATTTTTAAATAAACAATGAATGAAATTACTTTGTATAATGCAAATTGCGACGCTCAAAACCCACAGAAGAAAAAACCTCAGCTCTGTGAAAGGTTTTAGTGACTTTCAGCTCATTGTTTTGGTTTTATGGCAGCAGGCAGCTCAGCGCAAAAGCTCTGATAAACCCGCTGTGCTCTACCTGTTCAGCACCAGACAGCAGACAGACAACGTTAGTGGACAAAGTGGAGCATTTAGCCACAAAAGAGTTTTGTCAGGAGTTGGTAGAGAACAAAACAGAGCTAAGAAAAGTTAGTATTGGACTTAAATCCATCAAGTTGCCAGAAACCAGACTGCAAATGAATGCTAACGTTGCTCTATAACTGGATGTGTAAAAAGGCAACTGTTTGCTAACAAATTTAACAAGACAACAATAAAAGGGACTTTTAGACACTATCATTAACGACACATAGATGGCCGTCGAGTGTTTACAAGAGCGACAGCCGCCATCTTCTCCTCGTCCTCTCATGCCGTTGTTTACATTGAAAAGAATGGAGGCTACAGATATTATGTCAGTGTTGTGTTTACAGGCTGTTGAGTGAGCAACAACTCATTTAATGCAGGTGATTCATAAATCATAAATAAGATGGTTTATTAGCACTATGTCAAATTGAAGGCCCTTCTGGTGATCTGCAAATGCACTTATGTTTTTACCCGCTAATATTCTATAACAGAGATCCATGTATACAATATAATAGAATCAAATTCATCCTTACAGTGTGTTTATATGCACTGCATCACAGTACGCCATCTATCAACACAGAAATTCCAGAAAAATAATCAGGTTAAGTGCTCCAGTAGGTGGGAGGACCTCTTGCAGCAGCAGCTATGTGATATGATTTTTTTTTTTTTTCTAAGTGATGAGAAACCATTACAACCAAGACATAAGTTCCTATGTGTAGGGTAAGTGCAGGGAGCAGCCCATTTACTGACAAGTGAACCTTAACATGAGAACTAAATTCTAGGGTGGCCAAGATCAACGCAGGCCAACTGCCAAGAATCCAATAGAGCAAATGGTTGGATCGGTGCAAGCCCTAAGCCGACAATAAAGTCACTACGCTTAAAAAGATGCTAACATCCTATTAATGGGTATGAAAGCCACTGCAGCAGAATACAAATCCTGCCTGTTTTCTCTCATGTTCCTGTAGCCTAGACTTGCATCCACTTCCATCCAGCACGCCCTGTGAAGTTGATTAATTGAACACTTTGGGACAAAAGGGAAACTTTTTATCAACTCTGGCCGTGGCTAACCCACTATGTGGGGTGTTTGGGGAAAAGCTGCTTTGCTTTATCTCCCCATCACAAGACGAGGTACTGGAGTGTTTGCCAAGAAATAAAGGTATCACACTTTCATATCAGATGTAGGATCAACATGGAGAGCCTCGTGTTGGGGCTGTTTGCCACCTGCTTTGGGACAGACATGAGGGGGAGTGTGGGGTAAATGTGGGGTCACAGCTGTCAGCAGTCTCTCAGTTAAACAGCCCAAGAGGGACTGCTGATATGAAGAGGGCAGAAACTACAGCGATGACATGATGGGGGACCCGGGGGTTATGCAGTCACACTACCACCATCTTCATTCAGCATTGCATGACGTATATAAACTGAGTGCGTGTGAGGAGCGGTGTGTGCATTTTTGTGTGTAAACATTCCTTTAGCGAGTTTTCTCTCAGGACTTGTGTGATGCTCCCACCGTGGAAAACTGTCCCCGACCCCTATAAAAAAAATAAAAAAAAGAGCGATGCCCACTTCCTTCTACCCTTAGGCGTGCCAGTCCTGCCTCAAGGGAGAGGGGCCCCATAATTTATTATTTGTTCCCCTCTTGTTAAGGAAATACTTTCTCAATAGCTCTCTCTCCTTTGTATATTTGTACTGTTCTTATTTTCTTCCTCGATTCAACCCTGTCCTCTCTTATTTATTTGCTTTCTAAACACCAGCTTGGTTCATTACGTCCGAGCTGCCATGAAGAGACTTTAAAAAATGACTTTTGTCCTGAGTGAGGACAGTGTTTATTTGTCTGGGTGAACCTGAAGGGGGAAAGAGTATTTTGGGTATACCTATGTGTAGGTGACAGCTGA
This sequence comes from Anarhichas minor, assembly GCF_050575085.1. NCBI lineage: Eukaryota > Metazoa > Chordata > Actinopteri > Perciformes > Anarhichadidae > Anarhichas > Anarhichas minor. Next base: position 4,677,497 of record NW_027466474.1, on the reverse strand, counting down.
GCTGAGTCATACAAGCTGACCTCGATCCCCATTAGCTCAGGCCTTAATCAGATTCCTCTGCTGCACATTTAAAATTTGTGGACCGATGAAACCAGCTCAGATGTCAAAATGTATCAGCCTTGCCCTGCCACTCTTAATGTAAAGACATTCCTGCACCGCTTGAAGTTAATGGGATGTTATATCCACAGCACGTGTTGTGTGAAATAGCTTTTTTCAGCGCCAGCAAACCATCGTGAAACATTCAATCTCACAGCAAACGTTACCCAGAGGAACTAAACTCTGCTTTATTCCCAGTAGTGCCTTCTTTGTTTGTTGGTGTTAGGCAGGTTTGGCTGTTTTCTCAATCCCCCCCCCCCACATCCATCCAAAGACACCATCAAGGCCAAAAGAAAAAAATAAAAGGGGGGGGGGGGGGGGTTGAAAAGGCCAAGAGACTGGCTGACCACTGATGCATGACTCAGCTTTGAAAATCTCCGCTTTCAAATCAAATTGTCCGGCTTCAAGGAGCAGAGGTGCCCCAGCGCTGCCCCGGGCCGCTCAGTGTCACCCACCAGCTTTCAGGGGTTAATGCGCATTTCTCTCAGTTGTCAAGGACGCGTGATGACCAAAGGAATACAGAGGAGCACAGAGGTCACCTCACTCACAAATATCACAGTCTTTGAAATACTTAATTGTGTCCGGAAAGAAGCTGCTGGAATTAACACATTTATAAATATAAACAGGAGTCATTTTTCTGTTTCTGCTTTCGTAGAAACACGTCGGTTTGTTGATCATAAGATGAAAGCTTTTTTGGGTTATGTATTTTCAGGGTTTTCTAAGAGTCATGCTCTATTTTCCCCAAAGAGCATTTCATAATGTGTTGTAGATGCTCACTAGATTATTTAATTATTAACTGTCATGAGAATTCATGTTTTCCTTAGATATAGTGTGGTTTCCAGGGCAATATTGATGCTTTATATTTTTGTCAATCCATCACTTTGGTTCAGACTAAAATATCTCAACTATTGGATTGATCATCATGAAATTTGGTGCAGACATTCATGATCCCCAGAGGATTAATCCTGAGTCCCATGACTTTTCTAGCGCCACCATGAGGCTGATATTTATGGTTTTGAGTCTAAACATCTCAGCTTCAGCTGTATTTTAAGTGTTACTTGGCATGCTGACACACTAAACTAAGGTGGTGAACATGATAAACATAACACCTGCTAAACATCAGCATTTTAATCGTCATTGTGAGCATGTTAGCACGCTGACAGCAGCATTCAGCATCAGTGCTGTTCCCACATACATCCTCACAGAGCTTTCTATTGTTGCTCCTAGAGTTGTGTAATAATTAACCTCTTTATGTGCACAAAATGTCTTTTGTTGTTTTAGTATATAAATATTGTTGATCATATTTTGTTCTTGTTAGATTACATAACCCTTATTAATACACCTGATTGGGCCTAAAATCCTCCTATTCCCCTTACTAGGTATTATTTGATTTTTGGGGGGATATTTGACTGCTTAGTCACCAAGAATGGTTCGTAATCTGTGTGACTTTTGTTACTTGGACTAAACATTTATGCTTTTGCACAGCTGTCTGAATGCAGGTGTGCAAAGATCAGTTTTTCTGCATGGAAGCACATTTACAAGAGCAGAATATGAAGCCTAAATGTTATTATTCTGTTCCAGTCCATTTCCTGGATTTCCATACAGTCAAGAGGCAGAGAAGATAAAGAAGGGAAAACACAACTCTAAGAGGAAGTCTGTTTTCTTAGATATTGTCATATTTACCACGAGGCAGAGACAAAGCAGTCCCATGAGATCCGGAATGCTGGATGGTTTGCTGGCTTTTATTTGAGAGATGTAGAGGAGAGCACTGAGGGAATACAACGTCTTCCACCTCCTCTCCCCTGAGGTCTTGATTGAGCTCTGCGGCCCCGAGAAAACAGCAGCTTCCTCCTGAGCCGGCCATGTTTCATGTTGGGACAATTAAAACAAGTCACCGTATCCACCCACTCCCAGCCCTTTCTCCAGAAACTGAACTCAATTATTACGGAGACTAACTCCTCATCACCACAAGTTCACAGAGTGTGGCTAATCTGATCTGATCCGTTATTAGCAGCATTTTTCATCTTTATGGCGGAGCTAACAAGCCTTTGAGATCGTTAATAGCTGGGAATGTTCAAATCTCTCGTTGAACATGAAGATGAATGAAAGAAGGATCACTGAACATTAATCTCACTGTGCTCTCTGCGTACTTATATTTTGTGGGGGAACGTCTGAAGCATTCACAAGCAGTTCTCATGAAACAGGGATTTTCACAAAAGAAATCACACAGTTTAAGGTGATCTCTCATGCGACTAGTTTTATTTCATTTAAACCTAAAGCACATACTGACGCTTGTGCAGAAGCGGGAATTACAGATGATTTATCACAGACAGCTTGAAATAAGGAAAGGATTACAGAGGAATGCATTACCAAAGGCTTATTTCAGTAACAGCAAATTGGGACATTGCTTTTTAAAAAGGAGCAATAATGAGTCACACAGTCGTTTCTTGTAGAAACATCCAGGTGCTCATTTTGTAAGAGCCGCAGAAAAAACAACAATTTCATGAACCATTTGAAAAGCAAACAGTGCACTGCACATCTGACAGTCTGATATATATATAAAAACAAAACATGAAGGCATGACTGTAAAAGCAAAGGCAAGGTGGGATGCTCTTAGTAACCAAAAGGAGAGCTGTCAATATGTTTGTTAACAGTGATGGGGTCAAGGGTTAAGAGCAGGTAATCAGACAAAGTTTGAGTGATGGATGAGGTGGTATCAGAGGGGGAATGACTTCACGGAGCCGCACAGTTTAACTTGTCTGTATCTGTGTTTCTGTGTGTGTCGGACTCAACAAAGAGGGGACAAATCATTTATGATACGTATCAGTTAGCTGGTAAAGATAAACCCACTTAAGGAAATATTCCTGCCAGACACTGAATGGATACACACTCATCGCACAGCCCCCATCCTCCCACCTCTTTTAGACAGCTCCATCTTTCTTGGGAGTCTCGGGGTCATCTCCCAGCGACCTGTTATCAATGGCCCGGCTTAGGCCTCCAGACGGCATTAATCTGTCATGATAAGTTCTGCTTAAATTACTGCATTGGTACCTGAAGCTTCATCCTAGTGCTGGTGTCAGTGTGTTTCTCTTTGGTCTGTTTTCTAATCCACGCGAGGGGGAGCATCCCGCCTGCCAGTCTGACTCTGCGGCCTCACGTCACACGTTGCACAGCCTCTCCTCCTCTTCCTCCACCAGACTCCTGACAGGAATGAACCAGAGAAATACGTAAACGTACAAAGTACATGTGACCACATTGAAGTACTCACAGGTAGACACTAGATTGCAATTTCTTGAGCTTTAAGTTTCCTCTTGGCATCTCACCCTAATGGTTGCAATAACTGATATCTTTGAACGCAATAACAAGCGGTAAACACAACATTGACATCATCTTATAAAGTTGATATGATGTACTAGTTAGCAAACATCCAGCAGACATGGAGCAACTTTATCATTCATTTGACGTCATGTTTGTGGCCACCTGATGAATGTTAATCCAATATTTAATCTCTTTTAACTCTGTTTTTGGTCTCTACCAACTCCTGAGAAAATATCTGGCTCTTCAGCTGCTAAATGCTTCACTGTGTTTACAAGCTAGTCTCTAACTGCGTCTGTCTGCTGTTTGATGCTGGGAATGTAACATATAGTGGGTTTTAAAAAAGCTATTTACTGAACACAGCTGTCTGCGACATCTGGAAACGCTGGTGATGAGAGAGATGAGAACCGCAGCAGTAAAGCTGCGAGCCAGAAAAGCAAAACAATGAGCTGAAAGATGTTTTTTAGCTCAGTGGTGCTGAGGAGAGACATTTAATTCATTGTTAATATAAAGGTATGAATTAACGCAGCTTTAATATACAGTAGGACCTGCAGTACACTCATCCACTGCACTTAACTAAAAAGGATCTTGTCCCTGGTCGAGCTACTTGTTGCCGAGTCATGCAGCAGCGTGAGCACACCACAATGAACAGCAGAATGAATTACAGTATAATATGGTTCACATTAGCAGAGAGCAAAAGCAGTCAGCATCTGCCTCAACTGCTCAGAGATGCTTTCACAGGCGATAAGCTACCCGGTAATGGCAGCCCAGGGTCATTAGGGTCTGTTGTGCAGACAGTTTGCCACGGCACGGCGAGAATAAACAACCACCATTTTCATTTCTTATTCATGGTTTTAATCACGGATGACAAAACATCCAGTAAACTTTTTTAAAAAGCGAGGACAAAAAGTTGGCGTTGACTGTGTGCCTTTCCTGTGCCTTGAATGTCTTTGGGACTGTCTGTTGGGTAACGAGAGGGAATTAAAACTGTGGCGAATTTGGAAATTTGTGTAAAGAGACGGCTGACATTAACAGGCTGGCGTGGAGAAGAGCTGGCAGTGGCCCAGCGCACAGCGCTGACATGTGAGGCCCTCTTTGCCCATTCTAATGAGGCGTTGTGAGGGTCTGAGTGCAGGTCTGCAGCAGGGCCCCCTGGGGGTCAGATGCAGTCACATATGCGACAGAGGGACCAGGAGGAAGTCCGTGGCAGCAGGATGAGGCAGTGGTTAAAGTGCGTCAGTCCGCATACCAGGATGGCAGATAATTAAACAACGTCAGAGGAATGAGGGAATGTCAAGAAACGTCTTGAAGTACATGATACAGTACAGGATACTGCCTCATATTCAGGAGCTGTTTCCTGTGACCCCAGTTGGCCTGTGATGTCAGTCCTTTGTTTGCAAGAATATCTTAAAATGGACAATGTGGATGTCCAGGTGGCATTATGAGACGATATTCAAGACGCTTACGCAGAAACTTCTTGTCGAAAAACAATGCTGGACACATCATTTCCAAGTGTTTTCTCGCCTGATTCACAATTTGCTCACACAGTATGTGAAGAATGTCACACAGAGTATCGAGTTAATTTAAATCTAATGAAATCATCCCAGGGTTATTGTGTGCTTTGCTGCTAACAGCTAATTCTCCTCGACAGGTTTAAATAATGCGTGGCACCGCAGGGGACGTCTGTTTTCATTTGACCCCCTACCGCAGAGACGGGGATCTACAATACATGTCAGGGAAGTCTCAGCAATTCACATTTTAATTGCAATCAGAAACTTCAGCAGTTGACTTTATGACACCTTTAACGGGAGAAGTAATCAGTGAAACCACCTGGTGCAGTGTTTTTGTTGGAACGAACACCTCCATGCTCGCCAGCAGACATGGCGGTCCATCTCTGACCCAGAGTGCTGGTTCACAGTTGTCCTGTTGACTGACAGTCTCGCTGACAGTAGGACCCCACTGTTTGAAAGGTCTCCTTATCTTCTCTGGTATAATTGTACGTTGTGTACGCCGTACAGCCAATTGAGGGGTCTCGTTTAAGAACAAAGACCGACAGCTCTTTTTTAGAGGAGAATGAGAGTTGTGAGGGTATATAAGGGCTGTGTGTATATGTGTATATATATATATATATATATATATATAAATAAAAGACAGCTCAGACAATTGCATCAGCACTAATATTATGACCGTTATAACATATTAGAAGGTAAATGTAATTATTGCTGTAAGTCAACCCCAGAAGGAAAGATCAATTACATCTTCCCAGACACTGTTGTATACGGAGCTTATTCAGACTGAAAACTCACAACTTCAATGCATGCGTTACTTTAATAAATGAGACCCAATAAATGCATTTGGGCAGAGTTAACAGGCTATCTTATTCTTTTCCTCTCATCAGTCAAACAATATACATTTAGAATTAGTTTTATTAGCCAAAAATGTTTACACATTAAGGAATTTGAGTCTGGTGTCTAGTAGCTCTAAACATGGGCAAAATAAATATGCATATATAAATATATTTATATAAAATTAACAATGGACATGAGTACCGTATTTTCCGCACTATAAGGCGCACTTAAAAGCCTTTAATTTTCTCAAAAAACGACAGTGCGCCTTGTAATCCGGAGCGCCTTATATATTGATCAATTGGTTAATTGGTTGATCCATACTGGTTGTACACGGCGCTCTGTCAAAATGTTTCAGTACGACTGGTAAACACAAAGCCGCACCGCGGTAAACACCGGTACTGTGCTTACTCCTAGTCCAACACCACTTGTGTGTATAAAGACCCCAAAATGGCACCTTTCAAGAGACACGCTTACGACGCTATTCTATTCTATGCGCCTTATAATCCGGTGCGCCCTATATATAAAAACAGTTCTAAAATAGGCCATTCATTGAAGGTGCGCCTTATAATCCGGTGTGCTTTATAGTGCGGAAAATACGGTACATATCTATGTAGAAGTAAAAACTGTTTCTATAAGTTTAACAATTGCGCAAGGGTGAGTGTTAGTGCAAAGAGTGCTGGAATAAATACCGAATGGATAATGAAGTTATTATGTATACATGCTGTAAATACAGCCTGCATATATTGATATTTGTCAGTGGTTTCTAGTTTATGCACTAATTCAGTCTAATTTAAAAGTCTTTCATGTTTTTTTTGTCTTTGCTACATTTTGCTGTACATTCCTCATATAAATGTTAAATCTGTAACAGTTAATGTTCAGTATTTTTGTATTATGTGTGTGTATTAATGATGACTAGCAACTGCATTACTAGAAGGGACCCTTTAAACAAAAATGTAGTTTAGTCAGTTCCAAGTATATTTTTATGTTTGCAAGATAACCTGAACCTCAGTTTTGTCTTAAATTGTGAAGCACAGGTCATTATTACTATTCAGAACATATATTAGTGTCTGACCTGTAGGCAGTAATTTCCATGTCTCTGGCCATCTTCTCACTGAGCAGCTCCTTGTAGTCTTCGCACTGCTCCTTCATCTGCACTTTGAAGTCGGCCTCCTGGTGCCGCATTTCATCTATAGTACACTGAATAACACACACACGCACACAGCATAGTGGGATTAGAGGGTGGGAATAAAGGACAGAATTAGTCCAAACCACTGGTCCTTTACAGCCTATGATTGATCGTTAATCAGTCCACTCTCAGACCTCCATCTCAGCAATCTCGTCCATGTATGCAGCAGTCTTCCTCTCAACCTCTTCTTCTAGTTCCTCGTTACACTGGTCAAGCTCAGCGAGCTCCTTTTGTAGCTCTGAAATCTACAGAAATACAGACGAAACACAGCAGAGGTTATTGGTTCAAATATACTTCAAACAATGATTTCCAGTTAGTTATCTTGTTAGTAATGTAATGATGGTCCCTTCATGGCCACTGTCGTGTTTCTGGCCACCTAGCAAAAATTAAATCCCATATTTACTCTTCTTTAGCTTCAGGTCTCGGCAACTACGGAGAACTATATGCATTTTGTCTGCCATCTGATGCTGAGCAGGTAGTTATTTCATTAGAGCATTTTAAACGTGAGCTAGCAGTGTGACTCTATTGATATCAGATGATGAATCCTACTGACTTTGATCCAATGCTAACACAAGGTTGACATTTTTGGTTTCAGGTGATATTTCTCAATAACTATTGGATTAATCGCCATGAAATTTGGTACATAGACGTCTCCCTCACGATAAATTTTAATAACTTTAGTGTACCCCTTACTCTAGCGCTGTCGAAGTTAAAATAAACAAACACCTGCCAAACTGATGTCATTCCTACCAGCTTTGTATTTTTGCTAATTAGCAATGTTGACATGCTAAAACGCTAAACAAGAACATTCCTGCTTAAAATCAGCATGTTAGAAATGTCATGTTAGCATGTTGACGTTAGCATTTAGCTCAAAGTTCTTGTAGATTCTAAGTCTTGACAGTAACTGGTAACGGGAATAATGAAAGCAGAATTCATGGGTCTCTGTGGGTTAATCACCACAAATGATCACATTAAAAATGGATAGAAATTGAGCTCTACCGAACCAGAACAACTAACTGAATACCCCTCCTGACCCAAGAGTGTTGGAGAACCTATAGTTGCCTTCAGAAAAACACAAAAGACCCCGTCTAGAGCCATTGTTTGGTTTGTTGGTTCTGGGCTACTATAGAAACATGGTGGTGCAACATGGCGGACTCCATGGAAGAGGACCTGCTCCGCTTGTAGATATGAAGGGCTTATTCTAAGCTAACGTAAACGATTCTTATTTCAGGTGATTATACACTAATGAAACAGTCTCTTTCTGCTAACAGAGCGCCCTAAGTATTACACTCTGGTCCTTTAAGTACGCCAATCAAACCAACCTTCACGGATAAAACAGGTTCCTTCACTTCTACAACAAACTAAAGCAGGAGTATAGCTGCCCCCCGTGTCTGAAGCTGTGGTGTCCTGCCGTGAGTAATTACAGCAATCACAGAAGTTCAACAATTAGCCGTCACAGCCAGATGGGGATCCATGCGGTCGTGCTCGTCTTTCAGCGAGATCATGTGAGCAGAAGAAGACCCTGGTAACAACTCACAGGCTGATGATGACTCCCAAACCTGGTCGAGTCACTTACTCCCACACTCCTCTGCTCCCCCTGGCATGATAAGTGAGGTCTGGGCCGTGTGCGAGTAGTGGCGTACGATCCCATCAGTGGCTGCTCTATTATATACATTTCTGCGTCAGGGCTGATTTCACTGCAATCTGTTTGTTTGGCCATGTTGTGTCTCAGCGAGAAACCAGACCCGAGGCATCCATCACAGGCGAGAGAGGAAACAGAGCAGATCAAGCCGTGCTGTTCATCCGTCAGGCTGGATTGAGCAGAACTGGGGATTGTGTGCTGCATGTTAGAGAAAAGTAGATGATGTTGGGAGAGTTCTGCTGTGGTTACAGAGGCTCACTGTTTATTTAAAGAGCTGGAGGTAGAGCTGCAGCCACAGTAATGAGAACTAAACCACCGTGTTTGTTACAGATGTGGTTAGGTGTCAGCTGTGGTCGGACCACTGATGGATGTTCAGGAGGCTAATGTGAAGGAAGAGGAGGTAGTGTCTGGAGTCACCTGGTGATTTCACTGTTTCGTCTCCTTATTGATGGCTCACTTTGCAATTTCATTCTAAGCTCCCTTGCTTTCATTTTTCTGCTGGTTGGATGAGAAATATCCGATGAAGGTTTATTTCCTCTCTTCCATTTGCAGAGTCAGTGTGTGTGTGTGTCAAGTTTTAAGACGTTTATGACGCTGCAGGCGCTCTGAAAAGACTGTACTTAATAACTGAGGACACGGAGGGCAATAAATCCTGTCTGAGCTGAAGCCGAGCCCTTCACATCTCCTGCTGAAAGTGTCTGCAGAGTAAACACTCTAGTCAGCAGGATCGCCCATACTGTTGCTCTGCTGTCACTCAGCTGCCCTCTACTGCCTCCGCCTGCTGTGGGAAACCATTCATTCTCACCATCATGTCTGATTTAGGAGCCGACGGCCGAAGCAAAGGCAGTTGAGGGTTGTAAGACTCCACTTTTGTCAGTAAAGAGGTGGGAAATGTGTTATGGGAAAAATTGAATCAGAAGGCCGTAACTGAAGGAGACTTAAAGGGTCAGTTCATCTGCCAAAAATACACATTTATTTTGCCTTACTTGGCAGTAGAGTTAACCAGCATGCAGGAAGTTGTGTTTTTATTTGCAAAGGTTTAGAAGTATCAGTTTCTGAGATGTATACTCAAAACTACAATTTTGTTACCTTTGGACGGAGCCATGCTAGCAGTTTACCCGTTTCCAGTCTTTGTCCTAAGCTAATCAGCTGCAGCTTTACATCTAGTGCACACATATGATAGTGGTATCAATCTTCTTATCTAACTCCATGCAAGGAAGTTCATAAGAGTAGCTGGCTTAGTGCAGATGTTTGCACAATATGTTGTTGAGATTTGTACATTGCAGAAATCTGAGAAACGGTCATCTCAAAATCTTGCCAAAAAAACCCAAATCCCATGGTGAGCAGCAGTGAGTCCACTCACCAGCATCTTGATCTCACTGATGTCCTTTATCTTTGACACGTCTTTGACTGTTGACCCTCCAGCTCTTCCCTCTGCCAGTTGTTTTCCATCAACTTGGCGACTCACAGCAGAGGAGGCAGCACCACACTCGCACTGCAAAGACAGGAAAAAGAGGAAGAAGCGCAGTCGTGAAAGTTACGACCTTTCAGTTTGAGTCTGCAAATGCACGGGACCGTGGAGGATAGTGCTTTCTTTTGGGCAGTTAAGTGCACTCTGACAGGGGAGCAAAGAGCAATCAGAGCCTCTCATGCCGGCTGATGGGTGAACCTCTCCTCGTGTGCCCCACACTTCTGATTAGATGGAACAAATGCTGCAGAAACGAGACATGAGTGTGCACAGGTGTGTGGAAGTCAGCCAGCAATCACCATTACTGTTCAGACCCAATAGCAATAATTTTTTAGCATTGAGACAATTGCGTCTCGTAATTGAGGGCGGGCACAGACAGGACGGTGTCCAGCTGGCGAGAGAAGAAACTGAGTGGGAGGGAGAGCGATAGACGGGGTTTGGGGAGCAAGAAACACACCGACACATCTAGACAGACATACAAATACAGAAATACACGGGATAACCTTCAGCAATGCTTTAAAATGAAGGACATACACACACAAACACACACACACACACACACACCAGCGTCCACTCCAGTACTGCTGAGGAGCCTGGGAAGGCGGCCAGCAGTCTGATTACAGCCGTGACCTCTGAACCGGGCAGACATCCTCGACCCAGAGGAGGTCAGACCCACCGGAGCTATAGTCTGACCCCAATGCAGCACGCCTTAGCTTGCAACACACACACACACACACACACACACACACACACACACAGGTAGACAAAGGCATTCTGTTCGGGTCCAGTCCTGAACCTCTGATTCTCAAGTTCTTCCCTCGTGTTGTGTTAAGAGGGAAGGAAAACAAATGGGAGTATCGTTGTGTGATTTGTGGAAGTTGAGATTTACATTCTGGACCTGAGTGAGACGTTTCAGAGGGAGAGAGAAGGTGACCAGCAGTCAGGAGGAGGATGAGGATGGCAGCCGGCGGTTGAAGAAGTACTCAGATCATTTAACTCAAATGAAAGTAGCAATGTAACAAATTTAAAATGCTCCAACTAAAAGCAATTCAAAATCCTAGTGAAGTAAAACTACACAAAATGCACTTTAAAAATAAAATTTAAAAGTACTTGCTCTGCAGAAAAATGTCCTTTGTCACTGATATACATACTATCATATAAGAGGTTATTAAACCTGATGCATGAATGTGAAAGTGCCATTTTACTGTTGTAGATGGTGAAGGTTCAGCTGGCGTTTCTTTATATTCAGTTAAGTAGTTTAGTCCTGTGGTTGACACACTTAGGGGTCGGCCCCCGCCAAAAGGTCACAAGATAAATCTGAGGGGTCGTGAGATAATTAATGGGAGAGGAGAGAAGAAAAAACGAAGTTCCGCTACATAAGTATATATTCATTTTTTTGGACTTTCCATTTTTTTGTGAAATATTGGATAATTTTAACAGTTGTGCTCTAATGTGAAGAGGTAAGAGGGTTTTCTCTGTGGTCTGGAAACACTGGTTTAATCTGTCACGGTGTATTTTACTTTAACATGTTTGTTTTTTTAAGTAATTTTAAAAGTAACAAGTATATATAGCTGTTGGATAACATATTACTGACATACTTCCCTCTGAAGTAGTGGAGTAGTACCTTAAAATTGTCCTCAAGTGCAGTACTTGAGTAAATGTACTTGGTATGAGTATGACCTTTGTCCATTCGTGTGCAGTTTAGGGTCTCTCACTGAGAACTAAAGCCTTGATGTGATGCTACGGTTGTGTACGGACATGCTACTGTAAAGCATTTGGCACCAAAAGGCTTGCACTTCATGACATGCTTGTGTGTCTTACGTTACAGCGTGTTGTACCTGGAGGCTCTCGGCCAGCTGGCAGTAGTACTCCTTTACATCCAGGACCGGAGTGATGTCAGGGCTGCCAAATGTAATGGCTGCCACCGCTCCTGTAGTCCCTTCAGCCGGCTGCAGCAGACTCTCCACGGCCTGCTCATACAAACACACAGTGGTGAAGTACATTCACATCCTTTACTCAGTGGTGAAATGTAACTGAGTACAAGTGTTGTACTCAAGTTGAACTTTGAGGTACTTGTAAATGATTACACTGCTAAATTACTACTTAAAGTAGTTAAAATTTGCTCGACCAGTTAGTACATTAAAATGCTGCTTATAACAAATCAACAATACATATTAATTTAGCACAGAAAATGGCCATCAATACTTTTACTTTAAGTACATTTTAATAATATTTGGAATGCAGGACTTGTACTTGTCGTGTTTACAGAGTGGTGCTGATATCTTTACTCAACTAAATCATTCGAATATGTTTAAGTCAATGTAAGCGTTAAGTAAGCGTTATCTGTAAAATAACTGTGTTGAAGGTAAAAGGTTAATCTTAAATTCTGAAGGTTAATCTTAAATTGTAATGTAACTAGTAACTAAAGCTGTCAAATACAAAAAAAGTACAATATTTGCCTCTGAATTTTAGTGCAGTAGAAGTACAATGCATGAAATAAAAATACTGTAGTACTTCAAATACGTGCTAAAATACAGTATTTGCATCAATGTACTTAGTTTCATTCCACCTCTTCAAATACAAACACATGCAGTACATTTTGGTGTATTTAGACACACGTCAAAGACCTCAACATACTTGTCTTCAGCTTCCAATATGTAGCCCCTTTAGTAAAAAAAACCCACATCCATTACAGAGATAAATGAACCGCTGCAGAGCTGCAGTGGCAGTCTTAACATTTTCCCCTCCACCTAAATAACGACATGGCTGCCAATTTGTCAGGGGAATATGGGGGTATCTGAAAGTGCTGATAACAACAACAGTTAATAAAACAAAGGGAACTTCAGTTTTCATTTGGTATTCAGCTGCATTTCCCGGACCGTGAGTTATCGAGCGTGTCCCAGAGGGAGTGTGTTAAACGCCGGGCGGCACCGGCTTTGCAGAGAAAAACAGTGTGATGGAGTTGGTCCTGCTTCAGCTGCCTCTCTCTCTTTCTCCCTCCCTCTCCCTACAGCCTCGAGATCTGATACTGTCATCTCCTGGCGAGGTGGAGAATATTGTAGAAGGTGGAGAGAACAGGGTGTGTACGGATGTGATAAAGGAAATGATGTGAATTGGATATGGTTGCAAGAGTGTCCCTATTTCAAAGCAGTAGTTTGACATTTTGTGTTGTGTGCGTATTCGCTTTCACATCAAGAGTTACATGAGAAGATGTCAGTGTGTTAATATCTGGACGTTCAGACACAGCGATGAGAATTTTCACTTGTGTCGTTCATGTGAAGTTGACCTCTCGGTTTGGTTCATACGCCCCAAACAGCCGATATGCAGACAGTACTGATGTTAGCTGTACACTAGCTAGCCTAGTCTCTCTGTGTGTGTGTGTGTGTGTGTGTGTGTGTGTGTGTGTGTGTGTGTGTGTGTTCAGCCTGAATGATCTCAGAACTCAGTTTTTTCTGTTATTTAGCTTCAGTCCCCTTTCCTCTCGTCTGTTTATGATTATGGATAAGTGGAAATTTTGACTGGTTGCACGTTAGCCTCAATTACATAATTTGTGTTTCAATTCTCTCCCCATGTGTTTCTGTTGACGGGGCTTTTTTTTTGGCTCTTCATCAAGGTGAGTGGGGTCATCACAGCTGTGATTGTCAGCACAGGCCTGGGCATTTCTCCATCACTCCTTTCCAACCTAAATGCCTCATTTTGAGTCACTTTCATGGCTATAAACAACTCGTGTTTCCTCACAGTGCAGCTATATATCCTCTCTCCCCCTCACCGTCGTGTGCTGGTCCACCATGTTGGCCAGCTGCTCCTCGTAGATAGCCACTTGCTCCCTCAGCGCCAAACACGCTGCTGTCACAGCATCGACTTCCTGCAAAGAAAATCAAATTAAAATGAGAACAAGGCTGCAGGTAAAGAAGTTCAACTTAATTTCTGGAGGAGGAACACTGCCATTTGTGTAGTAAATCACACCACAGGTTGGAGGAACAAAAAGCTTTCTTTCTGCACTGAACAACCATCAGCACAGCACATCCACCTGTTTCACTGAACAGCAAGTAGACACCGCAATGCAGAGGAAGGAGGAGGAGGAAGAAGATCAGAAGGAGGCTAACTAGACACAAAAGCCGTGTCCACCAATCTATCCGCCAGCAGGGGTTCTCAGCTCATCCACTCTTTTTAAAGAACCAGATTAATTTGTGTTGGATGCAATTACTGTGGGTGCCGGCATTTACGTTCGGACACATGCAGAGAGAGTTTGGTGGTGAAGTTGTGGAGCCTCGCAGGGAGGGTGGCAGGATCCATGATAGACAGCAGCGAGTAAAAGTAGTCTGGTCCTGCAGCTGCCGGTGTTCAGCCGCTGAGGGACAACTTGTCAGCAGCATTAAGTCTTTTTGAGCACTTAGGGGCTGCAGAACAAGCTGTAAACACGACACTGACATAACAGCACCTAATTAAGTCAATTTAGCAGATACCTTTGGAACTGTTGCCTATTGTTAGCATCCAGGAGAGCAACATTAGCATTAATCTGCAGTCGTGTTCTGTCCACCTGTCAGCTCTATTTTGGTCTTCATCAACTCCTCAGGAAAATATCCGTCTCTTTATCAGCTAAATGCTCCACTCTCCTCACCGGCTAGATAACTGTGTGAGTCAGCTGTTAAAGTGAGATATTCAGCTAAAAGCTATGCTGATGAGAGCGGTGAGAGGGATACAAAACATACTGAAACTTTAAATATTTGCTACTAACAATGCAAAAAGTTTAGGGGGAACATTTTTTTTCCAAACAGAGCTCCGCCCCATTGAGACCGATGGAAAAGAGCACTGAGAAAAACAGAAATCTGTCAGGTACAATAACCAAAACTGATCTAACTCAAGCAGAAAATTGTGCATTTCTGTGGAATCCATCGCTCACAGTAAGAAGATGATTGTTAAAACAACTTTAAGTTTCTCAATATTTAAAAATCAAGTGCTATTTTCTCCCTAATGAGGACCCTCTGAGGTGCTTTAACCGACATGCCTGCCTAAATAAAGGCTTTCAATTCAACTTCTCTCCTTATTCTGCCTAAGAGTGTGTAACGAACACTTCCCTTTTTTTCAATTTTTTGTTCCCAGCACTACTTATGAAACAGACTGATTATAATTGATAGTGATTGGATTTTAATTCTGGTGAATGTTGTTAATGCTGGTGCTCATTTCACTTGCACCTGCACTTTGCTGCAGCCAACTAGGTCTAGCAACGCGAGACATGAGTGGAACAAAATATAAAGCTGGAGGAGAACTGGCGGGAGAGACAAAAATACAGTATCTCGTAGTATACTGAAAAACAAACCAAACATGCCTCGTTTCATCACCATAATCATCAACATAATGTTGAGAGAACTGCAATGAGTTGAGCTGGGTTGTGCTCGCTCCTCTGCCTCCCTGTCGGTTTCCCACCAAGTCTTGTCACCCTGCAGCTGCTTCTAATTCAGAACCAGAGAACTGAGCCAGCAGGAACATTACGGCACCGTATTACAGCCTGCATTACATCTGTAAGGGAGAAATTAAAGCCTCCCTCGCATCTGGCGCGGCTGGGAGGAGATGGGCTCTGGCATGTGTGAGGGAGGGGGGGGGGGGGGGTAAATGGAAAAGTTGGTGGCTCAGGTTGCAGTGGGCCGTCAGCCCAGACTGTGTGACTGCTGGTGATCAACACCCATTGGGTAGCGCTGCAGAGGAGCAGCTGTGCAGAGCTTCAACTGATTCACCAGGAGGCCGAGGGGAGGTGGAGCAGGGAGAGGCTTAACACTGCCATCTAGTGCTCAAGGTACATTAACACAACAAAGGTCTGATCATTTATAGCACAGTTACAAGTTCTACTCTCATTCTATTTCTATGGGTGAAATGTAGGATCCAGTGTTTTTGCAGGTTGATGATTATAGTTGTTAAAAAGTAGTTGCTATTGTTCGTTGGCTTTGAATCTCTTTAGCTAGTTTAATTTCTAGAGCTGATTTCTTAGAATAACAAGTATAAAAAAAAACTAAATTGGTCAAAGTACATACTCCAACTTTCGTATTACTGCATGTTTATTTCTCGTCTGTACAAAAGTAATAATCGTTTGTTTAGAAACACTTTACGAATATCACTTTAGTATAGATCTTGGTAGTTCATTTCATGTTTTTTGTAGGAGGAGTCTATTTTTCTAAATCCTGGTTACAGCCCAGACTTCCACTCATTTGTCAGTTGTCTTCCAGGTACGGATGCTATTGTATTCACAACTGTTACCTCAGCCACATCTTGTCGTCCCTGCTGGAGGAGGATCCTCTGCTGTGCAGCCTTCTCATATCCTTTCATCTGATGCTCGAGCTCCTTCTGCAGGTCCTCTGTGTCGCACAGAATCTCATCCTGCAGGGAGACGCAGTGACGACAGTGATGGATCTCGACAAGGTTAAAAATCAGTGCTGCTTGTCACCGTACGAACTGCAGTAAAATTGATGGGACGGAGTGAGGAGTGCAATGACCGTCTATGAGAAAACCCGATTTAGGAATGTCACACACAGACAAACACGCAGCAGAGCAGACACACCCAGCAGCAGCACCCTACCCTCTCCCTGCGCAGTCTTTCCACCACTGCATCCAGACTGTAGTCGGGCTCGACCACAGTGGAGCCGATGCTGGAGGAGGCTCGTCGACTGTTCAGCTTCTCCTCTAGCTCCACAATCTGACATTCAAGAGACTCATTCTCCTCCTCAAAACAATGGGCCTAAAGGACACAGAGACGGATTAAACCGCTACATATGGTTTATAGATGTACTGCTTCATTTACCAAGACCAAAGGCGTGATGCAGCAGAGGGAATATACACTGCTGATGTGTCATTGGGAGCAGTTTTTCCTCACCTGTTCAATAAGCCTGACCAGTCGGTCATTGAGGGCAGCTATGATGGTGCGGTCGTGGACAAACCGGTTTAGACCCTCCTTGTTGAGGGCCTTGGCAGCTACAAAGTCTAACTTGTTACAGTCACCGCCACACTTGTCAACGGCCGCACCCCTGAGAGGAAGACACAAAGTACCAAAGACTAGACTGGGTTTTGAAGGATCCTAGGGGAGATCATTTGATCCACCTTGATGACCGTCACAAAGCTAAATACAGTCGACCGTAAAACATTTATTTGCCACATTCAGAAGGAAACGCACACAAAAAAAAAAAGTGCGTCTACAATTCAGCATCACCGTCACGGTAAATGAACAGAGACTATGTGATTACACCCGTGAGCACAAAAGGCATTTGTCATCACCATTCAGAAAAATCTGCTGTAACTACATGTAAACTCTACCAGGTATACAAACTACAACCAGGTTCATGAGCTTTGCACCCAAACATTTGTTTCTGTTCAAACATCTCAACTTCTATATTATTTTTAAGAGGAACAACACTCGAGTCGGTCCCCAACATCTTAAAATTTGTAAAGTGCAGCCCAAATTCTGAAGTCGCCCTCTACCCAGAGACCCACACTGACCTGACAGAGGCCCGGTACTGGCCTGCACACTGAACACTCAACCCTCCTCTTCGACTCCAGCTATCATCCTCAAACAGCTTGCGGTAGGAAGACACTCGGAGCATGGCCATGGCTTTGGACTGGTCCAAACAGAACTACTACAGGCAAATAGTGGCAGCAGGTCCACGGTGGGGTTTTATATTCACCAAGGATGAGAATGTAGCAGTGAGGTGAAGCATCTCTCACCGGCCACTGAGTGGACTAAATATACCGTGAACATCAGCCAGTAACGATGTCACATGTGCCTGAAGAGTGAGGCCTCATTGTACAATTGTTGTTTATCAAAATAGCAAAGAGGTCAATAAACAAGGCGGGGTTTAATGGAAAAAACAAAAACAGCTTTAGACAGTTTTATTTCTGTTAAATAAATTAAAAGCACCAAAAATCTGAAAAGTGGAAAGCATGGTGCGAGTGTTTCCTCACATACCTTTAAATGTACCTTAATTTCATGAACAGACAAAACTGAAGACAAAGAAGCACAACGGAGCCACACAGATACATCAGCTGGTACAGCGGGATAAGAGGTTATTGAATATATTGATTCTGTGTTTAACACGATGAGGATAGTATAAAAGACAAAATGAAAAAAATAAATGGCTATTGTAAAATGTCTCTCTCAACTCTTCATTCAGGGTCAAGCCACCTTCTGTCAAAGCTGGGCTTGATAAAAACAATCAGAATTTAGTGTATTGATGGCAATCGGGCAGAAAAAACAAGAATAGAGCAACTTCAGCCCAACAGGCATATCTATGAGTGCCATGACAGTCAGTGTTGTCACATTACAGAATGTGCTCACAATCGTCTCCAAACATTAAATCCTCAGAAGCTCAAAAGGGGAATTAATGTCATAAATGTGAATATTTTTGTCGACTGGGAGAACTACTGCTGACATCTCTAAAACTGTAAAAGAGGAAAACTTTTAAAGAGGAAATGACAGTCCATTATACACAGCAGAGAAGTTCCTTATTTCAATGACATGTTTTGCAACAGTGACGACAGAATGTCCTCAGTGGCACAAAGACTGCACCCTGCAGAGTGATGGTCCGTTACAT
The DNA here is from genome assembly GCF_050575085.1 of Anarhichas minor. Classification (NCBI taxonomy): domain Eukaryota; kingdom Metazoa; phylum Chordata; class Actinopteri; order Perciformes; family Anarhichadidae; genus Anarhichas; species Anarhichas minor. Next base: position 4,658,866 of record NW_027466474.1, on the reverse strand, counting down.
TGTGCACACAGAAAGAGCCGCAGCACCTAAAACAATCTGGATTTACCATTAACAACACAACGGCTGTGCCTTGGCATCACAACAGCCTAAAACAATGAGAAATGAGCTTTAAGATGTGGCCGAAGTGAGGAAAAAGACATGTAAACAAACACCGACATCAACAGCACCACCTTCATGACAAACAGGACAAACTGCAGACACCACCACAGATTTGCATCACCATACCGACAGTCAAATACCCATGAAACAGGGAAACGATCACTATTTACACCATTTAAGACATCAGGAACCACGGAGGGAGACTTCTCCCTTGATTCTGGTTAACCAGGAAGTTAGTGTGTTAACATACTTGTTTTGTAACTCAAGAGGAACTGGCAAAAAACGAGACGCAAGGCTCACGGCTGGAGTTACACAGAAACAGCAAACATTCACGACAGAGTTTTCGATAACAGGATGATAAAAAAAACAAGCAAGGAATATCTTAAAAGCAATGCAGAGCTGAAAATAAAGCATATTGTAGTAGAAACCAGAAACTGTTCAGATGAACAAAGAAAAAAATATATATAAATAACAGTTAAAATACAATGACTATGGTAACAAATAGTTCTTGAAGATATCTATAATAATGTCCCCTCAGTTAAAACAGATGATTGTCATGATTTATCTAAAGCTTAAACATTCTTAGTGATTCATTTCCACAATTATCCCATTTCTAACCATTTGCTTTATACTACTGTTCAGTCTACGTCCTAAAACTTCAGTAAATCTTTTTTTATTTAGTGTAATTGATCTACGGATACATAGAGTTTTCACATTCTTACCACTCTCTGTTCAGGGGTTGTTTTGGCATGATCACCTCCACTAAGAAGTGTCAGCTGAGGGCGAGGACGACTCTACTGCAGAGACACGGGGCCTTAAGGTCATAAGAAAGTGCGTAGGCATCAGTTCAAACCAAACCCAAGTGCTTCCCAATCCAGCGAGGGGTCATTCTGTGATATGACACTTGGTGAAATCACCACAGCTTCAGTGACGTCTCGAGTTCCTCTAGCTTGAGAAAATGTAGGGTGCAAAACGGCTGCACTGGTCTCCGATAGATGACTAAATACCATGTAAATCAGGTCCAACAGTAAGGCAGGTTGGGAATCCACTCCAAACCCGACCAACGCCGTGAGGTACCATCGGTCTCGGTTACTCCTCGTCTCCTGCCATGAGGAAACTCAGGATGAAGTCGATGGATTTCTGCCGGTCGTGTGGCGCCTGCCTGCCCATGAGCTTGGGAGGGGGACGGATGAGGAGGCTGGCAAAGAGTGTCGCTAAAATAAAAAGAGCAGGACAATAAGGTCAAGAAAAGACACTTCTATGTAGTCAAATAAAAGAAAACAGTTTTCCATGTTCTGTATTACCGGCAGTGTGAAGACAAAATACACCATCAAAACATTCATGTCCCTGTAGCCAACCCTTGTGGTTTGTCAGGATATTTAGCAGAATGGCTACCATAAGGATGATGCGTAAAAGTCCTGACTGACAGAAAATCAAAAGGTAATGAGGAGAGTAAATAATTTGTGCTCTCCCCAACTACTGCATCACCCACAATGCCTTTAAACAGGGTACAGTACATTAGTCTGAACTCTAAAGACGAATACATCTCAAGGAATGGGTACCATTACATATGTTTTTTTATTGTAGCTTGAATTTAATACTGACACAAAAGTGCCGTATTTTGTGTAAACATTTACAGAAAATAATAATAGTCACACTGGATTATGAGGATTGATGTTGTTATCAGATTCTTCGTATTTGTGGGATAAATACAACAAACTCATAGAGCCACACAACAAACCATTTATACTACAATGGACTAATTTTCTTCAGATGTTGTGTTGTGCTATGTTGTTCCAATTGATCGGGACCGATGCGCATTAGAAACAACTGGCTGTTCAACGAGTGTAGTGAGCATTAAGGTAGGAGGTTTCCACTTCATACCTATGAGGCTGGCCGTCAGGTTGTTGTTGTGCGAGTGCTTGAGAAGCTCCTTCAGAAAAGCCATTAAGTAGCGAAACACGTTGCGGTGAGCTCGGGGCAACTGGGAGATTAACTGTCAAAAGTAGAGAAAGGTTAGCCATACACATTACAGTATGCGACAAAGAAACATCCTGGGACAATGCTGAGCTAAGACATAGCCTTTCTACACTCTTTCCTATACAGCTGCATTAAAATAAACTTCAAAATTCCTCTCAGAAAACAATGCCTAACTGGTCTACATCGTACATGTAACTACACGGTATGTTAAAGGAATAGGTTGGATCTCTTTAAGTGGGATTGTATGAGGTACGTATCCATAGTCAGTGTAAACCCACAGTAGATGGTGGTATGAGTAAAAGCACAGAAGCTAAGCAAAGTAATGACGGGGAACTGAAGCGTCACTGCACCTGCTTGCAGAGGCGGCTGTCGTGAGCGCAGTCCAGGCACCGCTGGTAGAGTTCATAACACACCACTGGCTCTGGCAAGGCCTCCAAGAAGATCAGCAGAGCCTCAGCAACAGAGTGGTTACAACCCGCTACATGAACAGTTCAGGAAGAACAAACAAATATAGAGCGCTATAGATATATTGAGAGGAAGGGCCCCTTCTAACTCTGACCTCCTAGCTTACTACTATTAATATCGTCATAATAATGCTAATAACAGTGACATCCTCAAGAACAAGACACAACAGGACCAATGAGTTAAGTGAGTTAGCATGAACGTATGCGTCTTATTGCCGCTCTGTGTCTTATTTGATGCACTGTTTGGCATTTCAGTGATTGCAGGACTGGGTCTTGGGGGGGACCGGCTCCATAAACAAGGATACAGATGGAGTCTGGGATGCTGGTGTCCAGACAGTCGATGATGCTCTGCAGCTCCTCTTGTAGTCCTGGTGTCTGGAACAAGTCCTCCTGGGAGACGCACAGAGACAGATACGGAACATTTAAGAACAGTTCCCACAAGTACCTCTGTGCACAATCAGTATCAGCTGGTTCGTTATGTAGTTATTGTGTCACACACATACAAATGCTCACCCAACATTAAGAAAAGTGTGGCCTGTAAATCATCATATGAGGAATAAAACATGAAATGAACTTCATCTTCAGTCTTACATAAATCACTTTTTCTCTTCGGGGAGACCAGTAAACCCGTCTGTTTCTGCAACTAATGCTAATGAGCCTGAACGTAACGGTGCACACAGACCTTCAGAAGGCTCCATGCTGTAGTTTGTCATCAGGACAATAAGCTTGTAACTTAGGTTTGTACCCAACTTCTTAAAAAAAAAAAAAAACATCTTTCTTTGTATATAAGGAACTATTTTCTATTAGGATCACGATGATTACACTGTAATGAATTTTTGAAAAATAGTTAAAAAATTGCCCTACTCCCTCAGTGAGTGAGATATTATCACATTATAGCATAAGGGCCTTTCCTTTGTCTTTAAGGGTGTAATACATGAAAGTGACAGTTAATGGGCCATTCTCAACAAAAAACAAATCTAACTACATCCCTCAATTCACGGTCTTATCAACTCTCATGATAGACATCCGTTGAGGTTGCTAGTATCTCATCAGTTGTGGCCAGTATTTAACAAGTTGACACAAGTTAGTATTTGATCAGTTGTAGCGAGTATTTGATCAGTTGTAGCGAGTATTTGATCAGTAGTAGCGAGTATTTGATCAGTAGTAGCGAGTATTTGATCAGTAGTAGCGAGTATTTGATCAGTAGTAGCGAGTATTTGATCAGTTGTAGCGAGCATTTGATCAGTTGTAGAGAGTATTTGATCAGTTGTAGCGAGCATTTGATCAGTTGTAGAGAGTATTTGATCAGTTGTAGCGAGTATTTGATCAATTGTAGCGAGTATTTTATCAATTGTAGCGAGTATTTTATCAATTGTAGCGAGTATTTTATTAGTTGTGGCCCTCTCACCTGATCACAGGACCTGGTGAAGAGATGGTTGACAAGAATCCAGACTTCTTTGGGGATCTTTAGAGGTTTGTCCTCGGTACTTGTACCATCCATCAGGAAACTCACCTTTGACTTTTCCTGATGAGAGACAACACAGTCAAGTTATTGTACTAACAAATAGCAGCAGTGACATTAGATTATTTAATAATAATAAACCAATATTCCCTTATTTATTTATTCCAAGAAATTATTATTATTCCCATGCTGTGAGATTCATAGAGACTTCTAGAGTGACTGCACATGAGACTTCTCATCAATTAGTGATGGAGTAGGAGGTAAAGTGAGGTCAGGATTATTTCTACGGTCTGGAAACTCAAATGAAGGAGAACCATTTAAAAGAAAAAAGGAGGAAGAAAAAAAAGGGCTGGATATCACATTCTTGTCGCTGCAAATGGATTCCCGAGACTCACGAGAGACGTCCAAAAATAACCAGAGCTAGTGAGGCTGCACAGAGATGCAAAGGAAACTGGAGTGGGCCTTTAACGGGGGACAATGCTAACATGCACAATTAATGGCATATTCTGTAAACTGTCAACTGTGAACATTCAGGGTATTTACAGTGTGGTGAATCTTCCAGAGGAGATTCAAAACCAAGAATGCTTCAATATAAATGTATATATTGTTACATTGTTCGGAAACTCTAAGTGGATATCCGTTTACTCGTGCAGCTACTCAGTTTCACTGATCAGTAACTAGAAGAGGAGACATTTGTTCAGCTAAACTCAAACACTGCTATGAAGCCAGACGCCAATACTTCTTCTCATTAGCTTTACTCATGTGTACGGGGGGGCAGTCAGGGTGACCTGCTGTGAAATGGGATTTAGTGTGTTTGCGGGCGTCTTGAGTTTCATTAGACTGGTGCACTCTGTCCTCAATGGGCCGGGGGAGATTTAAGGGGTGACTGATCTGCGCACACAGATTATAACTAAGCTGGCACGGTCTGCTCTGTGATTGCCTTTAGGGTTAACAAGCGTTGCGCTTGTCAGCTTTCTGAACTGTAGAGAGTATGCAGCGATTCCATTTTCTGATTAGCTAGTGAAGCCACTTTCTAAATCAACCTAAGGGCAGAAAATATTGTAGCCGATATTGACTGCACGTTAAAGGAATAGTCCGACATTCTAGTAAGTACGCTTTGTTACTTACACATAAATCTATTTCTACTACAGTATGTGAATCTTTATGGTTAAAGTTAGACAGTAACAGGATGTAGTCCACACTGGGGCGTTTGCTGATATCATCTCCTCACATGAATGATTCTGATAATACTAGAACCACTTTATCTTTATGACATCAGCGACTGTGGAAGGTCAATAAAGTGTCATAAAGCACATGCTTGGTCTATTAACAAAGGTAACATTGACCCTGATTTTCCCCGATAGCGGATCACTATTGAGCTAATATTTTACCTTTTCCATGTAGCTGTCCTCTCCCTGAGCAAGAAGTCAGCCCACAACCACAGTGAAGAGTTGGAAAGGAATGATCAAGGCAATTAGAGACGATGAAAGGAAACAAAAGAAGAAAGAAGAAAGTAGATAGAAGAAGTATGCATGAACAGAGAATCACAAGATAAGATTATGGATTGTTCTTGAATAAATCATTGATCAAATCCACCAGGCCAGTAGGAAAATGGAATAGTTCAAATAGAAATAAAAGGAGTACTGAATGATAGTATATTCCTAACCAAAATCGGATTCATTGTAAAATAGCAATATGGACAGACTGAGGTGAATGTGTGAAGACCAGAGGAGTCCATTTATGGACCTAACCTGAGTCAGTTGTCCCTGTTTCTCTAGGAGCTCCAGACCGATGTTTTTGCCACTTCCTCGTTCCCCTTTAGCCAGAAATATACAGGTTGGGACATTCTTTTTGCGCTCCAAATATAGTTCTCTTTCTGTGATGGAGTTTAGCCTGAGGGAGTGAACGAGCTCTCACATGTCTGCTCAGGTTTCAGGTGGTGAATAGCTACAGAGTGAGGCACAGCCATCTATCCTATGTTTCCACAATCAGAGCTTCAACTAACCTGAGGAAACTGCTCACTAATCCTATCACTTTTAACATGTATGATTGGGTTTCCCTTTCCCTCACCAGGTCAATTAGTTTGGTGATGGGGATCTCTCTGATGGGCTTCTTCATCCGGCACAGAGTGTCCAGCGAGGTGCCAAAGCAGCTGGGCTGGTAGTTGCCAGAGATGGTGATGAAGTAGTCTTTGCCACGGTCCAGATGGAGCACCAGAATGTCCTCGATGGTGTCTTCTCCAGAGTTCAGCAGCGTGACGGAGTCTTTACTGACATACACCTCCAGATAGATCTCCAAGATCTCATCTGTTCAGGAGGATAAGTCAGGGTTTCAATGCAACAGTTTAAAAAACGGTGAATGGAATGGTGACACTACAGCGGCACATACAACAGTACAATGTTTCCTGAAGAAAGACAGCTAAACTTATAATCTGCCTTTGACATTCCATCACCAATGATTGAAACACCATGTGATCACGGATCTAAAATTTAAGGTAACAAGAATAAAAACAATCAAAATAGAAAAAGGGAGTTATTCAGACTTACTCGGCTCGAGGAATCCGTCGCTTGGCTCGGCGCGGAGCCACGACTTGCAATACTGCGAGTCATTGAGTTTGGGGATGAAGGCGAAGTGACAGGGGACCTGCCCGTCATTCGTTATCTGGAAACGCTCCTTCTGAAGCTGCCGGAATTTCACATTCCCAAATGCAAACTGCATAACAGGGAAAAGAGAAGCAACGTAAACAACAGATTCACCAGAAACTTTATCCTCCTAATCTGTGGAGAAATTACATAATACTACTCTGTTTATCAGGTTACCAGTGATTAGTGCCTGAGATGATGTCATTGAGGAAGGAGCAGAAGACAGATTGTCAGTATAATGAGTGCATGTGTATGAGAGGACTGTATTTATACCTCTCGCTTGTCCAGAGTTACAGATGGAAGGAAATCATTCTCCATTCGGTCCATCGCCCGAACAATCTCCTCAAACACCTTTTTGTGGCGCTGCTCATTTACCACCTTCACCTGTACAAAAACACAGGTTATATTTATCAGAATTAACAGCAGAACCGTGCATGTTTGACCAAAAACCAGTCGGTCAGTTGAGGGGGTTTTATTTGACAACATGGCTTCTTACCCCGACACTGAAGACAGCGCTGACAGGCTTGTGGTCACTAGTTTGCAGCTCCATGTGACTTCGATATTTGAGCTGCTGGACATTGTTTCCTCTCCACAGGATTCTGTCACACCAAGCCGGGACACGACACTTCCCACTGCAGGAAACAGCCACAGGGTCAGAGGCAAGGTTAATAGGTCAGACATCAGACACAAGTACTGCTGACTCTGTATTAGTGTAACAATAAAGCTTTTTCCAGCTTCATCAGCTGGATAGAGTTTCCTTACTGGCAAAATGTAATCAGGATTCCAAAGAAGAAAAAAACAAAACTGAGGACAAGTTGGCAATAGCGATACAAAGCCTGGATTAAGTTTGAGAATCAAATCATGAAGAAGAAAACCAGATACCTTGAGTCCCATCGATCCGTTTTGGGGTCGTACTTGTATGTGGGGAGGAAGTTGATCTCTCCCTCCATGAAGTCTGTGAAGGCTCTCTTTGTCTGCCTCTGAATGTTTAACTACACAATGAAACATTTCAAAGTATTATTTGGTGAATGAGTGTTTAGTTTAGGGCTATAGTTCAATATATTCATTTATTGTCTTATATAGAATCATATTGTGATTAAATCATACATCAAGATTCACAAGTGCATTGTCTAAATTGATATTAACAAGCACATACTAACTCAAATTTCTCAGAAAATCTGATTATTTTGCACTTATTAATAAAATGAGAAGTTCATTTCATTTGTCGACTATACAAAAAAATGGCTTTACCAAGTGGTTAATTCATAGAGACCATTTATTTATAAAATTACCAGAAAACATCCTATATATCATTATATGTATATATACATATAAAATATACATCTTATTTTGTGTCAAAACGACTTAATACAGGACAAATTATTGAAAGCCAAACAGGGGAACTGTAGCAATAGTGCTAATAGCTGTCAATGTTTTTAAAAAGATAAAAAGATCATTCAACAGTCTCTTACCTGATCAACCTCCTGAAGCTTTTTTAGCTCATTCTGAGAAATGTGCTGTTTGACCTCAGCAGAATCGTACAAGAACAGACGATAGTTTAAATCCCCGAGCCAGATGACTACACTGAAACACAAACCACACAGAGATAGTTCAAAACGAAGGAAGGCTGGAAATATGAAAAATCAACAATAAAACACAAACATTGTTAACAAACCCTCAAACTCATGATACAAGCACAACCAATGAGTGTAAAATCTGCACATTAGTTCAACGCTCTGGACATGAATGAGTGAGGGACTCACTCGTGCTTGACGATGCTGAGAGGGGGGTGGTCCAGTAAGTGGAAGGTCATGCGGGCACAGATGTCTTTATAGTCCTGGTTGCGGCGCTCAAAGTCTTCCACGTGTGCCGCTAGATGGGAGTTGACGATGCAGAAGCTAGTGTTGTGGAAAACAAACCTCACTGCCACACCTCCTTTGTTTCCCTGAAAGAATGAAACAAAAAGAAGATCCGGCTGTCAGTTTGACAGGTAACACTTGTTATAATTTAGGCAAATACAAGCAGGAAGAAAAGTCTGTGTAACCTTAAATAAATCAAACAGAAGATCAGTAAACTGTAATCAAGAAAACAAAAATATTACTTTTTTAATATTTCTTAACACTAAGCCATTTTATTTTACATTTTACTTATTTTTCTGCTGCACTTGAAAGAAAGAGAACACATGGCCCATTTATCCCTTGATTGTTTATCACTACGTGTACTTTGAGGCCGTGTAGTAAGTGTGGTGTTGAACAAACCATTTTTCCCATGATTCCTGTGCCCACATGCTCTGCAGCCACTTCTTTTATATGATTCTTGTGAATCTTTTTGACAAAAACCACGAGCATCATCCCAACAAGACGTATGATTCGGACCTGTAGACATAAAGAAAAAGCAAGTTAGCACATTTGCAATCTTGTGGTTTGTTGGATGATATGCTTTTGTCCAACCAAATTCTCAATGGTCGGACAATCACTGGAGTTACTCTGATAAGAAGAAAAGCGCTTCTTTACTATCTTCGGGGCCGGGGAGGATGGGAGTGTCTGCATCCTTGTCTCTCAGACCTCAGTCCGGACAATTGTGCTACTAAATCTATAAAGCTGGCGGTTTGCGCGTGAGGATTGGTTGATTAACGCATATTTTTGTGGGTTGGGCTGTGGGGATCGGTTCTATATAATAATAATAACCAGGTAGAATCTAGACAGTATCGATTCATAGTAAATGTCTTCATTTATTAGAGCACTTTTATCCAATTTGCATTACAGTCACACACAAATACGATGGTCAGGGGCAAATTTATTGTTATTTTTTCATCCCTGTCTTGCCCAAGGAAACTTTGAAATGTTGACGAGAGGAACTGGGTATAAAGTAGACTTTTCTCGACTCACTTTCTTGTATTTGGCTTTTCGGTGCAAGCTCCTCTCCATTGCTTCCACCCACAGCTGTTCCTTGGACGAGTCCATGTAGAAGAAAGCTTCAGTGCTCAAGTCCAATTCTTGAAAACTAGAGTCATAAACCAAGTCCCCATATTAACGGATGTTTTCAAGCAAGAGCAGAGGACGATATGCATTACTTCATGGTCAGAAAAAGTCCTGTGTGATAAATTCTCACTGACCCCAGAGCATAAATATCAGGAGGTTCTGCGTCACAGCAGAGCCACGGCTCAAGGCCGCTGTCTGGAGCCTGGCCGTTCACATTCCAAGTACCTGTGAAAAACCTAATGAAATAAAAAATAAACAGTAGTTATGCAGAGCTCTAAACTAAAATCTAAACCAACAATGATCAGAATGAAGACGGCCCTCTCACCTGAAGGTCTTGAGGTCCACATACTCATTCTCCTTCTTACCCAGGCGGTGTTTGATGAGGTATTCTCTTTGTCCTGCCTGGCTGGAAAACATGGTCTGTCTCATGCTGTTGGTGGTGGGGCTGTCGCACCAAGACGTCGGCCTGTCCGTGCCGTCATACCCGGACCTAAAACTACTGCAATGGAAAAGGTAAGTATTATTTAGCACTGGATAGATTCCACTTTGGCATAATGACAGTTTATAAACTACATAAACTATTTTTAGCAGATTTCCAGTGCTTCCTGTAAACCTGATACGATGTCATGGTGTCAACCTACTCTGGTCTGGAGTTGTCTTTGGTCGGTTGGGAGATAGCTCTGTCTTTAGGGGTGGGTGTAGGAGGCAGAGGATTGGATGGAGCGTAGGAGGCTTTGCGCGGAGGTAGAGGGGGAACCGGGGGAGGCTCCCTGACAGCAACTATGCGATTCTGGTGGTTCTTTTTTTCCTCCACTTTGTGATTGAAGTTGTCCTCAAAGCCAAAGTCTGAGGCAAGTGATTGAACTGGATCTTCAGAAACAGTAGAACAGTAAAAACAGAGGATTCAATCTAACAGCAACAGAAAATGATTTGGAAGACAAGACTGAGGGGTTTTTTAGCTCTCATTTATGCTTTCTCTGCTGTTATATTTGTCTCAATGTAAACAGTGTATTTGTATATTACCTGTGTTGGTCTGATTTCTTGACCTGCTGTTGTTGAGGTTGGGAGGCAGTGCATTGGTAGATCTGGGTGGGTTGTCTCCAACAGAGTTAGCCGTCTTGTTGGCTCTCTGCGGTGGGATGGGGACTTCACCTCTCAGGGCTGTCGGTGCAAGAGGCTCCATCGCTTTGGGTTTCGGGAGTTTGGATTCAACTAAAAAAAAAAATTGAACAGCATTGTCAGAAGGAAGCACACGATGATCAACACTCAAGTAAAACCTTACTCAAGCAGAAGGAGCAAGTTTCCAGAGATCATTTTAGGATACAAAATAAACAATAAAATGTACAATGGCTTGCCAAAGAAATAACCTAATATTTCATATTAAAACCCTTTCATGCATAGAGGTGACTGCAGTGGACAGCTATTCAAATGTTGTTTTCTTGTATATGCATGGGTTTTGATGGCATAGTTGCACATCAGCAACAGTGAATGCGATTGCATCATCCCATACACTGCTACTCAGTGGCAAGCCGTTGTAAGTGCAAGATACATTTCTCAAAACCAAGATAGCTGATAGACGGTCAGAAACACCCCGTCACTCATCAATATCTTGCCAATGCTTCTATGGAAAGAGACCCTTGCAGGTATGAAAATGTTGGTGACATCAAGTAACAACTAAGGAATCATATAATTCATACATGTTCCAAGTATTGATTTTATATTGGGAGGAAATTACGATTAATCATCTGTCCACTAAATTGGACATCATGCATCACTGGCTATATTTCCTGTGGCAAACCAGGGGGAAAAGCCGAGCAGACACGGCACAGGAGGCGGATCCCCAAGCTCAGGTTGGGGGAGGTGATAGAGGGAGTCAACTATCCAGCTGCAGGCGCTGCAGCCACTAGGCACGTGGCATTGGTCACACCTGCAGCCCATCAGCTAATAAGAGTGAGCACATGTTCACAGAGCAAAAAATGCAAACAAATGCCATGATGCTGCATGCACACGAAGAACCAAGTAATTGTCTTTTACTGGAATCATATCTCGAGATATCTTGAAACACAGTTACATTGTCTAAACTGACAACAAGTAACGAGCACATATTAACTGAATTCTCTAAAATAATCTGAATTGATAAGAATTCTGTTTATGGGACTACCCTATGATGGGATAGAAGATTTTCATCATATCGGCGAGGGCTAAGCTTACTGGCCAATGATGATGCTGCTTCAAAAGCTATTATTTCTCCAGGGTGTCGTTTAGTGAGGTGGAGGACTAAAACGTGGATTCAATAGCTACAGTTTACATTCACATCAGAATAGCAATTTGGCAAAACCCACGTAAAAATGTTTTTATCTACTTACTACATAAATAAAGATAAGCACAGGAACTTTTGGAGACTACTATAGTGTAATACATATGAACACCATAACAACATCTCCATATTTTGTTTGCTCATTTGAGGAGCAGTATGAGCTACATGGCTAAAAATAATATGTAAGAATTACAGCATAGTGACGCAAGTCTTAGGCACCTTTAAAAGGTCAATCTGATCAAGTTATTATTTTTTAAAAGTCCGCAAAGTGACTCTCTCCTCTAGTGTGTGTGTGTGTGTGTGAGACGAGTATACACAGGAAATCAGCGAGTGGTGTAATCCACCCACGGTGAATAAATGTTAGATGAGCGATTAAATAATTAATCATCCAACTGCAATAAACTACCGACAGACAGTGACGTCTTACCTTGTTGCTGAGCACTCGTCACCTGGATTAAGAAAGTCTGAGTCCAATCATTGTCCTCAAGTTCGAACAGCAACTCTGGAGCCCTTTCTCCTTTGATTCGTATCCTAATGCCGGCTTGAGAGGGGTACGGAAAACACAGACGCTTACACACATGTTGACACCTTAGAAATGCAGACTGTCCAGAAAACAAAGCGAAGTGATTTAATAGTGAACCAACTCAGCATTCTCTCAGAGAGCCCTGGTAACCCACGACCAGCGTCTGCTACTGAATAAAGGACATTTGGCTGAAGGCCTGCTCTAAAAATGGGGCTGCGTTGCGATAAATGCCATGTTTCCCACAATACAGGCCCATTTTATTATTGCCAGCTTGCATGGACCAAAAACAACATTTTCTGCATAAAAACAAGAGAGGTAAAACGTACTTACAAGCTACTGAGAGGTTGATAAGAAGAGCCTCTTCAGCCTCTGAAATGAAAGAGGAAAGAGATCAAAAGGTGAAGTAAACCAAAAGGTGTTATCAATTATTTCAACAGGCTCAGGTTGTCATCGGTTGATTTTTAAATTTTGTCCTTCCAAGTGCAGAGGAAATGCTCCCTGGACTTTCACTTTCACACCACAGTAACACTATTATGCACTACTATGGTTAAAGAATGTGAGGATCAACTTTAACTAAATAGCTTGTAGCAGCTGGCGACTTTAAAGTAATGAACATTTGATTCTACTTAGCATAGTCAAAACAGTAAATACTGTGAATTAGGAAAAAAGAAGCCGCACACCTCGCACAATTTCAAAATGACCGTTGATGGGTATCCACAGATCAGCCACTGGATGAGACACGACAGCATCAGGGGTCGCCAACACACCCAATCTGGATGAGAGCAGCACAGAGTCCCACTTAACATCCGCTCTGTCACGTTTAATATAGTTTAAGATAATCAATAAAATCATGTAACACACAAAGCATATGCAGACGGTCTGCAGCTATTTTTCTTTTATTCTCATAACAGCCATCATTTTTATTGCAATTAAAATGGTTTCATGCACTGAACATTTGCAATGCAACATGGGTAAATGTACAATTAGGGTTAGATCATGAACTGTGAATTTAAGATTTACAAAAATCTGAAATGCACATGCACACATGCAAAAGTCTCTTTTAGTCTAATTTGCAGTCCAGTTGCTTTAGTTGAATACGCAAACAATTAACTAACAAGCGCACTGCGTCAGTGAAGTCTTGTCGACTAAAGTCCAGCGTAGCAACCTGGCACACATTCAGAGGAGCCGAGTCATTAAATAATCAACATAAGCAGCTTCAAATCTCCGATATGGGTTAATGTAGGCGAGGTCATATTTCACTCTCTAACAATGGCTGACTGATAGGCAGGGTCAGCGCAGCTTGCTGGGCACTGCCCACACTTCCCCTCCACTTCACAATGAGTCCGATTACTGTTGAAGAGAGGAAAATGAGTCAGCTCTGCTGTGTCAGAGGAACTCAGTTCTCCAGAGTCTGCAAGGAACCCTCGGATGTCGCAAGCTAACGGACCCCCTCAAGAGCATGCACGAAATAACAGAAACACCGCAAAACAATAGCTCTGAATTAGAAATGTTTAAATTTGAGACTGTCAGACTTGCTGCTTCAACTCAGTGTTTATTTTGAGACCTCACTGTCATTCACAGTTTCTATTATCTATACTATATCTATTTCAGGCACCTCACATCTTTAAAATAGCTATTTTTACACCAGTATTATATCTGCAAATTATTATTGATGCATCAGTGGCAATATCTGCTGAAGTATGAATTGTTGCAAATAAAATAGTCTTTAAAATCCGATCCCAGAAATGTCAACAAATGTCACTTTTGCAGGTTTTTCGCAGTTGAGTGTGTGTGTGGTTTTAACACAGTCAGCTGAGGAAGGAGCTCGGGTGCCCATGCGAGTCTCATTACGGTCGAGGACTAAGTGGAGGAATTCTGGATAATGCATAGTGTAATTGCTTTCTCCCTCATTCTAGCTGTTCCACACCACAACCTGCTACAAACACAAACAGCACTGATCATTTAAAGACACCCACAACATTCCCTTTCACAAAACGACTGAAGCTGCCGAGACCCGGGTTAAAAAAAAAGGCACAAATTTAACTCTGAACCAAATGACTGCAGCTCCATGGACACAACTGTTCTGACATCTGAAGAGGAGGTCAATGAAAGGCACTGATCCACACAGCAACAAATTAATTTCAGCTCGAAACACTGAACATTTTTGTGACTAAAACCTGGAACATTTGTTGCAGGTCCTCAGGTTGTGTGTTTGACAAGGTATAATGTACAACGCAAGAAAAACAAAGAAACAGAAATGCTAAATACCAACCAACCCTAATACACAACAATCAAACCGAAGATTAAAAGCCATATTACCCCTGGAAAGCGACACAGCTATTCAGTGCATGTCAAATTAAGCCCATACAGACAAACAGCAAGTATCTACCTTCTAACACAACAAAAAGTTGTCAAAATTTGGGATTTCATCAGAAAAAGAAAAAGCTATAGAAAGTGGAAGCAGCAGATGGACTTCTAAATCCTCGAGGTGTTCAGAGCTCCTTCGAAACCTGCGGCATCTCACTAGATTCACCTTCTATCTGACGAAAGCACATTGATATTTAGTCATCAGGTTGTCTGATACTTACTTAAACTCTCCCCTGCGCTCAATTAGTGACAGCAGTCTGGGCTCCTTCTGGCCAGCCCTCAGCTCCTGAACTTTCACAGTGTGAGCATCACAATCAAGGAATTATTTTTGACTCAGGATGAGAATGGAGCACTTGGACATCACAAGCAGCGAGTTGTTATTTTAATTAACCTCAGACAAACAAGACAGACCTCACTGTCATGTTAAGCCGAAAAATTTGTATGCGTGTGGTTAGATTGAAGATACTCAGAGGTGATGATCTTTGTTTGAAGAAGCCATGCTTATTGAACAATCAGCAAATTAATGTGACAAAGGAAAAAAGAGATGGTGGCCAAGTTAGTTAGTGGCAGCCAATTAACCATTAACCTGAAATAAATCATGGCTAACGTTATTCTGCTCAAGAACAATATGGTTATCTTAATATGAGACTGGTTATATTGGTGTGGTTACTAGTGAACTGAATTAAAAGTCGGCTGTAACGTTAGTTATACGATAACCAGAGGAATTAACTATAAGTTAACAGCAACCGCTAGCTAAAGTTATTTAACACAGTCAATGCATCGTTATCAACTAGCTAAAGCTAATTGTCAAGTTAGCCGAATGGCTAACGTTAACTAACGTTGAAGCTAACGTTAAGTGACGTCACCTGACGTTAAAGCTAACGTTAGCCAACGAGCTAAAGTAAATTGGAACTGAAATACACACTCGTACACAAAATGTTGTAACTTAATTTAAAAAAAGGATATTGCCAAGCACTCCTCGTCGAACATCCCCAAAGACGACTCCATTCTTACCGATAGATGTTAAATAGCAAAAAGTATCATTGGCAAACGACTTTGTGTTGATTGAGTCCAGACACGCAGAGAGAGAGAAAGTTAAATCTCCAACCGGTGCGGTGGCGGCCTTCCGGAATGACAGCTGTTTGGTGCTAATGCTAATAATGCTAACCGCTTGTTAGCCAGCTGTGGCTGTTGCTGCTGCTGGATGTGGGCACGAATGTTCATTAGAGTCGGGAAGTCACAATATTCCGCTTAGTGATCGCCATTCATCAAAAGCCTTGAAGTGTCTTGGTTCTCTTATATGTCATGCAACAGGCTGAGCAGACTACATAGCTGATGGGTTGTGGCTGATTTAAGCTAACGTTAGCTAGATATTTAACGATACAGTAGAGAGTTTACGAAGCGGACTCCCTCCCTCTTCTGTTCCTCGTCTTGAATTCTAGCGGCGGTTGGCAAGAATTTTAAGATAATTAGCGCCACCTTCTGCCTCGGAGTGTGGACCAGAGACATAACGATGCTTCTCAGGCCGATCGATACAAAAACACAAAATAAAACCTGCAGTGTCATGTGGTAACTTCATAATTATTTCCATGTCAGAGATACACTAACGCTAAATCTGTATGTCTTCTTTTGGGGGTTTGGGATTAGCTTGCTGCAGGTGGTGGAATCAATGTAACTAAGTACATTTAGGTGAAGGATTGTAATTTAAGGTGCTTTTACTTTACATGCATCAATTTTATTTTTATGTCACTTCTGATTCACAATATTTCAGAGGGAAATGTACTTTTAATTTCACTACAATTGTTGGACAGCTTTAGTTACTTAATATTTTTGCACATTAAACATAAAAAGAATATATATATAAAAAAAGAATGTTTTGTTTTAATTATCCAGCAGTACATACAGTTGAATCTATTAGTTGATCAATCAATTATGAGATTGACAGAAAATTGATTAACAACCATTTTAACAGTTTTTGTCAATTTTCATGCAAAAAACACAGACTGTATATAAGAAGGCGAAAACATTTCATGGTTCCAGCTTTACAAATGTGAGTATTTGTTTCTTTTTCTAATGAATTTAATTTATTTTTAATAATTTTGAGGTTTGTATACAAAAAAAGGATTGTGAAGATGTCCCTTTGGGCTCTGGTAATGTGATGACATTTCTCACAATTTTCTGAATTTTTACAAACCAAGCAATCAATCGAATAGTTGAGAAAATAATCATTAGATTAATACATCATGAAAACAATCCTTAGTTGCAATCTTATACAAAACAGATATTGTAATTATATTTAGGATCCACAATTGTCAAATAATTTTCTCCTAATCATTTCAGCCGTACTTGTACCATTTTCAGGTTTTTAATGCACAGTATGATATATTATTTTTTTACATTTTACATGACATCCAAGGACCGAAACAAATGTAGGCAGAACATTATTTGAGGCTGAATCTGAATTTATACAACAATTAAATGAATGAACATATTGTGTAATGTTAATCTTAATAACGATTGTAATTAATCTAACACCTTAGGACTTTGTATATTTCACTCTTTATTGTTTAGAGTCACTTTGCCATGATTGAAAATACATGGATAAGTAAACTGAATGTGTGTAATTTCAGTCCACAACTTTAATCATACCAGAAGGATGCTTTTGAAGGAGTTTCACACATAAATGTTTCTCAATTGTTGTAGGTTTTAATCTTATGAATGGCGTAAGGGCTGGAGTCTCGATGTGGCCAAATGTCTCCATTGGGCAGATCCCTCGTCTGTTCCACGTCTCGATCAACCATCTCTACTGTCAAGGTGGAAGGACTGAGGATTTCTGTCGTGCGGTAGGATTGTGTGAGGTGACGGAAGGACGACGTGTCTGAGATGTCATCGTCAAAGAGGTCCTCCATGAGCTCATTGCGCTGTCTGTGAGATGCTTTCAACTCTTCCTTCAGGTCACAAACCAGGTCTTTAACATCCCTCACTAATGTGGACCTTATACCGAACAGGCAGAGCAGGAACACCAGACCAGCACAGATGCCAGAGACAAAGTACAGAGCAACTCGCTCTGGGAAATCTGGAAGAGACCGAGGCATGCAATGATCATGGATCAAAATACCTTCCAAATGTGGCACAAAACTGAAAATTCACAGTTGTTAAACATATTGGCCCTTTGAACCAAATTATTCCTTAAAATAATTTTCTGGTGTTTTTACATGTCAACCAATTTACCACAAATTGCATTAATGCTTACAATTTACCAAAGCATGCCCTAAGTTTTTACTTTATTGATGCACATATAATTTCCAAAGCAGCCACCAACTCCATGTCCTTTCAGTACTGTGTGAAAATCAACGTGCAGAGGCTTTAAACTCGATCACAAAAGGCAATAGAGAAATGGGAATAATAATTATTCTTTTGGTCTTTGTATTTATGCAAATTATCTGTATTACTGCACAGAAAAATGGAGTGAATGAATATTTTAAAATGCTCAGTGCAAAAAAGTAAAAGTAAAAAAATACTTTGAGCAGTTTGAGAAGCCATTTCTTCCTTTTCTACAGCTAAAACATGCTAAAACAACGGTATAGCCCTTTAATTATAACTACAACAAACAATAAGACATGTACATGTAACCCTTGCCTGATGTTTACAGGCATCAGCGCACATACCCAATATTTTTTCAATGATCTCCAGAGAGTTGGTTAAGAGCACGTTTTGAGGCCTGTAGGTGGGGCCAGTGTACCATCCACCTGCAGGTGAGAGGGGCCTGGGCTCAGACGCCAGTCAAAGTCTGCTGCATGCAACAAAACCTGTGAATATTTTCTGCTTACTCTCACCATGTGTGTAGTCTGAGATCATGAAAGGATCCGTTGACCCTCGGCCCACATCCTCCAGGAGATACCGGGGCACTGAATAGAAAATTTAAGAATTTTACATAATGCAGCAAACCATGTCACAAGCAGTTTAAACCCGGTTTGTCACTTACCACAAGTGTAGGAGACTCGCAGGTGTTTCCTGGTGCCAGGGAAGCAGGGGTCCCCGAAGATTTGAGTATCGGCCACTAATGAGCAGTTTGCTCTGCCGTGACACCTGCGTGACACTTTCCTCAGAGCCGAAGGTGACAAACACTCTGGAATAAATTAAGTCAAGTAAAATAAAAAACTGGAATGCGTTCATTATAAGAAATCAGTCAATTGTTGCAACATTAGGCTCTGGTTTCAAATCTAACCTCTAATATATACTAATAAATAAACAGGGCACACAAATGATTATCCACTGTGTCTATATAACTGATATTTGTTCCACATCTTTGCCACTAGATGACTCTTAAGCGCCCTGTGTTCAGACCCATGTCAGTGTGTGATCCAGGTTCCTGAGGGCAGTAAGGACTGCCATGCAGCAGGTGTCCAAACGTGGCCGAGTAGATCGCCAGGACAGTTTGGTTTTTACACATCAGCCTCAGGCGCTCATTTTCACACACCAGCCTTGTGCGGTGGTGCTCTGAAAAGCAGATGGCATGTACACACGATTACAGAAAGAAGTATTTTGATAAACACCGAGTAAAAACAGTGTGTTCTGGATGCAAGTCGCAAATGACTTTGAGTTGGGATTCTTTTGTCAAACTGCCATTTCAAATTTTTTAGACTGAACTTCCGTGCTTCACTAAAATGGTAGATATTAATTTGAAGAAAGTTTGAAGCGCATTCAGAACACACAATTCTAGTTGCTAATGCTTTCAATTCAGCAACACAAGTGAACTGATGGATATGCTGGCATCCAGACTACTGCTGTCCACATGAGTATAGGACCATAGCGACACACCTGGTCTGCACTTGTAGGCGACTAGAAGGTACTTGCTGGTGAGAGGACAGGGGTCCTGCCCAAACACTGGACTGAAAACAGGGATGTGACAGAACCGCTGATCCTGGCACTCTGACTCCACTTTCTGCAAGCAAAGTGTGTGTAATCTGCAGTGTGGGTCACGACAGCCTTTTACTAAAACATGGACTTGATTTCACATTAGTCTCACCGTGATTTTATTTACCTTGATGGCAACTGGGGAAGTGCATTCTTTATCCTCCTCCACAGTCGTGTTTGTGTTTGCAGAGGGACATAAATGCTGATTAGGAACACGTCGTCCATAGAAAGCTGAGAGGACGGCCACAGACGTCCTCGAGGGACACTCAATGACGAGCGTGTCTCCTTCACAAGCGTGAGCCGTGTGGTTCTTCAGGATATTGTGAAGATAAACTGAAAGAGAACCCAAGGTGATGCTAATTTCACTTCAAGTGGGAGATACTTTTTAAATTAGTTACAATACACAAGTGGAAAAAATAGTGCTAAATGTATGATGCTTATTAAAACAGAAGATAATCTCAAACACAGTGGTTTGATATGTCACTTTCACCTTATTTAAATGTATGATTAACATCAGCAATAAAACAAGGGTGTCAGATTAGCTTTATTACTAACAAGGCAATTGTTTTTCCTTCTTAACAAAGCAGAAATGACTGGATGATTCAGTTATTATTACTAAATAATACATCATTTAGAAGCCCTTCAACAATCTTATTCGATGCTTTTTTTAGTCCTTGCAGCTCGGCCCTGGTTCTTGACTGGGTGGTGTCCCAGTCACTGGGTGTAGCTCTCCAACACAATGTTTGGACTATGACTACACATTCGAAAATACAAGACAACAGAGCATAGTGAGTGAAGTCTCCCCTCCCATGAGTGCATCCCGTACTCGGCCCCCTGTGTGTGTGTGTGTGTGTGTGTGTGTGTGTGTGTGTGTGTGTGTGTGTGTGTGTGTGTGTGTGTGTGTGTGTGTGTGTGTGTGTACATGAGGCAGTGTGAAGCTTCAGGGAGCAAATGAGAGGCAGTACCAGGCGCTCATTCACAATGAACTATTATTAGGCCCACAAAAGATAGAAACCTCTGCTGAGGTCACAATAGGTTTGTCTGAGAGATTTTGTGAAAATGAGAGAAAACCTACCGTTGACTTTGTCTGAACACATCACTGTTACCATAATTTCATCCATCATATGTTGAAGTTGTATGTTCTTGTTAAAAGTCAAAACAACTCAGCTGTAGTTTATTTAATGATTTGGGAGAATCTATTCTGTGATCTAAGTTCAGGACCTAGACGTCAGGAGCCTCTTCACCCTGATG
Organism: Anarhichas minor; assembly: GCF_050575085.1. Classification (NCBI taxonomy): domain Eukaryota; kingdom Metazoa; phylum Chordata; class Actinopteri; order Perciformes; family Anarhichadidae; genus Anarhichas; species Anarhichas minor. Next base: position 4,637,863 of record NW_027466474.1, on the reverse strand, counting down.
CTGGTCTTTCAGGATGAGTTGCACCAGCTGTTTAGAAAGCAGGATGTGAAGATGATTATTAGGGGATGCCTAATGTATCCTAAGCTTCCTTTGCAGTTGCAGTTCACAGCTGAAAAATAACCAGTTAGCATTTTGACTTTCTCCAGAAAAAGAAGTTATAGACATGAAAAACACTTACGAGACAAATCGGGAGCCGAATGTGCGGTGTGAATCTTCAGACCTGAAAGAAGAGATAAGAACAAGCAGTAACTCCATGGCACTGCCATCGTGCATATCCTGCATGACAGACCTCAGGGTTTTGTTGTAATGAGTTGTTGTGCGATTGACTGCCTGGGAGAGAGCGGTCTGTAGGTCAATGATGCCATTGTGTTTACAAGACACAGCCGCCCCCCTCGAGCAATAAAAAATATCACAGTTGACTGCAGTTGATATCTAAGCTCCAGTGTTGCTTTGGCTGCACTTGGTGTGTGGATGCGTGTACATTCCAATCTTTTTTTATTGGTTGTTGCAGCTTGTGGCTTAACTATAAGGACAAAGTTCAAATAAATATTTTTGGGAATGCACTTAGTTGTTCTATTTCAGATTGTTTAATCAGAGGATTAATACCATTTTCATGGTCAGTGTGTTAAGTACGGAGCTCAGGAGCTGCAGCTGGGAGGCTATTAGCTTATCTTAGCATAAAGACTTGAAGCAAGGGGAAACAGTTAGCCTTCTTCTGTCCAAATCTCTAAAATATGCCTACCGACATCCTTAAGGCTCAATTATTAACATCTTATGTGTCTATTTAATTTGTGGATGGAAAAGTACCTATTTGTAGATTCACGGTTGGAGTTATGTTTTTGAGCCGTTTCTTAATGAACCTCAGTTCAAACACCCACTCAGCACTTCTGTGCAGTGTCACCGGCTATAGAGCTATTTGCCAAATACGGCTGGTGATCAGAGGTTTTAGTATATGTCTCTACGAGTACAGTGGCACCAAACCTGGCAACCTCTGTGGCAAAAAGACTCCAGGAAGTCACTGCGCTCTACTGTTGTTTGTTAAGAAATAGTTTTAGCACGTTTTATATATCTGTGTATGGTTGTGTACAAGATGAAACATGGATATTTGTGTTCTTTTACGTCCAGTTCAGGTTAGCTACCTCCCCCTGATGCTAGTCTTTATGCTAAGCTAGGCTAATCCCGTCCTCGCTCCAATTTCATACTTGACTCACAGACACGAGCGTGGTATTAATCTTTTCGTCTAAATCTTACTTCGGAAAGAAAGAAAATAAATGATGAACATCTATGTCCAAAACTGAGCTTTTTCTATACAGAAATGACAAAAGACAGTCATGTTGAATCCTTCAGACCAGCAGACGCTCACTGGCATGTCAATACTTTGTTTGCACAATAAAATCTTGACCTTACGTGTGTGTGTGTGTGTGTGTGTGCGTGTGTGTGTGTGTGTGTGTGTGTGTATGAGTGTGTGTAATGGCGGAATCAAGACTCATTCTCTTGGACTGGGTTGTCAACAGTGAGGGCCCTGTTTATGGAGATAAGCCACTTGTTTCCAGGAGGTCACTTCCAGCTGTGTGTCCAGTGGAGATATGTGTATCACTCAATGAGGTCTCCTATCTTTTTGTCTGTGGAAGAGGAAGTGAAAGGTCAATTTTTTCCAGAAACACTCAGGAAATCTCTCCTGTTGAATATCCTCTCTGCGTAGCCAGAATCAGTTGGTTGGTTCCAGTTTACTATAAAAGCTGTGATTTTAACCCTTTATTTCCTCTCTTACTCAACCCTGCGTGTGACGACTGTTGTCATACCAACACAACATTGACACATAATTCTTGTGAAGTCATTCACCAGTTCTGACTTTGACTTAATCAGCGATTGCAGCCACTTGTGATGGTGAATCAAAATGCATATCTGAATGGCACTTCAGTCATTTATCACGCAAGCTCCAGTAAACACTCCCTAGATGGCGGCGGAGTGGACGGAATAATGGAGGCTGAGCAGGCCACGTTTTAATCAGGTGCATCAGTAAGAGTGGCACTCCCACCTTACACTCCAGTAAAATTCCATTCACCTCCCATAGGATGTGTCAATAAAGAGACTAATTATCCCTCAACAGTGTGTACTTGGAGGAGGGGTGGTACCACTGTGTGGAACGGGAGATTAGCTTTCAGATATTTGAAAACTCTCAGGCCATAACCTCCCTGACTTTGTAGATATTTAAAAGGAAAGAGGAGTATAGCTCTTTTTCAACCACTTTCTCTGCTTCTGTTATATTTCCTGTGATGGTCGAGTGTTATTCATCAAATTCTTTTAGGATTTGTTTGGTATTTCAATGTGATGGATTTATTTCTCGTGGCACAGAGCCACTTAAAACAAAGCTCATGGAGCGCTTGTATCTTATTTTTTAAATTCCTAGTAATGCATTGCATAATTCTGCCCATGATGCCGGTCTTATTTCTTTAGGGAAGTCTAAAGCCACAACGAGGGGATTTTGTCATAACATTTCCCTTCCCCTCTTTACTGTAAGTGATAGCATTTTACAAGAAATACAGATCCTGAGCCAAACCCTCACTTCTAAACTCTCTGAGGACAGGAAAGTTAACTTTCACTTTCATTATTTTATTATTATTATTTAAGAGTAATTGCCACTTACAAGAAATTATTACATTCAGTTGAAAGAAAATATAAAATGTTTTATCTGAAAAGCAAAAGGATTTTTTTTTTAACTTTCATGCCTAAACTCATGCAAAACAAGCAGCAAACAAAAGTAACAAAAGTAACCTTCACCTCTGTGGTTTTGTGCCCACAACACTGAGGGGATTCCCTTCACCATTGTGCATTACTCAAAATACCCCTGAAGTATCCCGTCATTGTTGAAAGACCCAACATGAACTTTCTATGCGAGTAGACAACATTATATAATTAGCAGAATATAAACATTACTCAGCGGCGGTAGGAATATTCAGACTCTCCAGGAAATAATAATAGAATAAAAATAATTCACACATAGCATTACAAAATATTCTTTCGAAAACCAAAAGCAAGTTACACTAACACATGTATGTTAATAGCAGAATTACAAATGCACACCAAGAAGAATCTGTATGACTCTAAAACGTTTTGTTCCCGTATTTCTTGCATTCCTGTAGCCAAAACAAACATATTGTGCTTTATTCAGTCAACCAGATGTTAAACTTAAGGCTACTTTCTCCCTTACAATTTGATTAGGTGTATCTTCTGTTTCTCCCAGTGAGTGCTTTGTAATAAGCACTCCTGTGAAAAGTGCTGCTAATGTCTAACATTGTTGGAATGAGAGCGGCCCAAATTAATTGCCTGAATTTGTGTTTTGAGTCACATGCTGTTATCAGTTCCTATTTTAAGCTCATAGATTCTGGCATTGGGTATATAAGAGGGAGTACCCCGCCCATTTCTCTGGGTCCTCCCTCTCCCCCTGACTAGTGAAGTATGTTCAGAGCGATAGCCTTCAAGGAGCCTTCAGACAAAACACAACCAGCCGGGAGGTGTTGCATTTTCTCCCGTCATCCACGACCTCAGAGACACTTGAAACCACAGCAGCGCTTGTTCCAGGGCTCTGTTATCAGCTCTCAGAGAATTCTCTCTCTCTCTCTCTCCAGCTCTGTGGGTGCATTTCTGGGGCTCAAAGAACTTAAGGAGAAGCTTTGACTGAAAAAAAGTGAATTTCACTTTTTTTGGGACAACATGGCACATTCTGAGAAGGAACCAATCATCGAGTTGTTCATTAAGGTCAGTCATTTCTTTTCAATTTCAATAAATACTTGAAAGGAGAAGTTAGCTGCAACCTGATTTCACTCTCAAAAGAACGTATTGTGTTTAATTCAATTCCAGAGGTAATGTCTCTTAATTTATCTGTCTTATATCCTCTCTTTTAGAGGACAATAAACAAAGTGCTCCTCACTTATCATCAGTTTTGTAAAAGGACAGAGATCTACAGTATTTTGCTTAATGATCAATCAGAGGGCAACTCTCTTTTTGATGGGTGCCTTCTGAAGATACCTATCCTACAGATGCTGAAGTGTTTGTATCTCTGCTGAGTGTCACAGCACATTTTTTTTACCACTGAACTCAGTCCACCTTATCATCGCACACACAGACGGAGCTGAGAGCATGCAGAGTGACTGGCCTCCAGCCTGAACCAGGCACACCCACTTTACTGACGCACATATTCAGATATAGTCCTCCTTATGGAGAAGTAAACAAAAAGTCATGTTTCCTTATTTCTCACCTCATGTTGTTGCCTAATAGCCAAATAATAATATACACCAGGATCTCTTCATTCTCTTCATGCTATACATGTGCACATTGTGTTCTTGTTAATGGCACCTGTGCAGAGATGGTGTATCTTCTGATATATAAAACAAGGTCAAGTGACCGTACATTAACTGTAGACAGCATGTCTCTTTGTAGATAAAACATTCAACATTCAGTCTCTTAAAGGTAAAGTTTTACTTTTTTTTAGAAATATGCTGATTTGCTTCCTTGCTGAAAGTTAGATGAGAAGATCAATACCAATCTCAAGTCTGTACAATAAATACAAAGCTACAGCCAGCAGATGCTTAACTTAGTATAAAGACTGGAAACAAGGGGAAACAGCTAACCTTGCTCGGTCCTAATATAACAAAGATCATTAATTAAAATGGTATATCTCGTTGGTTTAATCCATACCAAAAACTAAGCGTAAAAATTACAAGTTCTGGTTTTATAGGGATTGTTTGCAGGATCATATCTTCGTCAGACAGAAACAAGACTCCAGAAAATGACTGCTGCCAGCGAAGAAATGGTCTGGATTAAACAAACAAGATCTAACCTGTTATGTAGCTTTAGACATGGATTTAGTTCAATTTGGACAGAGCCAAGCAAACTGTTACCAGTCTTTATGCTATGCTAAACTAAGCTAAGCTACTGGCTTTAGACATATTTAGCATTCAACAGTGAGAATGGTATCAATCTTCTCATCTCACTTCCTGCAAGAAAGCTAATCATATCCCAACATGTCAGACTATACATTTTCTCATCAAGAGGGAGGAGAGCCAATGTTAGAGTCTGTTGTTTTTTGCTACAACACAATGCCTGCTTTTCCCTCCATGGAGGAAACCGCCCAGACACACCTTTCACTACTAAAATCACTTATCAGCAGATGAGAGGAGAAGAGAAATTGTGAATGCTTCATTGGCTGAAACAGGACATTTGTGGCTCATGTGGTCATAATACTAAATATTACTTTCTGTGTTTTTCAGGCTGGACATGATGGTGAGAACATGGGGAACTGCCCCTTCTGTCAGAGGCTCTTCATGGTTCTATGGCTGAAAGGAGTCAAGTTTACAGTGACCACTGTTGACATGAGGAAGTAAGCTCCCCTCCTCTGGCAAAAACACTTCCTGAGCATCTGGTCACAAGGATTTTCACAACTCTATTAAGAAGCAAACAAGAGAGAAATTGAGAGTAACCCAAACCATTTCTAACTTATCAAAGGTGTGTTACTCAGTCTGACAGAGGTGAGAGGGAGGAGTCTGTGAGGCCCGAGTGTACAGAGAGCTCTGTGTCGCTGCCAAACAAACACCTTCTTTAATTACGGCTTTATTGTGTAAATTTCTCAGGGTCATTATCGGTGAACAAATAAGATCAGGAAACTTTGAAAGGATGTTGATAATTGAATGATTCAGAGCACGCACACAAACGGGCCTTCTGAACAGCTGACCACTCCCAGCGATGTGTGTTTTTATAACTAAACCACCAGCCAATGTTAAAATCATTAATCCACAGAGCCACATTTGGTCCAGACAGCCTTGATAACTAACGCGCTCACAGTTTTGACGTGCTTGATAGCGGTCTGATTGAATGATCTGTATGAATACATATAATAAGTCAGATGTCTCCCCCTCCCTCCCCTCCTCCCTCTCCATCTTTTTACGTCCTTTCTCTAGGAAGCCAGCTGAGCTCAAAGAACTGGCCCCCGGGACCAACCCTCCTTTCCTCCTCTACAACGGCACCCTCAAAACAGACTTTATCAAAATTGAGGAGTTTCTTGAACAAACAGTGGCCCCTCCCAGGTATTGTTGCGCTTAATCATTACACAAATATGAATCAGGTGACTTGATGACGACTTATTCGCATCAAAGAAGTTTACTCACAGGTTTCTCCCTCCTCCTCTCCCCCGCAGGTATCCTCATCTCAGCCCGCTGAACAAAGAGTCCTTTGACGTGGGTGCTGACATTTTTGCAAAGTTCTCCGCTTTCATCAAGAACAGTCCCAACAACACCTGTAAGTCTGATACTGTTATGATTCATTAAACACACAGTTACAGAAAATCAACTCAACACATCTGTGTCTCTGACCCTCTAGTCCACGAGAAAAACCTGTTGCGGGAGTTCAAGCGCCTGGACAACTACCTGATCTCTCCCCTCCCTGAGGAGATCGACCACAACTCCAGAGAAACCATCACCATCTCCAAGAGGAAGTTTCTGGACGGCGACCGCCTCACCTTAGCGGACTGCAACCTGCTGCCCAAACTGCATGTTATCAGGGTGAGACAGAGCATCAGATTTCATTTTGGGGTCATTTCTGGTATAGTGTAGTTTTTTTGTTGTTTCTTTTAAGTGTATATAAGAGGTGGAAAGCATTAAGAATTGACTAATGTGATTTATCATAATACACCATATTTAGCTGATAACACTTACATACTTTTACTTTCAGGAGTATTTTTCCAGTTTATTTGAGTATTTCAATGTTGTATACATTTACTCCATTGTGTTGAAGAGAAATATTGCATTTGTATAACATGGAGTCATTTTACATTGTTGTATTGGTATTATTTCTTGAGTAGATGATCCGAGTACGTCTTTCATCTTTATGTACTCTATCATTTTCATCTTTTCATTTTTTTCAGGTTGCTGCCAAGAAGTACTGCGACTTCGACATTCCCGCAGAGCTCACAGGCGTGTGGAGATACCTTCAAAACGCCTACCAGAGAGAGGAGTTCAAACAGACGTGTCCAGCCGACATTGAGATCGAGAAAGCCTACTTCAGCGTGGCCAACAAGAGGAAATAAAACCTTCTGGATTGTCTGTAATTAAATGTCCTGATTTCACTCAGTGTAACTGTGCATGTAAAGATGGTGATCTGCAGCGGGCGCTGCAGCCTACAAGAATAAACTGTGGCAATGAATCAGACACAATTCCACCTGAAAAAAACCTTCACCTGTTGTTGCTGTAAAACTTTGGGACATGCTGAAGCACAATGTTTTATTGGTTGTATGTATTGACTGTTTATCCTTAGTCACTCACAGACAGATGGTACCTTCATGCCACATTAAAAAAGGCCAAATGTACAATTGATGTTTTTGTTTATAGTGTAAATAGATATTTTTCCAGGCTTTTTATGATCAAAACACCCTCATTAAAATATATATATATATATATATATATATATATGATTGTGTTAGTGTGAGCAACAGCTGCAGAAACCTTCACAAACAGTTAATTTCTTTGCAAAGCATTACATACACTTCTGTATCTGATATGATTCAATCGTCTCACTGTCACACTAATAAAGAATATCAAATCTATTTGTCGTAACCTTGATTTTTGTGTGCTGACTAGTATCATAATACACCCTCCTTTAGGTCTCTGATGTAAATAGTATTTACCTTAAAATATCACAACCAAAAGCAGGTCACATAAATGGCTTTTCTGATATTCAAGTTTATTTTCAAACACAAAAATATATCTGTTGATCTGGTATAGACGGTGAATATACTGTTTGATGGGAAAAGGTGATGGAAGGTGAAGGCGTTTCCCAACAGGCCGTGCCAAAATCACACCAAACGTCCTGCAGCTGCTGGGCTCTAGTTGGTGACACAGTACTTCCAGAAACATGCTATCAAGCATCAGAGAAAGCAGAAATTCAAGGAACATTTCACATTTGTTAAGTTCTAAACCACTTTTTTTTCCAACACTTTTTACACTCTACCTACATTTCTTAAAGTTGTTACACTAAATATTAATTATAATAATTTGCTAATATTGTCAAGCTGTTTCTCCATATAGGGTCTGAGGAAAGAGAGTGTGATATGTTGTACAGATTGTAACGTCCCTGAAAAGGAAGTTTGTGATTTGTGATTTGTGATTTTTGTAAATCCTCATTCAACATAAGAGGATTTGAATGTACTCTTAAGTGGAGTCTCGTGTACAAACAGATGACAATCTAAAAAAAACACAGTTGTAATAACATAACAAATGTCCCTTTATCTGTTTGCAACTACTTTACAGTGTGTTAGAAACCATTTTAAATATTTATATATGTTAATAAATGATAAAGTCTTGCCACTAATATGTAAAGTTGTATTTTTAAGTATTTTTCGAGGACTGTAAACTTCACTATATCTGAAATCACATTTATTGCATCTGTCATGAGCATTAGGAAAAGTAATTTACTGAGCACTTAAAATGAGGTACAGTAAATTAGGTACTTTTACTTCCTTGTAGTTATGTACCAATAGTAGTTATACTGTGTGTGTGTGTGTGTGTGTGTGTGTGTGTGTGTGTGTGTGTGTGTGTGTGTGTGTGTGTGTGTGTGTGTGTAGCCATGCCTTAGTTAAACATCCTTCTGAATAGATCATTGTATTATAATAACAACTGCTAAGACATCACAAAGAGCAGGTGTGACGTGTGCTTGATTGAAAAAAATTAAGAGTCACACACCTCTTTTGTTTGCTTTTGGCAAGTTCTGCTCTGATCTGAGAAAACCCTGAGAGTGAAGCTTGTCAGCCGCTTCCAGCTTCAAGACGGCTTCTCTGAGGTCCTCGACCTAAAATCAAGAAAAAACACGATCCTGATATGTTGTGGTGCACCACAGCCAGAGCTTCGTCTGGAACAAACTAATCACATGTTTAAACCTGTTTGCATTGACTTCCAGTTGATTTTAGAGTTGACTCAAGGCATTGCTTTTAAAGCATTCAGTGGTCTGGTTCCTGCCTACATTTGTTAGCATTTGTGCCCACATGTACATGCACTAAATCTCAGATCCTGTAACTAATCCACCCGATAAAGACTTAAATCTAAAAGAAATGCATTTGTTATCAGAGCCCCCAAACTCTGGAAATTTCTTCTTTGCATGTCTATACAGTATAAAGTGTTGTTCATTACTTTCTTAAAAGTGTACAGAGAGGATCAGCCTTACCATGTTTGCAAACTTATCTTGCTGTGCTGAATCTTTAGCTCCTTAAAAAAAAACATAAAAATCGAAAGTTACAAAATCATTCTGTTGACGTGACTGATTTACCTGCATCATATTTGTGTTATTATTACCTTTATTCCAGGACTCCATCCCTCCATTGTGCTGCATCAGTAGAGGATACAGATTATTCATCTCTCTCTGCTCCCCCTCAGCAATGTTGGGTCCATCCTGCACCTCTGACACTAATTTCTGAATGAAATCTGTAGAAATAAAACATTGTCCTTTCATCATCCTGTCATTGTGACATTAATATCCCGACAGCAGAATAACTTGTCAAATGTGTTTGGGTATTTTTAACCACATCTTGAAAAGCAAAAATGAGAAAGGATATCCAAATAGCCTTACCTGCCTGTGGCTCCAGGTTGGTATCGGGGTACAGAGGTAGAGCATGTGTCCGTCTTGCAGAACAAATTACAGCTACGAGGTAGAACAGAGCTACAGAAATCATGGTGCCTCTATCTTAAGATGCCCCGATCTGGTCTGTAACTCTGCTCGGCAAATAACTTCACTTATATATCCTCAGTGGCCATCCATCACAACCTGATCAATACATTATCATCACACCCAGTCTCCTTCTTAATGGTTTTGACGCGAGGGATCAGGCGTCATAGACACAATTTAGGGGACCCTGTCAATTGAGCCGGAGCCTATCTCTGCTTGTACAGAGAGGCCTAACAAATGTTTACTGTGTTGCAGTAATCAGCGGCTGTCCAGCAAAGCTCCGATGGTTTATGTCTGACACCATTTCTGTGTGATGGGCTGCTCATTGTGTCATTGCTCATGTCCGAGATACACAGCAGGTGGAAATATGTCGGTGAAGGTTTGTACTTCACTGTGTGTTGAATGACTAACAATTCTAAAGTATTTAATTATGACGGCCTGAGGAAGCAAATAGATCCTATTGTTGCAAATATGTTGTAATTGTTGTTAATGCAGGAGTTAAAGGTACAGACAATCATATGCTTTGTTCTTGTGCCATGCTTTTTGTTGTTTGTGGAGCATCATAACCCTGTATGGACATGGAATTCTCTCTTTTGCACAGTTTTCATTTCTACGAGTAAAGCCTATTATATTTCCTGGTTGCACTACTTTCAATATATAAGTTGCACTTTGCACATAAATTCAATTAAATCCAAAGCACAGTGTTGTACAGTTTAAACATTTAGTGTGAAAAACAAGGATTCAAAGTTTTTTGTTCTTTGCGAAGTTGGATTTGGAACAATAGAGTCCTTTTTATTCATTGGTTTGAAATACTTCTGCTTGATTTTCTTGTATGTTGGATATTTCTATATTTTTCTATACTCTGAGTGATTGAGGTTGGGTTAGGGGGAAGATGATGAAGGGATGGGTGAAGGGAACTGTGAGAAAATGTGAGAAAACGTGAACCTTATATGTTGTGAGTTCCATTTTGTATTTGTCCTTATTAGAGTCTCAGTTTTAGAGGCAAAGTGTTGTGATGAGCTAAATGCTAACACATAGTAGTTTAGTTTAGTGTGTTAGTATGCTAACATTCGTTCATTAGTTTTGTGGATATTTGTTCATAAATCAAAATTCATAAGTCAAATAAAAATGTTGACTTGATGCTGGTGCTAGATGAAGCATTACGATTTATTAAAGTTATTGCGAGATATCCATGGCAACGCATCTTATAGCTGTTGAGATACTTAATTTTTAAGAGCCATGCCACTAGCTTGGCTAAAACTTGTAAATATATGTAAAATGTAAAAAAAAAAAAAGCCACAAGTGCAAATATTCAATGTACAGGGCAGTGCAAAGGATTAGCTGAAGACAAGTTTTTAAAGAGAGCATGCAGATAACTGTGTTGAAAGTCCTTTAGGAGAAATTACAATGTGAGTATATTTATTTATCGTTTTTTTAATAGAAGCTTAAAATTCGATATTGTTTATCATTTACCATTACCATTTACCTTTTACCATCAAAACAAGTTAAGAGGTTTCAGGTGCTGGAGGAGACTTTGGGCCGCAGAGCTTTTTGTCAAACTGAAAGGTCACTAATGCTCCTCAGATGAGCGTTCGTGGCATCAGGTGATTTATGAGGTTGTCTCCACAATGTTGAAAACAACAACATTTGATACATTTGGCTGCTGAGCAGTCAATGAGAAGAGGTAAAAGCACAGCAAAGCAGGGACTTTAAGTCAGACAGAGAAATTACTCATCTGGATAAGGAAATAAACAATAACTTATTATCACTGTTACAATGCAGGATTTCTGTCAATGTGTAAATCGTGGTCACGGGAATAAGTGGTGCATTTATGTAAGGACAAGTATTATCAGCAAAATAAAAGTCCTTGTTTTGCAGGACAGTGGTTGTGACTAACATATTATTACATTATTCAAATGTTAACTAAATTGTAATGCAACTATATACTATATATACAGTTCAGTACTGTAGTTCAGTGTATTTGACTATATGGGCCTATACATCTGAGCAGATGATTAATGGTGCTACACCGATTTGTATTCATGTTTTAGGCTTTAGAAATGCTCTCAAACTCTTTTTTGTAAAATATTTGATACTTTTACCTCTTTGGCCCTCGTACAGTTGTTTAAATGAAACAATCTGAGAAGTTTAAAAATGAAATCTCTCTCTGGTGGAACAGTTAACAACTCTGAAACATCTGAAGCATGCCCCAACCAGACACTTTTTTAGTCACAAACCAAAACAGTTGAGAGCCATCTTGTCTAGTTGTTTCATCTCTAGTTACATTAGAATGTAGTTATAGTGCAACAGATGTGCAGTTTTATTACATACTTGTATATCTGTCGGAAACATCTGCAGTTGAAAACAAACAAAAAAAACAGAACTGCATCTTAACACATTGATTGGCGGAGTGCAGTAGTCCCACTTTTACAACCCGACAACTCAAACAAACCAGAATCATAAAAAATATCTCACAACCAGAGCCTGCATTTGAACAGTTGTGAAGATAAAGACATCATGAAATAATCTTATGAATAGATAGAAGTAAAAATAAAATCCATAAATCAAATGTAATATGAAATAAAGGTGTAACTGGGATAATAATATTAATAATAAGTTGACTTTGAATTGTCTTTACAAGTATTTCATAATATATTAAATAATTTATGTATTTTACTTCATGTATTAAATTAAGATTATTTATGTATTTCATATTCTATTAGAATATGTATTATTTATACGTATTACGTATTATTGTTAACGACATGTTCCGGCTCCATATTACCTAAACAAACGAAGCTGACAGCGTTACTGGAACGAGACCTCAGCGGAGTCACGAGACATCCGAATGCGGAAGTAGCTGTGAGGGTTCAGCTTCATTATTCGTGATCATGCGCCGACCTAGCTAGTTGTTAATTAACCTGTTTGTCCGGGACATCGCCAGTCTCGACAAACAGTGGGAGCTGAAAGACGAGTGAAGGCAGGAGCACCACCGGACACGGCAGCATTAACGGAGCTAGGTACAGTAAATGCTCTTCTTCTGTTGTATTTATGATGCTAATAAGACCTCCGAGTGAGCAGTTTAGTGTGAACGTTACGACGCTAGGAGGCTAACAGCTGGTACAACTGATATAAAGTTACGGTAACGTTACTTCATGTTCACGCTAGATGTCCACAAAATGCTCATTTTATCTTCGACGAACAGGTCAACGGTTTAAACATGAGCATATCCGTAATGTTTATTTAAACGATCAACCGTTGGTTGATTTTAGTCAAGATCAGAGCTTATAAACTGCTCAACTCGTTCAAACAAGACGAACAAGCTTAACGCCATGTTAACGCCTTTTGATTTACAATAGAGCTGCCTGCAACTAACGGGTATTTCCAGTATTCACAACATATTTATAAAAACAAAAACAGGGCATGTAGTTTAAAATGATTCCTTGAGTACATCCGAGCATAAACAAAGACAGGGCATGGAAAACAGGTTTTAGAAGCATTATGCACAATGCAGACAAGCAGGATATATATATATATATATATATATATATATATGTGTTCTTGAGCCTCTGACAGAAAAGACTGAGTGGCTAAATGCACTTTTTCATTAAAAAAAAACTATAAAAGCAACGCACACTAAAGACTGCAGTGAGTTGTTGATCACTGGAAGCAGAATGACAGCAGGAAGGGAAAGTGTTGCACACTCTGGCTCCTTATGCAGTTCTTCAGATGGCATTTCGTCCTCAGGCCTTCTTCAAGATCAACACTGATGGTGAGACACAGACAGACACTGATTTGTTGTCAGACACCTGATGGGGATTAGATGATCTGATGTTACAGACCTCCTAGTGACACGGTTGGTATCGGCTCTTCTGTTGATATGGGCTGAAGTCATGAATGACTTTCTACACCAAGCACAAGTTTGCATATTTTATTTGATCATCCCAATTTACAACCTGATGGGTTTTATTTTTAGAATTGGACATTGTTGGATCGATTTAATCTGCCAATTAAAGTTTTTGTCTGTGAAATGTCAGAAAAAGGTGAAAGACGTGATTTAATTACATGCTTTACACAAAATTATTGTTTCGTCATGCTGAAAATGAAAAGCAATATTTACAAGACAATTAGTCGATTCATCAATTACTCAATCAACAAAAACATGAATAGGCAGCTATTTGAGTAAGCGCTTTAAGTCATTATTTTAGTCATTTTTTATTTTTTTGAGCCAAGATTCCACACATTCTTTGGTTTCAGCCTCTCATATGTGAATACTTAATATATTTCATAGATCTAAGTTTCTTTAGTCGTGATGATTAACTGGCAATTTTTGTGATTAGCTTTTTTTCATATTTAGATATTTAACAATGCAAGTGCAGCCTTCTCATTTTGTACAAGTTATAAGTAACAATTTAAGATGAAGACTGAGGCAGCACAACTGGTTATAAACTGCACCTTTTGAGGCTACAGCTAAATGAACGCATTTTCTCTCTCTCGCCCAGTGTCTGCTGCCAAAATGTTGTCTGAAGGCGGTCATTTTATGAAGGGGATGGTCTTGGGGGGCCTCTTCTGCCTGCTGCTGGCGCTGCTGGGTAGTCTCCGGCTCAGCACGGAGTCCGGGACAGTCGACCATCATCTTCATCATCACGTCCAGGCCCCGAGTAAAGATGAGCTGACGCGCCTCTCTGACAGTCGCATGCAGGAGTTGAGCAGTCAAGTCCAGATCTCTTGCATCATCATGGTCCAGCCCAAGATCCTTGTTTACTGGGCCACGGCGGTAAACACCTGGAGCAAACACTGTGACAAGGCTGTGTTTTACACCTCCGAGTCCTCCAAAGCGCTCGATGCGGTCGACCTGAACGAAAAAGACGACTGGGCGAGGTTACGCAAAGCTCTGCAGCACGCTTATGAGAACGCAGGAGACCTGCGCTGGTTCTTTGTGGCTCAAGCGACAACGTTTGCCATCGTCGAGAACCTCAAATACCTGGTGCTCACAAAGGACCCCAGCGAGCCCTTCTACCTCGGCAACGCCATGAAGTCGGGGGAGCTCGATTACGTGGCGTACGATAGCGGCATCGTTCTAAGTTACGAAGCGCTCAAACGGCTAGTGCACGTGTTCCAGGATGAAGAAAAGTGTCCAGAAAGAGGACGCGCCCTGTGGAAGCTGAACGAGGACAAGCAGCTGGCCGTGTGTCTCAAATACACGGGCGTCTTCGCGGAGAACGGGGAAGACGCGCATGGAAAGGGCCTGTTCAACAGCAAGAGTGTGTACAGCCTGATATCGGACAGCATGAAGGCCAACCCCAACAACGTGGTGGAGGGCTGCTGCTCCGACATGGCGGTCACGTTCAACGGGATGTCGCCCAATCAAATGCAGGTTATGATGTTTGGAGTTTACAGACTTCGTCCTTACGGCCACGATTTTCACGACTTGTTAATGTTTAACCCTCCTGAAGGTTCAGACAATGACTAGAGACTCGGTCCTTCAACACGGATGTGTGCATTTTAAATGTTTTGCTTCTATGATGGCAAACCGAACTGTGGGGAGGTGTTTTTTCTAATTCTGTTTTTTAAAACTGGATCCTGGGTGGGAATAACACTTTTTATGTATATTTGTACCTTTTGCACTTGGCACAATCAGCGCCCCGCCCCGTTCCTTTGTGGTGAAGGTAAAAAGAGTAGACGGGTGTGCCATCCCTTTTAATGAAGACAGACGAGGACATGTCTAAAACTTGTGACATGAGACTAGATTATCTGGAAGTTTTAGTTATTATGTATCTTAAATCTTTCTCTTTTTGTGGTCTTAAAGCTGCATTACAGTTATGAGCTGATGGCTATTCTAAAAATAACAAGTTTCTTTACTTATTTAACTGCTCAGTGTTTCGCCATCTTAACTACATTATGAGTAACTTCACCCAGCTGATTTAAAGCACTAATAGTCGATATTGAGTGAACATCTGGTGGCCCAACCCAGCTCTAAATGAAGAGTGTTTCTGGCCATGTTGTGCTTGGTTAGCTCCACTTATGAAGAATTGGATTTAACAGCTTCATGGAAAATAATAATCCTCAATGTTGACCTCTGGGTAAAGTACATACTGTATTTTCTTTTGTCACACATTAGAAGACACGCACAGTCTGGGTGTCAGCCTAACAAGATGACTAATTTTTTTTTTTTAATGACTTTTGCATAATAAAATCTATTTGATTTATGTTTAATGTAGTGCTCTGGTGTTGAATGATCCAACAAGGACTGTTGTGGAATAGAGTGGTAGCTTCCAGATGTTAATGGTTTACACCTTGCCAAGCATACTGAATGATTTTTGGTAAAGGGGAATATTTTTACAGGTAAAGGACTGCTTTGTTAAACTGAACTAATTTTTAAACTGTGAATGTATTTTATTGCAGGCCACTACGTTGTACATATAATGTATATTCACTTTGCTGCTGTCAGGTAAGAAACAAATAAAAGTATTGCAGTTCTCATTGATACCCTGAAATATGTAGTCAGATTATAACAAAGGTTATGAGCACTATTGGCCATAAACACACCTTTATATTGTGCACCACAAACCTCTAAAATTACCTTTAAAGTTGAATCGACAATCACAAAACAACAGCAGCTGAACTTTATCCAACAGTAAGAAGAGTGAACAGCTCTACTCACTAGAGCAGAATAACAGGTCTAACTGTGGTAAACCAGTGACACTCCTTCAGTGGCGTAAACATGTTCACATCCTGGATTGATGAGTAGACAGGCTATGTCATAACTCCAACTAGATACTGTGCTCAGCCCCCTCCTGTTCACGCTGTACACTCGACTGCTACCGCCAACAATGAGAACTGTTGTGAAATTTGCAGACGACACTACCGTCACCGTATGCGTACAGATTGTAAAGCCCTCTGAGGCAAACAACGATGCGACTTCATACGGAGAGGAAATCAATCTTCCGGCTGTATTTCTTGAGAAACTTTGAAGCAAATTCCCATGCCAAGTTAACTTTTACACACGACTAATAGAAAGCATCCTGACTGGAAACCTAACTGGCATGGGATGTTAATTTCCCAGGACAGACGGACTCTACAGTGGGTGATTAAAACCGCCCAGAACATCATTAGTGACAAGAGGTGCTTGCGAAGGGCCCAAAGGACATTAAAAAAGACACAACCCACCCAATCTACAGCCTGTTCATCCTGCTGCCGTGTGGCAAGAGATACACGAGTATCGGCTGCCTTTGCTGCATTTCGTTTTGCAACCCAGTGTTGTACAATCTTGTACTTTGAGCTTAAATTGGATCCAATGCAAAATACCAACTGAGATAACGATTTGAAGCAAGATCTTTTTATTTGTGTATATGGCGATTGATTCAAAGCAGGTTACACAGCTAAGTCCTTAGGTGTAAACAGTTGACGGGTAGCTCATGCGTTGCTGTCGAGAGCTCCACACTTTCCGGGGGTAGGGAGGTGCGTTGCAGGTGCTGTTATCATTTATACGTCTTCATGTGCCACAATCCATCATTCAAATAGTGAACGTTCTCAATTCCAATTCCCTTGTTGACTTTTTCTCTGTTTGCAAAAGACAGATCAAGATCAGGCATCATAAGAGCAGCAACAGAAAGGATTTTTTTTCCTTGTGTAAAATGTAGAAATAAATATCTTACATGCTGTCTGCAGACATCTTCATGATGCCAACACAAAGTGCATGTTGTTTTCCCTCCGCCATTATGGCCTGCATCCACTCGTTAAAGACAAACTCGTACGTAAGTGATTTAAAATGTGGAAGGAAGATGATATTTAACACATAATTCATAGTGTAAAAGCGTCTATGTGCAGCATCATGTATAAAAGGATACAACTACAGTGTCGGTTGCAGCTGGGTAGAGTTTAGCGCCTGGTGACGTCAGCCCGGGGCACATTATGTTGGCTCCACTTAGGACAAATTTAATGGCTCCTTTGTCTACTTGCTGGTGTGGAAGAATGAAGGGATCTAGGAAAAGACAACTTCGTATCAGTGTGAGGAAAGTCAAACACAAGCATCGAGCAGTTGGCATTAGAAGATCTTACATTTATGCAACAGTCTGAGTGTCGGGTAGAATGGTCCTTCTCTCTGTCTGAAGAAAAGCAGCTCTCCGTTCACTGTCAGGATTTCAATGTGTTCGTGGCTGTGGGAAGAACGGCGATACAAAAACTGTAAGAGCCACCGCACTGAAAACTGATTTCATGTGAGCAATTTGACGACAATATAAATGAAACGATGAGGTCATACCATCTCACTATTTTGACAGGATCCTTTTTTGGCATTATGTGATTAAGCGAGGACTCAATGTCAGGAAATAGTTCCAAGAGCTGATTTTTGATGCCTTTGATCACCGATGTTTTCAGCTGGATACAGTTCGAGACATTTTCCTTATCGTCAAATCTGAAACAGGAAACAGAATAAGCTTTAGTGGAATGCCCTTCATGTGGTAAAACTTTCTTTAACCACAAAGTTTGAGCGTTTTTTTTATTTTTTATTTTTTAAATACTTTTCATTTGTCCGGGGCCCTTATTGATGTAGGCAAACATGCATCAAAAACACACACAATGGAGGACACTGACTCTACATCGAGGCAAATATCGGCAGTAAACAATGATGGTTTTGTTCGGATATTGCTTTTTCAAGCCAATATTAACCAATACCCACAGTATGCAGATATTTTGGGATGAAGATTAATTTACAGTCTTAAAGAACAGCATGCACTAAAAATCTAACGATAAATACATACACAATTATGCATATATATCATATTACATATTCACATGTATGAATATATAAATATTCTTTTGAATCTCATCCAGACAAATGCATACATTTTAGGGTAAATAGAATCACTTTCATTTCAATACTATAAATTGAGATAGTTCTAAGGAAATTTCTGAACAGGAAATGTGCCTGTGTTATTATGAGCTAAAACAAATTATTCTAATATCAAAAATGATAAATAAATATAGCTAATCTGAGATGTGCCTGAATGATTTGGATTTAAGGAACTGTATTGTTAAAAAACAAGGCTACATTGTAAATCAAACAGCACTGACACGTTAATATATATATATGTTCAGGCCTTGTCTAATGTAATAACAAAGGATCTCACATAATATCACATATCATGTCTCATTAATTGAACTTGAGTGTACAACAAACTTGAAGACGCGATTGCTAACCAGTTAGCGTTAGCCACCTAGCTGTGGTTAGCTAACGCTACAACATGGATAATAATAAACAACGTACTTTTTAAACATCCTCGTTGGTCGCTGTTGCCGTTACCGCGCTCCTCAAATGTCACAAAGCTAGTCCGGATTTACTGCGCCAGATGCAAGTACGGTAAACTTCAGTAAATTACGGAATACAAGTAATTGATCAAGTAATGCTACTGCAGATCCACGCTTGTTTAGCAGTGCAGGGCCAGCAGTATGAGGGTCGCGTCATTTTACGACAGTTGTGTGTGTTACACGGCAGTTCTGGTCACCTGGTACCTCGTGCCATATAAACACGGCTCTGCTGTGACGGACTGAAATATTTAGTCATGGTTAGTCATGGTTTGCTGCTGTTTTATCTTTTTGTTCTGTGCAACTATTTATTTTACATAATGTGCAATAACCATGTGATACTAAAACATCCACTTTATACATTTTGTATTCACAGTTTAAGATACACTAGCCTACATATTACTTTCAAATATATATTCTGCACACTGTTTCCTGTACTCATGTATTCATATATACTGGATGTAACCACCCACTTCATGTTTATCCATTCAATATGTATTTATTTGCAACAATACTGTACTGCATGCAGAGGAAGAAATGGATCTAGATAGTGAAATAAATTAAAATATGGACACTATGGATATTTGAAAAAAAATACAATGGAAAGAATACTAAATTGTTTTTTCATTGAAAGGAGCAGACCAAAAAATACTTTTATTACAAAAACAGATACAGAATAAGATACAAGACAAGATACAAACATACAGTATAGTGCAATAATAAATACAAATAATGTAAATATAATATACACAGGTAATGTAAATAAATGTAAACAAATGTAAAGCGATAGACAGGCAAACACACTTTATCGTATACTGTGTAAACTAGTAAATATTCATAACAGAGAAAATATCCATTCATATCTTAACTGGGCAACTTCCTTTATTCATTCATGTTTGGTGAATTGATGACCGTAAAAAAAAAATGACATCAGCCCATGGCGGTGGCATGGCGCCATCTTGTGGCCAGAGCAGTTATAACACCGTACTTTGTATAAAAAAACACGCTTGGGCAAAAACTACTTTTTGTACAAAGTACTTCCGGTGGGGTCACCGACTATCTTTTATGAGCGATTTTTTTTTTCCCCGTGTTTACCAACGGCTGTTTTTAGTATCATGTGAGCCTATTTTTTTGCTGTTGCTACATTTATTCTGTGAATAATCATCGTTTACGGCCGCTTCAGTTAACCGCTCTCACTCAACGACAGCACAACGCGGTTTGGACACGAGAGGCAAAAAGAGGAAGCAATAGCCAACCATCTTTCTTCTCCTGCCAGCAATAACAAGAAAGAGACCAGGCTCGGTTCAAGTGGATCTGTGTAGTTTACACTTTATTATCTGTTTTATACTGGATAAAAGACTGGAGGGGAAAATACCATATCCGCGTTAAGATAGATAACGTTAAAAGCTCGCGGACACTGAGCTCATCTCCCAGCAAGCCTGGAAGTTTCGCATCAGAAGACTTGACTGTTGAGAATTAGTATTCCCCGTTTTTTCATGTTTCCAACAGGTTTATCTTCCCCTAATCCCCCACCACCGCCAACCCAGGAGGCTAGAGCAGCGGCTACTGATGTCAAACCCGACAGCGGTAACATCACATCTCCGAAGAAGAGGAAAATAAACGGCTCAGAGAGGGACGACACTACAGACACCATCTCTTCTTCGCCTCCCAGGACCCTGAATTCCTCTTCCTCCTCCTCCTCCTCCTCTTCTCCCACGCCGCTGCACATCCAGAAGAAGTTGAGGTTTGACGATTCGGTGGATTTCATTGGACTGGATGTGAAAATGGCTGAGGAGGCTGCTGCTGCTGCCGCCGCTGCTGCTGCTGCTTCGTGCTCCAATAACAAAAGCAAAACCGTGTTCCTGGGACACCATGCGAACGGACTGACGAAGCCCGCAGGCTCCGGCATCTTCTCCAACAGTAAACCCGGTGCCGCCAAGAAACTAGTCATCAAGAACTTCAAAGGTAGCAGATATACACTCTGGTGGAAGCTTCAAAACGTTCACTGACAGCAGTAAACAAAGTCCCCATGCACTGTGGTTATATGCATGGTCAGACTGGGACATGAGACCAGGTCTCTATGGTCTGTTCTTTAGTCCTGAAGGCTGCTTTTCCATTTTAAATACTAAAATATTATAAACTTAGCTGAGTCAGAGAGCAGTGAATGCTTCCACCATCACAGTTCAGTAAGAAGAAATGTAGACAGTAAATATGTTGGGGCAGTTATCAATTAATTAAGTAGGGGCACTCATTAACATAACTAAAACAGTCCAAAGTAAAGTTCTTAAAATCCTTTTAGGAGTTTCTAATACGACTATAAAGAGGCTGAGACTTATTGAAAATTATCAAATTTTAAATTTAGACAATATCATGTCTAATAACAAGATAATAGACTTCACCATCATCCCGCTATATTTTAATAAGTCATAAACACATGTTTTATGTTATCCCTGGTTCCGCCGCAGCATTGTGGTCCAATGAGGTCCACTGTCTCGTCCAGGGCCTGCTTAAGTTTACAGTCTCATCACAGCTGTTTGTGTTTTTGTTCCGCACACAGAAAAGCCCAAATTGCCCGAGAACTACACGCAGGAGACCTGGCAGAAGCTGAAGGAGGCGGTGGAGGCGATACAGAACAGCACTTCAATCAAGTACAATCTAGAGGAGCTCTATCAGGTATCACCACAGACCCGTTGGCCTCCCAGAGGAAGCTCGTCCGTAGAGGAAATGTCCTTTTTTGACTCTTTCTTTTGTCCCCTCAGGCTGTTGAGAACCTGTGCTCCCATAAGATATCTGCCAAGCTTTACAAACAGCTGAGGGGTGTGTGTGAAGACCACATCAAGGCACAAATTGATCAATTCAGAGAATATCCTTCACAGTTTCTACTTGTCTTCAATTTCTATCCGTGGATCTTTACTTACTTTTGTATATCTCGGTGTTTATCATGCAGTCGTGTTGCAGTAAAGCTCTTTTTCCTTAACACTGTTCATACGGATGCCCTGGACAGTGTGCTTTTCCTAAAGAAAATTGACAAGTGCTGGCAGGATCACTGCAGACAAATGGTACGTTTTATAACTTTAATAAGACAAGTGGTCGTTGTTGTATATCTTGAAAGTGTTGACACAACCTCCCTTTCCATGCGGTTTGTTTGTTAAATGGTTGTTCCACTGTTTTAGTATTGCACTTGTTGTGTTGTGAGAGAAATACTGAAATGTATTGTGAAGTCAAGATCAGGCTTATTTTCTCAGACTGTGTGAAATCGTCAGTAGTGCTGCTTTCTAACTGTGATTGTTTGTTTTTCACAGATCATGATTAGGAGTATATTTTTGTTTTTGGACCGCACCTATGTTTTACAAAATTCAATGCTGCCATCGATCTGGTGAGTGATCCCTGATGTCGGCTAGTGTGAGGCTGATTTCAGTTTTTTTTTTATTTTATTTTATTTTTTTTAAGTGGGTGTTTTAAACAAGCATGCTCTGGTCTGCAGGGACATGGGCCTGGAGCTGTTCAGGTTCTACATCATCAGTGACCTGAAGGTCCAGAGTAAAACCATCGACGGGATTCTGCTGCTCATCGAGAGGGAGCGAAACGGGGAGGCGATAGACCGCAGCCTGCTGAGGAGCCTGCTGAGCATGCTCTCCGACCTGCAGGTAACCGAGCATGTACCGTTTAAATTATTGTTTTAATAACGGTCCACACATGAGTGTCAGCTGGTGTGAGTCTGTATCTGAAAGCCTGCATCTTTGTCCTGTACTACGAGAAAAGTGCGGCTGTGTTGTTTGTGATCATCACCCGCACAGGGGTTTGATGGGTTGTCAGCTTCTTCTTGACAAATGGCTTTAATGAAACCTGCGTTCTCTCCGTCCCTGACAGATTTATCAGGACTCCTTTGAGCAACGCTTTTTGGAGGAAACCAATCGGCTGTATGCTGCAGAGGGACAGAGGCTGATGCAGGAGAGAGAGGTGATTTATGGGGCCCTTAAACTCTGGGCTAGTTTCTTATTTCAGTGAATACCTGGTCAAAGATGGGCAATCTGATCACACGGTACATGTTCTGTTAAGGGCCCGTTTGAATATGTAAGCATTAAAACTTGCAACATTAGTTTTTTTTATTTTAGTTCCTGCAGAATAAAACAGAAAGGACTCACTGTTTTGTGTTCATGTTGAAAGCAAACTAAAGCGATTCAAACACAACATGAAGTCCATCACAAAAGAACAGAAACACCAGCGCGTCCGTCAGAATGCAGCACAGGCTCAATAAATGCTGCGTTTGGACTGAAGGTTTTCTTCTATCTCGGCTGGAAAAGCTTTTGCTTTTAAAGCAGTTTGTTTACTTACTGACGCACTGGATTGAGACAGATTTTCACTCTTTACCGTCTCAGCGCAGAGCTTGATGTTTTCCTAAAGGTTGTCAAAACATTTAGTTTGCGAATTTGAAAGTGAACCATGTTTATTTCTGAGATATTATGGGTTCAGGGATTTTTGAGACGGCTAACTTAAAACATAGAGGTTCAACTCTACATGCTTAGACTGTACTATACGCACAGTTCAGATTTAGCTGATCAAATAGATAGCTTCTTAAATCTTGATGCTAATAGTTTAAAAATACAACCCATGAATTAATTTACCTGATCAATCAAATAACAAGACTCTTGTCGAGTCCAACTGTGCTAAAAACATTTACTTAATCATCGATGGACAGTTTATATAATACTTGCATGTAGTACTTCTCCTTGTTACTCGCGGTGTTCTTGCGTTCTAACGTGGAGCGATACTCGTCTCCCAGGTGGTTGTGATTGTAAAGGCTGCTATGATTCCTGTCCAGGTTTTTACACTCAGTTTATTAGAAACGCATGGATAACGGTCCTGCAACAAGTCCGACCTTCAGGAACATTATAATGTTCCGTTTTTGTTGAAGCTGTTTTAGAACGGCGCCGATTCCATTTATCCCCATTTCTATCGATGCGGATAGGCTACATACATCTGAGGGACATCTCTCTGTATGATGAAATACAGTTTAACCGCATCACAAACTACGTCCTCTGAAATGATCATACTGTCGAATCACCTTCTGTTTTATTACACTGCATTATGACAAACAGGCAACTGACTGCATCTTTCTGAGACCTTGAGGATTTTGGTGTAGCTAACCCTGAATTTATGAGTTTTATTTACTTGATTTTACTTCAATTATCTCTTTATTTTTATTACCTTTTTTTTAAATTTGTTTTATCTATTTTATGCTGGTCCTGCTAATGTCTTTCGTTATCTATAAGTTCTTCATTTGATTTTTAATTGTCTATTTTAATTTGCTGCTCTATGTGAAGTACTGTTAAACCCGGGTTATTCAGAATGCAGCTGTATTGGAGGAAAAAGCTCTTAAGGCGCATATGAAATGTTGTTTTAGTTGTTGGAAGCTCGACAGTATATTTAAAGTAGTAGATATTAACAGATGACAATATGCTTTCCCCTCTGTTTCTTCTTCTTCTAGGTACCAGAATATCTCCATCATGTCAGCAAGCGCTTGGAGGAGGAGGCAGACCGAGTCATCACATATCTAGACCAGAGCACACAGTGAGCGGTAGACTGTAGTTATTAGTTTGCTGTTTAACGCTGTAACCTGAGCTTTATTTTTATTTTTTCTTAATCCCCCGCTCAGAAAACCGCTCATTGCTACTGTGGAGAAGCAGCTGCTGGGTGAACATCTCACAGCTACTCTGCAAAAAGGTACACGACAGTAAATACTTATTGTAAATGTACACATGAGTCACTTTACATGTCTGGAACGCATCGGATATCTTATCTATGCCGCCTGCCAGATGACACACTCAAGTCGTGAGATAAAAGCAGCTTGAACTCTGACCTCTTGATTCTCTGTCGTTGGGACCTTCCAGGGCTGACTCACCTGCTGGATGAGAACAGAATTCAGGATCTGTCTCTTCTCCATCAGCTCTTCAGTCGAGTGCGAGGAGGCGTTCAGGTTCTCCTGCAGCACTGGATAGAGTACATAAAGGTATGACCGCAGTAACGGCGATACAAGTCTGAAGATGACGCTCTCGGGCATTGTTTCGCATATTCTGTTGCTAACTGTTGTTTGACCAACTAGGCTTTTGGAAGCACAATCGTAATCAATCCAGAAAAAGACAAAACGATGGTGCAAGAGTTGCTCGACTTCAAGGACAAGGTGGATCACGTCATCGACATCTGCTTCATGAAGAACGAGAAGTTTGTCAACGCCATGAAGGAGGCTTTCGAAACATTCATCAACAAACGGCCAAATAAACCTGCAGAGCTCATAGGTCAGTGAGCATCCCCCCCCCCCCCCCCCCCCCATTCATAACTGCTGCACCGTCAGCAAATATACAACAGCATCTAATCTTAATGTGACATAAATGTCCTTTTATTTACAGCAAAACACGTGGATTCAAAGCTACGGGCGGGAAACAAAGAAGCAACAGACGAAGAGCTGGAGAAGATGCTGGATAAGATCATGATCATCTTTAGATTCATCTATGGTAATAATATCTACTATCTCACTACTTTCAGTTTAGGAGCCCCTCCCCCCCTCTCTGTTCTTAATATAATAATGTGTTGTCATTTTAGGAAAAGATGTTTTTGAGGCCTTTTACAAAAAGGATCTGGCCAAGAGGTTGCTGGTTGGAAAAAGCGCCTCTGTGGATGCTGAAAAATCGATGTTGTCAAAGCTGAAACATGGTGAGTTTAATCCTGAGAGTCACTTCTTTACAAAAACACTGAAGTACATCACAGAAAGGGAATCCTCACCCTGAATTTGGGCTGTCACGATATCTGATTTGTATTACCCTGGCCACACGAATTCACAACAACAATATTATTGTGTGTATTATTAACATGATATCAATATTTGATTTCTTATTGCCAACAGCAGTATATTGGGACACCCCTAACCCTGAATACACATTGACTTGTGACCTTTTGGTGTTTCCTCAGAATGTGGAGCAGCCTTCACCAGCAAACTGGAGGGGATGTTCAAGGACATGGAGCTTTCTAAAGACATCATGGTGCAGTTCAAACAGGTCAGCACAACAATAGTCGGTTAAATCTATAAGAGTGTGCTTGTGAACGTTGTATTTGATGCAATGAGGTGATGTGTACGGCAGTTTAGTTTTCACACAGACAGGAGCGCTACGTGAGCAATGCAACTCCCTCGTTCATTTCAGTGTGCCCTCTGTGTTCACACAGTAGGGATCCAGAAACGGAAGGCTGCTGACTAAAAACGCAGAACCATTAAGTATGGCAGGTGGATATCACATGTGTGTCATTTGTGTTTCTGTAGTATATGCAGTGCCAAAACATTCCCGGCAACATTGAGCTGACGGTGAACATCCTGACGATGGGCTACTGGCCGACCTATGTCCCGATGGAAGTGCACCTGCCTTCTGAGGTTAGTGCTGTGCAAACAGAGAAAAATGTGCTGTTTTTATGACCTGCCATGCAATAAATGTACCGAGTGTTGCTTTGTAACTCCTCCGTTATCCTCGTTCAGATGGTGCGACTGCAGGAGATCTTCAAGACCTTCTACCTGGGCAAACACAGCGGCAGGAAGCTGCAGTGGCAATCGACACTCGGCCATTGTGTCTTAAAAGCTGAATTTAAAGAGGTAGATGATTAATAAGAGAATGCTCTGGTGTGTTTCCACTGAATACAGCATCATGTTAATTGTGTTCTTTGATTTTTTTTTACAAAAGGGCAAGAAGGAGCTGCAGGTGTCGCTCTTCCAAACACTCGTGCTGCTGATGTTCAATGAAGGAGAGGAGTTCACCCTGGAGGAGATCAAACTGGCGACAGGAATAGGTTTGTGTGATCACATCAAAGTTTGGTTGTCAAGCACTCATTAAGCAGCACCACTGATCTAAAAACACTGTTTGTGTCTGTTTGGTTTACAGAAGACAGTGAACTGCGCAGGACTCTGCAGTCACTAGCTTGTGGAAAAGCACGCGTCCTCACCAAAATCCCCAAAAGCAAAGACGTGGAGGACGGGGACAAGTTTTCTTGCAATGATGACTTCAAACACAAGCTCTTCAGGATCAAAATAAACCAGATCCAGATGAAAGAGACGGTATGATAATATCTTGCAGTAGTTTCCTCACTTAAAGGTTTTGGTGATTTATTTTAACTAGTTGTTTTCTTCACAGGTGGAGGAGCAAGCCAGTACCACGGAAAGGGTGTTTCAGGATCGTCAGTATCAGATCGACGCCGCCATCGTGCGGATCATGAAGATGAGGAAGACTCTGAGCCATAATCTCTTGATGTCTGAAGTGTACAACCAGCTCAAATTCCCCGTCAAGGTGATTAAAACAGCACTGAATCGCTTTATTTCATTGATTTATATTAGTATATGAGCAGGGGTTACTTTGTTAATTTGATACTGGGTTTTTGAGAGTCAATACTTATATTTGAGAGTTTAAAAAATCCTTAAGAATTTTGACCACAATATGCACTTAGCGGAACATTTTAAAGTTAAATATTTTTCAGTTTATGTGCTCTACAAACTATGAAACTGTGACACTGTTTCTAAATTTGCTTCGACATATATTTGGAATTTCTATAATGCTATTTCTTGTTATTTATCGAGCGACAACTACGTCAATATCTGCATTCTGCAATATTGCATGAAATCTCGATAAGTACAGACTGTTTGAGTAATATTTCATTGAAGCACCTTCCTGCCAACAAGTTACCGCCGCCATTAGCTGAAAGTACTCTGTGTGAATAAAAGTTGACTTTAGACAAAGCTACCGGGATAAGATCTAAACTGGCTTGTGTAAGAAAGACTTAGTAAGTTACATATAGTAAGTTAAGACTTGGTGAGTTACCCTGTAAATGTCACATGGCATGAATCTGCTGTTCACTGCGATTACCTCACACCTCAAAGTATAAAAATAACCAGAAATGTCGGCATGTGCCTCGTGTGTTGACCTCTACCTCCTCTCTGTCCTCCCTTGCAGCCTGCTGACTTGAAGAAGAGGATAGAGTCTCTCATTGACAGGGACTATATGGAGCGTGACAAGGAGAACCCCAACCAGTACAACTACGTGGCTTAGAGAAAGAAAAAGTGACTGAGAAAAAGAGATGCAGATGGTCCATTCAGGCTGAGGTGATCGGTCTCTAAATATTTTGCTCCAATGGATGTTAACCATTATCATCTTCAACCCAGCGACCGACAAGTGAATGGAAACGGCTCCACAGGATTTCTGTCAGGGGTCTTGTGATCCTGTGGACTGCATGCCCATTTGAAAAGAAAATATTGTCCATATTTCTCAGTACCTCTGAGAGAGTCGGGCTACCGTGAACTCACAAAGAAGACACAGATGTTGTCCCGTTTGCTCTTTTTTTTTTTTTTCTTTTTTTTTTTTAATAATGGAGAGGAAAAATATTTATTTTCAAACTTAGATTCTTCTTTGTCCATAGTTTAATCAACATGCTATTTGTTATCAAGTCACTTTTCATCATTTTGTTGCTGACACACTTAACAATGCTCTAAATGTACCACATGTTGGACAGAAAAAGGATCAAAAGATTAAACCGATGCTTGTTTCTGCAGTCGGTGTCCAGTGTGGGACTGTTGGACTAACATTCATAGTAGGGAATTAACTATTTGGGGAATATCTGTGTCAAATGTGTGAACCTGCAGCAAAGTTTTTACCATTTTTAAGGCCTGATAAAGCTGTGATCATGAACATACAAAGCGTTCAAAGCTGAGTTTGTGCTAAAAAAAAAATAAAGAAAAAGGAGCACTTCTTTTCTTATAGGGTGTATTCAAGCTGCTAAAACACTTCAGTTGTACAAGAATATGCATTTAAGTTTCTCATTTGTTCTGTCTTTGTACATACTTCACAAAAGTGACCATTTTAAATGATCTCATCTGACAGTCAACTGCTTTTTTAGGTTTTTTGTTAACCCTTAGAAAGTATTCTAAAAGCACAATGAGATCAGAGGCCCCATCTTCCCTGGTGTCATACCACGTACACACTATATATTTTTTTTGTATGTCTCCATGTGGGGCTTGCAGGCCTTGATGAAAAGTGGGGGTGATGGAAGAGGATTGCCTCAACACATGAGGGAAAATATGATTGATTAGACATGCCATTGTTTGTATGAGTCTGTTAGATTTATTGCTTCAGATTAAAACAACTGTTTCAATCGGGTTTTCTTTTATTCATTATTGATTTTCATCATATATCACTGTCTTGTATGAAAGCAGGAGTCCCTTAAACATACACATTCTCGTGAGCCTTGGAAGTCCAATACTGAAGTACATAAAAGAGAGACTACCTCCTTCTGGTCTGAGACCGTCCCTGTCATATGACTTCCATTTCCTGGTACAGTCGGCTGAGCTCCATATACCAAACACCGCTGACTGAGCGATACTATCGTGTTATTTATCTCCTCTCCTGTGGCTGACGCTCCAAAAATATTGAGCGATCATGTATCGATATGCGTCATCTGTTCTATTCCTCGCCTCTGTATTCGGTATGTATCATCACCTTCAATTTGTCTTTAACGTTAAATCAAATGCGTAAAAAGTGAGAGAGAAAAAAAATCTGGTTCTGTGAAGTGACGCGATTGCCGATAAACTTATGGGACACTACGGGCCTGGTGCTTTGGGCTCAGGCTAAATGCTGCCCTGAGAGAATATAAATACATATATATATGTCTTAGTTGCCTGTGGTCTTTAATTTTAGACATGTGGTTTTTTAGGGTGAATTCACTGTACAGGCCTTAAAAGGAACCCGTTGTATGCTGTTCGTTCGAGTCGTGATGTTTTGCTAAAGAAGCTAGCTTGATCACCAATTGTTACCTACGTCATCAACTTTAAATTATAACTCCGTTAAATCACCGTATGCAGCTCAAGAAGCTACATTTCCCTCCATTTGCTATTTATCTTGCATGCCAACGTATAACTATGCAAACTAAAGCTAGCTTTGAGGTTATACTTCATTATTACTATTGGCCAGTTGATGTTAGCCATTTTAGCCGTTAGCTTAAATGTCAGCGTAACACTTGTTTTTAAACTCCAGTTTGAGTTAATGATAAAACCATCTGAGTCATGTCTGCGGCTAAATAACGTTAGCCACAAACACACCACGGTTAAGAGTAAAAACGACAACTAAAACCCAGTTGTCACAATAATAAAACGCATTAACAATTTGTTTACTTTTAAGATTAAGCATTAACGTTAGCTACGGTTGGCAGTTTACAGTCAGTTAGCACCTGTTAGCACGTGACCGTACAACCAGAATATATAATAAACGTTGGTGTTAAGCTAGCGTTCTGTGACGTAGCTAGTTAGCAGACTAGCTAGCCTAAGCTAATTAAGAGCTATACGACGTTAGTTTCACAAAATGAATACATTAAGAATCCAAAGCAACGGACAATAACCGCCATCACTTTAAACAAGAGCAATTTTTTAGTTTCAGATGAACGTTTTAAATGAGGAATCCACTCTGAATTCTTCTGTTGATGCGAGCTAATGTTACATTTATGCGAGCTACTTAATCCGATGTGCTAACTGACAAAATGTTATATTTTGCTAATAGTTCTGTTATTTTCCTCGATATCTCTATTATTCTCAAATGCTGACAGATACATGGTGTGACACATAAGGTTCTGTAACCTTGTGAAGGCTTTCAGTTATGTTTTCACTGCAAATGTTTTAATGTATCACATAATCCATTTTGTTTCTTTATAAATGTAAATGAGATTATAGCAGCCAGCTATTGTTGAGTTGATGACAAACCATGTATTGTAAATCTGAATGGACCTTGGCCTTGCTTATGTTAATACTAAACAATTTATCAAAGCCTGTAGAAAGGTACAGGGCTTTGTTGCAGATATGGCTGAATTTTTATTTTAAGAGTCTTCTGTCATTTAGAATATTACAGAAGTGTTCTCATGTTGTCCAATTCAGTGAACCTGGGGTCATGTAATTGTTGCGTACGTCAGAAATGGCTCATAAATACACTTATCTGACAGGTAAACAATTATATTCCTAGGCATTTTACAGCCTGGAACTAGGTTTTTTTTAACATTGAATTAAAAATATATATTTTTTGTGAAGACAGGAACCTATTAATTTCCAACTGGACTAATAATTAATTAGAATAAGGATAATAGAGTCATTTCACTTTTTCCTTTCAGCATTCCAGCTGTCACACGGCACTGAGGTGACTGTCAAAGACAAAGACAACAACTTATGCCTCTCTGCCAATCTAATGGTCAACTTCTCAGTCTCCTATGTTGTAGCTGACAAGAAGGTGAGTGTCTGGTCTTAGTCACAATAAGCTCTACTATGACCGACTGTTATATGTATTACATCAGGCTATTAGTTTAACAACCTAGCAAAGCAGCTCCCTTCTTATCAGCCTCAACAGCGTGACTATCTGACAACTCACGTGGAAGCAAATGTCATGGAAAGGGGAAATGAGGGGAGTCTCTACAAAGCAAATATATTCTTGCTATTCAGCATTTCAGTTCGTGAGTTTTCCCGATCCATATCCTGCGATTGTTATGTCCTGTGAGTTGTGCTATAGAGAGCAGCTCACAGAAATGCATTGAAATGTTCTCGCCTGTGCTTATAAGTAATGGATCTGTCATATCAGTCCTATTAGAATAAAGTTAGTGCCATGTTTACAGGGGAAATGTGAAATTAACTTTTTAACAGTTCTACATCATACTTGTATAATGACGTTTAATAAGGTTACACTCTGCTCTCTTTTAGAGTGAAACAGCGATGTTTGAACTTCCTGGTAATGTCACAACAGATGGAAGTGCATGTGATAAAACAAGCTCAACGTTGAAGCTCAATTTTGGCGAAGGACACTCCTGGAGTGTGAACTTTACCATCAAAGGAAAAACGTACCAGGCTGACACCATCACCTTTTCCTACAACCTCAGTGACACAGTCGTCTTCCCCAAATCTGTAGTTAATGGTAACTTCTACACCTCACAGTGCAAAGAAAAAAACACACACATTGATGAAAGGCCTTTTACTGATGCTGACGTGTTTTGGAATTTCTTTCAGACACCTTAACTGTCAATGTGAAGCCTCAGATCGCCGATGTCGGCATGGACACCTGCTACTCATGCAACAGTAAAGACACGATTGAGGCTGAGTCAGTCAATCAGACGCTGTGGAACGTGCTCATACAGGCTTTTGTCATTAACAACAGCACAAGTAAAAACAGTAAGTGCAGATGCAGCGTCACATCTCATCCGGCCTGTAATACATCTCGCCTGTTCTCTCTACATTCATCGTCTATTCTCTCCCACAGTTACTTCTTGTGCTGCTGACGTACCCTCAACCCCTGTTGCTCCCACCACTCATCCCACCACGACTACCCCTGCGGCTCCTGTCACAAACTCTTCCACTGCCCCTCCGCCTACCACCACCCCGACCCCCACCCCGACCCCCACCCTCCCCACGCCCACCACTGGGGAGTACAGCATCAAGCCTGATGAAAACAGCACAGTCTGCCTGATGGCCAACTTTGGGCTGCGGATCAGTCTCAAAAGCGGAGAGGTATGTTCATAAACGCAGTCTTATAATGTTGCAATCTTGTTTTACAGATTATAAACGAATGATCTTCCATAGTACTGTTGACGATTTTATTCCCTTCTCTTCCTTTTTAATGTCCCAAGATGAACTTTGAGCCCAATGGGACAACAAGCTCTGGCTCATGCGGAGTCAACAGCAGTCAGCTGGTGTTGACGTCCAACGCAATGACGATCACGCTCACTTTCACCAATGTAAGTTTGATGAACCTCCCTCGTCAAGTTTTCTCAGTGTTTAAAGGATTATAACCTGGAAGTTTCTATATTTTGACAATATTTCAGGCAGTTGAACGGTCACTGGTTATAACAAATACACTAAGATCAGCTTCACACCAATTTATGTTATTTTGATGCAGTTTTTCTATTTCTTTTTTTCCGTCTGACAGGACACAAAGAAATTCCACCTCCATGCTCTGAACATCACCGGAAAGACGAGCTCTGGTAATTTAGTAGAATCATATCTACCACAAAGACCCGGAACCACACTGAGGAGCAAGCTAATGTCGAGTTTTGTTCTTTTTTTTTATCCGTGTGTTTCTTTCAAGGTGTGGCGTTTTCTGGCGCGAACACCAACCTGAGTCTGTGGGAGGCGGCTGTCGGCAGCTCCTACATGTGCAACAAGGAGCAGAACTACACCATCACCGGCCTGCTCACCCTCTACACCTTCAATCTTCACGTTCAGCCTTTCGGAGTCAATAAAGGTGTTTTCAGTACAGGTAGGTTATTCTTTAATCTCTCTTAAAACAGACCCGCACCAAAGTGTTTCATGTGTAGAGTCTGGTGGCTGATGGCTGTTGAGGCTGTAACGAGCAACATGGTCTTTGCTGTGTTTGAAGCAACAACATGGATTATATTGTTGGTTTGTTCCAGCACTAAGGCTGGGTGGCATTTAAAAATTGGTACCGACAGTATTACTTAGTTAAAAGTTTATTTCTTGTCTGATAATATGATCAAACAATGTTTTTAATGCAATTTTCCCAAAGGACACAAAAGGTCACAAGTTTAAAATATGTATTAAATGTTAGTCTATTTAACAGTATAAACAAGTGTTTATTTTATAAGATTGTAAGTTACCACAATTGACAATCACTTTTTAAAATGTACAATTTTACAGTGATCGACAGCACTGACATGATTCTGTTTTGGAGCTAAAAAATAAGTCACAGACTGCTGCCACCCAGCCTTCATAATAACTAGTTATCCTAACAACCAAGGGAACATGTTTTAATTATAAACGTTTAAAATTAGTGGTCCTCAACGAGGATTCTAAATCAGCAATCGATCGTATTGAGTTCATTAAAATCATCAACACTTCAAAGACAGCGTAGCTTAGCAGTAGCCTGCATCTGCACATTTTGAGACACCACGGCCACTGACTGATGATGGAGAAACAACAGACAGGAGAATCGTGACACCCCTAATCTCAACTTTTTGGGCTTGCGAAAGTATATAGTCTTTCAGAATTAGAAAAAGAATTTGTGACCCCCTTCAGATTTTTTGCCTGGGTCTCCTGAGTGTTTTAACCACTGGTTTAAATCCTAATAAGAGACAATCCTATTTCTAATCAAGTCCATCCCAGGCTACTGTACATCTTCATGATCACTCCCAAATTCATGCACAAATGACCTCCTGCAGCATGTCTTCATTGATATGAAGTGCATCTACCATCATCCATCATGCCAAAGATTTCCATTCAAATGAGCACAGTGTTACAAGACAAAAAATAAGTGTTTTGGCACAGCTGATGGCAAATCATCTGCTGTCCTGCTGTTGTTAATCAGAAAATCACTGTTCCCCCTGTTGACATAACTCTCTTTTTATCTGCAGCCCATGAATGTTCACTGGATGACACCAGCATCTTAATCCCAATCATTGTTGGCGCTGCACTGGCTGGCTTGATTCTCATTGTAGTGATCGCTTACGTGATTGGTCGAAGAAAGACTTATGTTGGATATCAGACCCTTTAAATCCAGTTTGCAATCAATATCGGGGGGGTTCCCAAGCCTGGTCCTTGGGTTTCATGTGCAATTGTTTAATTGGCAAATAACTTGACAAACATCATCAAGAGCCAAAATCTAAACTAAAGTCTCAAAAAAACAAACATGAGATGCATTATTGAAGTTACTGGTCATTATGAGACATGAAATGCACAGGGAGCATTTTTTGAATTGCAGTTGCCTCAAAGGTTTTTAATGATACTATAATAAGGAGTAAAGATGGAGGGTTGGTGTTTTTGTCAAGGACCAAACTTGTCTACCCCCAATGTTTGTTTCTTTTTTGTTGTTTTCTGGATGTCTTGTCTTCCTTTTTTCATTGTGTTTTTTTTTTGTTAATGAGCAAGCAAGTGCAACATCCACACAACCTTTTTATTTTTTTATTTATGTGATCATAATCACATGAAAGGTGACTCAATATACAATATATAGAGTTTCTTTACATGTAAGGTCCACTCTTACATGTATAAATGCCTCTGGACATTTGTTTTTAGCAGGAGATGTGTAGCAATTTAAATCGGTTGCTGAAGGGTCCTGCACTTGCTCTGCCGACATTCCCTTTTTGTTTCCACTTGTTTCATCTTTGTGCACATTTTGGTTTTTCATTTCATTATGGTTTGACTGTTCATCCACATAATTATTTACCTTATAAAAGAAAAATAATTTTCAGGAGCCTTTCAGCTTTCTTTCGTTCTTCCCAGAAAGTCATTGACAAGGATGAAGGTCTATTCCACTCGGAAAGTAGTCGAGGGAAATGTGCTTTAGCCGATGTTTGCCCCTGTAGAGCAGGAGAAACATTGGAACCATTGGCCTGATTATGAGGCTCAAATCATATTAAGAATGTGGCATCAAAGTGTTGTTTAAACATAAATAGACCTTTACTGATGGAGGATATTTCGGTGTCCAGCAGTAAGTCCAGATGGAATGACGCTAACGATGTCTCGTTTACATTTAGGTGTAACGGTTCTGGAACGGACAAATCCTCGTTAGCGTCATCAATCACACCTGTGCCTTCTCCTGCTGTACGATGTCAAAATGTCTGCTATTTTTAAAGGTCTCTTACTTTTGCACAAGCAGAGAATAAACCAGATAATAAATATCAACTATTCTTTTTCTCACACAACCGATTTTGGCATTAGGTTTAGAAAAGGGAGAGTTCTGTTGTGTAGATATTCTCTTTTCTGAGGACATTTACATGTGAATGCACTAAGACGCTCTTTAAATGTCTGCATTATGTTGAGACTGTTGTCACATTATCTCACCTGTGTGTCGGTGTGGGCTTGGCCTGCAGGACCAGGGGACGTTAAAGCCCCTGAAAACATTGTATAAACACGAATGAACAAGAAAATATAGAATAATGTCCTTCAGAATTTATAGTTTGACATTTTGTAAACAGTTATTTGCTTTCTTGCTGAGAGTTTGATCCGAATATTGTGTTGGATATGAAGCTTCAGCCAGGAGACAGTTGAGGAAACACTCTGTCCAAACGAAACATGGCGTCAGAGGCGCCTACCAGCACCTCTGACGCTCCCTTAGCATGTTCTATCATGTTGGTTTGATCTTCTCATCTAACTCTCAGAAAGAAAGCACAAAAAGCACTCCTTTTTAAAAAGCTCCTCTTCTGGGTGTGTTTGTTCAACAGTGCTGGCAAAGAACAAACGATCCCAAAACCCGTCGTCATATTTTGATTCCAAAATTGCTTAAAAAAAACAATCTATCCTGTGAAACGGACAACATTGTTTTCATGTAGCAAGAAGCTGAACGCAGGTTTTCACGGGAGCTTTTAGTTCAGGGAAATAGTGCAGCTTGTATCAGGGATGGAGTGAAGCCCCAGAATGTGTATTTCTGTCAACCATTGTTACACATGGTAGTTGCTGTGTATTGTTGCTTAATTAGTGTTGTGTACTGTTATCCTTGTTCCAAACTGCACTGAGTATGAGTAGAGATAGTTGCATTTTGAAATAAGTTGCTTAAAGAATTGACTTTCGCAGTTACATTTCACATGTGTTGATAAATGGCTCCAAATCAAATATGGGCTTTGATTTTTGCTTATAATTGTTGCCGTCTTGTTTATTTCAGCTTTGTACAAACTCGGTTGCCTTCATTATAAAGATGGGTTTTTGCAGCACTGGTGTAGACGTTTGTGTTTCTCGACCTTAATCTCCTTTGTTCTCAATAAATCATCTTAACAGGTTTATCATCATGACAGCTGTGCCTTGCTTAATGATAAATGTCTCGTTTGTTCATTCAATAACTCGCTTTTACGGCTAAGAACCCTTTTCTGGTTGGTTTTCCTTCATTATTTGAGAACATTGCACACACGTGTTCGGTAAAGGGAATTTGTGCTGCAAGACCAATCGTGATCACGATAAATTAATATGTCTGTTATGTGGATAGAAAGGATTTCATCTCCATTCGCTCACGCTGTTCGCTATAATAGATTCGATTTCAAAGTGTCTGACAAACTGTGGAGCTTTTTAGCCTTTTTAAGATTCATGGAAATAAAAATGTGTTTCTGCCCTGGACACCCGAGTAAACGTTTATTCTTTTTCAAAACTGTTGCTGCTTTCAATACTTCTTAAAGTCAGTTAGCGGGCTACGCCTTTCTTTCAGCCGTTCATGCCTCAACTAGTGATAATATTTACTTTAACGCTTCTTTCCTAAGACATTCACCTCTCTGCTCTCTTCACCCCCGTCTAGCTGAGGATTGCCAGGCCGATGCGGAGAACTTCATTGTTCCCATAGCTGTGGGAGTTGCCCTGCTTGTTCTCATTCTTATCGTTCTGCTGGCCTACTTCATCGGGAGAAAGAGAAACATGGCCTCCAGCTACGAGACTTTATAATTAACCTTTCCTCGTTTAGATCTTAACGCTCTTCAAAGGATAGTCAGTGAATTGCTATATTTTGACTAAAAATGATCGACGTGTTGTATTGACATTTCCATGTAGTGTTTAGTGCTGACTGTTTTCGTAAACGGCGATAATTCGATATTTTGGGAAATTTGCAAGAGTTGGATGACAAAAATTGAAACCACTCTTCTTGGATATGAAGCTGTAGCCGGTTAGCTTAGCTTAGCAAAACGACTTGAAATGGGTGGACACAGCTAGCCTAAAGCTCATAGATGAACATGGTATAACCTATTTGTTTCACACTTACATACTTCATACTTAATTTAATGAAACCGCTCTTCTAGACTTTTCAATTGTTATTTGACTGAATGGATCAAAGTGATAATATAAAGAATACTTTTGGGGTGTTTGAGATGCTGCAGACATTTTCTTTTTAATTGACTTTTTGCACATTTCCCAAAGTCTTGACTTTCTTTAAGAATTTCCTTTGCTCGTCCTGCATGACATTAATGTTCACAAACACCAATAAGTAATAACATCTTGAGTGATTTCCTTGTTGTGCCTTTGGAATATTTCATCACCCTTTCCTCTGGTCTTAAACTTTCTGTAGGTTCTGATCTCTGTTCTTGCCGCTCTGCCTCTTTTCTCTCCAACTCTTTGTGGACTGTAAACATCCCAAATCCTTCTCTTTAAGTAATATTGTTCCAGCTGACTAAAACCACTAACCTGCTGTCTGTCTCCTCTCTGTTTCTGTTTCTGTGGGTCTGTCAGCTGAGGAATGCTACCTGGACTCTGATTTGAGCTTTTTGGTGCCCATTGCGGTGGGCGTGGCGCTCAGCTTCCTAATCATCCTTGTGCTTATCTCTTACCTGATTGGTCGGAGGAAGAGTCGTACTGGCTACCAGTCCGTATAATCCAACCCAGCTGCTTCTGCCTCTCGCACCCTTTTCAACCCTCACAGCTCTTTAAAAAAAACAACCTTCCCTGCCCGTCAGTGCATCGAAAGCATCCCAAATTTCCTGCTAATTTCTGTTTGCCTAAAAATAACCTTTAGCTTATTTCTCGTACACAGTTTAAAATTGATCCCACCCCTCCCAGCGGTTTCTTTTGTTTTTTGCTTCAATGCCAATAACTAAATCAAGTACCAAAACATTTATGATCAATATTGCATCGTTTGATTGTCGACTGCATGTTTTGAAAATTAAATTTATGGCTGTGAGTAGCCGCCCACCTCCTCCCGCCCCAGAGAGGCCTTTTCCCCTCTCGCTCTCTGTGCTGTATAATAGTATATGTGTAAATTACTCTCTTGTATAGAATGAATGATATTGATTTTTGATGACGTGAATGTAACAAGCAAGCTCCACTGTTGTCATTCGCATCCCAGAAGCCACTCTTCTTGCGTTGTATTAACCTTCATGTAAAATAAATAAACGCCTAAAGGAATCGCTCCCTTTTGCACAAATAGTCAGTGAATTGTAGTTTGATGAAAGGGACACTAACTACGACACTTTACCAGCATTGGGACCAGTTTGTTTTTGTTTTTTGTGGGGAATGTGTATTGTTTCATGTTTCTGTCACCGGCATTAGGAAGATTTATATTTCTTGAAATGTACACTTCTCTTCAAAGATTTACATTTGAGTGTTTGGTGAATCAATGATAGTGTTGTTCCCTTGCGTTCTCAAAAAGGTTAACAATTCTGCCACCAGGATCATATTTGGTTGCATGTACATTTCTTCCTGCACTACCCTTCATGCGATGGTACAGTAACATCGACGGTAATATTTAAGTCACAACATTTCATTTCCACGAGCCTCGGTCCTGTTCATTCGATCGCTCCCCTCCGACAGTTTCGTGCCTTGGTTTTGTGCACCTCTGAGTTGCTCGCTTGAAGCTTGTCTCCATCTGAGGAAGAATGTGATATGATGAGCTTGTTTAACACAAGTGGGGAACAAATTAAATAAAGTTTCGTTCTTGTTTTGTATCACTGTCATTCTTTTAACGGCTCTGCTTTTAGTGCGAAGTTGCCAGAAGCTTGTGGGTCTTGTGACAAAGCTGAATTCAAAGGTTAACGGCTCTAAACTAAACACTCACTTGGCTGAGGGAACTGCTGTGATTGCTCTAAACGTCTGTTCAAGTTTGATCAACAGCGTGCTTTTTACAACCAGGGGCATGACTCTCACGCCAGCTATTACTGGCATTCAGACAGTTATGCAATTTTACACAGAGGTCACACCAGTGGATGAAGGCTCAAGTCTAGTTTGAACAGTTTGATGAACAGTTAATCTGTGTTTTGTTACATTTTGCTTTCCTTCCTTAGTTTGGTGTCCTTGAAATATTTTTCACATTTCTTCTGTCATTATAAAACTCATGTTAGAAAGGTTTTGAAGTGTCGTAACCCTTTTCTTTGCCTGCACTTCTGAAGTAAATACAGAGTTGAGCACAATGTGGGTTTGTTGGTTGATCCACCACTTTGGTCCGGACTGAAATATCTCAACTGTCGAATGGTTTGGTACTAAATGTAATACAAATACTCATGTTCCCCATGAGCTTCACGTGAGGTTTTGAGTGAAACGTCTCAACAACTTGTATCCCGCACCCCAATATCCTCTTGACACATTCAGCAGACCTTCGAAAAGGGTTTTATGTTCTCAGCAATGTTTTCCCCGACGTCAAATGTTAAATGTACATTTCCTTAGGTCAATATGTTGAAATCACCCACCTACAGCTTAAAGCTTACTGATGTTTTACTTCTTGAAACCTACGCCCTCAAATTTGCAGGCAAGACCGTTTTCTCATGGCTGTAGATTCTTTGCTCTTTTTTTTTTTTACAACCAGTGAGGATATATTTCATGTTGTATAAGTTATGGGAGAGACATGAGCTATGAGCTATATGTTCCCTTTGTTAGGCCTAAAGTAGTCTGTTAGACCTCTCATGAATAAACAGTTAAACTCCAGTAACAGAAACACAATACAATACAAATACATTGTATTTAACCATATTGTATGCAATTCCTAATGTGTAATTTTCTGTAGCAGGCTTATGAAGCATGTCATCAGTTCAAGATTATAAAATTGGTCAACGACTGTGGATTTTCACATTTATTTACCTCCAAAAGAATGTAAAGTTTAACAGCAACCATTACTAAATTATACTATTTGTAGAGTTTTACTGAAAATGAAAGAGTTGAGATGTTACAACGTTGTAAAAGATGTGGAAGAAAACAGGACATACCAGAATATTGTATTTATTATAAGAACTATAATAGGAATAAATACAACATTGATACCATGTTTAGTAGCAAAGTTCAGACAGAGATTAATACTATCATAAAACAGTTATTTTTTTAAATGGTACAGACCTTTCGCAAACTATTTCACAGTACAGTATGTCTCTTTATTGATCAGTCTTGTGTAGTATTTCATTTTCAAAAGCAAATGTTTTTACAAAAGAAGGCAAGAAGTGGCTTGTGATGCTTTATCATAAATGTATATTACTGCTCTATTCAACAAAAATATAGTAATAGTGTATTTGCAGTCATTTACTATGTCTTTTTTTTTTTACTGTGTAAGTACAGTACAAGTCCTGCTTTCAGTGTTTGCATGATAGATAATTCTTACAATATACATGTTTGAAAAATATAATTCAAAACAAATTAGTACACACTGTCTCACAAAACTGTGCTCACAAAACCATGATCTACCCTGATACACCAATAGTTCTAAATGTCTAGTAATGTTTTAAGTCATAATTGGATTTGCATAGCCATAAATGCTAACTATTGGGCAGAGTGTAATTTAGTTTGATTAATCTTGCTAATCATTACAAAGTATCAGGAATTGTAACTCAGTCTATGACACTTGTCCTGTGCTCAGCGATGTTTGTTGTGGGTGCCAGTAGCACGCTCAGGGTACAAAGATACGACAGAAACACAAGAGGAAATATCGACTTCTTGAGGAATTTCTTTCACAGCAAAAGGTGTGGATATTTAAGTAAAAGATGAGGAGAGGGAGATTACATATTTCATGGAAAATAATGGTTCATTACTCATAATTTTTTATTGTATATTTTCCTGCCTCGTTGTCACTGGAGCATCCTGCTGGCAGCGATATCTTTGCTTTACGCTCCGACATCCAAGGAGAAGGTCACACTGCCCAGGGAGCGGTCAGTGGGTGAGTCGTTGATGATGCCCTTTCCATTCAGTTTGCATTGTACTTGGATGTGAGCGTCGTACTGCGTTAATGCAAAGCGCACAGCCACCACCGGTGCAGAGTAGTTTGCCTGAGACAGAAGTGACACAACAGATGTTATTTCATATTTGAATAAAATTGTGGAGATTCTATCCACAAAGATGAAACTCTCACTCACGTGTCTGGACTTCCCATAGTATGGATAGTACTTCAGGTCAAAAAAGCTTTTAGGGAAAAATTGGACTTCTCCCAAAGCTTCTGGAGGTCCTTTCTGAAAGAGGAAGAAGTTATGTTTTGTTGCATTTTCAGACATTATCGCTTTGATAGTATTACAAGCAAGAGTGTGTTGATGATTACTGTACCTTAACTCCACAAGTCACGTTCACTGGTTTGCCCTGGCCAGGTAAGTAACCAAGAATCTATTGAAAAGTAAGAACAGTAAGAAACAAACAAAGTTCTCTTCAACGCCTATTTCGGTTCTATATTTTTGTCTTCAAACTGAACTTCCAGACTAAAAGTAGAGCACAAGTGGCTTCATGTATGTTCATCCTCCCCCTGAAATGGCCACAAGTTGTCACTCAATGATTAAACCATGAGCTTCAACAGTCCCGTAACACACTGTGTTCCTACTGTTTTATGTCCCCTCTTTTGTTTGTACATTTAAAGGTGCACTGTGTCACGTGTTTTGGGTCACAGATGCTCGTCTTACCCGGTTCATTCGAAGGAGGATGCATGGCCTTCCCAGAGAATAGCCATAGTTGGGGTCCTGCAGCCCCGAACAGTCACCCAACCAGGACCTCCTGAACTCACACGCTTTCCGCTCTGCGCTCTCCTCCAAGTCGTCCTGCATGAAGTATCTGTCGTGTGTGCAACGAATATTCTTCCTCTGCTGAGGACCATCGTTATACGCTGAAAATGGAGAGTAGGGAGAAAGAGGCAGAGGGGCGGGGGGGGGAGAGGAGGGCATAAATAAACCCTTGCTACAGCAATAGCCTGCCAAACTCAGGCCTCTGATTAAGGAAGCTCAACAAAAGCAGGGTGAGAAAAAAAAGAACGAATTGAATGGCTGCACTCTGCCCACAAAGAGGCTTCCCTTCCCAGCATGCCCTGCAAGATCCAAATGGAAAAAGGGGACAAAGGTAGTGAAGATGAGGATTAACTCGTTGCATGCCCGCTTAATTTTAAACAAACTCAGCAACCTCATCTGACCCCCTCAACTTTTATCTTTTATCATCCCCCACAATTGCCACAGACTCACGTTTTAGATATTCATCCATAGCCCTTGCGTACTTCTTCCAGGACTTGCGATCAGTGGCGTTGAAGATGATTTCGTGGCCTTCTAGGTGTGGGGCCATCGTCATACCTGCCAGTGGAGACCCAGAGACAGTCAACTGTGCTGAGACTCAAGTAGAAGCAGGAGACGGAAGGACAGTGGAGCAGAGAGACGAGAGGAAAGTGACAGCGGAGGATGCAGTGGAGTGGTTTGAGTTTGGAGTTTTATTTACCTGGTGGCATCACTCTATCATTGAAGGTTGGATGGTAGGGACTAATAGACCACATGAGGCAAAACATACAGCCACCAAACATGGCTGCGAGAAACGAATAAAGTACAGCGTAGAAGAGGAGGATGAGGCCTGGAAGAGGAGTGGAAAAAGAGCTATTAGGATGAATATTTCTGATGCAGTATTTGCACAAAAGTGTCTTGCATAACAGTTGGCACATTTCTCAACAAACCTCTGATATGAGTTGAGAAGGAAAATGACCCATAATGAAATTCCTCTTTTGCTCAGACTGTGTGGTCTGTCTGGGCTCCATTCTATCCTTCATCAGGACGGTCACTAATTAAAACGTACTAAACGTGCCCTAAATTAAATGGCTTTTGCTGTGCGGGCAATTTCACAGGGGACTAGCTACAGCCAGCCTTGCGTCCCTGGAGCCACAAAGGCCTTTCTGTTTGAGCTCAGTGAGAATTCTCCCAGCTGTCCTTTCACTCAGGAACACAGTGAACCTCCGGTTGCCATCGTAGTGAAGGTCTTTTGCAGCCATAGAGGGCCGGCCAGCTCCAAGGAGCCCCAATCACCCCACTCTGGTATTGTGTCCCCTGTTACACACCCGTCTCACAGGACACACAGCACAGACTTCAACTCAGAGCCTTTCTTCATCGGACACATGGGCCCCTCCACAAGTGTGCACACACTGGTTTTGTAGCCGAAATGAGCTCTCGGCTCTGCCCAGGATCCGGCATGTCAGCTCATGCGAGTAACACACACTTTCCTTGGATATCCTCTCTACAATCAGTGGGATCATGTTTGCCATTGTGTACAGTGAAGCTGAGGGAGGGGCTCAACAGCGTCAAATGGCAGCCACCCTGGAATACCAAGAGGATGCTCCATCATCATTGACTCAACAAACTCGTCCAGTCTGTTGCTTCTGCCAAATAAAGTGAGCTCTATAGATAATACAACAACAAAAAAAAGGGGAGAGCATCTCTACGTGTTTAACTGCAAACGAGGGGCCTTGAGCATGTTAAGTTCAGCAATGAGGTCACCAAGGCTTTGGGAAAGAGGCTGTGGAGAGCATGGTAAGATGTAGAGGAATGTGATTTCTGGCCAATGCGAGGCCCGGGACAGTGAGCTCCCGCTGGGGATGCGTCCCCAGGCAGTCTGTTTTTGTCGGGCCACTCTGAATTGTCCATGCACCTATGTAAACATTGAGCATAAGGACACA
This sequence comes from Anarhichas minor, assembly GCF_050575085.1. Taxonomy (NCBI): domain Eukaryota; kingdom Metazoa; phylum Chordata; class Actinopteri; order Perciformes; family Anarhichadidae; genus Anarhichas; species Anarhichas minor. The sequence goes on along the minus strand of NW_027466474.1, from coordinate 4,593,500 downwards.
CACACACACACTCACAGCACAGTGAGCAGAGTCACTGGACTGGAGAGACATTTGTAACCCCCTAAAACTATCCCTGAGTGCATCTTTTAAAGACATTCAAACACTGTGTCTGCTCTTGTTGAAGACGATTCAAACTGTATTAGTAAGCATTAGACATTAGATCTGTAATGATTGGACACATGCATTAAAAATAAAATACTTTTGCATTAATCCAAACGTTCCCCCGTCATATCCCAACAACATAGAACTTTATCTTTATCGTCAACTCACTCCAGCTCTTCCCAGAGCGACCCATGAATTCCTTGGTCTCTGCATTCCACAAGTATGTCTTAATGTCGTCTATTTTCTGGTAGAGCGTCCTCTCGGGTAACGGCCTGCGCTTCCATCTCTCAAAGTTCAGGTCTTCCTGCTCTAGAGGCTGGTGCTCGGCCAACTCCTCCTGCTCTTCCTCCAACTCCTGGCCATGTTTGAGTATCACTTTGTGAGGCTGGTGGAAAGAAGAAGGAGAGAAAAAGCCCTCACCACACATATTCTTAACTGCTAAGTTCTGCAGTCAACCTATTTTCTTTTCAAATCGTTGCAGGAAAAAAATGGCATGCCTTCTGATCCGAGTATGACAGACGATATAAACTGCCAGCGAGTGCTCTGCATATTAATGAACATCGCACTGATGGTCCTGTCCCCTGTTTCTGCAAATTATAAACCCGCTGGTGACCTCTCTGGCACTCGTTGGGAGAGCTGACCTCCTCTGAGTGGACCCTCCTGCTTGGAGCAGCAGCTGCAGACAGCAGAGCTGGAGGGTCACTCTGACAGCCAGATGTTACTCACTGACTCTCAGCATCCACAGGCCAGGACACACAGATCCCATGAACCACAGGACGCTTGAAAGTGTCACCAAAAAGTCACTTCATTTGGGAAAGTTTCGCTTTTAAAAGAATCTGCTGTTAAATGTTTAAAATGCTGTTATTAGCTTTAAATCTTGTGCCAATAAAACCACTTGATTCTTGACTTTATAATAACTGGGTTTTTCATTCAAGATCTATCAACTCCATTGTAAGATGCCTTAATTGCCGCATCAGCTTCACTGAATAAAGTGATTATAAAATGTTATGTTTCTATCTAATATCAGCACTTACAAGACCTGGTGGATGATTTTTAAGGAGCTTCTCTTCAGCTCCTCCCTCTGTGGAACTGGGCTCCATATTCTTCACAGAAGGAAAAGGTACTTGTTAAACCAATCATATCCATGCCATTGACTGAAAGCATCACTTCTTTACATCTGCAATCTTGTCAAGTTCAACATTTGCACAATAATGCCAAGTCATATAACTTACTCTGCAATCAGACAACACAATGAATTTCATTTTTAAAAATCGGACATACCTGTAGTTTTCTTTGCAATAGAAACGCGTCGTGTCGAAAGCCTTCTTGAGCCCCAGAGTAAAAAAATAACGTTTGTCAAAAAGTGTTTGGGGATTTCATTAGAAAGTTTTAGGCATGCAAAGGGGACCGGGTGGGAAGAACCTCCTGCAACTAAGCGCGCATCATGGTGAATGAACGCTGGACAGAGAAAAACTGGGGGTGGGATACAAAGTGTTTTTTTGGACCGAGAGACGTTTTGGCAGCGGCATGGATCACGGCACTGCATTCAGTACACGTACACCATCAGTAATTACTGATGGTCTGCTGAGCTGGGCTAAGACTGAAGCAAACCATGAATACAATATTTATGGCGTATTCCAACACAAGACACTGTTGTCAATCACTGCCTGACTGCGCACTGTAGGCCTACGTGCACATGGATAGTCGTACAATTAACGTTTTTTAGAAAATGTATATTTCATTATTATTAATATTGATCGGGCATATATTTATTATGAAATAAAAGAATCACACATTTAATATTTACATTAGGTAGGTCTATTGTCTCTGCACATGCATGCACATTGATCCAGTTGCCAACGCCAGCAGCTCCATATAGACTCCTGCAGCAACTGCTTACCATAAGCTCCCCTCTGGAGAAGTTCAAGTTGTCCCTGATCCTATCTGCACGCCGGTCACGTAACGCTCTGTTACCCCATGTAAAAAAAGAGTGGGCGCGGGGGACTTTTTTTCTTCTTCTTTTACATGAAAAGAGAATTTGCGTCATGGAAAAAACTGTTCTTTGAGATTTGCGCGGCAATAACGTGCACATGTTCCTGTGTGTGCGTGCTTATGCGTGTACATGTTACAGTGAAGGCTTTCTCACCAAATAAGGGAATTTGCAAGGGACCTCTTCCTATAGAAATAATATTAATTTAATGTCAATGCAGAGGAATTCTCTTTATCTTATGTATGTATGCATTTAAAAGTGTCTTGATTGCTTCTTACCTTTAACTGCAGGCTACATATTCAATGCATTGTTCCTACAAGGGATTATAGGCTATACACGCAATGGTGCAGGGCAAGCTCCATGACCAACCAGAGGGCCCCCGGGTACAAATGAGCTGCTGCACCCCATATTCTATCTGTGGATGTATTTTTTTTTACTGGAATATGACCTGGCCACAGATTTTGTAGATCAGTCCCGTGTTCACGTTCATGAAAACATCCAACAGATTTGATGTATGGTAATTTGATTTAACAATGGAGCAATTTGGGAAGTTCCGGTGGCTTGCTCCAGAGCACTGCTGTACAGTGTGTTACCTAATCAGCAGCCCTTTAGTCACGCTAATAGTCAGCCTGCACACCCAAAACAATTTGGGTTGCCATTTACGCAACATGATATCGTGTAAGGATGTAGGTTTATAACTACAATTGTATTTCAAGCAAAAGTTGCTCTGTGTGCCTGTGCAGAGTAGCCAGGATTTTAGAAATTCTGAGGTTATGCGTCCAAGTCTGTCACGGTAATTGCAACCCCCTCAAAAAGTATGCAAATAGGCTATGCACTTTGTTTTACATTATATTTGTTCAGTTAACTAAATTCTGTATTTTCAATTAGTTAAATGATTATAACAAATAAAATACATTGCATAACATGTTCTGTAATGTTATTTTCCCTATATGAGGGTCTAGATAATATTAGGGCCTAGGGTCTTTTTTGTCATTGGTAAAACCCCAAATTCCCAGAAAAAAACCCCGAGGAAGCTACAGCCCTGACGATAAAAAAATAAAAAAACTGCAACCAACTAAAGCTAAAAGGTAAAAAAAAGAAATGCAAAAAAGAGAGAATGATTAAAAATGATATTTAGGCCTGAGGATGGTTTCATGATTATTTTACCTCTGATAAATGTGATTGCTGTGCATTTCCAGTATCATATCTGACTTGGATTTCCTCAATGCTGTCAACCTTCATAGCTTACTTAAAAGTAAAATGTAAGATATAAAACAAAACGTATGGGGTCCTTTTTATTTCAGACCAGAGGGAATTGTGTACAAAAAAATCGTGTTCAGAACATTAAGCCCTAACGAACGAAGTACGTGAAGGCAGCATGTGTCACGTTGTTGCATAATTCACCTGCTGTTCATTGAATGTCCGATAGCTCTTGTTGTGTTGTGTGTCTAACGCATGATGGCGCTCGATGCTCGGCCTGAATATGGTCCTGACCTGTGCCACCTCCAACTTGTACTTTCTCCCAAACCAAATCAAATGTAAGCTACATACACTGCAGTATAAAATATTTGACTCCATGTGATGTATAACAAGCTCTCACATTAACTGTTTTACCCCTGCTTTCAGTGAGAGACACTCAGGTGGTGACCATTACATTTACCTCTCTCAGTGACTTTTTATTTTTTACTTTATTCACATTACTTCTATTTTCCTAATTACAAGCAAAACACTACAACTGTAGCCTACTACCTTCTTTTAAATCCCAAACCCATTATTCGAATTGTTCAATTAACGTTATCTCAACTATTCACCTTGTAGCTTAGAACGTTGACGTTAACCGTTAAAGTAACGTTTTCCAGCGTTAATTATCTTTAAAATGTCGGAATACTTGAATTTCGGTGGATGTTCGTTGTGTAGAGAAGGTATGAGGAGACTGTGCTATTATTACTCTGACCGTTAAACGTTTCGTTACACTTGCTTTGAAACAAGTCCAAGTAGTAACGTCTGTAAGAGACGAGTACAGTTGTTTTTTTGAGTAACGCTATGTGTTTGACATGCGCACACACAGCCAGCAGCAGCAGCAGCAGCAGCATCGACCCACCGTCCGACACCGACACACCGCGAGGACGGAGACCGACAGAGCTAGGTATCAAAGCCGCGGGGATGTGTGACGAACACGGGCTGGGCGAGGACGGAGGGCGGTTGTCAGAGAATGCCACACAGCAAGCCAAGACACCGATTGCTCCCGATTGTTCACAGCTATCTCTAAAATATATAGTGGAATAGCCAATAACGTTGAGTCGTGATTATTTTTGTTATTTTTATTTGTGTAATTTGCAAGAGGATTGTCCAGCGGACTGCGTTAAACATCCTCCAGCCAGCATGCCTCCTGCTCAGAGCCTTCAATCCAGCAGACTGACCCTCTCTGAAACAAGCATAGGTAGGTAGGTGTGTGTGTGCAAGGTCAACGGCTTGTCTGCAGCAGGTTTGATCAATTAAATGATATGCTGGTTTTACTGGTTTGGATTGTATTACGCTCCGACAGCATTATTGTAATTGCTCCTACACACAACGGTTAATAATTACACCACTCCCTCTTATTTTGGTCGGTTAAAAACAAAAACGGTATGTTTTCTTTCTCTCACAAAAGCTGACAAAAACACTCGTTGATCTCCAGACTGTTTTTTTCTGCTGGTCCAGGCCTGCAGCGCGTCACTGCAGGCGCGGCGACGTTGAGTAACCACAGGAGCCTGGATGTTTGGCTCTGACGGTTAACTGCCTGACACACACAGATCAATGCAGGATGGCCGTTCTGCTACCATGATGATAACATGAATAAAGGGGTCTTTTGTGTAGGGGGAAATCTGTGAATATATTTTGTGTATTTTAGTGCTGCCCATAACAGGTTGTTCTCACTAGATGGTACTGGCTTGTTAATTGTAGTACTCAATATACACAGTTGATGGTAGAAGCATTCATGTGAGTTTGTTTTAGACTTCATATTCATTTAAAGGCAATTTTGGAGAATGAAAAGTAGTCACTTACTGCAGCATCACTGGACTGGAAAGGCATAGATAGGTTGGTGGTGTAACCATATAGGGATGGTTATGTCACACTGACCATCGGTGGATCTATTATACTTGTAATAGAATTTTGAGTAACGTTAAACATAAGTAATCTTAAATCTAATAACTGTACCCATACTTAGTTATAGAGTATAGTTAATATATTATTAATATATTATTAATTTCAGTGATGCAAAACAGCAATGTGCATTGTTTCAATTAGCTGTAGTTTAGCATGTGAGACCAGGAAATAACATCAATCTACAACACAGAATTACAATGAACATAATCCCAGACGAAATGTAGTATCATCACAATATAATTGTTATTATAATATAATTCTCGATATATTCCTAGGTCATTAATCTGTTGTTGTGCAGGCATCATGGTGAGAAAACTTAACAGAGAACATTTGCGTTCCCTGCTCAGTGTAGTGACTTCTTATTGATCTTTAGGTTGGAGCATCATACTTTAGCAGCAGTGACATCTGTATTGTGAATTACCAACTCTCTGTTTCCAAAAATTGATAAAACAGAACATAGAGGTGACGTCGATGATCTATTAGTCTGACGATGTTGAGATGAGCTTTTTGAACACCGCAGGATAAATAAAACAGGAAGAGGTAAAAAATAGATGGAGTAGTAGTAGTCAGTCTGACTACTGCTGAAACAAATGCATTAAACTAAATAGTTAAAGAAGAAACGTTGGACTGAACCAAATCTTCTTAGAAATCATTTTCAGCGAGCAGATTTTTGCAAAATGCTCTCTGAGAGGATGTTCAGACGAGTCTGTTTTACATCGGAGTGAATGTTGTAAACCTCTGGCACTTCGTTTTTAATCAATGGTTGTCTTTGTATTTCATTTGTGCATATTGTTAATATGTTTATATGACTTCTGAATTGCAAACCGTTCACATATTTTGTTGTGTATTTTAATATGTTCTGATATAAATGATGGTTGTATTATTAGTATCTTGTGTTGAATGTCGTCCCGTCTGTCCTGTCGCACTATGACATCACTAAGCCAAGTTCTTAACAATATTTGTTGTAATGCCAACACAGTTAATTCAATTGGTACCAGAATAACAACTAACAATACAGTATACGCTTACCTGGCATACCTGCATCATATAGTATCAGTTGGCTGTAAAATAGTCACCCTAATTTGAGCCTTTCAAAAAAAGTAACATATACAGTATGAATATGTCAAGTAAAGATTGTTTATTTTGTTGTAAGTTTTTTTTTTTTTTTCTATCATGAGCAATATAAGAAGCCATTGTCATTTTCAGAGCTAAATACTGCAACATAATTAGCCACTCAATGTAAATGTGAAAGAGAAACTGGAGTCCACTCCTGAGTCTCTTTAACTCCTTCCCATTGCATCAATGCTTGTGGTGGATTTTAGTTGCAGCCTCATCCTCTGATTTCCCATCACATTACTGCCCACGTCACAGCAGTAAGAAACCAGAAGAAGAAACCATTTTTATTGTCATATACATATACACATACACGAAATTTGCCTTCTGCATTTGACCCATCCCTGTATATAGGGAGCAGTGGGCTGCCAATGATAGGCGCCCGGGGAAAAAGGCTCTCTCATTTGTCGTCTCACAGGTTCCTTTAAGAGGAGGAAGAGGAAATCCATAATAGTGTTGGTGTTGCTGCTCATCGTATCCGTGCTCATCCTCATCTTTGGCCTGGCAGCGACTACCAGGACGCAGAACATCACAGTGGGCGGCTACTACCCAGGAGTCATTGTGAGTGCACGTTCACACCTGCATGCCACAGCAGGCAGGCCTGTCAGAGTTCATAATGAGTGAGGTGTGAGTGAAGTGAGAGTCTTTCCAGCCAGCTCTTCCCTCTCCTGCTGAAACTAATTACTGAAGGTCTCTGCGGGTTGAATTTTCCCCACATTCATTATTCAGCATCACTGTCATTAGGGGCTGAGTGAGGCAAAGTATCTCAGTCCATAAATGTGTTTTCTTCACAATACTCGGCTTTTAGCATTCTGCTTCAATTAAAGAGCGACGAGGAAAGCAGCCACTGTATGTCAGCTACATTTCTTAGGATGGGCCTTCAGGCTTCATGCTCAAATTCACTTGATTCATAGTTAAATGCATTTTGCTTATCTATAAAAGTTGATGGTTTATTAGAGAGTAAACATGCTGAGGCATGACAGAAACACATGTTTTATCTAACTGCTAAGATATTCAAATGAGATCAATGCCCTAACAGCTTTTTTCTTTTTTTTCAGCTGGGCTTTGGCTCTTTTCTGGGAATTATCGGTGCTCATTTGATAGAGAACAAGAGGCAGATGGTAAGAGGATTTATGTTACCTCTTTGCATTGAGATCACTTTAAGTGCTTGGTGTCTCCCTCACAGAAAACTGTCATTAAACTGTGTATCAGCCCCAATGACCTTACGACAGCCTACAGGCCTGATTATGTTATTTAAGTGACAACAGAAAGAGCAGACCTGACCCAGACTGTGAGTCCCACTTCGCCAGAGGAGGTTTGTGTATCGGAGAAAGTATCCTGGGCTTTGAGGGACATGCAGCCAGAAATAGAAGTAGGGTGTAAGTTGAGGAGGACCGATGTCTACACTGGAATGTGGGGAAGGAAACTGCAGAGTAGGGGAGCAGGTGGGAGGTGCCGGGCAGGGACTGTCAGGGCTGCAATGAAGAATGGGTTTGTACCGTGACACCTTTTCACATAACTCAGCAAGGTTTGGACGGCTGTAATCCCACAAATGATTGAGCTATGGCATGTTACGCCACGCTGCCCCTAAAATGTATGGCGTTTCCCATAAAATGTTTCCCATAAAATGTTATGACACACAATCAAATCCGATGATTTGTGTTGTGGTTTGGGGAATTAGAGGCACACAGGACTTACATTTTCAGTAGTTGACCTACAAAAAATGAATTGACTATTTTGATAATCGATCAATCGCTTTATTCATTTTTGAGCAGAAATGCCAACAATTCACGTCTAGACAGGTGTTTTATGATAGTTAATTAAATATATTTGGATTTTGAACTGTTGCTTGGACAAAACAATGACTGGGTTTAGTTTATGTTTCAAGGTTTATGTTTGGAAAAACATCTTTAGGGATTATTTATTCAGAGTTTACTGTGTGGGAGTGGTTTGATCTGATTTGTTTGACAGAGGTCTTGCAGCATGAGCAAACGATCCCACAACTGTCATCAGACTTTAATTCAAATGTTGCCTCGTTGATGTGATTTACAGTTGGGTCTCATCCACTTCAATCCAGCGAGAAGAGCACAGAGTAAAAAAACACAAATACAGAAATTCTTTTAATGTTCTTAGTTTGGCAGAAAATAGTGCGTTGATGGAGGGCCACATCGTTTAGAGTAAGAAACCAATAAAATAAGTTGTCTGGGCCTTTAAAAACGATAAGCCTGACCAACAATCAACACATCTCAACTCAGATCCTAAACATGTGTTGTTAAAAATGCCGTCGTTTTCAATCAAATGCTGCTGGATGTATTCATGTTAGCATCATAGAAGTCTGCACGGTATAAATCCCTGTTACCTCTAGCTGTTTGATCCGTTGTGTCACCTGCACTGCCTCCCTCCAGCGAGCTGGGCTGGCTGCAGACAGAGTGGTTTGATGTGTAATTGAATACACGCTGTCTTTCATTGAGGAGTGTATGTGTGTGTGTGTGTGGGGGGGCATTGTGCCAGCCATGAAGAACATGACGGGACCACACAGCCCCCGCCACCCTCATCCTATTCCATTCATAAGTATAGTCCTGCATGATGATACACATTAGTGATGAAAACGTAACCCAATACAAAAGTGCTGAGAGGAAGCAATTAACGTTGTTGCTGTTTAAGTTGAGTTTATAGTTTCAAAATCATTACACAGTGATAAAGAGTGATGAAGCTGATGTTTTCCTTCACAGTTAGTGGCATCCATGGTCTTCATCAGTTTCGGAGTGGTGGCCGCCTTCTGCTGTGCTATTGTCGATGGAGTGTTTGCTGCGAGGCATATTGTAAGTATCACTGAGGCTTCTATGTATTTAACCAAACTGATAAATTATGAATATGAAAACTTATGCCCTGACTTATAACAAGCTGATGAATCAATGCCATCCCCATTAAAGCTTAATATACTCTGTCTGCATTAGACATACAGTAAAACGAATGCCCTTCTGCAAGGCCTTTGCTCACATGTGGCCGTCTGTAGCAGCTGCTGCCCCCGTCTCAGCGAGACAAATATATAATGTGGTAGAGGCAGATTCTCCATGACGCGAGGTACTTAACACGATAATAAATAACCACTAATGCACTCTTGAAAACAATTATGCTAAAATCAGTTATGGCTGGGTAAAAAGTGAGATCAGCACTGTTAGCAGGTTTTCATTTGCCAGTAGCATCAGTGAAATGGAACATTTCTTTTCACACAGTTTTTTTGTGCACTGAACTCCAAAGAGGCTGCTGGCGCGCTATTGAATAAAGAGAACTAGGAGTATGATGCCGTGACAGACTGAAGAGATGATGTGATGTTGTCAGATGCTTTACATTGTCTTTTTTCTAACTCTTACATTTATCTACATTTTCACGAACTGAATCACGTTTTTGGTGCCGAAAGACAAAATTCTTTCTCGCTTTGCCCCAAATATACATCAAATATAGGGCTACACAATTAAGCGCATAATAACCACAATCATCCTTTTTGTTATGTGCTATAATCATGATCTACTTCTAAAGTGCTTGCATCCAGTCAAATGTAAAGTTTCTGACCCTTCACAGGTGTTTGTTTGAGGCACCTAGCAATAAATTAATAATTAATGAAATTATCACAAACTAACTGACACAATGAACCTGAATTTTCGTGTCCCCAGTGGTCTTTACCCAGTTAATAATTCAGCCTTGCTTTCTAGCTGTCTATGAGGTTTTGATCGATGACGTTTTGCTGTCATTAATAATGCAGCTCTCATCACATACAAGCTCTTGTCTCTTTGCTTCTGCTTCTTCTAGTTCAGTTTGGTTCGTAAGTAGACCAGCGATGCATTGTGCTGTGAAATCTATAAAAAAAATGTTTATTATACTGCAGGACCTCAGGCCTCTGTATGCTGGCCGCTGTGAGTATCACTCTAGTGACACTTCACCTGAACGTGATGTAAGAAATTTTATTTACTCTATCTGTTTACAGAAATACTATTAATTTCATCCTCAGTGTACGTGTTAGCCCTGAAATTGTATGGGGACATTGTTCGGAGCCAGAATCTGACCCAAAGTAAAAAGGACAACTTATTTTAAATCATTTTTGACCGTCAGGTGTCCTGTCAGACGTCATCGCGGACATCTTGTAACCTGCGCGTAAAGGGCAACACCTGTTACTGCTGCGACCTCTACACCTGCGGGAAGTGAGTACGCTGAGAAAACGGACAAACCTCTGAATCAGTGGCTGCTTACTTTGCTGTGCTACCTTTAATTGTTTGGATTTTTTGACTGTGCCATTTTTGTGGGAGTTTGTTCTGCACTGCTACGTTGATTGTATTAGAACAAGACTGTTTCTTTTCTTTTAACCTTTGTTTCAGAGAACATCCTCTTATGGGACTTCAGAATAAAGATGTTTTGAAAAAGTTTAGAAAATCATCCATGATTTGGAAGTAGGTCCCTTTTTTTTCTAGAACCATATTGGCGATGTAATGATCAACTCATAAGTGATGACTAAAGTAATTGTGTGGAGTCTTTATGATGTAACTCACTATAGAAATGTGTTTTTAGGGTGCCATTTCCTCTCTGCATGTCCTTTTTGTGTCCAAACCCTCGTCCATGTCCTCTGTGTCACTAGCTCGTCATAGACTCATATCTCTATAAATGAAAACCTTATGTTTTTCCTTTATTGTGTCCTGAATACAAGAAGTACAAACTTAATCAGTGACCTTTGTAGCTTGACTGTATGCCGTCTCCCTCTCTGTCCCACCCACTGGTCTAGCCGTGTAGAGATGATGGGAGGCTACCACGAATACACCGACGTGAAGAGCTGCCAGGACGTGGTGCACCTCTATCACCTGCTGTGGTCCGCTACAATCCTCAACATCATTGCCCTCTTTCTGGGCATCATTACTGCGGCAGTGCTGGGAGGATTCAAAGACCTGGTGGGTACATTTGTTAACCAGCAAAGAAGAGAAGACACCGTCGGACAGCTGGGCTGAAATACTGCTGAATGTTTTGAAATAATTGTGGCTTTGTCAGTATGAGCTGAGTAAAGCAATTCTAATTCTCTGGTGTTTGAATTTATAGAAACTGATCAATATTCTTCATGTCCTTGTCAGATTCCCTCTGCTGCCTCAGAGAGTACATCTGAACCAGAGGCCATCACAGCTCCAGTCCACCCACAGCCTCCTCCAGCCACCACCACCATCAACTCATATTACAACACTGCCCCCTGCCTGCCGCCTTACACTGCATACGACCTGCAGGTAAGGGGCCAATTAAATCAGTGACGTCTAGTTCAGCTCAAGTGTCTCATTCAAAATTATGTTTTTTGACGAACGAAATGTACGTGAAAGTGATCAGGCATATTATGATGTGAAATAGCATTTAACTGCCGGATTAACTCGAACGTTTCAATGCCTGCAGTCAATAGTATCTTCTTACACTTTCTATTAATCTCTTGGTTTTCTTTTCTCACTGTCAACATAAAAATCTTCTAAATAGGGTGGTAAATGTCTGCAGCAAAATTAAAACAGCTGATAAAGAAAGCAGATTAAGATAAACCCAAACTAACTGATATAACGACTCTTTCACAACCTCTGCCATCTCTCTAAACTCTTTGAGGAAGATGACCTGAGAGAATAAACCCATTCAGGGACCAAATTCTTAATATCCTTAAATTGAAATTGTGCACTCTGTGCATTCTATTTGTATATTAATGTACTCCGTGTTCTTATATCTTAGGGGGATAAAATAAGTGATGAATTGACTATTCTGAAGCCAAAGTCGTAAACAGATCATTCTGATAAATGTTTAGTCTCGCCTGCAGGGCTCCTGCCTGTTCCCCGACTCCTCAGGTCTCTCAGACGACTCCCAGTCTGGAGCCAGCCACCTGTGGCCCACTATGATCCCTCCGCGCTACTCTCCTCCTCACAACCATCCTGACGAGAAGCCTCCACCGTACAGCCCGTGATGCGGCTTCAAGCAAAGACGGCGCCTGAAACGTTGTCGGGTGTCTTTAGACGCCGAATGCACTGTTCCTCCGAGCTTTTCCTCACAATCTTTGAGAACTGTGTTGAAGGAAAGGTGGTGAGGAAGAGGAGGACGACCACGGAGCACACTCACTTTGAGTTCAGCCCAAAACACTGAGTATTTGTCTCCCTGGGCACCACTCACACTCATGCCTGCACTGTATGTGTGTTTGTGTACATCTACACATCGAGAGACAACCGGATCAAAGCCAGGACTGTTTACACATTTATCTGCCTTAATGCTTCCAGTGCTGCAGCTCTTGGTCTCCTGGACTTATTCTGTGCGAAAACTCCAAAACTCTCCTCCAGCTCATGCTTTAAATTTACTTCTCTTTAGTTCATATTGTAAATACTTCATGCCTCGAGCGGCAAAGAGGATGACGTCCTCACTGTTTGCAGTTTGGATCTGGACTGATGCTCACAGCCACGACCTTCCTGTGGGATCGAAAATCAAAAACTGTAGTTGTCGGCCAAAGCACTTTCTTTAGCCGTTTGGTAGCAAAGTAGACAGTAATGGAGGTTTTACATGCTCGTAATGTATGTACAGCAGTATGGTATACAGATGCTCCTTGAGCAGTTAAGACTAAGGTATCTGAACAGATCATGGTATCTATTTATCAACTCTTCAGTTTATGTTCCAAAATATCTTGATCAATGTGTGGTGCACTTTGCAGAGCAACGTTTATGAAGAAATAAGTTATTCTGCAGTAGATGTTGAGGAAGGACGGTTAAGTTAAGTTGCACTTCAAACCCTATTTATTGTCTTTTCACTAAAAGCTGCCAAGAAGGTAAACATATATCTATCTCTCTTTGTAAGTAGTCGTAATCTCACATCTATGAGTTTAAAAGTGTTGTCTCTGTCAGGCCGAGTGTGGACAGTCAGTGCTGGATTCACTGACATGAGATGGGAGATAATGAAGAGTCAAAAGGACTGTTGTTCACTGAGGAAGAGAGAAGAGTCAACTTAGTCCATGAGACAGGTCTCTGTCAGCTTTAATCACTGCTGTTCATCATTTAAACAAATTTTCAGGGGCTGATTGTCAGTTCCTCTTTGTCTTGCCATTAAAAAATGTTTTGTGTAATTCAAAGAGTTTCTTCTTATTCAAGGTAGCAACACCACGGTCGCTTTGATCCAGACTGAAACATTTCAACAGCTACAGGTAGCCATGAAACTCTGCCGACATTCATAGTGCCCAGAGGATGATCCCTACAGACCTCAGTGATCCCAGTTTTTCCTGTAGCGCCATCATGAGGTAATGAGGTCGACATTTTTTGGTGTGACGAAAATTCCTCATCAGTTTGAAGGATTGCCACGGCGTTTGGTGTAGATGTGCATGTCCCCCTCTAAAGAGGAAAGTAGTAACTTTGGTGACCCCGTAACTTTCTACATGTCCATCATCTCGTCAAACGTTGAAGTTTATGACCAATTACCTGAAAAACGAATTATGTAGCGCCAATTAGCAAATGTTAGCATGCTAACTTGCTAAGTAAATATGGTGACGGTGGTAAACATAAACCCTGCCAACATCAGCATATTAGCTCAAAGCACCGCCTCACAGAGCCACTAAGGCTACATTTCCTCAGTGAAACCAGGACGATTAAACTGAGTTTACCCATTTCACTGAGCAAAAATATAAATATGTATATGTCTTATTACACCAGCTTTTGATTTTGTGTATTTTTTCCAGACTTTGCGAGAGGCAATGTGATTAAGTTCGTACGTTGTGTTCATCTCATCACAACACAGTAAATAAAATGAGAGATATTTAAATGCTGTTGGTGCAAGACAATTAAGTAAAAATAGTAAAAGAATAATTTATTTACCATCAGGGAATTGTTGCCAATTGACAGAAAAAGAACATTTAGTTAGATGCCAACAGAACAGAGTATTTAATAACTATTTCATGTTGTATACCGCTATAAACCTAATAAATACATGTGAAACAGTTAAAAAGAAAGTGGGGTTAATACAAATATACTGTACATTAGACACCAATGTTAATCTGTTAATTAAAAAACAAATCTTGCATGATTTTATTGAATGACACAGAATAGATTCCCATGTTAGCACTAGTTTCTTTTTTTTTTTTACTCACACTGACCAATCACTACATTGTTGATACAATGGAAAAAACGAGTAAAAAAGTAAGAATATTACAGACAAATCTTCTGCCTGATCCGACACCGAGTGCTTTGAAATAATCCTCAATTTATGTCAATCCTATCATCACACTTATGCTAGTCTCTAGCCTACTCTATGAAGGATTTTGGCATTGAAATATATATATTAAAAGTAAAGGAAACATGTTAAGCATAGGAAACAAAAATGTACAAGTGAATGAAAATAAAAACAGGTTTAATCAACAAAAAAGAAAGCCAAAACTTCAAACCACTGAAAAATTAAATAACCATTGTATATCTTCCCTTCCACAACACCCAGATGTGGAATCGCCAACAATCACACAATGAAAAAATATATTTCCAATCATAATAAACATTCTCTTGAACAGAATGAGGCTTAAAATAGTCTCACATTGGAACAAGCAATGATCAGTTCATCAACGCCTTCTGTTAAACTAAGTTCATGATCCGGTAACGATAGATTCATTCGACTATGGATCATATCCTGAATTTTATACAGATCTGTTGAAACCACAAAACGCATTATAATGTATCCTGTGAACAAAAGGTTGCCTCGTTGCAAAAATCATCTGCTGATGTTTCACATTCCTAAATAGGCAAAGCTCCTAAATGCGTAGGACCGGTTGCATACACAGGTCTAACGTCACGTATTGGCCTGAATGTGTAAGATGATAAAAGTAAAGTTTGTATAGATATAACTTCCCACATACAGTGAAAAATTAAATATACATGACTTAACCGTTTATTACAGCTAGTGAGACTTCTTGCATGGATTTGTTCCTTCACCCTCTTACTGCGTGGGAACCACTGCTATATGGTTTTTCTAACGTGACTATCATTTGTTCCAATGACACAAAAAGATCACGTTATTACACAAGCAGAGGAACATGATTAAAGGTCTGGTCATATTGCGCTGTCATCCTGCAACTATTCCTTCCGTCTCCGTTCAACTCAAGTTGAAGAAATTCAATCAATCTCCAGCTTGCTCCGGCAGACTCACAGACATTATTCACCAAGTTTAGTACAATATTACACCTTTAAAATGTCATTGAAAGGAAGCCGACACTTAAGAATTACAGAAGAATATTGTTGACATGGAACCAAGGAGGAAATAGGCGGGTGGGGCACCAAAAAGGCACAGGTAATGGAGCAGCGTGTGCTGCTCAGTAGGTCTCTGGTATAACAAAGTCAAACTCCGTGGCTCCCTGTGGAATGCTGTTAACGGTCGACGCTGGTCGGGCGCGAGCGTTGGGCTGCATGTGAGCGTCGGGCTCGACAAAGATGTCGTCCCAGTTCAACATCCTGCTCTGAGTGGAGGAGTGGACGTCTTCGCCGACGGCGGTTATGTGATGCACGCTGCCATCCTCCGATATGACGGGGACCCCCTGCCCGTCCGTGCTCCACGAGTACGGCTTCATCTGCACCGTTTTACACGGCAGGAGTCGGTACAAGTTGTTGTCCGTCTCGTCTTTCTCTTTCCTCCCGCTGGGATCCTGGTTGTGGGCTTGCTTGCAGTGGGTGGACAGCAACTGGTAGTTCATGAACATTTCATTGCACACCAAGCACTGGTACCTCCGCTCTCCCGTGTGGTGGATTTCATGTTTAGTTCTGTACTCGGCCAGTGCAAAGACCTTGTTGCAGTGGCGACACGGATACTTCTTTTCCCACGAGTGGGTGTTGAAGTGACGACGGAGACTCGTCAGACAAACGTAGGGGCGCTTGCAGACGACGCACACGAAGAACGTCTTCCCGTCCATGATGAGCTCATAGTGGTCCTCGAGCTCCATTTTGGCCTTTTTCTTGTTTGGGCCTCCCAGCGGTGAGGTGGGTATTTGATCGAACGGTTTCAAAGGCGTCGCCATAAACGCCCTCTTCCCTCTATTGACTTTAGATCCCCCTTCGCCTGGATCTTCCTTCACCGGGACAATGTCGTATGTGTTTTCTCCAATATTTGCATACACTTTACAGCCTGACGAAATCGAATCAATCTCCGTGGTTGTATTGAGTGTCACTGTCTTTTTTGCTGCTATGGCCGATTTGGGACTGTTCGTTTGATTTGCTTGGCCTTCAGTCAAATCTAGGAGCTTTAATTTGAAATCCCCTTGCTGAGAGGAAGCAGAGACCTGCTTCTTGTGGACTCCCATTATATCGCTGTTTTCCGAGGACTGAGAGGCACTCGAGGGCTCGGGGGTGACATTGCTTGACCTGGCTGGCGTTGTTGGGGCACTTCCTGAGGAAACTCTGGCCGGGGACGCCGAGTTATTGGAGCTGCTGTCTGGACTGTGCAGAGGGCTGCTGTTGGGGATGCTGATGATCGGACCACTGATGATCGAACCACTGATGATCGGACCACTGATGATCGGAGGCTTTACAGGACTTGTTTTCAAGGGGGCGCTGGCTTTCTCTTTTGCTACTGTATGATTTGATTCTTCATTTTGCTTTGATGCTGCCTTTCCTGAATCAGCTGTATCCACATCGATGGGGTCACCAGATTTGGCTTTCTGATTGGCCGCTCTGGTTTGAGCATCCGTTTGTGAGACAAACATAACATCACCGTCCGAGTCCGAGTCGTTGCCCGCCGGCTTGCTCGTCTGATTGAATTCCTCGGCAGATATGGAGAAAGACTCTGCGATGATGGGCATCATCTCTGCGGGTGTGCCACTTTTGCTCTCCGTCTCCTTTGACAAACCAGGCAGACCCTTAACTTGTGACAACGGTGTCCCCAAGTTTGCAATGAACTTGACTCCCAGTATCTGTCCAGCATTGATGAGCTCCTCGAGTATGTCGGAGCGGACGCGGAAAATCTTGGAGCTGTAAATGTAATTGAGAATCTCCTCAAAAATTTCCGCTCTGATGAAGTTTAACTCGATCACTTGTCCGGCTACACTGAAGAGCTGGTGGAAATACGTACTCGAAGCAGACAGGACGGTTTTGTGAGCTCTGAATTTCCTGTCCTGTATGATAATGGTGACGTCACAAAATAACCCATGATTCCGCTGCTCGTTCATCGACTTCAGCACAGACACTGCATACTGTGTGTCGGTCGCAGAGATCAGCTTTAGACTCGGCATGGCTGTAGAGAGAAAAAAATCAAAGAGAATAAATGATTAATTTATCAATCCACAAGAAAGGGCAGAAAATTACATTATGGTGACATGCAAGCATTCAAAAGGTGAACAATCAGGACAGTTTGTTCAAGGACGTCCTGAAACCATCTGACTTTGTTTTCTTTTGTTTGTACAACACTGTGGTATGTTTGTTTTTGTGGAAATCGTCTTAAGGAGGTGTTGATATATGGTCATCTTGGCTCTAGTTTGAGATGCTGTTGTATTTGTAATGCATTATACTGCAGGGTATGTTAAATTTATCAATAGAAGATCTTTGATGTCATTTTCGATACATAAAAGTACATTTTTTTTGAAGTGCTCTGGTGGACAAGCTTTGTGATGGTTATACTTTTAGGCTATACTGTGGAGCAGAAATGGCTAATAACGTGTCAGTCAACATATTCCCCCGATTACAATAAATATGCACGTATTTATTAGCAGAAAAGATCATTTAAAGTTCTCGGAAAGGCCGTGTTTTAGTCTTTAATGCAAACAGGAACAGTCACAGTATGCACTTCAACATCAGTGTTTGTAGTCGTGCTAATCTTAGGCATCATAATTTAGTCCGACAACAAAAACAATAACGTTACCTTAGCCACACGTTAGCTAACGTCACACCTCAGTTTAACAAAGTTGTAACTAGCTTTGAGCTTAGTCTCGCGTGACATTGCACACGTGCATAACTACGTTTAATAGGCTTTAACGGGGACGTTTGCTACTTTAATTAAAACAGTATTAACGCAATCGATCTGATATTCAAACATCGTAACGGGCTAGCTAACAAAGGTAACTAGCTGCGTTTCCTCCTCACTTCCTCTTTCATGAGGAGCGGGCAGCGCGGCCTGCTGTTTAGCATATTGTTAGCATGCTAGCTTCAAACACAACACTACGACGGATGCGTGAGATCTGTTTACGTTAAACAGCTGCACATACAACTACTTCTGTTTTACCTGCAACCCTGATGTTTGCTGACAGGACTGAGCAGGACCACCGACACCGACTGTAGTATCGTAGCTGGCTACAGACAATGGCTAACAACACACAACACCCTGCCGACTGAGCTACAGCCTCATTGATGGAGCAGCCACAAGGAGTCGCCGTCGTGTAGGATTATCAAGCACACATTTAAACCGTAATATCATTACAAGACCTACAATAACAATACATAATTTGATTCATGTTAGTGTTAAAACCACAATGAAATCGTGCCGTTAATTCAGCAGAAAGCGGTTAAGTTAACGTGTAACTGTTTACGCGCCGGGTTTAGATAACTACCGGTTCATTCCCTTCAAAATAAAAGTTTACTGCGACGATCTCTACATACATTAATTAAGAGCATAATACCTGAAGCGATCTCTTTAGGCACAGATTCAGGTTCTCTTGCTGACGTCCCGATGGAGCTGTTGAATTCTGCATGAAGCTCATCGGACGTGGTCTTCCTGCTCCTTCCCTTATATCTATCATACTTTCCCGCGTGTTTTGCGATGTAATGCCGCTTCATATTTAACCCCGTAAACAGTACTTTCTGCTTGCAAATGAGGCACGTAGCGGTCGCATTCAACTCCGTGAAAAAGAACTCCATTGCCAGTGCATCTTCAAGTTTCTTGCACACCGGCTTCACGGTTCTTTCCAGTTTAACGGTATTAGAAGACATCTTGCTTCTGGCGCGTCTCTGATGTTACAAAACACACGGACTACTTTACAGAGAGAACCGGTGTTGTTGTGTAGCATCCCAAACTACTGTATACCGTGGAGTTGCTGGTTGCTCAGTTAAAAGTCCACAGACCACATTGATTTGAACTTCCGGTGTTGTGCCTGCCCACCGAAATCTTCGTCATGTATCTCGCGGGAGGTCGCACACTGCCAGATTCGTCAATAGAGTCGCGTCAACGGAAGTTCAAAATGCTAGACCACGTGATTCATGGAGCCAAAACTCGGTTCTTTTTCATGACAATTGCTTTTAAAAATAAATAAAGAAAGTCGGAAACTTAATTTTTTTCAAGGAAAAAGATAAGAGAAAATATTATGACCAAGGAGTAAATATAGTGAAGGCATTTCAATTAGGGCTGGATGAGACGGTCACATGGAAAAATCACATTGATAAAATAGACGATAAATGTAAAAAGTTTTGAAAATTATGAGATGCTTAGCACTATGTGGGGGACTGATAAAGTTACTTTGAGGAGCATTTATACATCTTTAATTAGGTCAGTCCTGGATTACAGTTGTATTGTGTTTGATTCAGCTGCATGTATGGTTTTAAAAAAACTAGAATCCAGTTGCAAGCATTAAGAATATGCTGTGAGGTATTCAAGTCTTCAGAAGAAGCACTGGGAATGATGACACATCCTCACTTTTCTCAAAGATACTGGACTGATGGGAAGAACATGAGCCGAGAGCTCATGCGATAATGCTCCATTTAGTTACAATTTGCCATTAACACAGAAAAGAGGAGGACGGTCAGAAACATGAGCAGGAAAGAGGGCAGCTCATTTGAGACCTCGGCAAGATGTTTGATGTAGTGGATATTCTGCAAAATAACTCAAAAAGTGAATGTTATCAAGTATTATTTCAATATCTTAGACTAACTAATATTAGTAAGAAAATATGAGCCAGTTATTTTATTTCATTTCATTTCATTTCATTTCATTTCATTTCATTTTATTTTATTTTATTTTATTTTATTTTATTTTATTTTATTTTATTTTATTTTATTTTATTTTATTTTATTTTATTTTATTTTATTTCATTTTAGTAGTAGACATTCTGATCTACACTCTTTACCAGTTGGTGGCGGTAACGCACCAATTCATTGCTTGCCAATCGCCAATAAACCTCAAAAAAGAAGAAGAAGAAGACTTCCTGTTGTTGGACGCTTTTCTTGCGTATCACAGAAAACATGGACGCGTGTTAATCTTTCTTTTCTCTCTCTAAATACTAACTATTTTTAAATATATTTTTTTTATCTCTAGTGTGTGAGAGTTTAAAGCGGTCAGTAGACATGCCAAAGTCGGATGGCTCGAACTCTGACGGCGGCGCGGAGCCCCGGAGTCCTCGTGCCCGGAGACCCCGGAGTCGCTCCCGCAGCCGCCACCGCAGCGGTAGCCGCGAGCGGAGCCTGTCTCCGTACAGCTTCGGGCCCAAACTCCCGAAGCCGCGCAACAGGGAGAAGGAACATGAGGAACGGGACCGCCGGTTCCGAGAGGCGAGGAACATCAGACGGATCCGGATAGGGTCTCGGTCCCGGTCCAGGTCCAGGGAGCGACACAACACCACCACCACCACCAACAACAACAACAGCGGTGGCTACAACCATTGGTCCGAGCAGCGGGACGCTTCTGGAAAACACGGAAGCTTCAAAGATGAATATTACTACGAGCAGCAAAGAGACGACGCCCAGAGACAGAGACAAGATGCTTTTATTGCCAGGTAAACAATGAAAACACTAATATTACAGCGAATGATCATTATATCGATCCAGTTTCATTGAAGGGTCACTCCAGAACTCAATGTTGCATCTCTATGACTAGAAGACAGATTAAAACATACCCAAATATATTTTAAACAATCCAGGCCCCCAATTTGTGATTCAGGGACTTCAACATGAATCTTTTAAAATCACAATATTTTTCAAATATTTCCTTAATCTAGTTAAGAGGTTAAGGCTCATGAATTGTTTTCTTTCAGATTTTTTTGTTAAAACAATCTAAATCAAATACCTCGACATTAATTGATCTATTTATATGGCTACATTACAACTCTTTGATACAATATCAACTGCAGTTATAAAATCAATAATATACTTTTGGAATATTAATTGATTTTAAGGTTTCAATTCAGTTAACCAAGATATTTTGCCTGCTAAATTATCCAGAAACAGTTTAAAAGATACGACTAACTTGTTGAAATAATTATCACAATATTAACGCAGCTATTTTCCAACATCTCTACAGCGGATCCTACAAAATAACGTAACACCTACAGTGTGAAACATAACAAGTTGTTTCTTCAGACTTCTGCATCCGTCTTTCTGTTACAGGCGTCTGCAAGAGAGAGAGAGGATCGGTGAGGTAGGTTGTCCTGAAATTTGGGGATATTCACCGAGAGTTAAAGAGCCGGAGTAAGTCAACAATCGCACCTCAAAGCAACACGTGATTTTTCAGAAGCACCACACATGTTTATCTTATTTTTGATTATCCGGCTCTGTAGTTACAGAGGATGAAAGCTCACATTTCTGTCTTTGTTCTGCACCAGCTCTGATGAATTCACACCAGTCGAAGAAGACGAGAAAAACAGCAGTTCAGAATCCAGCTCAGAAGGTACAGCACAGTGTTTGAACATTAATAAATATTACATTGATATTGTTATGTCGTTTGAATTTACAAACACTTCTGTTATTCATAGAAGAAAAGAAAAAGAAGAAGAAGAAGAAGAAATCCAAGAAAAAAAAGAACAAAAAGCATTCTGAGGACAGCGAGCTGGAATCAGATTCAAATGGTAAGATTATCATAATTGAATTCAAGTCTTTTTAGTGAGTTATATCAGCTGAAATATATTTCTTATCTTTCATTAATTTTTATCCTTTTTTTGTCTTTCAGAAGAAGAAATAAAGAAGAAGAAGAAGAAAAAGAAGAGCAAGAAGTATGTGCTAATATGCAGCTTCATTCACACCGAAAAGGGACATTTTGATTAACCAAACTTCTCTTGTTTCCTTTTAGGTCAAAGAAGTCCAAGAAGAAGAAGGCAAAGAAGAGTCGGAAGGAGTCCAGCAACTCGAGCAGTGAAGAGTCAGGGGAGGAAGGAGAGGAAGAGGAGGGGGATCCCAACGGAGTGATGTGGGTGGAGAAGACCTGCATGGACGAAAACGTGGTCGGGCCCGAAGCGCCGCTCACACACGACATGTCGCAGGACGACAGACCTTTGGAGTAAGTCGGTCTGACGTCATGTAACTAAAGCTCTTAACATCTTTTAGGATTAGAATTTCCAAAATAAAAGCAGGACGACTTCCTGTTATCTGTTTCAGCAGAATAAAGGGGACGCGATCAAGTGTTCATCATTTAGCTCAAAGCAAGACAAACAGCAAAACAGTTGCTTATCCGCAATAAGATGAATACATAAAAAAATCATTGGTTACTTGCAGTCCAAAGAGTTGGCTTTGTAATATTACTAGAAGGGGTATTTATACTTGATTCAGAATCAGAGAACATTAAATATTTTGTTCTACTTTTATTATTTTTTACAAATTCATGACTCGCCTCGTTTTCTGTTCTTCCAGTTTTGGTCACGCACTGTTGCCGGGTGAGGGTGCTGCGATGGCGGAGTACGTGAAAGCGGGCAAACGTATCCCGAGAAGAGGTGAGATCGGTCTCACCAGCGACGAGATTGCAAACTTCGAGAAGTCCGGCTACGTGATGAGCGGCAGCAGGTCGGTGATATTTCTAAGTAGGACGACTAACTCTGTGATGAGATCCTTTCAGATCATTACTGTGATACTGACGAGTTTCCGATGTAACCCCCGCAGACATCGTCGTATGGAGGCTGTGCGTCTGAGAAAGGAGAACCAGATCTACAGTGCAGACGAGAAGAGAGCTCTGGCTTCCTTCAACCAGGAGGAGAGGAGGAAGAGAGAGAGCAAGATCCTGTCCAGCTTCAGGGAGATGGTGTACAGGAAAACCAAGGGCAAGGAGGAGAAGTGAACATCTCATTTGTAGAGACAGGAGGGGTATTAATGTTTCATTCTAACCACATTCAGTTTGAGTTGAATGTACAGTGTGGTGGGAGGATTTTACTTTTAAAGAAATGTGTGTAAGACTCTGTTCTGTTGTTTTATATTTACTCACTGGAGTCTTTCCTTTCAATTGTTCAACCTTAACTTGTAAATGTTTCTCCTGATCAGAACGGTAAATACATTTTCATTATCAAGTTGTGGATTTCATATTTTTTGATTTAATTTATTTAAAAATGTATTTAACTAGTGAAGGCCTCATTGAGATTAAAAAGCTCCTTTTCAAGAGTGTCCTGGCCAAGACAGCAGCAGCACATTATACATTTCAGACATAAAAAGTACAAAAGAAAGCAGAGTATATTAAAAAAAAAAGAGTATATAAAAGCAAATAAAGCATCTACAGCCTGATTTTGTATTTCTTAAAGATAGATTGAAGGAGTTGGAGGAAGGTACATCAGCAAATATTTTTAAAAATGAATGAAAAACTTCATATTTTTGTATAGAAAGATTTGTGATATCTGATTTTTCTTTGAACTCCTTAAACACAGTTTCAGCAGCAATGAATGAGAGCAATCTTTAAGTTATACAAAGCTTTATGATTGTTCGTGTTCAGCAGAGCTGCTACTGTAAATATTTCTGCTGGTTAAATTGGTAAAGTACACAAATAATTGAATAACATGTTCTCTATCCTGTTCTAACCATAGATACTGTTAAATCAATTATGTTTCTCGTTCAAACACCTGATATTTGAGATATTACCATATTTCAACAGGACTCCTTTAATGTGGACGCGATGGCCAACAGGACTGCATTAAATCAATTAACCTGTTAATATTTTAAATTAATCAATTAATTGTATATTAAATGTCAGAAAATTCTAAAAAATGCACATCACACCTTCTCAAAACTCAAGGTGACGTCTTTAAATGTCTTGAACAACAGTCCAAAACCCAAAGACAATCAGCTATGATCTATTAAATAGAAAAGTAGCAGTTCTTACTTACTGATTATGGGATTATCAGAATTGCAATGACGGTTGGATTGGAGAGTCTCTTCCGTTTCACCAGAAGACATTTAAGATGCTTCACAGCTACAGTACAGGATAAACGATGTCGAGTCTACAAATAGACATGTCCTCTGAGAACAACACAGGATTATCACCTGTACAGGTGACATAACATCTACAGTATAAACTCCACATGTGAACAGGTGTACAAATGAGCCAAGAAGCCTCAGCAGATTTCCAGTTGGGAATAGTTTAATAGATAACCGGGACGACTGTCTGAAAAGACTGAAAAAAATACAAACAGCTGAATGTTAAATATAATCCTTTAATGTCCAACTTCTTCTTGTCAGGATCTCCATAGTTCTGTTCATCAGTGGATGTTCTCGAGTCCCTGTTGAGGAAGAAAAAGATTATATCTCCAGTCTTTTTAAAGTACATATTTGCATTTTATTTTCATACATGAACTGACCATTTGTCAGGCATTATATTAAAAAAAAATGGTATTGTCCTCCAAACAGCTTCTGGTTTTATTTCAGCTAGTTATTGAGCTCTAACTAGAAACTTCACTGAGAGAAGTGCATCACAGTGTTTACAGACTGACGTCTCATGCACTCGCTTCAGCAAATGTTAAAAACACCTGTGTAGGTGAACAAAGTTATGTTCTTGTTTATGAAGAACATTTAAGCGTGATATGTGAAAATTCTGCTGTAATGGTCAGTTTACATGTTAAAGTACAGTTTGGGAAATATATGTAATTAGCAAGACATTACCACAAGAAAATACATTATCTTAATCCACGTTTGTAACCTCTACTCTCACAGTGTCTTTGAGTTAAGTGTGTTAGTCTATTAGAAATAATATTTCATAATTGCATTGTTTGCTTAAACAACAGTACATCATCCTAGTTGTTTACATGATCACTCAGCATTTTACTAAGTATTTCATAACATAAATATATTACTTTATCTTAGTTTTATAGCAGGTATGTGTACGTCAGTTGTATATTCAGAATGTAAAAAGTAATTTTCAGATCAAATACCAACCTTTTTTACTACTATGTTAATAGCTCATGAATGCAATAATGCATCTTACCCTCAAATTATGGATATAGGTGGAGGTCCACTTTCTTAATATATAGTCTCATAAATGCTAGTTTATTTTCAGAATGTGCTGACACAAACTACACATTACATGTTGGCACATTACTGCGGTAAATCTGGTTTGTATATAAAGACACTTGCAATGTCAACGGCTGACTGGGAAACAAACCCCAAACACGGTCAGCTGGATGGTGGAAAATGTATCCAAAAAATAAAACTATACGATTCATTTGATATTAATGACACATGGCCAACTCACCTTGGAGTCATAATACTGCCCTGATCCCGACACTCGCTTGTCTCTCTCCATCAGATACCACTGCCAAGGAAACCGAGCGATCCTCTTCTCCTACAAGGAAGAACAAAGTCTTTAACTTAGCGCTTTAGTTTAGAGGACAACAACACTGACATGCAGCACGGTCTGCATCCTCCTCACCTTTCCTCCGTTGGTGAACTTGTGGATCTGTGCGGTGGCAACGCCGGGAATGATCAGACACACAGTCATGACGGCGAAGCCCGGCAGGATCTCATACCACATGATGACACCCGGTAACGGTCAGGCAGACAGAGAGCAACGTTTATTACAACCAAGTCGCTCTAAGACAACCTTCGACCGTTTATTTTGCTAAGGAGCTAACAAAATGTCGACTCTCCCGATTACCCGGAACAGGAATAACACTTCCTGTCAGATGTTTTTCATAAGAAAAGCATCTGCTCTACAAAGATGATAAAATCGTCATTGTTGTACTAACAACTAGACTATTATGCCGTCAAACGTTAGTGTACATTATTGGGAAATAAATCTGTTGCTGTATTTGCAATTATTTTTTTCAAAGATTGCCTCCATGGTTAATAACAGGAATTATATTTTAGATTACACACCGAATGTTAAGAGAAAAGTTTATTCAGCAGCGAATATAACTTTTCATCACTATTTAAGATTGCATTATTATCATTATAACATCAGCTGCCAACTGAACACTCACTTGGTTGGTGTGACAATAGTGTCAGAAACAAAATAAACTGCTCAAAATGTGACAGCTTTTATTTTGAAAGGAATCGCGAAAAAAGGAAGCGTTTTTTTTGACTGAACGGCCGTTATTTTCTAAATAGAATAAAACGACAACAAAAAAAACATTTCAGTCAAATTGGCAGAACACAGACAAAAACAAATGGACAAAACTAAATACATTTAATTATAATTTCAAATTCAAAGTACACGCTTGTTTTTACTCGCAGCGCCCTCACCTGGTTGTCACACCAAACTGCAGGCCCAACCGCCAGAGAGGAAGTTAACGGTTGCTACTAGCAGGCTAACTTGCTAAAAAAAGTAAACAAGTCCGTGGAATGAGATGAAATACAACCGCGGATTGAAGTAGCTGTTCAACTATGAAGGAAGACAAGGAAAACGCTCGGCCAAAGGAGCGAAGATTGGAAATAAAGTGTGAAGATGGAGAAAAGACGGACAGGTTGAAGGAAAAGAAAGAGGCCATGACAAAGGTAAAACGAGCTAGCTAGGTTAGCTACAACTGCTACTCGTCAGTTATGGATACTTATAGTTTAATTAAATAACAGCATGCTTTTAACTAGCGTTGCTTTGTCGGATAAAACATGCATTGTCTACTATTACTTTATATAACGAGTTAGACAAATTGTAATTTGACTAAACTTCAAGTTAATATTAGTTAATGTTCTCTCTGTTCTCTTTTCCTCAATCTGATTGATATTCCTTACGTGATAGTATCTTTAACTGGCAATATTATTTTATTTAAAGATTGTGATCAGACGGTTACCACCAAGTCTGACCAAGGAAGAGCTGGAGGAGCAGTTACAACCTCTCCCAGAGGTGGACTACTTTGAGTTTTTCTCCAATGACGCCAGGTGAGTTGATATAAAAACGTCCCATCAATTAAAAAGGATATCAGTGACTCTAAAAGTCTAACATGAGTGTTCTGTCCTTTCAGCCTCTATCCTCACCTCTTTGCAAGGGCCTACATCAATTTTAAGAATCAAGAGGATATAGTTCTCTTCAGAGATCGATTTGATGGATACGTGTTCATTGACAGCAGAGGTATGAAGAGCACACATTTACAGCTAGATACACAAACTGCAGTATATCGGACAAGGCTTCATGCTTTGTTTGTTTTTAACAGGGCAGGAGTATCCTGCCGTCGTGGAGTTTGCACCTTTTCAAAAGACTGCCAAGAAAAGAAGTAAGAAAAAGGATGCAAAATGTGGAACAATTGATGAAGGTAAAGACATTTACTGCTTTAGGTTATGTTACAACAAAAAAAGAGAGATTTTGTAATGTTTGTATGTGTGTTCTTTTAATATCTAATAGATTTTGTGTTTCATAAAAAAATCACCTTAAATAGCGAGTAGTTGTCTACTCTGTAGGTTGTCTAACCTACAGAGAAGCAATCTTACCAGAAGCAGCAACATATTATCTTTTGTATGTTGTATATTTTCTTTCAGATCCTGATTACAAGAAGTTTCTTGATATTTACAACGGTGATGACGACAAGATGGCATCAACACCAGAGACACTGTTGGAAGAGATTGAGTTAAAATCAAAGGAGCTTGTAGGTAGGTGAACAGTCTCCAGAAAGTGCATCTGAGACATCATTGCATACATTTTATAAGAGACACACTGCTGGATGGATGAATTCAAACATACTTTTGTTTTCTTCCTTCAAGCTAAAAAAACAACTCCTCTGCTTGACTTCTTGAAGAATAAACAGGTAAGTAAAGTACTGTGGCATAACAGTTTGGTGTACTAGTTACAGTTGTTAAGTTGCATGGTTAATGCTGGCCTCATACCTTGTTTTAATGCTGATCAGAGAATCAGGGAGGAAAAGAAAGAAGAGAGAAGAAGGAGGGAGCTCGATCGCAAGCGCCTGCGTGACGAGGAGCGTCGCAAGTGGAGGGAGGAGGAGAGAAGGAAGCGCAAAGACACGGACAAGATGAAGAGACATGAGAAACCCCTGGAGAAAGACAAGGACCAAGTGAAAGAAGAACCAAAGATCAAGGTGTGTGCTGCGTTGGATTGAAGCAGTTTAATACGGTGTGAAATCTCCCAATACCTCATTATGATTTTGTCTTTAATTTCAAATGTGTAGCTCCTGAAGAAGCCAGACAGAGGGGAGGATGCTGATTCTGAGAAGCCCAAGGAAAAGGCCAAGAAACCAGACAGGCCAAATAAAGAGGACAGAGCCATAGGGGGTGCCGATCATAAGAGGCGTCAACACATTGAAAACAAGGAGGATCGAGGAAGGAAGTTAGTTGCTTCAGTAGTTTGTTTTGAAAGTACATGTTTCACTTTGAACAGATTACTTAAACCTAACGTGTGCTTCACACACACAGAGCGGACGAAGAGGGCAGGAAGGAGTTCAGGGAGCGTGACCCAGAGCGCGACAGAGAGCGCGACCGAGAACGGGAGAGGGAGCGGCTGCAGAGAGAGAAGGAGCGCATCAGGCGACAGGACGAGAATCGGCGGAGGAGGAGAGACCGTCAGGACGGAGAGAACTCGGGTCGGAAGAGGGAGGAGGAGGTTAAAAAAGACAAAGAGCGGGCCAAGGAGAAGAAAAAGGGTGACAACGTTGGAGACTCTACTCACTCTGAGAGGCCAGAAAGGCCGACCAAAGACTACAAGAAGGACGAGAGTAGTAAAAGAGAGCGTCTACGGAATAAGGTAATGACTTACGCCTCTCAAATCAAATAATTTTTGCAAAAATCTTTAGTATTTCTAAGAGCATCGTTTCTTTATGTCAGGACCGGCCTGCAATTCAGCTGTACCAGCCAGGGACCAGAAGCCGCAATCGAGGTGGAGGAGGAGGAGGAGGTGGTGGTGGTGGTGGAGGTGGAGGAGGAGGAGGAGCGGAATCCAACTCTGCCGACAGAAAGCCAGATGCCGAGACCGAGAAAGTGGCCGACAAAGGAGAGGATTGAGCAGATCTCTACTTTATGGCATTTTAAGTGTGGTGAGGAGAGGGGAGACAGGCCTGTGAGGCTCAGAGCAGCAGCGTGGCGCCTCAGGGCGACACGCACTGCAGTTCAAGCAGGGCTGCATCCGGCTCTCCCGGTCTGGGAGGCAGGGATGTGATGGTGGAGCCTTTTGGGGCCTGAATGTGACCCTCTTTAGTTGTATTTGTTAGGAAAGGTAACCGGAACCTTCGTCTTACAGTTTGGCTGTTGGGCACATTAGTCGAAGCCAAAGCTTTCTTGGACCACGTAAACTCAAAGTGACCTTGCTTCAGTGTTGTGCACACTGCAAACATTGGCTTTCACCATGTTAATCCATATCACAACTTACCAATTACTCAATATCTCAACATTGCCGAGCTCATGAATATTGTTTCTTCACTGTCATGAATGATATTTCTGTTGTGGTATTGACGTGTTCAGTTTGAAGTGTAAACATGGAAATCTTACTCCTGCCCGGGAAGCGAGACAATCTAAATTTATGTGCAGAACTTTTAATTTACTCTTTTCATGGTCAGTTGCTGTAAAATTGTCTTGTAGACTGAAGCATAGAGTCTGTACGTAACGTGGTTTGGGATCATGTGTTTTGTTCCTACATTCATACAGTGATGGAGAGGAAACAGCCATTTCAGACTAGACTGCCATGTGATAGCCATGCCTGCATGCAAGCTTCAATCAGAGGGATCAACCAGTGGCCTTCCTAACTTTTCTAAACTGAATCTCCTCTTCAACATGAATGTGTGTCGCACTAAACTGAATACAGCATGAGAACACATCACTGCTGCTGATGCTTGTATACCATAGCCACTTTTGACAGGAAATAAAAGAGGTCTTTGCTTAAGTGTACATGTCCTTTTTGTGTTCAGTTTTAAAATACCCCCAAAAAAACAAGTTCAGTATAGTTTTTTGAAGTTAGGGGCTTTTGATTGATTTATTCATAACACTGCAGTAGTTCAGTTATGTCCAACTATTCCTCCACTAAACTAGACTGGGTAGAGGTAATTAATGCTGAGACTAGAGAGCTGAGATGTGAGTGGAGCTGGGCCTGGATAAAGGTGGAGGTCTGAACAGACGTGAAGGGAGAGCAGTACAGCTTCCCGCTGTCACAGTATTTTAAATACATTGATAAGGCAGGGTATGCTAAATACAGCCTCTGCTCCAAGGAGATGAACTACAGCAACAAGGGCTCTCATGCCCTCTCATCACACTGCCAGACACTGTTCACTGTAATGACCACAGCCAGTGTACTTCCAGTCCCACGTGCAGTTGCTCCCAAGAACCCTGAAGTAATGAGTTTTAAGGTGCATGTATCTTCATTTCAGCGGGTTGCTAATGTAGAGGTGTGTATAGATCACAGCTATTATTTTACTCTTGATAAACTACCATAGCCAGAGTAGATTATCATTTTAATTTAAATAATTGAACTGGATCGAATGCATATTAATTACAAATAGAAGATTTTTGGCCACAATTCTAACAGCTTTATAGTAACAGTGGAAGTTAATATTAACCCATACCGTAAAAGGGTTCAATGAAAACGAATCACTTTATTTTGTATAGGCGATGGTTCTTGCTACTCTTGCTATCTTTGTTTTTATTTGACTACATTTTTTGAAAATGAGACCTCTGTCTCAATGGATTGTCTAAATAAAGGTTAATAATAATAATATTGATTGAAAAAAGCTAGCCAGCTGTTCAACTAGTGCTGAAATACTGATTAATCACTGAATAATAAATTATTTTTTTGCTTAAAGTAAATGTCTTACTACTTAATTTTCTTCTCAGAGTACACCAGAATGCTACATTTTAAAGCTCATATTTAGCTTTTAGTACAAGTAGCAATACTTGGATGTGAAAAGAAAAAGTACTGAAGTATCCCATCCTTAAAGTGTCAAAATTAGAAGCACTTACATACAGCACTTATTACAGCCACAACTTGGCTCTTTTTAAAGTTATATTATTGTATGCATTAAACAGAGGTTTAATACTGTAGCAGATTGAGGTGGAACCAATTGTAACTACTTTAAATATCGTTGAGTATTCCCATTAATAGCTACGTATCTTTTTTATGAGCTTTTCATTCGTTTTGTATGTAAAAATCTTTATATGCAAAGTAACTAAATCCGACGTGTAAGGGAGTAAACATCGCAACATATCCCTTCAGTAGTATGAGTATAAAGTAGCAAGCAAAAATAGAAATACCCAAGAATAGTACACATGGCTCAGAATTGTATATAAGTACACACATCGTGCCTCAAAGTACCAAGATGCATGTAAACACACCCTCCACTAGGTGTCGCTGTGTGTGTGACGTGGAGCCTGTTCGGTGGACGCTTATTGGATAAAACCGCCGACGTCACGTCCTTCTCTCTTTTCGGCCGACGCCATAGTCGGGAAAGGACTGTGGACAAAATGGTAAATACAAAATCTTTAAACATCCACGTCTGCAGCCCCTGTAAACCTGCTATGTTATATTGTGTGATTGATAAACATCTTAATGGTACCTCACAAATCCGTATGTTGTCTTAAAATATGGAAGATGAGCATATTAAAGCTGCTCAAAGATGCTAGCCGGTACTCACTCTACGCATGTAACTTCCTTCATAGACTGCTAGCTGCTAGCTTGTTCACTAACACTTTAAAGTGCTTTGAATAGATTCGTTTATGGTCGCAGATGTTTAACATTGGATTGAAATATTGTGGGCAGACGTGGTGTTAATGGCGCTCTTTGTTGTGTTTCTAGTCGTCCCACAAGACTTTCAGGATCAAGCGCTTCCTCGCTAAGAAGCAGAAACAGAACAGGCCCATTCCTCAGTGGATCAGAATGAAAACTGGAAACAAGATCAGGTGAGTTTGTTGTGTGTAACATGAACAATGTGAAGCTGCCGCGTCGAGGAAAGCATGCAGTCTGTACATGTGGGTCCACTTACCTCATACCAATGCACGTTACTAGAGCTAACTTATCTAGCTAACTAGCCTACCATGTAATCTTAAACACTCATTTTTACAGGAGTAATACAGTCAATGAGAAATTAATGAGAGGCTGAAACGGACATCTCTGCAGACTTTAAGTGTTTTGCAAGAATTTCCAGACCCACAGGCTTCTTTCCAAGTTAAGTCAATACAGTGCTAGAGTTGAATCAACTTTTTATATAATCCGTTATACTGAGATGTGTTGTCTCAAAGAGTAGATTACATGTTAGAAATAGAGTATAATTCAACAGCACTGCCAACGACATCCTCTAAAATACTAATTATGGGCTGTGGTATTATATTCAATTACTCTAGCTTGGTCAACCTAATAGACTGACAATAAAGTATTTACACAACTTATGTGATGGCCTGCTGTTTAGTTGCAGAGTTTCCTTTATAAAGGTGTAGCGCATGCTTTACTCTTCTACGAGAGGTTAATGCATGTTTTAATGGTCCTCACTCACTCTAGTACAGTTTCATTGTTGAGCTCTCAGCTCCCTACTTTATCAGTAAGTGCAGAGATGTGAGACTCGCCAATGCAGAGACGAAACGGGAGCTTCATGTTGTGTAAAGCAGGTCTGCAATTGCAGCACTTCATGTCCGTAGAGTGTTGTCATTAATCCTGCTGAGAGCATCTTTCTGCTACGCAGCTGCTATTCCTGCTCACCATGGTGGTGGTGATGAGGAAGCTCTGTAGCCGAACATTTCACTGTTTGACCTAAAGTTGCTGATGTGTCCGCTAAATGACTCTGCTGGAGGACTTCCATGGTGTTGGTGGTTTCTAAAACGACTGGTCTGGAAGGATTCCCATAATGGGTTTAGTTCCAGTGAAAAGAGATCATGCAGGCAACTGTTTTTTCAAAGGGGTTTGGGCTGTTAGTAACAAGATTTCAAGACAAGAATCTCATTGTTGTGTTGTGGTTGACTGTATATCACACAGGATGTTAGTTTAGGGCCTCTGAAATAAGCACAGCTTTGACAGAATTTGCATAGTTTCAATTGAACTCTTGAACCTGCCCTTCATTTTACTAGGTTTCGTATTTGAATAAAATGTTCTCTCCTTATACGTTTGCTTAAATGCTGTTGATTTCAGGTACAACTCCAAGAGGAGACACTGGAGGAGGACCAAGCTCGGCCTGTAAACGTGAGGGTCCCTGGATCCCCGTGTCCCTCCATCCCAACATCTGCCAGGACCTCCAGCTGCTGGGCCTGACCCTGAGGAGGGAGCCATGTTATCTGGAGCAGCATTTGTTTTGTACAAATACTCTGGTTATGGTCTTGTTTGACAATAAAAGATCTGTGATCAAACTTGATATGAGCTGTTCTGCCTTTATTTTATTGTCCATTTACAGGGAGTGTTTCTCTTAGGTAAACTAAACATCACAAGGGGTAACGCTGACACAGCGCAGCAAAAGCGAGCACTCTGAAGGGGATTCACTCTCTTGACTACAGCAAATACTTTGGAAACACTGTTTCATGCAAGATTGTGGTTATTTCTAGTTTGGCCAGAATCTGAGCTGTGGCTTTGTTGCTCCTACCAAAGACAGTACTGCTATTCATCATGAAATGTTTACCGTGGTGGCAAAACTGAGCAGAAAGTTTGCCAGGTCAGCAATATTGAACATTTATTGTTTACATAAGCAGAACTGAGTCAGAAGAAAATGTTAAGAAAAAGCTCAGTATATGTAATACGTGTTATTTAAGAATGCAAAATATGTACTTTACAGCTCCAAAAACATTCCTTTCCAGGAGTCTCAAACATCCCAAATGAATGGATTATTTGTGAAATGGGGCCGTGGCTCCCAGGCCAGCTTCCCTTAAAATGTAAAAATGTATATTTGACTTCCCAAGTCATAGACCCAGTGTGGACATGATCTTTGAACAGTTTCATGTGAAGGATTTAAGAGTATCAAGTAATGTATTTAAGACAGTCTATCATCTTTGATCATCACTGAAGATCTGCATTTTATTCAGTTATTTCCATGCATAGT
This sequence comes from Anarhichas minor, assembly GCF_050575085.1. NCBI lineage: Eukaryota > Metazoa > Chordata > Actinopteri > Perciformes > Anarhichadidae > Anarhichas > Anarhichas minor. Next base: position 4,559,097 of record NW_027466474.1, on the reverse strand, counting down.
TAAATCTCCAAAAACGTCCCTCAACACATGTAGAAAATTCTGCAAGTACAGCTGGAATTTATGTCAACTTGTTTGAGCATTTTGCAGAAAAACAGCTTCTGGGCTGCTTTCACTTTTTTGTTTTTTTAAAGAAATATAACCCAATAAGCGCCAGTGAACTGCATGAGATAATGCACATGCTTGAAGTCATTCACCTTTTGTTTCTAATAAATGAAAACGAGGGTAGCAGCTTACTTATAAACCCAAACCTCGAGCTGCCACCTCTCCGAGTCCGGTCAAAGGAGTTCACCGCCTCCATCTCTCCGTGATCGACCTCATCATATGCGGTCAAGTTAGTTGCACCGGCGCAGTTGTTGTTCACGTTTTGTTTGCTGTGCTCGTCATCCCAGGTCCCCAGCAGCTCCCTCATCTCCAGCGGGGCGTCTCCCTTCAGATACTGCCAGGCTCTCCTCCCATTGTAGTCCATGGCGTCGACGTCGGCGCTGAAAGCCCCCACCAGCAGCTTGATGACCATGTAGTGCCCGTGCATGCTGGCGACGTGCAGCGGGGTGAGCCCGCCGCTGCCCCGCGCGTTCACATTCATGGGGATCCCCGCACTTTCTGCGTACCGCAAAAGTTTGAGCAGAGTCTCGTCCTGTCCTCTCTTGGCCAGCCAGTGCAGCACCGAGTACCCGCTGACAAAATCCTTCCTGGTCAACAGATAGGGGTCCTCGGAGATGAACTCCAGGATGGTGTCGTAGTTTCCCTCTACGGAGGACAGCATCCACGCGTGCTCCATTGGATACAGAGCCCAGCCCGCGTCCTGCTCGGAGGACACGCTGCGAGTCTGTGACAGCACGCTGCTAAACCCGCTGTGTGACGGATTGCTCAGGAGCAGCTCTTTCATGTGCTTTTTACGCATAGCGGGTGTGAGCGAGTCTCGCTCCGGAGCCTCCCTCTGAAGACCCCCCGGAGCGGAGCTGTCAGTGACCTCCAGCTGCCTCTGCAGCCTCGACCTACGCTGGAAAGCACTGGGCATGACCGGTATGCCATACCTCGAGAGTCGCTCCACAACGGCGCCCTGTCCACTCGTCCTTCCGCCGTGGGCGTCGGTGTCACCGACCGCTGGTTCGGATCTAGTTGGGTCACGTCCAGCATCATCCGATCTGCTCTCATACATGCTGCTCGGCTCCCTGCGCGATGAGATCAAGGCTACTTCCTTTATTTAGACAACACCCCGAAGACGGTGTCAAATTATAAACTGGAAACTGGGTCCCTTCACTCCACTCCTTCCCTGCGTCATGGGAGGAAAGTCGATTTTAATATATACACATACAGAAGTTTTAATGTGCTAAGTGCACACGTATGCAACTTTAAACGTCGTTACTGCAAATATACCAAGTACCTCATTTTGCAAAGCGACGTTTGAAATGGCAGACATCATCCCACAACCCCTTAAATACTAATTATACTCGAGTCTGTACTCAGTTTTTGCCACACCGATGTTACTCACCTGTTCTGTGTCCAAAGCGCATAAGTGTATTCAGCACACACTTGACTCCGGTTTCGATTAACCATTAAACCCTTTTAATGGTCGGAGAAAATTGATAAGATATGAATAATTATTTAAGGTTTTCTCCCAAAAAACTGAGCCATAGATTCAAGCTTATATCCTCGTTTCCTTTACAAGAGGAACTGAGACAAAGTTCATTCTAATCTCTGGCAAAACCAACAGCGAGAATCCGTCACATGTGACCACTGATGACTTCAAAGCAGGAAGTAAGTGCAGTGTATACTCCCCAGAGACTGTCACCCATTATATAAAACCAAAGCAAATAAAATAGATAGCAGGGACAGATAAAACAAACTTTATTTCAGTAAAAATGTCATAATAAAAAAACATGCATCAACATTCAGTCGGTAAAAGGTTCTGGAGGAAGTTCAACAGTCAGCTCATCGAGTGTTTGCAGAAAGGCGTCCAGCTCTGAGCAATGATCTGTAGAGAGGCGATACAGTGAAGTTAATGATACAGCAGGTTAATGACACTCTTCATCTGGAGCAGGAGCCCCATACTTATGGCTACAGCTGCCAGACAATTGTTGCTTCTTATTTAGTGATAGATGTTGCTTAAACCATATGGTTTATTTTTTGGGGATAGTCAACATTATCCCTATCAAAAATCTAAAAAACAATGATTAAAAACCCTTAAATGCAGCATGAGTTAATTAGATTATTGTAATGTGGGTGACCTATACCTAAACCTATAGACCTCACAATACTTTATTAGTGTTGGGCAATGATATACACAACACCATAAAATGGATTTGCAAGTGGTCATATTTTACCATCACTTAATGATTGTTCACTGGTTCTGTCATTATTTATTTAATGCAAATTTGATGAATAAGCCAAAACAGAAATTTCATCTGGTTACTTCTTCCATAAACTTTTAATCACAATAATAGGAGATATGAAATAACATATTCTGCAATAGGACTTTATCCACCCTGCGCTTCATTGAAATATTATTGGATCATAGACTAATACTTTATTAAGATACATTTTCAATCCCAAACAATAAGTGTGAATGCAGCCCTAATTGAACTGAAGTGGATACCTGAACATTTTGGCATCTTTACAGGCGACTGGTTTGGGAGTGGATCAAACATTTCCAGGTCATCCTCACACAGACGAGGAGCTGGTGGGAAACAGGCCAGTCCAGGCAGAGCAAAGCCCCCGAGAGGAATCAGATCCTCAGGTACGCTGTACTTCTCAAACTCTGGAACGAGTCAGAAAACCAGTTAGCATTTTTGCACTTCCTGTTCCTTCGTCTCAAAGTCAATTGTTTTTGAATGTTTTTGGTTAGACGCCTGAAATAAAGTCTGTGGCAAAAACTACTTTTTGTTCCATGATATAAAACATGTTAGCAGATACCCCTCTCTGGAATCTTAGCTAAATTAGAGTAAAGTGGAATAGTCCACCTTTACAGCCTTGTTGCGTATACTCTGTCATGGCGTCGTTCGTTTGTAGCCTAACGTTAGCTTTGTACATCTGGAGATAGCATTTGCACTTCAAAAATCATAAAGTAATGTTCATTTGTGAAGAATATCTTGCAGAACAAAACATGCAATTACCACAAACTTGTTTGCCACAGAGCTCTTTTTGCAAGAATCCACAATCCAATAGTAAAATCACTTTGTCTTTTTGACATGGAACCAGTGTGATGCTAACTTCAGCAGTTGGCCTACACAAATAAATCCCTGCAGCACTCTATGGGTTGAGTCCTGAGGGAATAAACTATTAATGGACTCATGGACTTTCTGATTGAGCAGCATTTTACATCCAATACCCAAACCTGAAATGTGATCTTATAGCTGATGGTGTGATGGTACAAATATGTATTATTCTATAAAGTCTGCCTTAAAATGCTGTTAACATTCTTAACATGATATTTGGTAGCACCAGAAGGAAAAGGTTTAGCTGTGAGAACTGTCACTACTGAATGCGTCAGTGTTACCTAGAGGGTCATAAGGGATGAACTTCTCAATATCTGGGTATTCCTCCACTTTGATCAGAGAAGCGTGTTTGACTTTCGTTTCCTGTGGGGATCATCATAATATATTAGTACATGAATAGTTTTAGGTACATAGACATTACTGTTAGATTGTAACTCTAATTTATTCCAACCTGCGGCTTTAACTTCTCTTGTGTGTTGACGACAGGGGTTGAGATTTTTTTGTTGACAGCACCAAAAGCCTTACGACCAAATGTCAGAGGAGTGTGGAAGGTTTTGGCATTCATAGGAGATAAGAGTCTCTCTAGTGGGGGGCAAGGAAAAGGTTAACTGACCAACATTACTGCGAGAAGAAAAATAGAAAATGCACAAGGTTGTCATTTACCTGGAGCAGACTGGAGGCGCTGACGCATCTTCAAATTAAGTGGATGAAGACCTGCGTTTTCTCGCTCTGCAAAGTTTATGTTGGCCATTGTATCTGAAAACACAATATGATATTAGCTACTGGAACACATTAGAATTCATCACTATGGAAGAGACCTTTCCGTGGCAGGAATTTTGTCTCTCTTCTAAAATTTCGTACACTAAACAAAAGTGCACTGCTACCAATAGCCAATCTGGCAGAGTTACAGCGCTTAATAGCTGCAGCTTTCATGAATGACACTGATCCTCTTCTAGCTCAAGCTGAAACACAAGCTGGCTCTTTTTCCTCCGTTTTTAGTTTACGTTAACACTTCCACGTCACTCTGCTGTCTTGTTGCACGTTCCCTCTTATGAGTAACTGAATTAACGTTATCTTGACGAACGTTTCACAAAACGTTAGCTGAATTAGCTCGCCTACGTTAGCTAGGCGAGCTAGTCTTAGTTAATACAACGTACATGTAACGTGACGTTATTAGCTCAAAGTGCTAAATGCAACAGTAACGTTGACAAACTGGTGTTAGCCTTAACGTTACCTCGGTCAACGCCGCTACTAAACGCTGTTGGTTGCTCCTTCACTCTCGTATCACACGGTTGTTATGATCTGAAATGTCCTTTGCAGATGACCGCGGCTGCTTTTTAAATTCACTGCCTTCGTCCTATTGGTCGCTGAAGCAAAGAGGACTTGAATGGGCGTTTCCAACTAAATATTTCACACCAGAGCCGTATAATAAGAGTCACGTAATCTCCGTTCACTCCAATGGACCATTTTTACAGCAATGGCGGTTCATAGATCAATTGACTGTAAAACAATCAAAAATAGTAAATCTCAACTCATTTGCGGATCCATACCTATATATATATATTTATATGTGTATACTACACAACTTTAGAATAAAATATGTCAACAAGGCAGATAACTCTAGCTGTTACACTTACTAATCCTCAAATATTAGTATATTTTATTAAACATGTATGTAACTAAATACATATGTCGTTCCTCTATATTAATACTGTAAATACTAATCATCAAAAATCGCAGCTCTCTCTCTCTCTCTCTCTCTCTCTCTTTTCAACCGATATCTACCAAATATCTACTATTCAAGTTGCCTGCCAAGTACTTCCTGGAACCATCTGAAGTCGAAGTGAATCACGTGACGATCAAGCGTTTTTGAATCGTTGACGCGACTCTCCCTTATTGCGGCTCTAATTTACAATACATGTACATGACTAAAATACAGTATAAAGTATTTAGGAATTTAGTCCGTGTAGTTTATCTAACGTTACTGTGAAAGACATTTCTATTCAGAGATGCACATTTTGACAAATCAGTCCTACTTCTGCAACGGCTCAAACATATCCTATATGTGTTTAGGACTGCACTTAAAACGATGAAGTTATATCAAGACTTAATGTTTCTTCTGAATTTAATCATCTTCCTTTGTAATTTTCATTGACTGGTCTTCCAAGTTTGCACTGGGCGACACCATAAAGGCATCATGTGGGGGGAGCTCAGTGGACAGCGCTAATTTGTAATCCTAATTTTTTGGAAGACATTTTTCAAAACACGAGCCGAGTTGTATCTGGCGTTTATCAATGCCCAGTGTGAGCACAGTTTTTACAGTGTGGTACAGTCGTAAAACAGTCTGTTGAATAGTGGTACATTCCAACTAGGCCACCTTTCGGCGTAACGTCAACAGCGTAGCTTCCTTTGCTAACTAACGTTAGAGACAGCGGCAGAGGTTTCGTCCTCCGTTAACCACCATGGCGTCAACTGAGATAGCGAGGCAAGCGGTGAGTAACCTATTTTACTCAGGATGCCATCGTCACTATCAACACATAGCTCTTGAAATGTGTTTGCCATCCCATATCAATGTCAAATATATACTTCTAGTGTTAAGTAAGAGAATACGTTTGGGAGATATTTAGGTTAGCTAGCAGCCGCTGTTCATGGTGAACGTTATATTCCAACCGAAATTCAATGGAACGTCGCCAAACAAAAACGACCGTTGGTGGCGGTTGGCTATTAGAAAACTGATTGTGCATTTCTAAATCGTATAGAATAGATCGTTTTAAAGTAAGGCCTGAGGTCGCTCAGTCGTTGCTTTCTGTTAAATATCTCCATTTCCGTAAGTTAACGCCTGCAGACATCCTGTGCTGATATCGATGGCTAAAACTAACGGTTTCAAATGGTTCTCTTGGGGATTAAATATTTGAAACACTGTGTCATATCTTCTGTATTAGCTCACGGGAAATGGACAACCTATAACAGAGCCGTCGGTACGCCATTCATTCCTAACGCCCCAGTTTCTGCACAGCTACGGTGCTCATTTCCGTTATGTTGTTTCAAATAACGTTAAATCCCGTTAACTTTCAGTTGGGCGTTGTCTGTTGTACCAAACATATTTCTGGTCGGTTATGGTCGTTTCGAGCCTGTAATTTGAATTGTGTAAAGTTTACCTGGCTTTTGTGTGTGTGTGTGTGTGGGGGGGGGGGGGGGGGAGCCACTACACCCAGAAAAGAGTGCTCAGAATAGCACGCTTTTGCGGCCCAATGAATGGAAACCCGCTGTGTGTGACTTGGCTTGTAAGGGTGTTGAAAAGCAGGAATGGTTTCAGGAATGTTGCACTTGCAGCGGAAGAGGAAAAGGCTGTTTGTCCAGTCACATTACACCCAGATAGCCCAAATACTTCCTCAGCTGTTTAAACCCAATTCTAACAATTCAAATAATCCACAACTGCCCGGTACCATCATCTTGACCAGCGGAATGTTTTCCTCTCAAAGCCACATTGGAAAGCAAGTTAAGCGACACTGTGTTATTGTTAAGCCACATAATAGCCTGTTGGCTGAGGTCTAGCTGGTTGAGAGCCATTGCTTTGCCGTATAATCGAAATACTTTGCTTTCCGGCACCTCATAATGTAGACGTGGGCTGCCGAAATGTGATTCACAGAAGATGGAGATACTCACCAGCAGCCACACGCCCCCACACACATGTAACAACAGTGCTTCTACACAAAAATAGTGTGAAAGGGAAGTGCAACCGGCCAAAAATAGAGAGTTAAAGGGCTCAAGTCAAAGTGACACCTCAGAAACACACATTGGTGGCTAACTGGACTCTTTTGTCTCTTATTCTTTCAGTTGTAAAGTATATATTTATTGTCAAAGCTCTTTGTTGTTTTTGAAATGCTCTTGACACATTGACAGCGATACCTTTCCATATATGTACATTGTGGTTTGTAACTGTCTCGTTTGTGGGGAGACAGTTCAGACTCAGGAAACAGGAAGTGAGCAACATTGTACCTAAAGTCTCTCTCAAACTCTAACATGATCAAACGTGGTGGCAAGTGTGTTAATTCGAGTGTAATTTGGAAAACATAATGTTATTTCTCCACAGGACAACAATTATTGTGATGTATATGATAATTGTAGAGTGTTAGAGAGAAGCCATACTTTTAACAAGGCATTTCAATGCATAAGGTGGTCAGTGGTCGATATAAATCTGATGTTTAATGTTGGTTTTTAGGGTGAAGGTGCTCGTGCTGTCCCTCTGGCAGGCCATGTCGGCTTTGACAGCATGCCTGATCAGCTGGTCAACAAATCTGTCAACCACGGATTCTGCTTTAACATCCTCTGTGTTGGTGAGTATGTCGTGCGTGAACATGCTTTTACTCTCTCTCTCTCTCTCTCTCTCTCTCTCTCCTGAGGCTAAAAGATGACTTATTTGCCTCAATGAAAGTCAGGCTTTTCCACAAGATGCAAAGCACATTGCTCTGTGTTTGACCTGCTTAGAGTCCTTTTGACCGGTCAGCGCTAGTTACCACGATGAGTGAGATGCTCAGATATTTTTTAACTTCAGTGCCAGGATTATTCACTCGCATATACTCAACTGCCAGTTCATGAGGTGCACCCAGCTACAACTAATGGAATCTAATACAACAGTCACACAATAAACTCAAGCTTTAAGCTGTTATTTAACTTTATGGTCATTTTGAGGGCTATAGTTTGTGGTGCCGTTTCATTGTATTGGGTTATACTGAGAGGCGTTTCTAATATTTTTTCCACTCCTTTTGTGTCAGTGAGTGCTGGCTAGAACTTAAGATGTTTCAGTTTTTGCTAACATTGCATTACTGGCTGCTGTATGCTGTCAAACATTTCTTTGCTATTTGGAATAATGTTATTTTAGGGGCACATGAATTCCAAGAGGAGCAATGGAAATTTCTAACCAATTGGTTGGCAATGTTTTCTTTTTTTGCCTTCTGTGTGTTTTTTCCCCAAACATCTCCTAATTTTAGTTTACACAGAGTGGAAGACATGACACACACGCGCACACACACATATCAATGGTCATTATTTGCTACTGCTCTCTAAGACCTTGTATGCAATGTATGCTATCTTTATGTGTTATGTTGCTGTTTAGATGTCTAGTTACGCTACGACGATGTGTATGTTTTTAAGATATTGTTGATAGGTGGAGCTGGTGGCCATTTTTAGTGTGATGTTTTCGACTAGCCTCCCAGCTGAAGACTGTTTTGTGGATACACTGAGTCTATTTATATTTGTGTAGGAGTGAACAGTGGATATGGCCAACAATAATGTGTTTTTCATAATGTAAACAAAACTAATGTCATAATTACTTAATATTGGGGCTATAACAACCAAACCATAACTCTCTGAACAAACAGTGCACTACATTCAAGAATATGAAAGCAAAGATGATGCAGGAGACTAACATCTTTTCTTGCAGACTCTGAATGCTGTGACTCACAAGTGCACATTAGTACAAGCATTACTTGAGGCAAAGACATGTGATCTTTGTTTTTCTATGTTTTTGGTTGTGGCCTAAAATTCCAAAAAGGGAATCAAAAATGTGGAGATGATTGGTTCCATTGGGCTAACAGACGACTGACATTTCTGCACAGGGTTTTTATTATGTCATCTTTATTATAGGTTATAGGAGGTTTGACTGCAATTCTTTCCAGTTTGTCCCTCGTTTTTCTTTAAAAGAGATGCCAAATTTCCTTTAGCATGAGCGACTTCTCTATAGCGACTTAAGCTGAGCTCTGAAGGAAGATTAGAAATGTGGAGCATTGAAATGGGCTATCATGCTTAGACTGTAGGTCAGGCTGTGAGGAATAAAAATAGAATTTCTTACAGAGGGAGCTCTTTATCTGAGTCATATGACGGCCTCGTTACAGTAAACGGATGGCAGAATTCATCAGTAAATAAGCTCCGTGGGGAGCTCTTTTGTTCAGAGCATCTTCAATATGTTAAATTGAATCTTGCATTCCATTAAATAATGCGGCCAATAAACTTTCTGATCAGCTTGAGCATAGATTTATCAGAAGCTGACTGAATGGAGATGCAGAGAACAGTTTAGTGGGAAGGAAACCAAGATCAAGGTTCCTAGGATCCCAGTAACACGATGACATTTCTCCGTGTTGTCTAGGCGAGACGGGTCTCGGGAAGTCCACCCTCATGGACACGTTGTTCAACACCAAGTTTGAGGGCGAGCCCACCCAGCACAACCAGCCGGGAGTCACGCTCAAATCCAACACCTATGAGCTCCAGGAGAGTAACGTGCGCCTCAAACTCACCGTCGTCAACACCGTCGGCTTCGGAGACCAGATCAACAAAGAAGACAGGTAATTCAATCTGGACAAATGTCACTTCTTTGAGGGAGGGAGAGGTCTGATCCCCACTCGATCACGCACACTACATTCCAGACATACAACGACTCAGTGAGAGCTCTGAGCCTTTTGGGAGCTCAGGTTCCTTCGGTTCCCATCCTGAATGAAACCGTACCCGACCCGTAGGATGTGGAATCAAGTCTCCAGCTCCAGGAGTTTCCGCAGCAGTTTCATCGTATCCACTCGTACAAACCAAAATCAGATGTAGACGCTTTCTCTTTTTCTGGTGTTTGACTAGATTGAACAAGATGCGGTCATGTGACTGTCACTATTAGTTCACTGATGAAAGGCTACGGCACGAGTATGAACAAAGCTTAACTCTGAAGTTTAGGGCGAGATGTCACGTGAGCTGCAACTACATTAGCTCACTGTTATAGGAAGGCTTCAGTTGTTTCTAGGTTTCACAAATTGTTCAGTATCAAATTACCGTCATAGAATAAATAACGACATACACAAGCGTATACTGTGAACTGGAACTGGCTGAATACTCTCCAGTATGTACACAAGCTGTGTGTTTCTTTGTGTTTGTTTCTGGTCATGTGTTCGCTCATGTTACTTTCCTATTTCTCCCATTCTCTGATAGCTACAAGTCTATCGTGGAGTTCATTGATGCCCAGTTTGAAGCGTATCTACAAGAGGAGCTGAAAATAAAGCGCACGCTACACAGCTACCACGACACCCGCATCCACGCATGCCTGTATTTCATCGCTCCCACGGGACACTCGCTCAAATCCCTGGACTTGGTGACCATGAAGAAACTCGATAGCAAGGTGAGCTTTGCTTCACTTCCTCAAACTATTATCATCAACCAGACGCCATTTTATGTCTCTAAGTATCCTGTTGAATTAGTTTTTGTTGTTTCTTTGAAGCTTTGGGATCATTTATTCAGATCCTGGGTGTTTCCATCCGTTTAGTGTCCCATTAGTGTTAGGGTTTAATACTGTTTTGTTTTTATATATAAGCCACATGCAGTTTATTTAACATTTGGCAAGATTCACAAATGTTATAGCCTGAATGGTTTCTGTATTGTTTTGGGTTTTGTTTTTTTGCGTCGAATTAGAAGGACCATTGTGCTGCAGAAGAATGATGTTGAAGAATAACTATTATAATGCTTACAAACATGGATGGAGCTACTGTAGCATGTGACAGATGTACTGTAGGTGAATCCTTTGGCACTGCATTGTTGTGTGAAGCATTTGATCTATCTACTATAGTCATGGGTCATAAACCTTGTCTCGGCCATCTGCCTGCATGCCAATTGGCTCTGGTCTTGTTACTGCGTCGGTGTAGGTCAGCTGTGAAATGCAGTCAGCCTCGGGTTTTTTTTTTTTTTTGTGAGGGCCTTTCCACAGTAGCTTATTTGCATGGATCTCCTGGCTTTTGTACAAAGAGTCGGCTCAGTGTTTGCCAGAGCAGCTGGGCCCTCTGGCAAGTGCTCACAACGGCCTGATCCAGAGCAGAGCCTCCTCTGTTTACACATTCACCTCTTGCTGAAGTGTCCATGAGCAAGATGTTCATTCCCCACCAGACTCAGGAGTGAAGTAAAGTATTACTTGTTCACATGAACCTGGGCGTCCCTTGCTGTTTAAAGGGCCCTTGGTTGGAGAGCAAATAATTTGGAAATGTGTGGGCGATGGAGCTCGTAGGAAATAGTCGTGTTGGAGGGAAGGTCTCGTTTTTTCATCAGATCGTTGTAAGTGCATATATAAGAATGACCCTGCCTGTATTTTTAGGTTTCTTTTCCGTTTGGATAACATGGACAGCACAAATGTTGTTTAAATCATTTGAGTCTGACTATTAACACCATGTTTGGAGAGCTTTTAAGTGATCTGAAGCAGGAGATGGAAGCCTGCAGCTCTTTTTTTGCTGCATGTACTATTTTTATCTCTGTCCTTAAGAATGTGTAATTGTTTGTGATGCACTAAGGCCTGGAGCTACAAAGAGCTACTGTGATGTGTTGAAATGATGAAGAGAGCACAGATTATCCTGGGAAATAAAAGAAATGAGTAGAAGCGTATAACTGTTACTAAACCTGAATGCTGGTGGAGATCCTACTTCTAAAAGTATTTTTTAGCTTTTAACCTTGTGATACTTTTTAAAAATACATCAACTGTTTTCCAAATCTGGACTATGCAAATAGTGTTGAAAAAAAGTTTCCACTGACAGACATCTAGTGTTTAGCAGCGTATCAGAAAGCGTCGTCTGCACCTTGTCATTGTGTCGATCTCCTAATTGCTCAACCGCAGGTCAACATTATCCCAATCGTCGCCAAGTCGGACGCCATCTCCAAGAGCGAGCTGGCTAAATTCAAAATCAAAATCACCAGCGAGCTGGTCAGCAACGGAGTGCAGATCTACCAGTTCCCCACTGATGACGAGTCTGTGGCAGAGATCAACTCCACCATGAACGTAAGTGTCACAACTGGTGTATACATTCCGTCATGCGTTAGTGGCATAAACAACATGTGATGTAGAATCGGGACAGTCATCGTCTGCGTCTGCTCAGGCTGTCAGGAAGCCGCTCCATGCAGGGAGGACTGAGTTTAGAGCGGCTCGCTCGGCAGGAAGCCTGCAGTGTGGGAAAGGGCCTGTGTTCACTGACAGATGAGCCAGGGCTCACTTAGCTGTTTATGAGGTCAGACTGTGGCCTCTTGGCTCTTTATCTACAGTCTGACCACCATCAGGAATGTATCCTGAGCATGTATGAATGAGATAGTAGCAGTAATATTCTCAGATTTTTGAGTAATAAAATGTTCATCATGAACGCTCTGAAGATTGTTTCACACCAACGTTGCTTTTTACCTCTGCTCCACAGAGCCATTTGCCATTTGCTGTGGTGGGGAGCACAGAGGAGGTGAAGATTGGGAACAAGATGGTGAAGGCCCGGCAGTACCCCTGGGGGACGGTGCAGGGTAAGCATAGGTCACATCCTGCACAGGAAATGAGAGCGTGCTCCCTCTTCTGCAGCTCGTATTCCTGCTCGGCTCTAACAGCTGCTGCAAACTAGTCGATGAGCTGTTACATAACCTCATTTAGCCGCAGCACCCTCTCTCCCATTACACTGTATGTTAGTGCGCCATCAGCTCTTAGTTCCTACAGATCTAGTAATGTAATGTCTCTGATGATGTGTCAATCGCTTTATTATTATTGACTTACTTGATCAATACATTACGGAGTGGGTAATGTATTATAGATAGAAAGCTAGTAGATCTATTCATTTCTTGGTCTATAAACACAAAGTAGAGAAAAATGTTCATCAACATGACATTTTCAAATGTCTTGTTTTGTCCGACCAACAGTCCAAAACCCAAAGACATTTATTATAATGATATAAAACAGAATAAAGGCTACAAATCCTCACATGAGAGAAGCGAGAACCTCAGACTTGATAAATAACTAGAATGATGATGCGATTCTAAACATAGTTGCTGTTTAACTTTCCGTCGATTGACTGATCGATTAGCTGTTGCAGCTCTACTTTACAGCTAAAATGTATTGTTGACTATGAGGCTAATTTACTTTAGCATTCATTTTAGGGTGTTTATATTCACGTCCAATGATCTGTGTAGAAATGTTTTATATTATATATAAATATCCTCAAAGCTGAGAGTCAGCACTTTAACCTCACAGTCATTGTTTCATTTGAAATACAACGTGCTGGATTGAATGAAAAACATTGCTCTACTAATAATTACCAACTGTTAAATATTTCTGTCCTTTATCTGACCGTGGTTCTGTTCACAGACTGACGTCATGTGAGTTCACATGCACACACACACAGACACACACACACAGTCACACGGTCTGTGGGAGTGTTGCGCTCAGTCTGGTAACAAAATCAATAAACAAGCCACAGGAAGTGAACATCATTCTGTTCTGACTGGGTCTGTGAAATTCTCGCTCATGTTTTAATTCATTCGATTATTTGCTGTAAATGAATGTAAACGTTAGGTGATGCTCTCGTTTGCTGTTTCTGCTATTGTACACTTATTGCTAATTACATAGCTCGTGATGAGTAGGAAGCCATCTGATGTGTTGAGTGAAGCTCTCACGTGTCACTACGATGTGTGTCTCTCACAGTGGAAAACGAGAATCACTGTGACTTCGTCAAGCTGCGAGAAATGCTGATTAGAGTGAACATGGAGGACCTGCGAGAGCAGACTCACACACGCCACTATGAGCTCTACCGCCGCTGCAAACTGGAGGAGATGGGCTTCAAAGACACAGACCCCGACAGCAAGCCCTTCAGGTAGTAGACTGCTCCCATACATCTTCATGTTCTCCACCTCTACTCTGCTCTCTATTTTATCATGCATTTTTCTGCATCCATTTATCTTTAAAACATTAAATTCTTTGTGTCTTCATCTGGTGTGTTGTTTAGTTAAATGTTGCTGTCACTCCATTTTATTCCCTTTCTCCTTTTTCCCGTGTCAGTCTTCAGGAGACGTACGAAGCTAAGAGGAACGAGTTCATGGGCGAGCTGCAGAAGAAAGAAGAAGAAATGAGGCAAATGTTTGTCCAAAGAGTCAAAGAGAAGGAGGGCGAGCTCAAAGAGGCGGAGAAAGAGGTATCATCATCATCGAACTCTGCACCTACATCATCCTGAAATATCACGTGCATCACTCGTTTTAAAGAAGGTTCTGCTGTCGTTTTGAATAATCCAAAGTATTGTGTTTTTTGTCACCAACACGTAGCTGCATGAGAAGTTTGACCGTCTGAAGAAGCTCCACCAGGACGAGAAAAAGAAGCTGGAGGACAAGAGGAAGTCCCTGGACGACGAGCTCAACATGTTCAAACAGAAAAAGACTGCCGCAGAGCTCTTGCAGAACCAAGCCCAGCAGGCAGGGGGCTCCACCACACTCAAGAGGGACAAAGAGAGGAAAAAGTAAGTATTGTTCTCTTCCTCACATCTGTCCTTGCATCTACCACCTCCAGTTGTATAAGGACTGGAAAAGGCTGGATCCTATGAACATGAGAGGAACAAGGCCACATGTTATTACATTGACGTTTCAGGATCATTTGCCAAATGAGTACATGAATATCATTGCCAATAAGTGAGAAGTCGTTTGTGGTACATTCCCTTGGGGTTCTTATGTTGTGCAATAGACTAACATATGTAGCTGTGTCCTGATAAACTTCTTCAGCATTCATTCCACTCTGTGCACATGTGCTGCAGGCAGAACTTAATTTTGGTCTGTCCCACTAATGTCATCAATCGCTTAGCGGTTTCTCTGTCACCACTCGCTTATAATCCGCCAGATATTTGTATAATTTAATGTGTTGAGAAGTTAAAGGCTCTGGCTAAGCCGAAGACTTTTCACTCTGATCTTCTGAAAGAGGCTGATGCACCAGTTTACCCTCCGTATAATAACAGAGAATATGTTCAATGCTGAGAGAGCTGACCAGAATTCCTCATTTATCATTCGAGGAGCAGAGCGGGGGTGGGGACTGGTGACAATGCCTTGCTGTCTTCAACTAAATAGTTGAAAAGTTGCCAACTGTCAGAAATCCTCATCATGAAATGTAATACTCTGAACAGATTTGTGTAAATAACTTAATTGCAACTCTGTTAACAATTACTGGACAGCTCCATGAACTTGAAAGGAAGTTGATAAACAAACATTTTTTTCACAGTGTCAGATCGTTTCAGTGGAAACGATCTGACACTGTTCCTCACAGGGGCCACTCGTTTGGTTTTAATCAATCTACAGTATGAACTCGGTTTTCCATATTTGTCTTTCCTGGTATATCTGACATTAATTCTGTTGTTCTTTCACTAATCGTGAGCGTATGAGACTGTTTTCCACAGCATGTTTCATGCTTACAGGCAGTGTTTGAAGCCAGATGTGTTTGAGTAACTTTAGTGCTGTTGACATTGTTGGTCCCTTCATGTTGGTAATCCACTCCTGGTTTTGTGTTGAAGCTGATGTGATGCCGTGCCTGTTAGAAATGGAGGAAGACACTTGCACTGAGAAAGGTTCTTGTTGCTTTATTTTCTTCCCTGTTCATTTGTTTTCTTCACAGCCACTTCTTCTCTTTATGAGCTCGGCCTCGAAAGTTTCTCTTCCAAAAAGGGGGCCTCTGTGCAACTTTAGCTCTGTCTGTGGTTCCCTGATTAAACTAAAGAGGTCTTGCACTTCAAGTGTTAACACGGATAATATTTATGTTTATCTTTCAGTCTTTTCTGCAGTTTCCAGATGACACAATTATTAATTACTGCTTGTTGTGTAAATGTGAATGTGTCCTGTGAGTGCATGTGTCACCCATGTTGCATCCGTAATGTTTTCCAGTTAACTCCTCCCACACTTGCTGCATGCTGCATGGGGCATCTTTTCTGGTAAGACACCACCGACCATCTCAAAATATAACTATGAAAAATCAGCCAGGTATTGACTTTTAACTTATGACCAGTACACGAGTAAAGAATTACTCTAAAATACAAGTCAGGAATAAACATCACCTAAATGACAGTTTGCAGATACTCACCTTTTTTTTTTTTTTTCTTTTAATTGACATCCTGCAACTGGCCTAAACATAGAACGAGATGTGCACACAACTGCCTTTCTGTATCTCCACATTAGAATTCAACCACAATCAAATTAACCTTTGAAAGCTATTAAATATGTTAACTAACACGCATTTAATTGGCACTTTTAATATGTAATAAAGTGCCATAAATGGGCCCAGTAATTCTAATAAACGAGTGCAGGCTGACAGTATATCACTGTTAACATCTGTGTCCATCATATCCTTGAGCTGGCAGTGTTTACCGTCCTTGTGCCAGCTTCTAAATCAACCAGTTTATTAGCTCCCCACACACCCATTTGATAAACTGCCCCATCTGCCTCCCTAAATCCACAACAGTTTTTTTTTTTTGTGGCTCTACAAAGTCCTTCGCCACCCAGCCGTGCAGTCCCACAAAGAACCATTCAAGGCTGAACTGAGACTAACTGGCCACACCAGAGCAGCAAACAGCCCCGGGGCCCATTTCTGTTTGTAGCGATGACATGTTTTGTTGATCTCGCAGCCATATGACGGCCTCCACTCCCTCTTGAGTGGATAAAAAAGCCAAATCCACAGAGAGATGTTGTTGAGTCTCAACCACTGGGGAGGGTAGAAGTGAATGAAGACATCTGTCTCGCAATCTGTAAACTCCTCAAGCAGCTCAGGACTGTTAAAATGGACAAAGACAAGCTGCTGTTTGACGATGAAGACAATCAAACCCATTGTTTGTTAAAGCTCAGGAGTGGAACAAATCCTATAAATATGAAATACATTTATTCTGCTGATTCCAAGAAATAGACGACCGTTGCACCCTCACCTCTGTGCACTCGAACCCTTTCAGCACGATCTCCTCTAAATACCACCTGGTCACTAATATTGATGTGATGTCAAACAGTGTGTGTGTCGTGATGATGTTTTAACTCAAAAGAAAGCAATAACAGCCCTTCTCTCTCATTTCCAGCTTAGGATTCCTGTAGAAAAAGTGCTCCCTTGTGGCCATCCTGCTGTGAATGAGTTTCCACCCCATCATCTTTTTTACAGTACCCCCCCCCCCCCCCCCCCCTAATCCAACCCTCCACATGCCCCCCTGCTCTCTGGAAGACGCTGGGCATTGCTATCAGTCTGGCCGTTTTTGCTGAATGGCGCTTGTATGTTATATGGTTTTTACAAGCAATTGTTTGGCTTGACCTTTTTTATACAAATTTACAGAGTAATGCATTCCATGTTTGTTTTATATTAAGTGATTAATTGCATGATGGAGTGAGCTTTTTGAATATTAACATACATGGCTACTGTAGTGATGGGCAGACGTGTGTTGAGGGTAAAGTGAAACGCGCATCAGACAGTTAGGACCTCAGTGTAAACAAAGATCTGCAGAAGATTACAGTAAAGAAAGAATTAGGTCGACTGATGATTGATGCGACGATGGATTAAATTAGTATTGAGCCGTCTTCAGATTAAAGCACAGCAATCACAACAGTGATTCTCACTTTTATAAACAACAAGTAACAGCAATTTCTGAATGGAATTTATTAATCCACCTTTGTAACGGCGGACCCCGCCACTAACAATGTAGACTATTATCACCAGAAATGCAGAAATAATATCAAAAAGGGGATTTGATTTCATGAAAATCTAATGACTAATTATTACCTCAACCTTATAGACTTTAGACCTACAATAAGAATTTAATTTGAGATTTGTTTTGGTATTTATGTCCTTTTGCTGACGCTGCTTCACTTTATCCAGATGCATGAGTAGTTGTGAGCCTAATCTCTTTGCCACTTCTCCCATACCTCATTCATTGTCATGTGTTATGTGCATACTTGTATTAGCTTTCACATTTCCACTTTTTTATACACAAATGTGATGTTTTTTAAGTATATATTAATGTTGTCAGTGCAATTGTAACTTTCTTACTTACTATGAAGGCACATTTAAAAGTAATTCATTATACTGTCCATTGTCCTGCAGGGACCAGTGTTTGTATTCGTGTTACACACAAAAGACATATTATCTCCAAAGAAAATAAAGGCCAATTTTTCACCAAATATTACAATTGTGGCCATAATCATTGTGTATGAAAAATATTGCCTTAAATTAGGAGATTAGAGGAGCTTTAATAAACCCAAATGGGGAAAGTGGGTACGCTTGATTTGCAGGATGAAGGTTGATTTGTTATTAATTGGAAAACCGTGAATGAATGTTGATGCCAATAAGCGTTACTGTGATGATCAGTTATTATTTTTTCAACACTTCAAAGTTCAAGGTTGCTTGTATTATCTCATGAAGGATACAATTTTCTTGGATTCAAGACATTGCTGCATAAAAACACCTTTCCACATGCTACCAGGGTAAAAATACATCAAGACAAAGAGCCGTTCCCTCCTCTCTAATCCTCCGCTCACTGGTCTGTGTGGTTTCACTTTCCTTTGCAGTAATCCCTGGCTCTGCACTGAGTAGGCCCTCAGCCCTCAAGCTTTGCTAAGGGACCGGCCTTTGTGGGTACTGAGTACCTCAAATGTGACCAGAGGCTTTGTGGACCCCATCCTTCAGGGTTTCTCAATCATGACCTGCTCTGCTATCATTTTGATTAATGTGTATCTGTGTTTCTCTGCAGCTCTAACCTCAGCTTCTCCTTGTTGGCCTCTGCTTATGTTTATATGTGCACTGTTTGTTTTTTGGGCTGTTACTAACACCTTTTCACTTGATGGAAATTATATGCGCACTTGTTCATTTATTGTCGTATTTGGATAATTATTAACTCCTTTTTTCTTTTGTAAACTGGACCACAGGCAAGATGTGATCATTTCACAGTTTAACAATCATGCAGCATCATCAGTTGGCACAATATAATCTCACAGTTTTATGCTTTATTGTGTTGCTTGAACAACTATGCTCCCAGGGATTTTTACCACCTAACTTTGTATTTACGATAATCAAACATAGATATGTTTTCTACCTGAATTCAGATGCACTTCTATATCTCAAGCGTGTGGTTTTTTTGTAAGAGTTTTTGCTTTGCCACCTCTCTAACTGCCGGCTTTCTCTTTCTTTGTCTCTTCAGCTTCTTTTAATCTGTCTTGACCACCTGAAGGGAGGATTGCAGCTTCAGCAAGAACTAAGCATCCTTCACCTCTCCCCGTTTTTCTCGCTGTATTGACCCTTTTCTATTCTCCCCATCGCATCTCCTCCTTTTTTATTTTTTTGATTATGGCCTTATGTCGACTCACATGGTATTTCTGACGACCGAGTGAAGCTCTAAACCCATGCAGGTTGGGAACCGGGCACAGTTTTAAATCTGCTAATATGTCTTAATGTATATAAAGAGAAGCTTGTAGTTCATAGAAATCATCAGTTAGGTTTCACACACATTTACAGGACTCCTGTGAAATAATTTGAATTACAATGTCCTGGACTATGCACTCATCTTTTCAATAGGATTCTTAATACATGCTACGGAAACATTGAGGCTTGCTGATTAAAGACGAACTCATCAAGTCAAGAAGCACTATGTATAACATGTTATGAATGAGTAATCATGTTGTTTTCTCGAATCAAGTCCAGTTTTAAATGAAAACCACCTGCCTTCAGGTATTCTGAACACTAAAAGTAAATTAATGCAAAAGCCAAAGCAATATTCCTACTTCCACTCCATTTGATGTTGCCCATGTTTACAAGTCACTGTTGAATACCATGGAGGTCACATGTAATGGCCTTTTTATTACACGTTGTGCTTTAATATTCACCGGCCTATTCTATATTTTTTGCATGCATCTTTTTATTTGATTACCTCTTTGATATTTGACCTGTTTGTTTTTTAAATCTCCTAATAATTCAGTTTTGCAATCTATTTCAACTTCATTGATGTTTTCTTCAAATGGTGCATATTATTAGTGTATATTTGCTCTGTCCTATCATTTCAGCTCCCTTTTTTGCCAAATATTAGTGTAAGATGGAGTTGACCTCAATTCCAGATAGGAGTATTAAAAAGATACTCATGCATTTGTATAATTTATAAGGAAATATTTTGTGTATTGAAGTGGAGACTTGTGGTTTATTACCTATGACCTTTGGACGTGAATCTGAGTGTAAAGTAACATTTGGTGTCATAAAATGCCATAAATTTTTCTAGTATCAGTCACCACCTCTTGTAGTCAAAGACTTTCCCACACTACAAATAATTAAATATTTTACTTTAGTTTCATTCCATTGATGTACATTTTCAATAAAACAAAATATGATCCAAACATATTAAGCTTTTGCCTTTTATTTACAGTGTTGGACACGAACAGTTACCCCAGATTATGTTTATTGATTTTGTTAATTAGCAGCAGCATTGTAGTTGTTGTGGGCTATGAAAGCCTGCTAATATGACCTGTAATCAGTACTTACTATATGAGTATTAAAACTGTGAAACACCTCAATATTCAGCAGTTAAATTGTGAAGAATTGCATTTTTTATGTATTTTAACTTCATTTAAACAGGAAGTCCCCTGAGATACATTATTTATTTTACAAGAGAAAGCTGGCCGAGAGTAGTTAACACACAAACGCATATTATTGATGTAAAGCATTCACATATATAGCACAATTAAATAAACCTGAGGGGCATAAAAGAGAGAAACTTCATTGTATAAAAAAAGAAGTTACATTCCACATGAAACATTTTCGAAAGTGGCACCTAAGGCATCATTTCCATGTGAAATATATTTAGTAAATTATTTAAAGCCTGGGGTGCAAAGTACAAATGTAGTGCAATAAAAACACACCTAATATAATATTAGTAGGCTATATATGATGGCTCTAAAATACAAGTCACAGTTTAAGAAAGTATGTTGAAATATGATAAGTGTATTTCCTCAAGTGCAGTACTTAAGTTCATTTTAAAGTACATGCACTTTAGGAATTGCAATACAACTTCTACTTTATTATATTTCAGAGGGAAATGTTGCACATTTTAGTCTTTACTTTCATTTGAAAGCTATAGTTACTTTGCAAATGAGAGGTCATGCACACACAGTATAATAACATTATCAATTCATACAAATACAGTAAATTATAGGACGTGCACAAATTAATTGTCATAGTCTTCTGGTTTCTGGAGGAGAAAATAGTTTATATTGCTTAGTTTTATTCCCAAACATAATAAATATTTCGAGTTATAAAATGTGGATTTGTTGAAATGATATTTTGCTGAAAGAAAGATTAGATACATAATATAATATTCTTTAATTGTATTGCCGTTACATTAATTTAAACTTTCTCTTGGCATAGAGTGAGATCAGCAGCCCACTGGGCTTGAACTGTCCGGCGGCAAAGCATTGTGGGTCATCGCGGTGACAGACGCCATGATTTTTACTGTAGCTGCACCAGAAAATGGCTGCTTTCTGCTAGTTAGCTAGTTGAATGGGTGTCTGAAGCTCCCAGGAGTTTTCTGCATCATCTCAACCCAACCTCGTCTCGGATATTACACCCAGAGGACACAAACGTACATGTTGTTCTCTGAATCTGATACAAAACTATATGAGCAGATTGTGGCTGCTGAAGTGCAAGCTGGGGTTAGCTCGAGGCTAGTTAGCAGCTAGCTGGCTAATGCTAGCAGCCGCCACCGGGTGAGCCCATGTTAGCTAGCTAAAAGAGGCTAGCTACGATAATATCAGCCGGTTCATCACACGAATACATGCACTGTTGAAGTACAGCGATACAAATCGGACCAAAGGCTACACCTTAAGGTAGGAATTTGACGCAGCTAACAAGTCGCAATTTTAAATGTATATGTGTGTTTCTACAACATGATTACGTGTGGGAAATGAACTATGTTGGCCTACTGCGTCATTCTGTCAGGGCCTTGTTTTGGTTCGAAATGCATCTGTATTTCCCTCATTTAATATCATAACTTGACACTTGATTTCTAGTTGTGCAATATATACTTTTTTTTGTCCAGGCACGTATCGTTAGTTGGTGTTTTCAGTCCCTGCATGCTGCTGGCCAGTGGTGTTTGTTTTCCACGGGATGTGTTGAGCCTTTATAGGCAGCATGGAGTATTAACTCTGTACGTCCAGATAGTGTGTGTGTGTGAATTCCCTCCATTAATGTAATGTCTAACTCACATCTCTGGCCTCAATAACAGGTATGGCCTGGATTTGACTTGGATGGTGCTGGTGATGGCAGAAGGGACTGGCACTGGCGAAATGCCCTCCTTTGACCCAAGTCCTAGTTCTGAAGCAAAAAAGAGACCCACTTCTTCTGATGGCAGTGAGTGTTGATCTGGGCTGTATAGTCTGCGTTTGTTTATAAATATTTCCATTGCCGTGTTGTTATCTACTGTTTGTGGTTCACTGCTACATCTTTATATCCAAATTTATATTTTATCACACTTTTATAACTACTCTTTAGTTCCTTAATTGAGCAAAAGGCTGAATTGCTGTTTTTGGGGCAATCCAAACGTATCGTAGATGTTGCAGTGACATGAGTCAGAGGTGTGTCTCAGGGCTTCAGGTTGCAGCAATAAGGACTGACAATGTTTGCTTGCAGTTGAAGCCCGTTCATACCCACTGAAAATAAACTTCTCTAGAAACTAAACACACAATATCCTTAAAACAGTTGGGCACTGTTGTTTAAAACACCAGTGAATTCTCTGGGCCGACATCTTAACGTTAAAAATTCAACACTAGGGAAACATTGTCCTGTTCTCTGTAAAGATGTGTGCACAACAGTCTCCGTGCTAGAAGGAGCTACTCACTGTTAACTTTTCATGGGATTTGTTGACAATAATTAAAATATAGGCATACACCAGTCCTGCCACAACATCCCATTTGAAGAAGTTTCATGGGACTTTTATGACATTAACCCTTTTGTGCCCATCTTAGATGATGATTTATGTATTTGTTATTTAAGTCAAATCAGACGTTTATTTTTGAACCTGTATTGTGTTATTGCAGGAGACGAGCCCATGAGGAAAATGCCTATGTCAAAATTTGGTTCCAGACCTCGATTTGAGCCGGTGCACTTTGTGAGTGGTGGCAGCAGCGGAGGAACCGGCGCTGACGAGAAGGAGAACGATAAGGAGCGCAGGAGGAGCGAGTCGTTTGGTGCGAGGCAGTGGGACTCCGAACACTCGTCCTACGGCGGCACCGGCAGAGCGCAGGGCTCCGCCTCCCCGAGGCCTGCGTTTGACAGAGTGCCATTGTACACTTCTGACTCTTGGGGTACCCACAGAGACAGAGACAGGGAGATTTTTTCAGGTAGCACAAGTGGGTTGGGGTATGGAGGACGTTGGTCCACCTCAAACTTTATGGTGAAAACAGAGCAGGACTACTCAACCAAGTATGAAGCCCACTCCTCTCGGGGTTCAGACTCCTATCCTCAGCCCCAGAGATACAACGGATACGGGGGAGCGAGCAGGGCAGGAGGCTGGGATTCAGGACGTCAGGGTTTGGGATACAGTCATCAGGACCGGCTGTCATCCAGCAGGCCGTTCAGCAGAGTCTACAACAGCCCGGGCAGGAGCAGTCCAACCACATCTCAGTCGGTCTCTTCATCACAGCCGGTTCCTATATCTCAGCCCACGCTGGATGAGAAGCAACGGCTGATTTCCAATGTAGCGTCTGCATTGGCTGTTGCGTTCAGGGACCCGATGTTCCTGACTGGAAGTGAATCACCGAACTATAATTTCATGTTGAGCCGCAGCATTCAGGCCTGCAAGACTAATCCCGAGTATATTTATGTCAACCTGAAGGACATTCCTCAATCCGACCTACCGAAGAACAGGAAAGTACCAACCGACGGTTACGCCTGTGAGTTGAGATGTCAGGGTGTGTATCTTGCTACCGGGTACTCCGGTAGTAAAAATGGAGCGAGGGACCGGGCCTCTGAGCAGGCTGTTAAGCTCTTCCTGAAAACAGTGGAGGTTCGTGTGGTGCAGCGCAAATACAGACACTCGGTAGTCAACGACATAGTCGTGTGCCAGATGCACAGCCCGACCCCCGGCTTTTTACCTGCACTCCGAAACCCAGAGGACAAACCGACACCCAGCTCCAAGGGCCAATACGAGCCGGACAAACGGAAGCACTGGACGGAGTTTGTGGTTATGGACAACGCTCACGACGCCATCTGCATACTCAACAACTCTGCGGCTTTTAATCGCATGAAGATAGACTATAAGTTTGACCTGCTCCCCAACAACATTGCTTGGCTGTGCAGTGTTTTCCTGCAGGGCGAGCTGGTGGCGCAGTCAACGGGTACCAAAAAGAGCTCGAAGCATACAGCGGCCGAAGACGCTGTGAGGAAACTTCGGATGAACCAGGCGCAACGACAGCAACAGCAGCAGCAACAACAGCAGCAGCAACAACAAGAACAACCGCAACAACAACTATCACAATACCCCAGAGGAAATAATCAATCAGATTCCGGTGGACGCTTTGGACAACAGGTTGTCAAAAAGAAGCATCTGAGTGAATTGGTCATCCTGGAAAACTCTGACAATGCAATCTGTATCATTAATGACACGGCTCAGTTTAATAAAGTGACTGCTGATTACAAGTTCACGGTTCTGCCGGATCATCGATGGAGGTGCGAGGTTTACTTGGAAGGACAGTATGTAGCCGCGGGGATTGGGCCCAAGAAAATAGTGAAGCACATTGCAGCAAAGGAGGCCTTGACCACGTTGAGGCAGACACAGGCCGTGGTCAAATCCAACCTCAGGAAGGAGGGTCACTGCGACGCCATATCACGATCCCAGATCCTGGCCCGCTCTGGTGAGCAAGCCATAAAGCAGGAGATTAAGGAGGACAACATCGGGAACCAGCTGCTCCGCAAGATGGGCTGGAAAGGAGGCGGTCTGGGCCGAGATGGGGAAGGTATCGCGGAGCCCATCAGAGTGAAGGAGCAGTTCTCCAGAGAAGGTTTCGGTTTGGACACGGACAAAACCGGAAACCAGCTCCGCAAGCGTGACATCGAGGACATCATTCGTACCTACGCCAGTTCGGACCGTCAGGACGATCTTCGGTTCTCCACCGACCTCACCAACGACGAACGCAAGCAGATCCACCAGATATCTCAGAAATACGGCCTACGGAGCAAGTCGTACGGACAGGGACGCCAACGGTTCCTCATCGTCAGTCGCAAAGTGCACAAAGACCAGCTCATTGGTCAGCTTTTACAGGAGGGACAGGTGGGACGGTACGAGCTCGTGAAACCTCAGGCCATTCACTGATGTGCATGCAGGGCAAATCACAAAAAAAACATTGGACATCCATTTAAACTTCAGTACAAATCACACTTGAGTGTAAATGCTGTGTTTCTACTTGTATGTGACAAACTTACAACACACATTAATAAAAGAGAATCCTTCAGGGATCACCTGTGGTTTCTGCATTCCTTTGCCATGCAATATACTTCAGCTTTAGCAGGAGCTTTACAATAAGTGATTTGTCTTTTTTTTTTTTGGTCTCCTGCCATTCCACGTCTTCTATTCGTTTAACCTTTTGCACAAGCTTCAGTACTTTGTGGTACCATGTCCTGATGATGTTCCAGTTACTTTAGGAATTAAGAGGTTTTTGTTACTGAGATCCACTTTTCTTTGTTTTCTGGCTATTTTAAGGAACTTTGCAGAAAATGCAGCTTGTCACTGCTTGTTGTGGAACATTGTTGACAGTCGACTCATGAGAGGCATCAAACTGTAGCCAGATGCTCATATCGGTCTCAATGTAGTGATACGTCTCTATCTCTCTACCAGCAACGCTGTCCGCTGTCATTCTACAAAAACAAGCCGCGTCCATAAATCAAACTCCTCTCATGGAAACTGTAAGCTGTGATCTTTGTTAAATGTCGGATGTGTTGGTTTGTGTGATTACAGTTAACTTGTCTGCTTGTTTTCACGGCTGTAATGAATAAATCTGAACTGATGACAGATGTATATTTTTGTGTTGTCAGTTAAAAAGCAACAGACAACTGATGTATATTTATTTTTTTATTTACAAGAAAATGTACATGTTTGTTACATGGGTTACCAGTGCAAAGTTTTATGATCTGAAAAAAAAACACCATCCTGTTATGTAAGATTGTAAAATAGCATAGAAATGTTCTCACACAGCCTTTAAATGTCAGTATTATGAAACTGCGTGAAACAAAGTGAAGTGCCCGCAAAGGGAACTAAACATCTTGTTTCTGTGTTGAAGAGGGACATATGTGTATTCACCAATTTCTATAACGTTTTTTAAAACTCAAACGCATGGCTTTACATCAACAGTTGAGAGAAAAATGACCCCCAAAGGCATCTGTTGAGCTGGATGGATGTCCGTGCTGGGTTCATTTTCCATCCCTCTCAAAGGCATTCAAAAGATAGAAACAAAACCAAAAGAAGTGAGGCCACTAAAAAAGGAGCAACACCCATGAACAGCTTTTTTTTTGTAAATATGTATTGTCGGTATCTACACAGCAAACCACACAGCAAGCACATCGAATGAACTGTCACTGTGTCATCCAACCGGTTTACTTCATGTAGAAATAAACGGAGAAAAGTGACAGACTGGCTGTTGCCTTTTTAAGAAAAGTTGGTGCATGTAGCAAGTAACCCAGATATAACAAGGTACATTTACTTTCAACAAACGTACGCTACAGCCCAACACTAGCATTTCGGCAGGAGTGAATGCCACAACACAACAGCATACAAACGTAGCAACAGTTATGGGACAAATATACTGAGAAGGATTTTAAGGATTTTATTTCTGTGAGATCAGCTGTTTCTCTTGATTCGGGGGCCGGGACACTGTTCCTACTCGAACGATAACAACGGGGGTCAACAGTCACGCCAACTCTGTTCAACAATAGCAGAAACCCTCTTCTCGTACTCCCGCTTGTTTTCCTGGTACAGCTGGGCTGCTTGGCTGTTGGCTGGACTGTTTGGGTTTGGCTCATCCAGTAAAGACTTGAAATACACAAAAAACATGTTTCAAATGAAGCTTTATGACATAACACACAGTCGTAATGTATAAATTACTTGTGGATATTATTTCTTTGTCACTTCAACTAATCCTGATTCGCATTGGCACACAATGTGTTTATGTGCATGAAGGAATGTTGGATTACCTGTATTGAAGTTAAGATTGAAGAGACATCATAGGTTGGACTCCAACGATTCTGAAGTATATCTAAACATATGCTTCCATCTGCATACACTGCAAAGAGGAGCACATAATATAAGGGATACGTGTAACAAAATGCAATTTCTGAAATTGTTGGTGTTAGATATATTACGAACATACCATTTGGATGAAACATTTTTGAGGCAAATCGCACTGTTGGAGGTTTATTTGGATATTCCTCTGTGAATTCAATGGTAAGTTTGAAGGTTCCTGGAAGTCAGAAGAAACGGCATTGTATGAATTGAGAGACATCAACTAGTAACAGTGTTACAGTGCATTACAGTAATCTAGCCAACTAGTAAATGCATGTGTCAATTTGATCTGGTGGTTCTGGTGATTTTGATACAACACTCAAAAACGAGACATCATTTTTGTAACTTAGCGGCCAAGTTAGTGATCAGAAACGGATTATTTTTGTGGAATTGTGCGGGCAAAAGAAAAGATCAACAAAAGCTCTGAAGAACTACTTAAAACTACTATTCAGGGTCCACAGATGCTGAAGAAGAAATAACTCCAAGTCAAAGGGTTACCTTCTTGGACAACTTGACAAAGTCTAGTGCAGTAAGTTATTAGTTAAAACATCTAAGGCACCATCTAAAATCGACTCATTACCATAATATTTAACTTTCCATGTGCAATATTAGGGTTGGAAATACACATTATTTGGATGTAAAGAGCTTTAGGAGGACTTACCATCTTCAAAAGGTGTTCCCTCAGGTCTAAAAGAGGTAAAAAAAACATGTTGATCATCACTTACAAAAAGATCCAATTCACTTTTCATACCCTAGTTTGAAATACCCACAAACCCCGCTGATATAAACTACAGTATTATCACAGTGACTATTTCTACAAAACAACTGATTACTAAAATGAATGTAATAGGTTTTAACAAATCAACTTACCCAAAAATGACAGCATTCCATACCATGATATTGTTTTCTGATGGTGCCCCACTAACTCCAGCTGGAGGGTCCTCTTGCAGTCTAACAGATAGAGTAAAAAACACACACAATGGTGTCACAAAATACAGGTGATATTCAAAAAGAGCAAAACAAATCAGCAGACAGCAAGGCTCCATTGAATAGGAAAACAGGAATATAATCCCCAAGTTCTATTTCTAAGGCTGGGTGGGCATTGGGCAATCGTATGCTGAAGGAGGGCTGAGAGTTTGGAAAACACTCTGGCTGGATATACATCAACACAGGAAACCCTATAATGCTAATTACTCTTCTGGAATGTCTGTTTTGGTAATATAATGATATAAATCATACTGTTGTGATATTGTCAAGTGAGAAATAAAGTTGTCTATAGTGCACAGTCCTATCTCAGTGAAAATGAACAATGCCTCTACCTGATTGGCCATTTCAGCCAAGTTCTTAATGAATGTTTATTAAAGTTCAGTCCTTTAGTCACGTTGTCAGAGAAAGACTGTGGTGATTGATCTAGACTGTGAGTTAACTCTTAACCTCTGTCTGTGACCATCAGTTCTGTTTGGTAAGAAAATACTGTAGATAAGAAACCATGTGAAGTGTCCGCAGATTGTTAGTGACTGCTGGCAGATGGTTGCTTATCCTCAGGCTTAGATAGTGATCTATCAGGGCTCCCATGATCACTGTGTATTTGGACAGTGTCCATCTACCTTTCATCTGCCTGCGAAGGGCCATCTGGCCAATGAATTGCATTGTCAATAACCCAGTTACAAATACAGACCAGTGGGCCCACACATATCACGTATGAACATAACCACTAACAGTTTCGGGGAAGGCGCGAATATCATGTTACAGTGTCTAAAACATCGAAGACACGACATCTAACGTTATGTCTACGAGCAGTGACCATGAATTGCACAACACCACCGTTGCTAGTCGCTGCCTTGCCAACGCTTGTCACCAGTAACGTTATTATCGTTACCTGTTAATAGTCATTAACTAGTTTACACTACCCAAAACTAACCCTCGCCAAAAACACGATTAGAATCCCCCAGTGTTTATATGTCTATTTGTAGTATTAAAGTTGTAGTTCAGAATGCCGCTATGGGCTAAAGCTAACAAGCTAGTCCTAGCTTGTTAGCTTTAGCTTGCGCTACAGCTACTTCGCTGATGTTTTCCTTTCGCCTACCGTTTAAAATCTCTCATTAAACGTCTTCTTGCTGGAGTTGACATCCTGTTGACACGGAAACCTAAACCCTTGGCATACACGTAAATGGGTTATGTGTCGGGAAATATATATATTTTTCTCGATGTATTATTTTAACTCCTAACTGACTAGCCAACCATTGCTAGTTTGTCAAATATTTGGCTGCCTGTGCTAGTCTACGGGCGCTACCACTCACACTAGAAAGAGGAGGGGTATTTTAATCGACTGACTGTAAATTGGTAAGCTGTAATGAGCCACATGAACACACGCTAATCGTATGACTGAACGTAGTATTGCCGGGTAAACCTGTTTATTTGTGTGAACCAGTTTCAGGTCGTACTTTACACAGCTAAAGTATTTTTTAGATAGCCGACAGACCCCGTCTTTACACTTGTTCAAGTCCATAGACAATTACGTCATATGTTTAGCACCCATATTTAGTTAGTTTGGAACACTAGCAATTCGTGTGATTTTAAGGTTTTTACCCCTCCTTTGTTCGTCGTATTAATTTATTTCTTGGCACATTTGTCAATTAATTAAATATTCAATTATACTTTGGCTATAACCAGTAACCGTTACCAACACAGGGTATTTATGGCTGACGTCCTGTCCTGTATTCAGTAACAGTTAAAGACCACTAGATGGTACCTAGCCCCCAAGTGTTGTAATTTACACGACAAAGAGATCAAGAACAAGATAAAAAAAAAATATGATTGGCTTTAATGTAACGCTATGAACGTGTAGCTATCAAGGTAACCACAGCACGTTGACAAAAGATTTAAAAACAATCAGACTCAGACTCAGACTCTGTAAATATAGATGGATCGACCGTAATTCTGACATCTTTCCCATATGGTCTAGCGGTTAGGATTCCTGGTTTTCACCCAGGCGGCCCGGGTTCGACTCCCGGTATGGGAACACACTTTTGCCCATGTTTCAAAAAATAATTCATTTTTGTGCGTTTGACCATCCCACAAATATAACATCACATCATTATTGACAAATGGTGAGTGTTTTTAGGCTATTTGCTACATCTATCGCAATTCACGCCTGTCCTTTTCAAGGAATCTTACGTTGCTTTAGACCCCGCCCGTTAAGAAGTTATCCTCGATTGCTCTCATCTCACAAGGGCTTGGACCTTCCCGGAAGATGCCCATTTTCACTTTTATCTCCCTGTGATAACACTTATCGTAGTCTAGTAGAGGAAAACAAACTCGTCTAAAAAAAAACCTCCAACGCAAGCTTGTAGCCTACAACCGCCTTTTTTTCGTCCGCAACTTAATTTGACTAAATCGCGTTGTTGACAAAATTGCCTTTAAAGTGACACCTGTGACTGCGTAACGGTTTAGATACCAGTTTGTTTAATGGTTAGCGAAATTCCAGTAATGGATTACATATAAATAATATCCTACTAGTATTAAGAATAAAATATCAATTGGATCAGTATTTACATTTTAAGCAACAGGGCATGGCGCGACCACTTCTTTTTGTTTTTTCATAACGTCTTTTAATCCACCCTCGTCCCTCGATCCCATATTGCTCAACTGAAACCACCGCTCCTGATTCCTTCTTACTACTACAAGGTTACCGTCAGCCAAACTCTGGTCCCGGGCCAATCATTTCCCAGGAAAATGTGACTGTTAGGAATTCCCCACGCATCAGCCCTAGTCGAGGAAAAACTGCAACCTTGTGTCAGAAAGCACACGGACGCAGCAGGATGGTGAAAGCCGACGGGTGACTGTGGGATGATGGAGCTACAGTACCGCTTGCCTCACCTTTAACGACACCGTGTTTTCACGAGGACAGAGGATAACCACTTCCTGTTAACATGAGCCCAGGACATAATGCTCTGCTGATGACATCTTCTACCAGGGTGAGTCCACAGTATGTTTTATACTTATTGCTTACTTTCTTGTAGCCTTGACAATGTAGGCCTATCTGTATGTGTACTGGGCCTATGTGAGGACCCTTTGGAGTTATGTTAATTACTACATTCTTCCTGGTGCTTTTCATGTGAAATGACTGAAAGCTGATAATGGCTTATAAAATATTACAGCCGTTTAAGCGTTTTTATTGCACTTTGCTTACACTCAGAACACAGAAAGTGATCACACTGCAGCTAAAGAAGCATGACTGAACTCATATGATGATAGTACTGCCCTCTGGGATACATGGCCTTCAGCCTACGAGTCCATTTCTGTGTCTCCCCTTTGTGTGGGTCATCATGTGACTGTGTGTGTGTGTGTGTGTGTGCTTCAGAGATGCCCCCTTTAATAACCACTCATTTGTACATATAAGATAGACATCAAGAGGAATGTCAGTACATTGTAGTGCTTGTCTTTGTTCAGAGCTTTAATACGAATAGTGAACAGAGAGCACTAATTTAGTCTTATTGTAAATCTCCACCCTGATGCCAGGTGTAGTCATTTCTACAAAACATTGAACCTTGTTAATCTACTGTATTTATAACCCCTCAGAATTTTAACATGGTCAGATGTTCGGCCTCTTATTAGAGTTAAATGGGTTTTGAGCTGGAGTGTTCAATCAATTAATCCATTGGTTGATCGATAGCATAAAGACTAATCATTCAGTTTGTTTGTTTTTTTACGCGAAAATGCCCAAATTTCACTAGTTCCAGATTCTAAAATGTGGATATTTAATCTTCTTTTAAGTGTTCAACTACAGTAAACTGCTTGTCTTTTTGTCTTGGACTGTTGGTTGCATAAATTAAGCAGTTTTGATATGTCAACTTGGGCTCCCGGAGATTGTTTTGGTCATTTCTTAGCTATGTCCACATATTTTCCCATCATCCGACTCCACCGTGAGTCACTCATTCAATTGAAGAGGCCTCAGACTGAATATATTCACTAAAATAAGACAGAGTTGCTTTGAGAGAGAGTCTGAAATACTCATTGAGCTTCCTCGTAGGACAAATATAAATCCTGTTTTTCCCAATTTCTACAAATATATGTCTTCAATTCCTGGCAAAAGGTTTTTTTCACCATAGTATAGTTGATCAAGTTAATTGTGTGGCAAGTCTAAATGTTTGCCAGATGTTTACATTTTTCAGTTAAGATGCTTGTATCATGGGACGGACAAACACAATCTCATTGGTCGACTGCAGTTGCTCCCTTCAGAGGAGGCGGCTGTGACGCAGAGGGAGGCGTAGAGTTACGAGCTCTTAGCTTGTCCGTCCTGCTAGAGACGGGACCAGCTGGACCCACCAACCCTTTCGCCCATCCCGCTCTCCCCTTACAGTCTCCCTATGGTGGGAACACGGGCAGAGGCTTGTGGATAACTGGAAACTTCAATCTACTGAAATCAATTATCCAGAGCAAGACTTTCCAAAAATACTCCAGTGTGGAGATCGTCATGTTTGCTTCGAGCATGTGCCCTTGTTTTAGAAACATCCTGCCGTGCTTCTGTCCACACATTTAGCCTCTCTTTTCCCCCTTTCCTCTCTGGTTTGAGTGATATGGTGTGTGTGTGTGTGTGTGTGTGTGCGCACACTGCAGACAGTGTGGTTGAGGTTAAAGCAGTTCCCGGTAGCCTTCTTATCCTGTGACAGTGATGTCACCATCAGCAGCCTGACCGAGGGCAATAATGGAGAGCCTTCCCGTGCTGTTCTCCCGCCAGTGACGAGGAGCTCCTCAGACATTAGCCCGCCTTAATGGGCTGCTGGATATTGATTCGGCTACACAAAAAGAAGATCTGAGCTTTCATCCTATTTAGAAAGCAACACTACAGTTTCACAAAAGCTTTCAGAGTGGCCTTGCAAGAGACTGGCAATCATTTGCAATTTGGCACATGTGGTAATCTTAAAAAAACAGGTTTACAACCCTGTAACCATGTTCAGAGATATTTTGAGTATTTAGGAGCTATTGTCACATTGTTCAACCCATAGATTTATTGTTATGTGTCCACACATGGAGCTACAAATAAAATGTACTTGCTCGCTAACTCCTGCAAGTTTAAAACGAGAGAAAAACATTTTCTAAAGCCAGCATCTGTAAGCAATGACATTCTCAGGTGTAACTCAGTGTAATTTGGTGGTTTAGGAATAACCACAAGATGGCAATGTTCTTATGCTTCGACTAAACAAACAATCACATGAGATGGCTGACACCTCAAATGACTTGCAGAAATGCAGGAAACGACCTGTGAAAAGAGAAATAAAACTGTTGAACTTCCCCTTTCCTACGTGCAGAAATGAGACCTCATGTTTGCCTGTTTTCTGTTGAGGGCTTGGAGAGGAACTGCTGTTTGCAAAGTTCCTGAATTGTACGCGGCTGTTTCACAACCTCAGACTTTTGACACCTGAATATCACCTTGTCGGACATGTTTGATTGCGGCAGTAAACCGCTGCCACTGGACCTGACGTCAGAGAGAAAGGAGAGTCGAGGGGAAATTCCACCTGTAGCCTCACTCTGCTCTCTTGCTGCCTGTCTCACAAGCATGTGACTTGGACGAGTCATCATGCCTGAGTTTCTCCATGAATTCGGGCATTGTCATGATGTAATGCAGTGTTCCAGTCAAGCTATTTTTAGCATACAA
Source organism: Anarhichas minor (assembly GCF_050575085.1). Taxonomy (NCBI): domain Eukaryota; kingdom Metazoa; phylum Chordata; class Actinopteri; order Perciformes; family Anarhichadidae; genus Anarhichas; species Anarhichas minor. Next base: position 4,525,156 of record NW_027466474.1, on the reverse strand, counting down.
AAGAGGACAACGTTGTTTTTGAAGTATGTTGTTGTGTAAATGCAGTATTAAAGTTTAGTTGTTTCTTTTTAAACCAATTAGACTGATTCAGGTGTTAGAAAACGAAGTGATTAAAAGTAATACAATATACTGGCTTCAATGAGGAAAAGTATTTATTCATAAAGTAGTCAAAAAATTACAAATTGAGGCAATAATAAAGACTTTGCGGTGATAATCAAGTGAGAATAGACTGTATTCGTCTAAAAGCGTTCACAGTTTTACATTTAGGACTAGCTTGACATTTTGGGAAATACGCTTATACCTTTGCTGCAGAGATGGTGTATTTCCCAAAATGTCAAACTATTGCTTTGAATGAAAATTGAAATAGGACATCGCATTAGATTATGTTGCTCCAGATACCAGGGAAAGTAAGAAACCCCTTAGCCACAGTATACTTTGTCTGCAGGAAGAATTACTGTAGGATGAATCAAAGTATAACGTGTCCACTCTGGCAGCATGTTGACATCATGAGATTAGTTAACCGCATTACTTAGATATTTTTACGGGTCCATGTAAGCCCACAGCGTAGTGAGCTGTATCACTGATGTATGTGTAATTACGTTAAGGAGTGATGGCTCGGGTTGTAGTGTTCTACCTTACGGTAGTTTGACCGCACAAAGTAGCTCCAGACCAAAAATAGAAACTGGCTCAGCCTGCAACTTTGGCGCATAATGAGATTTCACCCTGTCATTTTTCATGTCTCTTGGAGCTAATGAGGTAGCAGTGAGTGGTTCACGGAGGCCTTTCATGAGTCAGCTCAGCCAGTGGTGCTTGGATTCAAAGAGTGAGCTTTGCTCGAAGAAGCCAAAGGATCTTTTCCTCATTCAACTTTTAACAAACTCTTTCAACAAATGTGACTAACACAGGCGAAGACAGAGTTGACAGAATTTGCAGCGAGCTCATGGCAGCTCATCGTATCTGCTGAGAGGCGAGTGTCTGTCTTCACTGACAGTCATTTTTTATTTATTTTTTTCCTTTTGGGTTCATTTCAAAGTGACAGGCAGTCCTCAGGCTGGTTAAATTATTTAACTGCATGCAGCCAATGGGTATTATAATCTAGGCCCTGAGTGACAGAGCAATATGCTCTTAGGGCCTCATGGCATTTTATTAATAATGAGCTTGAGATAAACTAGAGCTCTCGGGTGAAAAGCTGCTGGCTGTTGGCGCACACTGGAGCACGCTATGCTCTTAGCCCGGAATTAGCTGGTGTGACACAGATGGACCTTTTTAAAACCTCAGCGATTGTTTCTGATAAGATGTCTGCATGAGAAACAACAGTTATGTGGTTCTTAGTTATTGTGACGTCGCGGAACAATGAATGCTTTCTGCCAGTATCTGACTGCAGGTAGCTGTTTACAGCCCACAGAGGTGTGATGTAGTAGACGACCTGGATTGTTGGCCTGCTCTCTGTATTTAATAATTAATGAGCTGCAGTCTGTATGTGTGTATCTGGATTCGCCAGCAGTAGACGTAATGCGACTACAAGTCGCATTACGACTAGCCCCTGCCTATCTGTTCAACAGCTACTGTATGTCTCATCAGCACCGTTTCCAGACGCAGCAAACAGCGGACAGACACAGTTAGGTTTAAATCCGGTCCACAAATGAATTATTTTATTTTATATGAATTGCAAAAATAAACACTCAAACCGCAAATGAGGATTGGACATTTGATTTGATTTTTTAATTTTTATTAATGTGACTACTTCCTGTCATACAGCTCCCATTCTGAAGGAATAAAATCTCAAGCTGCAATATTTTACGAAACAGGAGCGAAAAAATGTCTGTATGCACATGCACACTGAATATTATCTATTAAAGGCCTGTGGTCTGAGCATCGTTCTCTGCTGCGAACTGCTCCTGAATCACTCACATCCGGTTGGATGAGCTGTTGCACACTGAATGCTTTGGCTTCATAGCTGTACACCTACACAGCTCTTTGGCAGGTCTGTCTGCACCACAGTCACACTCAGTCAGCACAATGAATCATGTTAGAGTCGGGATGGTCACTGTCCGAGAATGATGACGTTTTCTTTGCACTATGAGCCGTCGGCTTATTGAACAAACTTGTTGCAACAAGAAAGTTTGACCTCAACCAGCTGGCATGCTTTTAAATCATAAAAGTGTGATATTTGTATAGCACCTTGACTGCCTTCCATCTTTCGAGAGAGGAGCTCAGTGTATCCTCGGAAGTCCCCCGGCAGATTAGGCCTACAGCAGCATATCTAGAGGCTGGACCAAGGCAAACCTGATCCAGCGCTAACTATAAGCCTCCTCTTAAATGTGGTGAGTGTGTCTGACTCCCGGACTGAAACGGGAAGCTGGTTCCACAGAAGAGGAGCTTGATAACTGAAGGCTCTGGCTCCCATCCTACTTTTTGAGACTCTAGGAACCACAAGTGATATGGTATTATAAGCTCCTTAAGATATGATGGTGCCCGGCCAATTCTTTGTAGGTGAGGAGAAGGATTTTAAATTCAATTCGTTATTTAACTGGGAGCCAGTGCGGAGAAGCTAATACAGGAGTAATATGATCTCTTTTCTTCGTTTCTGTTAGTACATGTGCTGCAGCATTCTGGATCAATGCTGACCTCCAAGCCACACAAATAATTCTGTGCGGCCTCCAAAGGCTCCCATATCTCATCCAGTCAAGGATCGTTCACAAATGTTTGTCACACGGTACTCCAAAATAACTCTTTACTGAGTGATCTGGATTTTATGAGTGCAGTTCTTTCTGGAGTGGTTTGTCAGGTGCAACTTTGTAGGGCACGCCGAGATAAATATAAAATGCAGCGAGGACTAGTTGTGCTGTATTTGAGGGTTTCCATTTGCTAAACTTTGACCCATAAAATAAACATTCTGGCTGATATAACATTTATTGGCATAGACATTTGTGTAGTAAGCTCAATAACTAAGTGAAATTCTGTCATATTAATATACTTATGATAATATTATAATGTGAATCTAGCAACTCAAAATGACAAGCAGAAAGATTAACAGCATGCAATTATCTTATGTCCCTCTTTTGGGTTAAAGGGAATTCACTGACACTGTTACAGGCCTTAACCACAGCAGCTCTGTGGTGTCAAGTATTGCTGTGCTCTGCCCTTTAATGGGGAGTTAACGCAGAAAATGGGGCCTTTTCGGGCTGGGCCTGTTGTGGTTGGCGTCTGTATGCCGAACTCACACAAAAGAATCAAGATTTTTTTTCATTCTTAGGCTGCAAAGGAAAGGTATGTCTTTCAGTGAGTCTATAGGTTCAATTGGCTCTGCACTGATCCCAGAACAAGACTGTTTCTTGATTGTGTTAGTACACCACCATTGTAGAAATAAAGCAAGAACACAATGCACTGTGTTAGACAGGCTTTTTGTGTTCTCACACTGCGGGCTGATTTTAATTGTATCCCACTGACATGTCATGAAGCACCAGCAATTTAAACATCTTCACTTTTATTGCTTTTCCCCCAGAGTGTAGATGTGATTTGTTGTGCAAATCTGGGTGAGTTTGCGTTCAGTATTGCAGAAGATAATTGGAAGGACTGTAAATTCTTTGGAGAGGATAAGTGCAAATAGTTTTTTTTTTGCTGCGTTCAGTAAAAAAAACACATAATATTCACATTCATGATGCTTTAAAGTTTAGTCTAGATTTGAGGCCATGAATGAGCCTCTCCAAACACTGTGAACCAAAGATGTGTGTCTTAAAACCTTAAAACAGTGATTTCAATGTTTCAGTGTCTGTTTTTGTCCAAACATCAACTTAAACATGTAAGATGTGTTTGCATATCCATCCTGATCCCTCCTGGCTTCCTCCTGTAAAAAGTGGAATTTTTCCTTATCTGATGCAAGAGTCAAAGAATAGTGTGTAGTACAGATTGTAAAGCAAATGTGTCATTTTGGGATCTATAAATAATATTGACCTAACGTGACATTTTCTTTTATATTGTACTGTGTCTATGTAACTTTGGTGTTTTTCAGACCCTAAATAAAACGAAGTCATTAGATTAAATCCACAATTAATTAATTTGACATTTGCTTGATCAAATAATAATGAAGCTCATGAAGTGTCTGAAATCACCAGAGCTTGAACTAATGTCAGGGGATTTCTTACGTTGTCATTTTATGAAGCTGGGAAAAAAAAAGCAAACAAATCCTCAGATTTGCCTTTGCAGGCTTTTGGAATGGTTGCAAGCTTGTTTGACATGTTGAATTGATTTTGAAAGACTCATAAAGTATGTATGTATTATGTAATTATAGTTCATGTGTAGATAGATTGTAGAGATTCTCTTTCTGTCTTGCTCAGTGAGACATTTAGTTAATTCACATTACTGCAGTTTCCCTAACCAGAAACTACAGGGACAGCTCAGAAGATACTGGCTCCATAGACTGTATAAAATATGGACGTAGTCTCCGTGACGTCCCCCATCGGTTTCTGAAGACAAGTTGTGAAGCTCTAAGTGGGTGGCTCCTGCCATTGTCATCAAATGGGCGACTACTATAAAATTTTAGTTGTCATAAATGGGGACGTTAGGTATGAAGACCAAAACCATTTCTGTACCAGGTTGTAAAAATGTTTGTTACTGCTGTAAAATTGGGTATTTTAACATGGGGCCCTATGGGGATTGTCTCGCTGTTGGAGCCAGCCTCAACTGGCCATTTCAAGAACTGCAATTTTTGGCACTTCCACGTTCGCTTTCATTTCCAGCACCAAGAGGTTTCCGCTTGATTGGCACACGTAGAGGAATAAATGTGCTCCTTAGTATTCATTGAAGAGAGAGCCATGAGTTGTTTTTGATGCCATGCCCTCTCGTCTATTTGTTTGCTCCTCTTATGAGACTTCCTGGTAGGGAAATATTTTTTCGACACAGCTGATTACCCACAATTAACAGATCACTGGAATGTAGCGCAGTCTCATTACGGGTTTCTTTTCTTTTCTCATTTTGCAAAGAATATGCTGAATTTGTGCTTCAGGAGTCTAAAAGCGTATCGTCAGCACTGCAGCTCTAAAGTTTCCTTTCCTTTGATGGCTTTTTTTTTTTTTCTTTCAGAGTAGATACACAGTGTAAATATATAAATGGGATTTCTGGATCTAGAGTACGGGTAAATTACGGACCCAGAAAAGTACCCTATTGATAGTGGTAAGGTGGTGGCACACAATAGATCCATTACATCCATAATATTGACAAGAATGTGCTGAATGTCTGCAGCTCTTCTTTTGGGCCATAGATGATATTTTAAAACTTTTGTTTACCCAGAGATTTTGTTTATCTGTACGGCTTACACAAGGGGAGTAACATTACTTTAGCCCGTGTACATGCATGTGTGTGTTTTTGTATGTTTACATAGTTGTCCTGGATTTTAGCAGTGCTGCAGTGCATTAACCGTAAGCGTAAATATCACAAGAAGTTTCCGCCGCTGCTTCGGAGTTGTGGACAGTATTTCCAAGAGGAAAGTGATGAATGGAGCTTGTTTGGTGTAACTTTCCCTCACAGCAAGGCTATCAATTTGCTCTGAGGCAAACCGATGCGTTCTGCTCTGAGCCGAACTATATTGAACAGAGGCCAGGAAGAATTAATGTGATGATGAGAGCACTCGGTGGAGACTGAGATGGTGATTTGGGCATCCGTGACAAACAGACCCCACTGCAGTTGCAATTAAGTTTAATGGGTTAATTTTTTAAACATCAATCTCCAAGTCCTGTGTCTGTTTATGTTTATCTTCTTTCCCAACAATCCCAATTTGAGGCAGGTTTTATTTACATATTTGACTGTTGAATGCACTACGTGGGGCTTTTCAGCGGAAAACATGTATAAATTGATGCAGAGCCAAAGAGTGTGAAGACACAAAGTGCTCAGCGCTCACCACAGACCACCGCTTCCTGTGAGTGTCGTTTCTGATACATTCTTATCAAGTCTTAGCTATATCTGTGTACTCTAAACTTAACAAGACATGTGACAGTGAATAGGTCAGTGACACCTACTGCGGCTGATCTGTGACACTTTCTGTATGTTTTAACATCTTGTAAATGTAAAATCTGAGACATGAACACAGGTGCTTGAGTTAAAAGTGCATTTGATGTTTGTTCACAGCAGGAGCGTTGCCGTTATCATGATCACTGAGTGTTAAAGAGGAGGAGGAGGGGGAGGAGAATGTTTTTTTGGCCCTCTGAGGTGAAGCACTTGCTCATACCTAAAAGCAGTCGACTTTGCAGTTTAATTTCTTTGTACCTCCCACTGGTAGAAGTTGTTTTATGGGGCTTTCTACTGCCGGCAGAACAACTCCCCCACAAGTCAGCAGCTTAACTGGCTCCCTGACACGGCTAATAGACTCACGATTCATTGCAAATGTTTTAATGGGACACAAAGGGGTGTGAACTTTACTTCTGAGCTGCCGTACAGATTTTAATAACCATGCCAGGCCCATATTGTATGGTCAAAGTCTAAAGTAAGTGCATACCTGTTCAACTGTTTACCTGCACCAGCAGCACTCCTTCGCCTCTGCAGGAGAAACCCGTCTATCGTCTTTCATGCTGTTTGAGGTGTGGCCCTCTGGTTGGACCTCTCTGCTCTCCCCTCCCCCGCTGAAGCATCATCCAATCCCCGCCACATGTCAAACTCACCTGAAACGATTTGCATTCAGGGCCGATACTTGCCGCTGATTGGCCAGGTAAAAGCACTCTGCCTCAGGGCTCCCCTACCAATGGTGATAGGGCTGCGTGACTCATAGGGAGAGGACAAGTTGCTTCACTACACTTCTCCTTTTTCTGCTTCAAACAGCAGCCATTGCATTGTCTTTTTTTTTTTCTCCGTCCTCTGCAGTTTTGTTTTAGTCGCTGTGAGAAAGAGGTGTGAGGCTAGCCCGTGGTCTACACCTTCAGACAGCTTTGTCCCCCTTCTGAATGCACCTTGGATTATTCCCCTTTTCGCCTTTTGTTGTCTGTTTTTTCTCTTGATTTTCATTGGTTACTGTGAGCGACACTTGTTCGGTTGCTATTATGGACATTGTCACCCGAATCCTGAGCCTTTGAGGTTAGTGATGAATACTTCTCCTCCTCCTCTTCACACTTGACGTGTTTTGTTGTTTCTTGTTCGTTGAAACAAATGCCTTAAAACTGTTTTTCTGAGACTTTTTAAGTTTAAGACCCTAACCCTTTTGATCCTTATTTATTAAATTATTTGGGAGACAAGCAGCTAGATAGGTCGCCATAATGTGTACCTTTTGGTTTCATCGTAGCATTTTCATTAGCACACTTGACATGTTCAGGTTTTGTTCAGGGAGCTTTAACAAGTCATACAAGTTGAATTGACATTTAGGTGTTTTTTTCCCCATATAATGTTTTCTAAGCCTATTTCTATAACAAAATGTGTTCAAGGAAACAGTAAAACAGTATTAATAGTACTGTGAGTTTTACATATTAAGCTTTTATGTTGGGCTGCGCAGATCAAACCAGTTCCCTCAAACTGGTTTGAAGTTGACACTTTCTACGGCTTGACAACGCGGGAGATCAAGTAATGGGTTTGAGGTTCTGTGTTTGTGGTTCTAACAACTAATACCAACTATCTGATTTTTGCTTTTCTTTTATGAATTGTTGCCTTATATGGTGTGCTGAAGCAAGGGCGGGAACCGTGTTTTGCAAGCCCCTTGACCAAGCCCACATGTATTTCTCATGGTGTAGTGATCTGTAATTACACATCATGTTGATGATGTTGATGTTCATTTTGATCTGTGATTGCTTTCAAAGTTGAATGCAGTCCTTATTGAGCATGTTAAACGCTGCATCAGTTGGCACGAAAACTGCTGTGGTTTTGCTGTTGTTGCTCTCCACAGTGTTGTGCATGGAGTCAGTCATGCAGCGCTTCATCTTCAGTTCATCAGAACAGAAGTTTGCTCATCTTGTAAAGTAGAGGCCCGCAAGGTCGTCAGTTCAATTTCGGAGAGAAGTTTGGTCCCACAGTATGTTGCTTCCTCTTTTAGTTTTAGTTTTAGTTGACCTTTTCGAAAGTAATTTTTTTTCAACCATCAGCCAGTTCAATTATTCGTCTAAATGCTGGTGAGAATCTGTCTCTAAAAGTTGTTCAGTGCAGCAGAGATACAATCACACTTCCTGTTTCACCAGAAATCTACTCTGCACTTTTTTGGGACCACAAGAGAGCACATACTTTATCACTGAATAAACACGACTACAGTTTGAGAAGCATCTAGGTTTCACACCCACTTTTTATCGATTCTGTCTTCAAAAGCCACTGCAGTATGCAGTAAGCCCTGAAACAGTACTGATTTTATCCAATTTTGGTTGATCTTTTTTTATGAAGCCATATGCAAAAGCCCAAAGCTTGAGAGATTGTTTCATCGGTTCGGCATTCATAATTGATTTTGTTGACGTAATTTCTGACGTAACGTGCGGTTGAGGCCAAATACATGCAACTAAGAACAGAGATCGCAGAGATACCAAATAGATATCTGTATACTTTAGGCTCAGTTACTGAACTATTATTAGCTTTGGATCAATTGGCCTTGAAGTCTATTTGTATTTAGCACCTGCTGCAGTATCAACTCATGACGCAGTCAGTGAACAGCGCTGTTGTGTTGAGCAGGTGAGTTTGCATTTGACCTAACTCTTGGTACTCTGTGCCCACCCTGATTTGGCTTGTAAATGAGGCCCTCGTGCCTCAGAGGATGAACTCATGCTGAAGGTGGTGTTTAGCGAGGCTTTGTGTGTGCCTCATTCAGAGGACATAGAGGCTGATGAAGAGACGAAGGGGGGCTGGACAGTAGTATCAGGTATAGGCTCCTCTTTCAATACAAAGTCAACAAGTCTTGGCCTGTAATTAGATCATTAGGCTTGGGCAACAGGACGGAGGCGTTGCAAGAGAAGGGCATGACGAGAGGAGGAGGTGGGGAGGAGTTTATTACTACAGTCCCAGCATGCCGAGATATGTAAAAGTGGAGGATTTATTCAGTTTTATGTTACAGGCCCATCGTTCAAAGAGAATAACAGAGCCAACTTATTATGGTCAGGTACAAACAGTTTTTTATGCCTTGAATTGAACAGACTGAGAACCAATTTTCAATAATGCAAATAAAATCCATTTGCACAGGCTAAATATTATACTGATTGAATGTCAGTAGCATATACAAGCTTAAACTCAACTTGTTTGGTCTTAAAATGTAAATATATTAGAAGATATAACTACTAAAAAGGAGACCAGAATTTCATGGTAATCCTTAATGCATTATTATCTCCCATTTATTGAAGAGGATGCAGAAAAGCAGTGGACTCATAGTGAAACTAGTAGATACTCATGTCTTGTTTATCCACAGTCATTGTTTTTTAATAAAACTGCCTGGAAAATGTTAAAATGAGAAAGTATCAGCACTCCTATCCTGTTCTGATGTTTTTATTTGGCTTGAATAGATTTGCATTATGTTTGCTTGTCAGTTTCTCCATTTCTTCTGAGACATTTTAATTTCCATGGCACTCTCTTTTTCTGGAGTGGATGAAGACTTAAAGGTTGAAGAAGTGGGCTTGTGACGGGAAGTTTGAACTCCTGTGACCGGCTGGAAAAAACTGGGTGGGGAAAGTTAATGTGTAACAATCTCCTCTGCCCTTATGGCTACTGTCAAGGTGCCACTGAGCAAGGCACATACTGTGTCTCAAGGTGCTCCAGGCATAGCTACACCCAGCAGGCCAAAGCCACTTGTGTGTCTGTTAATAAATTGCAGGTCTACACTCAGGAAACCCTCCCTTGATAAATAAAGTGAAATCGATTGAGCAAGTCCCGTGTTGCAACTGTCTCATACTAAGAGCATGCTGGGACTGGCAGAACTCAACAAGCCAGAACTGTGATCATCACATCTGAACACGGAGCCCAGTCCAGACAGATTTCATTTCAGAGGAGCAGGGATGATACTTTTTTCCTCTTGTGTTTTTCCTCAGACTTATTTACTGAGAACTTAAAAGGATGTGATGTAATACCGGATTTTTCAGTGATTACAAAACTGATGATGACGGTCCAGAATATTCAATGGTTGGCTTAGGTCTTTCAGATATTTAAATTTTTGCATTAGTGGTTGTTGATGGTGAAGTGACAAGACTTTTGATAGAGTCCTTTGCTCTTATTTATCACATTAAAACTGCTTTAAATCCACTAGAAACTATCGATATACTTCAGTATCGCGATATTATGTTTTGTGATATTTTAACAATTCTCAAAAACAATATCGATTTTTAGTTAATAGTTTACATGCAAAGATTCGTGGCAGACAGTGTCTCAGATTGCACAACAAGTAGTGCTATGATGTTGGATGTTACAGTCACGTAACGTAGATCCCACTGTTCTGGTGGTGTAAAAAAGTTAACTTTTCGTTAGTCAGACTTAGTGGTTTGTTCTTTGTACGATGGCAGTTTTCCTTAAATGAAATACAAAAATTGCAGTGTATTGCCTTGCTTACAGTAATGCAATATATTTCAGTTTATTGAATCGTAACCCCTTTATCATGGGATGTATTGTATCACCACATTCTTGCCAATACACAGTCCTACTAGAAGCCTTAAAAGAGTTGTATGAGACTCAGAAGGAATGGGTGAAAGACAAGAGTGTCATGTTTTCAGACACAGAGAGAAAGAAAGGGAGAGAGTGTTTGTGAGTGTGAGAGAGAGAGAGAGAGAGAGAGAGAGAGATGATATGTGGAATATCAGGTCACACCTTTTGATAACACTCCTGGTTATGCAACGTACCATGCCGGTCAGGGCACAAATTCTGTGCTGGCAAAAGCAACAGTCTCCCCTTTACATGGCTGCAAATAGGTCCACTAGTCTAGCCTCAACACAGGGTTTCATGTACGTTAACTCAACTGCTGTACTTTTACTTTACTATTAATTCCAAATGGTACTTTATGCTTCTACTACATTTAAAAGGGAATGTTGTACTTTGTTCTCTTTTACAGCTACTAGTCTACATACAAAACAAATACTAATGTTATTCTGCTGCCCTAATGTGTACTTAAGTCATTTTTGAATGCAGGACTTTTACTTTTATTGAAGTATTTGTACATTGTTGATACGATACTTTTACTCAAGTAAAGGAGCTGGATTTACCCAACAAAAAAATGCAAAGTGCTTCCTATACATTTCTAAATAAAAAGTTGACTTTTGTTAGTGGATAGCATATAACTCAGGTGATGATGAGGCCATCAGATAGTAAGGAACGATTATATACACTATTCATGAATTATGAACTACCAGACATTCACCAACATTCATACTGTTCTGATTCTATTTTTTGAAGTGACTCGTCATTTTGAAAGCATGCAGTTCATACTAACTAACTTTAGAGTTTTTTAATATACTCAATTATGTTCTCTTGTGTACTGCTTTACTGTGAAAATCGTGATGATGCATGTCTTGATGAAAGTCTATCTGTCACTGTGTTTGTGTGGGTGGAGGCAGGCTTGAGGTGCAGGTTTATTTTGTGCCAGATAAAAGCAGCATGCAGAACCTTGTAAAAATTTCCATTACAGCTTTCTGTTGGCCCCGTCTTTGTTTGAAGCACGGTTATTTGTTTCTGTACGGTAATTTGTAGATACGGGAATATGATACAGCTAGCTGACTGCTATAAATTGCTAGCACTCTACTATATAATACAGTGGCCTGAAAATACATTCACACTGCAATGTTTTTCTTTCCAGTTATGTGGGTTCCACCCTTATTGAGTTAACATGGTGGAAAAAAAAGGGGTACATTTGGACATACTCTGTTGCCAACTCCCTAACACTCCCTCGTGCTAATTTAAACATCATGTTGCCTTTAATGCAGTATCACTTGGTACAAAGAGGCATTCTGACCCAGGCACTGAGGGAAATTGATTGCCCACATGGTTTGCAGAGGCTTTGGACCCAGACACCCAGCTGCAGTGGTGTCTGTGTCTAGAAGCCTCAGCAGCAGGCTGTTATATGGAAAACTGGCCATGCCCATAATGACGCCAGCACTTAAATGATCTGCTGAACTCCTGTGTGAGTGGAAAGGTTTCAGTTATGGAGGACAGAGCTGAAGTTAATTTATTGCTTAATTTATTTATGTTTGTCTTGAGACCTCTCCTCCTTTTCCAAGATGCTTTGCTTCCATACTGTTTGAATGTCTTTTTTTTCCTCTTTCATCAACTTTGCCTGCGTGTTCATGAAAGGCTCAATGACCAGAAATGAAATGCTTGTTGCAGAAGCTCAGGCATTTCATTTAGCTTACATTGAGCCTCAAAGAGCCACATTTACAGGCACAAAGATGCCCTTTCTGTGAAAATTTGTCTTGTCATGCGGTTGGTTCGGCGAACACGATGTGAGTAAAAATAAGGGGCTGAACCACAGGCTTGACAGATAAATGCCACAAAACATGTCGGTGCAGACACACATACAGAGCTGCTGGCAGAAATGACAGGATAGTAACTCTAGAGTGACATTTTCATTTCTTCAGAAATCTACCCATCAAGCAGATCCTTTTTTTTTTTTTGCTTAATAGCTGACAAACATTTCACTTTTCTCTCTATGTTTTTTCTGTTGTTTTATTTTTTGGGAAATATGTTTTTTTGCTTTCTTGCGGAGATTTGTATGACAAGATTGACACCACTCTCACATCTGTCCGTTAAATATAAAGCTACTGCCAGAAGCTGATTAGCTTAGCTTAGCATGACGAATGTAAAAAGGGGGAAACAGCTAGCGGGACCATGTCTAAAGGCAACACAATTTGCCCACCACTGCATCCAAAGTTTATTAAAGCAACATCTAATATCTTGTTTGGTTAATTCATACAAAAACCAATGTGATTTTACAGTGATTTGCCGTACAACTTTTTGGCCAGGTACAGATTACAAAAATATATTACATGTTGATTTAAGGGAATTAGATGTGCCGGACAGATTTGTTACCTCTGGAATCAGCCCCGCTAGCTGTTTCCATCTGTTCCCACTCTTTATGCTAAGCTAACGGTCTCCTGGCTCTGGCTTCTTATCCACTGTACAGACAAGAGAGTGTTATCGATCGCTCTCATCCAGTTCTCGGCATGAAAGTGAAAAGGCGCACTTCCCAAAATGTTAAACTATTCTTTCTTGACTGTCATGAGCGCTGGTCATTAGTGTCGCTCCATTCACATCATATCAGCTTTGTTAAAAGTATCTGACATCATGTTTCTTGGACAACAGCTATAGCTGTAACTTTGCAATAGTGCTATCGGTGATGAAATACCAGCATCTTCCAATTGATTTCTTTTGATTCATCCAGTTAGAGCAGTTTACTGAGCTGAATGAGGCCCACCGTCTCTCTCTTTCTTGTACCACTGAGCGTACTTTACTAGCCCTCTCCCTCTGCTTGTTTCTAAGCAACAGCCACTCCTTGTTTACCTTTGAGTTTTTGCATTGTGATTCTCGTCAGAACAACATAACCCCAGCCCCTCGGGAGACTGATTGTCAGGCCTCTTTATTCAAAGTAGTATTAATGCAAAGGTTCCCGCGTACATAAGTCATTAATAATGGATGTACCCTCCTGAAAAAGTAATAGATTTAGAGTTATTTATATTAAACTCTTATCTTCTTCTACTTCCAACATTTAATTATTACTTATCCTCAATATGATTAAACAATACAACCATGTAAATATTTTCTTATAGGACCAGATTGAGCACGTCTGTCGCTGTAGCCAGGTAGTTTATTGTCCTCATCTCCTGCACCCACCCCACCTCCTGACTATCATAAACGAGTGTATTTCATAAAGCCTTCTCAAATATTGACCCGACTGTCCTTCTGCTTCCTGCACAGGCTCAAATACTTCTCCAAAGAGGTGAAATGAACCTTTGATTGATGGTTTCAGCTGAAATAAATGATCTAAATGAAAATAATTGGGATTAGTACTGTTAACTTTTACATTATTAGTAGAGCAGAACAGACATAGTTACACAAAACATGTCAAGATGTCAAGATCAACTGACTGTGGCGCAAGTTATGATGTAATACCTAAACCATGCAATCCAAACATTCGTCATGACCTCATGAGTTGTAGTTTAGGCTTGTTAGTTCAGTCACATGACTTAACAGTTTTTGTCCCCATTTGAAGTACGCACTTGACATCATGACTCAGCACTTCTGTCCTGAGATCCAGGAATGTGGCAGACTTTTACCGGCTTCAAGACTAGAGACATTGACCAGCTATACCTAATACCACACTAACCTAGTATCCAATGGTGTGAAATCAGATAAGCTCTCTTGAAGGGGCTAAGCTGTCTCAGTGTGAGTGGTCCTATCTGTGAAGCTTTACAAGGGATCAGATGAGAAGAGTTGATTTAGTCGTTATTAGCTGCTAAACTGAAGCTTGATCTGCAGGGATCTTGAAAAAGGCTTTGCCAAAGCTGCAAATTAGCATCTTTCATAGTGTTCCTTTCCCACAAAGGACTTATTATCATACATACTAGAAATGAATGAAGTGTGAAATATTGTTGGCCGATAGAATTGATAGTGGATTTAAAAAAATAATTACATTTATTTGGAAAAACACTTATTTGCTTTCTTGCAGAGTTAGTTGAGAAGATTGATACCGCCGCAGCCGGTTAGCTCAGCTTAGCATAACAACTTAAAGCAAGGGAAACAGCTAGCCTAGGCTCTGTCGAACAAGAAACAAATTCCACCTCCCGACATCTTTTGAAGCTCAGTAGATAATACGTTATGTTTATATGTTAAACGTGTGTGTTTACTTTTGACAAATAAACTAAATGTAAAATCCACAAGCTTCAGTTTTACAGGGGGGATGGGGTTAACTATCTAACTTTTGACCCCTGTTTCCAGTATTTATGCTAAGCTAGGCTAACCGGCTGCTGGCTCTATCTACATATTTGCTCTACTGATGTGAGTGTGACATAGTTTTTCTCATCTAAAAAGCAAATAAGCATAATTCGCAAAATGTTGAACTATCATTTTAAGAAGAGCGTGACTCCAAAGTGCATGACACGACAGAGAAAAATGATATTATTTCATCTCTGGTTGATTTTATTCCCTCTCTAGGCGTAATGCTGCATGCCTGACTATGGGTGGACACTTCAGCCTGCTTGTGTCCAGACCTGTTTGGTATGCAGCCTCCTCTGCAACAGCTGGGTCCCCTGTTCTCAGCCTTGACTCAGACCTGGAGCCCTGAGATTTCAGTGCTCCATCTGAACACGTATGCTGCAAGGTTGGTGTGCAAAGAATTTTGGCAAAGTTCACAGCGAACAAAAGCTCCAACCTGAAATTTCTCCCTTCGGGAAAATTAGCTGTTGTGGGAAGTTACATAATCGGTATCAAGGGTAAAATTGGCTCTGTGGTGTATAGTTCAAGAAAGAAACAGGAAAGTCGTCCTTGTTTTTATTCAGGCTTGGTTGAGAGTACGCTGGTATTTGATGTCCTCTCTTGCTTTTGCTGCTGCCAGTATACCTGTGCTGTGACATGTTGGTATTGGTATGAATGTAAACACATCAGGGATGGGCGTGTGGCGAGGCAGGAACATTATGCAGCACGGTAGCACTGTTTTTAGAAACGCTTCAGGATTTGAATTTAGCTTTGGTTAATATGTCTTTGGAGAGTTTGTATAGTCATATTTTGTCTTTTTTTTTTCTTTTACAGAGAGTTTATTCTATGCTCCAGCCTCCTGTACATGTCTAATGCAGTGGGAGGCTTGCTTACTGTATAAAAAGGGAGAATGTAGCTTTTCTAGTCTAGTCATGCATCAAATTGCTCCCACACAACAGCCAAAACAGCAGCAGAGTCTGGAAGAAGCATTTCAAATATGTCTGCAAGAAAGGATTCAGCGGGGCAGTGTGAGGCAACTGACACACGCACAGACTTGCATGATTTTTATCCTATCTTATATACCTTTTGTGTTTTGTACATGGAATCGTGATTTTGAAATAACGGGATTGAGCTGAGACACAAGAGAGGCTGTAGGGAGGGAAACTGCTTCTAGGTTCATATTGGTTTCACTTAATAGATTGACATTTTCCTTTCTATCTTCTTGAGCCAGAAACAGCGTATGCTGTATGATTTAATAAAAGAGACACCTGGACAGTGTCAATATGTAGTTGCTGCTTGTCCACATGCATGACAAGAAGTGTCCATTCAAAAGCAGGTTGTAATATGACCACATATAAAATAAATAGATCCATAAGAAACAATAGATTCTGTCTTGTACCAGCTTTGACTGTGGCCTGCAGAAGAATACTTCATACTGTGATGTTTGAGGGTGCAAATGTCTTTTCTGAAACTTTGCTGCAATTTCCTGTCCTGTTTTCACAACTTCAATGTCTCTTCCTATGTGTGACATGTGGCCTGTTGCCACATAATAGAAATAGGCCGCTGGGGGGGGTTTGACAAATGGGCTGCATCTGTTAAATTGAAACATTCTTCTCTGTGGCAAAAGCTAGTTTTGTATTCAGCTGGTAAGACAGCATTCAGGATGGAAATTAATGGCATATGCAGTTTTGAAGGATTTGCATGATACATATCCAGGTTTGTTTGTACATACCAACCAGGAGCATAAGTTCAACAGATGGAATTTTTTATACATTGTTAATGAACGACTTTTCCGTGCTTTAGGGTGGTTATTCTCAGTGGCTCGTAAAAGGTTTGCGGGATGCTCTAGTTGCACACACTGCAGTTTGTGTACTGATACACGTATACACTCGTGTTTTGACCTACAAGAGAAAACTGTGTGACAGGAACTTTGAAGTTTCTGTAAATCCGACTCATGGGGCCCAGTAAGGTGTGTGTGTGTGTGTGTGTGTGTGTGTGTGTGTGTGTGTGTGTGTGTGTGTGTGTGTGTGTGTGTGTGTGTGTGTGTGTGTGTGTGTGTGTGTGTGTGTGTGTGTGTGTGTGTGTGTGTGTGTGTGTGTGTGTGTGTGTGTGTGTGTGTGTGTGTGTGTGTGTGGATGGGGCGTTAGTAAAGCTGTCTGTGTTTGCGTGCCTTGTGAGGAAGAGATGTCTGCAAATGGCAGGCGTGGCTTTGAGAGCCCTGTTGTCATTAAACCAACCTGTGTGTAGTAGGCTAGAAAATGTGAAGTGTGAAAACTTCTAATGGTTTCACATTTGCAGATATGATCGTCACAATAATTTCTATCTTTTACGTCACTCCTGGAGATAATTCTGGTAACTATATTATTCATTTTGGAAATGCTACCTGTGTCACAAGCCTCATATCTACCAGAGTAATATCATGTTGTTTGAGAAGGAAGGAGGGGGAGTTGAGAACTTTCCGCTCTTACACAGAGGAAGACATTTTCTTGTGTGGTTTAACAGACAGGAAGCAGCAGAAACCCACTTCTCAGTGATGCTGTTCCTGTGAGTGCAAGATTCACAGGTCAGTTTGTGGGTGTTTTTTTCTATCCAGTTCTAAAACATGTCACTGCTTATCTTAGAAGACTATATGACAGAGAACAGCATGTAACGCAGGTGACATTTCTCTACTCATTATATCTATATTTCATATCTAAATGAAAAATGACCAAAAAAGAAGAGCTCTTTGGAGACATTTCTGAACATGAGTCACTGGGGGACATTACTGAGCTTTTATTCCTGTTCTCCAAACCATGTTATCCTACTGAAGCTAATGTCTAATCTTTCAAAAATGCCAAATGTGATAACTAATGTGTGCATTAGTTGGCACAAACAACTGTCATGGGTCCTTCTCCTAGAGCCTGAGTGGAAAAGTACAAGGTTCACAGGAGATGAGATTAAATTCCATTCTCCATCTGAAAGCCTGTGCTCGAGGTGGCGTTTTTCTCTCAGTCTTCATTTGGCCCTGGCACGGCAGAGCCAAATGTCTTCTACTTTAAGACAGACACAGTGAGTGCTGGCTCGGACGCAGTGCCCCCTCGTTTGTGTTTTCTGATGCCTTGTGTTCTGCAGCTGCAAGCTAGCCGGTGTCTGTGCCTGCCTCTGTGCCCGTCTCTGCCATTTTATCGCCACACGCATGGTGTGGCCTCCGGATTGCAGTGAAAGCACTCCTTTATTCAGCGCAATATGGTGGAGTTTGAGACATGGTGAGACATGCTGTATTGTGCAATGCTGGGTGGTACGTAAAATGTAGAATGCACTGTAAATACTGTACACAAAACTGTTTTTATGGTGCTGACATAGTGCTGTAGCAGCAGTGTCTGCCATTGATGCAACTCTTTAATTACTGTCTACTTACTAGAAGAACTTCTTGAATTAGCAAATACTTTTCCAACACTATGACCTGATCCTGGTCTCATTCGATCAACATGTTTTTTTGTTATCTTGTAAAGTAGTGTAGATTAATATAGATATGTTGTCATTCCTTTCTTTCACTGAACTGAGCAGTGGTTTTACTTCACCAGAGTTGTGTTTGAGTCATTTTCCTTGGCGCTAAAAGTGCTATTGTTCCATACTGGTACTCGGTTTACTGACATCTGTACCAAAACATTCCCTAAAGGGAACTGCTGTCCAGAAATCTCCCCTGATGCCCATATGGGCTATCACAGGGCTCCAGGAATGAGCTCCAGCCTCATATCACTGAGTCATTTCCTGTACAGGAAAGCACAGGATCCTGCAAAAACAGCATGTCTGTGCTGACAACCATTCAATAACATGGTAGTGGTAAGCCCACTCATTTTCTGCCATCTTGCACACCGTTGTTTCTCGGCACAGCTGAGTTTGGAAAACTGAACCTTTGCAGGACTCTGTCTCTGTCTCAAAGTACTGCATGATGAAGGGCAAAATCACTGCTTCTGTCATACACCTGTGTGGGAAAGAGATTTCAAATACCAGGAATACCACCCACTCGCTGACATCTTTAAGTCCTGTGACCGCCGTATCGCAGCCACCCCAGTACGCTGCTGAGCACCTGAACAAATCTGCATATTTGTAACCTGAGCTGAAAATGGCTGATAAGTAAAGTTTGTCCTGGTTCTTTTCTCGCATCTCACAATGTTTGCACTCACCACATGCAGAGTGAGTCATTGCATAGTCATTCAATTGGCTTGGCTTAAATTACCTCCTTTCATGGTCAACAATGAGCTCAGCTGAAGAGCCTAAAGCGGGGGAAGTAGGGCCTTCTGGGAATGCTCCATTTGTTCATGAATCCTGACTCTAATTGGTTGTTATTGCGACTGGCAGTCACCATGCTGTAGGGTGGTGTAGGCCAGTGTTTGCTTCATACTCCTCAGTCTGCTGCGCACTAGGCTGCCAAACAGACAGTTGTAATCGCCAGATGAGAGGAGATTGACAAAAAAAATAACATCACCATGGTCACAGAGAAGGGCCACGATGGAGCCATACTATCAACTATCCATATTAGTGATTATCTTTAGGGCTACCAACATTTGTTTATTTCATTATAAAGAAAACAGTTGAAAGTTTATTGTTTCGACATAGAAGAAATCCTTACATTGCACAAGCGGTTTTGAGATTTTTGTTTGATAAATTCTGTAAAGCTGCATATTTGTATTAACAATCGATTAAATGACTAAGTGTGATGTGAAAGAGACCAAACCAGAGAGAATTATCACCAACTCTGCAGTTCACTTCAGCTTTTTGGAGCATTTTTTTAGCACACAGCTCATTGTTTTGGTTCTCATCGGAATTGATTTCAGACACTGCAGACTGCTGTTTTCAGCAAAAACATTAGTGCTACCGGTTTTTAAAACTCCGGGGTTACCTCCTAGTGTGGACGACGTAAACGCATACGTTTGGAAACAATGACGTAGACACCCGCGTTCGCTACGTGATTGGGTCTTAGCGGTCATGACGCGACTAATTAGTTGTATGTGTGACAGAGAGATAGAGCAAGACCTGCAGCGTTGTAACTAAGAACTGAAGAATAAACTTCTAAAACTTTCCACGAAATGTATCTGTTTGAGTTTATAGCCTCTCTGTCACAAAAACTTACGTGAGAAGTGACACTGGCGTAGCGTTGTCTTTTTTGTCGATGTTTTTGTCGGCACGTGTTCACGCTCCCCACAGACTCCCCAACAGATCCAGATATAAAGCATGGCTAGGCTTAAGAGGTTGGTGGAGACCAAAACAGAGCCAAAATGAGAGACTAAAAACATGACTTCAAATGAAGGCTTATGCTGCTCCGTGTCTGCTGGATGTGTGCTAACACGTTCACCATAACAACTTCATGAGGTGATAATACATCAATATTGTATTTACAGCTTCTTCAGCTGCTCCCAAGTGGCCAAGATTCAAGTAATGCTCTTTTGAAACAATTTATTGAGATAGTTGTCAATTAGGTTTTTATCAGCGGAAAGCAATGGGAATTATAAGGAGAGAGAGGGAGGGATGACATGCAGCATATGTGTTTGGTTGGATTTCAAGCCCAGGACACCACTGTTACACATTTCATGCAGTAGATCTCTGGGTCACCAGGATGCCCCGCCTGGAAACCACACTAAAATACTCTGTCAAAAGAAGGCCCCACCCATAGTGAGTCACATGCAGTCTATTTGCTCTGTGGACTATTATGCATTGACTAACATCCCCCCGTCCGCTGTTCTCCTCCTCTTCTCCTCTTCATGACGTAGTAAGTTCACTTACAACTCTGCCCCTGTGCTGGGACAAGGCAGCTGTTGTCATGTGCTCAGGGATAATGTGCAGGCTGCGTCTGACTAATGGCTAGCTCTCTTGTATCCCTGTCTGCTGTTAGCATGTGCCAACTGGGCCATTGAGATCAATGAGGAACTGACAGGAGGGATATAGAAAATACACACAGCAGTGACACAGTCTGATAAATAATAGCATGAATACAACAGACAACACACATCGTAGATGCATATAATCAATTAGACACACAAATACAAAACATGGGAAAGGAGAGTGGAAAATGTACATCTGTCTTGATTCTCGTCCAGTCTAAGATGACATTTTAACACTAACAGCTCCATAAACGTCCATAAAACGAACACAAACTGTGACGACGACAAAAGAGGAACTGAGATGCTCTGTTACAGAGGGCCGCGGTTGTTTCAGCTTCTCGGATGTGGGAGAAGGCAGCGAGTTATCCCATATGATATTGACCGCTGCACTTCTACCTCGTCCCACATGGGGTGTCTTGGTCTTTACAGAGGGCAGATGAGGGCATCTGAAATTATAATTGCAGTCACCAGGTGTCCAACAACGTTTTCTCACTTTGTTTTTATTGTTTTTACACGATTTATACATCTTCCTCCATTTGGAAGCCTCGTGTGATACATCCCCTCTTTTTCTGCTTGAGTCTGGTAATGGCGTGTCACACTCTCCCGGCGCAAACATGCCAAGAAGTCCACGGCACTGAAGAGCTCCTGACAGATGGCGGCAGCGTCCAGCTTTGGCAGAGGTGGGCATGGACACTGCCCAGCAGAGACAGCAAGAGGGACTGACAGGAATGAAACACTAGCCTTCAAAAAGATTTAGTTTCCTCGTCTCTCTCTCTTCTAGCTCCCAAAACGATGCTTTCCAGACCACGGCCACATATTACTATTCTGTCCGGATGCTTAGCAGGAAGATAAACTAAATCGTAAAATGTGTTTGGCCCCTTTGCTCCACAAGCTGCACAGAAGTTCAGTCCACTTTTATCACCTCCTCTCCTGTTACTGCCCCCCCCCCCCCCCCCCCCCCCCCCACACCTTTCAAAGCTTCAAAATACAATTGGGCCTGGTATGCAACTTCGCCAGTCACACAGGCATTTCAAAGCAAATGAGCTCCACCCTGCAGCAGTGGAAAAAGCAGGGATGATGTGTGTGTGTGTGTGTGTGTGTGTTGAGGGTGTGTACTAAACACTGCCATCTCTTACTTTTCTACTGCTGCCAGCTCTTTGGTCTCTGGGATTGAGGAGGGGGGGGGGGGGGGGGTTTGTGGCCCTTGGGTGTCCGTTTATTCTTCAGCCCCTCCCGTCCTTCAGCCCTGAAACATGGCTTTAGGTATTGGGTTGTTTGGACACACCTCAACAGACACACACACACATACACACACACACTGACAAGGAACATGACCTGGAGTTTCCCTCCCCCGCTGACTGTGATCATAGTAACTCCCCGAGGTTCAGCACAGAGGGGCTTCCAGAGCATCATCAGACGGGTCATCTCTCTTCTGTTTCTATGTGGAGGGAGGGTTCGTTTCAGACCCTCTCATGTGATCATAATATCAGCCCCCGGAGTCTCATGGTCACGGGGGTGTGCCGAGGGGTGTCTTCACTTCATGGACGGACACAGCTATGAAAGGAGAGGTGTGTGTGTGATGAAATCAGAATGAGTCGTGCACTGAGATCCTCCTGACTATAAGTTGTGTTGTTGTGCTTGTTTTGGAGCTCAGAAAATGAATCGATTTGCCGATAAAAAGAAAATTAATTGACAACTATCGTGATGTTTGAGGTAAAAGTTATTTTTCATGCAAAAGTGTCAAACGTTTGATGCTTCCAGGTTCTCTAGTGTGAGAATTTGCTGCTTTTCTTGGTCTTAAATGATAGTAAATTTAACATTTTTGGAGTTTTGATTGTTGGTCGGACAAAATAAGCTATTTGAAGATGTCACCCTCTGCTCTGGGATATTGTGATCATCATTTAGAAGATTGCTTTAGTAACATCCATAATGGTTCCAACTCTTAAGCCACAGAGCCTAAACTGAACGAGGCTTACCTTTGAAATATCTTGGTGTCACATCTCTGTGTAACTGTACGAGCTGTTTGCAGAAATACAATTGAATTGTCATGAAGCCTGAAACCTGTTTTTGGAGGCAATCACAGGTGACTTTTCTGCTTGGTCTTGATTCGCTTTATGAGTTTATAAGAGGGTTTGTCAGGCAGCGAGGCGGGAATAAGACAGTGATCTGATTTCTCTGCTGAGACTTTTTTTTCATCTTTCAGAACTACAGATAACTTCACCCTGCCTGAAACTATGTGGGTCTGTTGTTAGTTGAATGATGCGTTTTTAGGTCTCAAAAACACTGGGTTTTTATCTGCTCTCGCACAAGCCCTCCTGCACGACTGTCCCTGCTCCTCCCTGCCTCTCTTGCCTCTCAGTGAAATTAAACTGATCTAATATGTCTCCTGACCTTAGCCCCTGTCTCTTATCCTCTCTCTCTGCCAGGTGTAGATGCTCCAGGCGCAGCGGGACCCAGCCTCCGTGTCAGAGAGGGACGAGGCTGCTTCCACCTGGGCCACAGCACTCTTCTGAAACTCGTGGTTTCTCTCCCGGAGAGCTAACCGCCCAGATTAGAGAACAGGAGGACAAGAGGGCAGCTATTTTGTGAGGTGAAGCTGAGTCTCGGGAGCCAGGAGTGGTCGTAGCCAGGATAATTCAGGCTGCTCCCTGCCCTCTGAACTGACCATGACGACTGCAGTACAGCCCAGCGAACTGGTATTTGAATTTGCCAGCAACGGGATGGACGAAATCAATCAGGTACGTATCGCACTGGAGAAAACACATTTAAAATGTGTTTAACCCAATTGTTTGTTGCTTTTATGCATAGCTGGGCTTGACTATACTTTTTATTCAATCAAAAGACCGTTGGACCAGTGTTTGACCATCCATCTTTTCCACCAGATCTTGTTGATAGGTGTAAGATTTTTCATAGCAGGACAGACAAAACGTAACAGCATTGGTCACTGGGGTAGGATTAGCTGTGGCTCAGAGCCTGTGATCTTTTACTGTAATAACATGTTGGGGAACGAGAGGCAGGCCGAGGGGAGGATGGAGGAGGTCTGGGAAGAGGAGTGTGGGCTGCTGGGAGCACAGAAATGGAAAGATTGAAAAACCTGCAGCGAGGGTAGGGTGCGTGGGAGGGAAAGGGTGGGGCTTGGCCATGAATGTGTTTGTGGCACAAAGGTTGCTGTGTGTGCATGCTATATGAACCTGTGCCTATGTGTCTTTTCGTTGCCCGGTCAGGTTTGCAGTTATCTCATCCCCACAACCGTGTCTGAATCCTGTGGAGGAGGATTGATTGTAAGTGTGGATGTATGTGTGTTTCTCTGTACTGGTATGTGTATGTGTGCATCTAGAGTGACGAGTTGTCACTGGATCCCTGAATAGCACCAGTTCAGGCCTAACCTGACGGACCAGTTACAAGGCTGCTTGGAAGGGATGGGATAATTCAACGCAAAGGTCTTGTATTGTTCCAGCGCTACAGTTTTGTTCTGTGCTGCACCCACTCTGCCTGTTATGTAAGCATTATGCCCCTATTTACCAAGTCCTGGAATTACCCCCAAAACGTATCCACACACAACATGCAGTGACCAAGCCGTTAGAGCTCGGTGAAATAATAGTGTATTCTGTAATGATTAGCCGTGCTATATTGGATTTTAAGTCAATAAGTAGCTGCCTGAGTTGTATCATGTAAGGGTGATACTTAGCTTTGTGACTTTTCCAGCACAACAACAGGTAGCCATAATAAAACGTGTTCTCTTGATTTGAATTCAAATTAAAGATGTCTTCATTTTTAAGCTATAGAAACAACAACATGGTAGTATCTCTCATGCGTCAGATATTGTGATAATGAGGATATTGAAAGTGTACAGACAGTTGGAATCATTGTGGCTCGGCAGGTAAAGCAGAAGAGAGTGGGGTGTGAAGGGAACAGCTTGCACAGATGCTGTTGCTTTCAAAGGCAGAAAGGGGAACTCAGAAATGCAAATCGGCCCGATTCTTATCTCTCCTGTTTCCCTACTAGACAAACTATTCAAGTCAGCAAAGAGGAAGAAGCAGTTAAAACCTTTATGATGTGTTATATATTTTTTTGTCATGCTGCGTTACATGTTGAGTGCCACTTCTCCTGAAAGACCCACCTTATCGCTAGTTTAAACCTTCAAAAAACATTCTCTCTCTCGTTCATAGTGATTATCTTTCACATTGCAACATGCATTTTCAAATCAACACTTGGTTTACATGTCAATACAAGACGAGTTTGATGGTGTTCCTTGCAAAAACGGATCCCAGATCGCATCAAAACAGAAGCAGAGATGGCAGCTTCAGACGATTAGTGCCCTGTCAGCAAACTGTGTGGGACTTTCTGCGTTTGACGGGGGGTGCTGCTGTTTCAGGAGCTCAGTAGACCAATACTCAAAATGCCTTTGTCTACACTCACTCACATGCTTGACTCTCACTCAAGGACAGCAAAATGTATTTTAGCCCAGACGAGGAGACGTGGTAGCCTCACTGTCTAGCTATCTGATAATATGTCTACCACCGACTCAGATTAATGGGAAACATTCAGTGCATGTCAGTGAGACATTGACTGTAGTCAAAGCAAAACTCTGGGGTTTTATTAGCCCCTTGAGGTGTTGCTGCTGAGATGTTTTTTAGCTGTTTGTTGTTGATCTTCAAAATTATGACAGACGTCTTGTGGAGCCATCTTGTTCTAGACTCACAGTCACCTAAAATTATGTACACTGTATCAGATTACTAAGAAACAATCCTCTGGTAGCTACTCTTGGTCCTACCCCGGAGGCCTAACCTCTTAACACCGTGTCCAAATAATGAGTCGATCTGTTAGTTTCCTGGTTAAAGTGTAGCCGAAATGGGAGTGCATCCATGGACTCCTCTTCCCACCCCCACGGCTCAAAGCCCAGACACCTGGTATGCCCCAGAGGTCCAGACCAACAATGGACACTTGTGCAAAGAGACAGATAAGCCTTTATTCATGTCCTTCTGCACCTTTTCGTCTAGTAGGTTACTTCTTTATTTAGGTCATGATCGTAAAAATGTGTTCTTAATTGATCTGGGTAAAATCACCCCATAACACACACATGTATCTATAACTGCTTTTCTGTTGAGTGCAAATGAAATGTAAGAGTTTTCTTATACGTCTCCCTGAGTCCAGACAACAGTGCAAATATTCTTGTTGATTCAGCTTGTTAGTTGTTGAGCAGCATTGTAAGTTGCACCCTGACTACAGGTGGCACTCAGCAGGTGTTTGTCCGATTATGCATATATTAATCTTTTGTTTGGAAACATATTTGACTACATTTGACTTGTCCTTTAACTTCAGAAAATATGCATTTCTCTTCTCTCTGGTGAGCCGAAAGAAATCTGTTAAGATGAACATTTAATCAAAATTGTATCTGTTTCAGTGGACCGAGAATGCACCTAAGAGCTAAATAAGTTCAGTAGCTTCTTGACGCAGTCATTATTTCAGTACATTTAAAAAATGTAGTCTGCTGCCATCTGCTGGTAGTGACTCTGAGTTTCTTTTCATCATAGAACCTGAGGTGACCTTTTCATTTACAACTAAAGCCATGACATAGAAAAGTATAATTTTGTTTGATGCTTTCTCAATCAGCTCTGCCTCTCATGTTGTTCATGTGTTGTTCATGTGTTGCTCATGTTTTTGATGCTCTTTGAAATAAACAAATGAACAGCTGTCACTTAAGGCTACTAGAAAAACATAAAAATCTGAGTTTTAAAGGACCACATGATGGACACATTCAAAGGACTCAATTAGTCCCCATGTCTCTCCCCATTGACACAAACCATGCACCTAGTGAGCACTCCTGACTCAGTCTGTGTTTGAGGAACTCTCAAGTATGTTGGGCTCCTCAGTTGTTTCAACGGTTTGGCCCAAGCTCCAGTAATTCGCCTCGTCCCTCGGCTCCTTCCTGCATCAGGCTGAGTCATGCCTGAAATGAGACGGTGAGGTTAGAATTCCCAAAGCACGTTTAGGACATGATGAAGGGGGTGCTCGCCTGCAACTCACGATTGATCCATTAACATTCAATTGGGTTTATATAATTTCTGAGCATAAGATTAACTTCTCAGGAGAAGTAGGCCAAATCAAACAGCTGGTTCCTGTCTTCTTCAGCGGGTCCCTATGGACCGCTGCAACACCACAGATATGAGCTCTCCTCCATGCTATGTGCCTCCACATTAGCTGAAATCGAGTACGAATATTCAATATTTTACAAGGCAATAAAGATGAGGGACCAAATCTGGTGATAACATTAATGTGATGTCATCTGGGGTTTTTATATTGCATTTATGATGTGTAGTGGAGGAATTAATGATGTTTTTATTACATTTAGGTATGTGCAAAGACCGTCAGTCCCCTGCCTCCCTGTGTTAGCTCCTGTGTTACAACGTCTCATACCTTTCTCTGTATGTTTGTGTCCTCTCTCTGTTCAGCTGGACGACCCGTCAGTGTTCCCAGCTGTGATTGTTGAGCAAGTGCCTGCAGCCGATCTGCTGCAGGTCTACTCAGGCCTGGAGTCCGACGAGGTGACCAACGGCATCATGGTGGACACCACGCTCCATGTCGTGGAGGAGCCCTCCATCTTGGTGGGAGGGGTCGACCTCTCAGGTAAAAATATTTGACTTTACTGTCGTTTAAAGGGAACTGTGCTATGTTAGATGCACATACAATCTCACCATCTACTGTATGTAGTGCTTTACATTACAAGTCCATCATTTCCAAGCAATATGTAATTTGATACTAATCACCAGGAAAATATAGACGGCGTTCAATTGGTACACGTCCAATTAATTCTTCTTGTTTAATCATTAGCATAACCTAGAGAGTCTTTAGTCAGTGCTCAGTAGTCAACTGAATATTCAAAAATATTAAATTTGTCGATATGCAAGGATACAATACAACAACCTCTCCAATAATAAATAGTCAGAGAATTTATTATTTTAAAAAGACATCCTCTTTTCTTTAAAATATGTCAAACATTAAATTATTCTCTCTTGAAAACTTCTTGAAAATTATTTTGGAGTTACGGACCTGTAAAATACAGAGTAACCGTTTAAAAGAGTTTTCAGGCTGTACCTGCTCAAGACCTTTTTATCCCTATTTCCTAATTTACCTAGCAACAACAATGTCTTGAGTGTACAAACTTCCCTCGGTACAAGTGGAACTGGTCTTGATGTTACAAACTAGCCATTCAGCTGTATCAGTCATACATTATACACAGTAGGTACCCACATGGATTTCATAATGATGAATTTGTCTGCTGGACAGAAACAACAGTCTCTGACCCAGAGGACAGCATGGAGACAAATGAAGCTGCAGCAGCTCTTCTTAACATGGAGTCTCCAAACAACATTTTGGACGAGAAGCGTATGAGTAAGTTATATTTCATATTGTACATTTCAACTTTGATCAGACATCGATCATATTTTGAGCATGAGATGAGTTCTAAAGGTTCTATTCATGGTTTTTTCTGTGTTTTTGTATCGCTTGTTGATTTATAGTTCACACCTACGGCACTCTGCTGGAGTCAGACTTGACATACACCCCCCTGAGGCCTGACCAGATGGATAATGGTGCCCTTGACATGTCCCTAGACGAGGACACTTCATCAATGGATGAGATACCCCAAAAGTGTCCCTTAAAACCTCAGAAAAAAACCAAAGGTAACACTGTAGTCCTCTTTTTTTACAACCCAGGAATTATCTCTTGTACTAAAAATTCAGTGTTGTAGGTAATTGGATGATTTCACTGCAACCTCTCACCTCATAACACACAACCCCTCAATTTGAATCATAGTGCGGAAGCCGCGGGCGGTGCGTCCCTGCTCTCCTATCACCACCCCTAACCTGCCACTCAGGAAGAAGAGCAAAGAGGGTAAAGGTAAGCCTCGCTAACTTGTCCGCTTCCCTGTAATGAGCCAATAAAAATCAAGGTCTCCCCTCCTCTTGTGTACGCTCTGTTTCCTCCTGTGGAGTGCGCAAACAGCAGTCCTCAACCCCTGCAGTCCGGCTGGGTTGAATCTGGGCGAGTTAATGGATGAGGGGATCTCGGAGTGCTGTGTTTTTGCAGGGAAACAGAAGTGATTGCAGGCTGGGGGGCAGGTTGATGCTCCACCAATAGAAGCAGACTGGTGCTGCGCGATGTGAACCCTCATTGCAGCATACAGTGTGACAAAGAGGAGGGAGCTGGGGACGGCGGGTTCAGCTGCACACATATACATCACCCTGTCACGGTGTCTGGGATTCAAGTGGCTACTGGGAGCGTTTCTGTTTTTAACCACTTCTGGCCAAAGCATCTTACAAATTAGAGTAATCTACTCCCAGGCTTGGTATAATTAGTTCACTTCCAAGGCACACATGCACACATACACCCGACATGACAATGGTGATTGCGAAAGAGTAGTTTCTCTTGCAACCTTTTAGCTGCCATATAACATTTTTATGCATGACTCTAAATTACCAAATGCATTATGGATGTCTATAGCACAGCTCGAAGGCCCCACCATGAATGTCTGATGTGCTTGAATGTTGAAAACATGACTTAATTTAGTCCCCCCCCCCCTCCAATTTGCAGGCAACACAATCTACCTGTGGGAATTCCTTCTGGCTCTACTGCAGGATAAGAACACTTGTCCCAAATACATCAAGTGGACACAGCGGGAGAAAGGCATCTTTAAGCTAGTGGACTCCAAGGCTGTTTCAAAGCTGTGGGGCAAACACAAGAACAAGCCTGACATGAACTATGAGACCATGGGAAGAGCTCTCAGGTAAGGGGAACTTACAAATGGGCAGCACGCTAAACCTAAAGCTTCGTCATCATGCACATTCAGCTCTGACACAGATATGTTCATGTTCCTTATCTACTCCATCTTCCAGGTACTACTATCAGAGAGGCATCCTGGCCAAAGTGGAGGGGCAGCGGCTGGTCTATCAGTTTAAGGAGATGCCAACAGATCTGGTGGTGATCGAGGACGAAGACGGAGGTTCTGATGCCAACGTCGGCTATGGGAATCACAGACCTACCAACGGGCGGCCCGTGGTCCGTGGAGGGTCCAAAGGGCACGGGAGGGCTCATGGTCAGCATCATGTCTCGGCCAAGAACATGAAGAAGGAGCCTAGTGATGAATATCTGTACCAGGAAGCCAATGGACAGACTGAGCAGCTCCTTCACTCTGTCCACATGTTGCAGGCCAACCACGGGTTGGCAATCCAAGATCAAGCTATGAGGTAGGAGATCGCCAGTCGCTGTTTCCAGTAAAGAAATAGTTTCAGCACATAACCGGTACATAACTTAGCATAACTTGTATCTGTAACCTGATACATGTTAAACACACAATATATAACGTGTTGATTAGTGAGCTTTGGAGGTGCTACTAGGCGTATTTCAGTTATCCTTTGTATAGAGCCAGGCGAGCTGGTTCGTCCTGTTTCTTGTCTTTATGCTAAGATAAACTCACCGGCATTAAAGAGCAGACACGACACGAGTGGTAACAACCTTCCTATCTCGCTCTCCACAAGAAAGCAAATAACCCTCAAACTATTCCTGTAAGGGATGCTCCATCAATGTATTTATGTAAAGAAAACAAATTCACATCGATATATTGTTTTCAGATTTTTGCATCCGTCAAATATCACAATCAGTGTGGACCTCAGAGTTTTGAGACCGGATGTATTCCAAACCCACCAGATGCTTTGATGGCAAAAAGTCTTTTCAGAGGAGTGTTTGAGGTGTAAAACTCTTCCATTTGGTGGTTTGGAAATTCACAAATTTGAGAACCCCTGACACACTCAAAATTACTTGAATACAGTTCTTATACACATGGACAAAACTACTTGTCCTTGAAATTCACATCATATGACTGACTGAACCCATGTCAGCCCTTTATTAGTGGCAACTTGAAAGGGAATTCAATTCTAACTTGAAACCTTATCAGCTTTTCAGAAATTTAGATAAACTGTTTGCTTTGATGTAGAGGGGTGGACACAGTAACAGCATTATAATCCTGTAGCCCTGCAGTTAATTTGTTGTTGATGTCAGAGAGAGGTGTTGATTTGGTGTTCTATGTTTTTTTTTGTATTTATACTGCTTGTATAAACAATGGTTTATCAGTCATCTTGCTTTTGAAGCTGTTAAACATTGTCTGCAGTTAGGAATCAAGGAGAATGATCACTTCTGCAGTGCAGCTGACAATGCCGTTTGTTATATTAATAAGGGCATTAGTACTGCTGTTTAGGATCAGAGCTGTGCACTGGATAACTTTCTCAATAGTGTTCCATTAAAGAATAATCCTTGTCTATATTTGCAAAGATACAAACTGAATATTCAATTACAAAGAGCTCCATCAGAGAAGATGAAAAAACAGAAGTGCATATTCAGTTAATTTTGTCTTTTCAGGGCCATGACTGCTCCGATGGTCCTGACTTCTCCCGGCTCTCTCCACTCTGTTCCTCTGACCACTATTCTGGCCAACGGGGACTCGTGCCACTCCTCCCCCCCTCGGGTTATTCTCCACACCATGTCCTCCACCACTGCAGGTGGTAAAGATGTGCTCACCATCCAGGCGGCCCCTCTAGCAGGTGGAGCCAACAACCTGCAGGATGGCCTCCCTCAGCACCTCCTGGTCACCAGTCTTGGCTCCTCCACCACTTCCTGTTGCACTTCCCCTGCAGGAGTCATTAGTTCTACCGCTTCCAACCTCTGCAGTTTCCCTCGACTGGTCACCATCAACACAACCAGTGGGCAGACCATGGTGGCACAGCAGCCCGGCACTGTAATTGCCACGGTGCTCAAATCCAGCGACCTCATGGGTCTGCAGGTCAAAGAGGAGATGCTGGACCCCAGCTACTTCCATTCGATGGTGAACGGTGATCCATCACTGGCAGCAAATACGTTTGATGAAGAAGAGATTGAGATAGGGGAAGCAGAGCTGCAGTATAGGACTGTGATCATTGATACCAGTCAAAGCCACGGCTACGAGGCAATGAGTGAAACTATAATTAATGGACATTTCTCCCAGAGCAGCAGCCCCAGTGAGGGTCTGACCCCTGTGGAGGAGCTGGAAGTGCGTGGGGAGATGTCCCTGCAGCCTGAGCAGGGAATCAAAAGCCTGCAAGAGCTGCCACTGTCTGTCCAAATGCCTGCAAACTTTATCCAGATAAAGACAGAGCCTGCAGAGGCCTAGGGCTGAAGGATACAAGCCGAACCAAAAAACAACAATTGAATCCATTTTGACCACAGACTTAATGTTTTCTTTCCGTACCGCAGTGATCTGATCAAAGATCAGAGCGAGGGATCTCACAGAATGGTGTCAGTTCAGCCTCAGGATTTATTGTTTACTCACATATTTTGTGACCATGTGCCTAATTTTTAAAATCAAGGGAGTAGTGTTTAGTTTTTCTAAGAAGTCAGTTTTCAGATTTGGGATCATTTTCCATGTCCATTAACCCCAACACACACACATTTACATATACACAGAATAACACTCACACGCGCACAACGACCTCCCCTCTAGGAGAACAGCCATTGAATAGACCAGAGATCCCTGTCCACCAAATGTGCCAGTTAGTAATTTTCTTACCTTACATCTCATCGGACTTTTATGTTTAAAGAGGAGAACGCAACAAACCAAAACTGGGGACTGAATGCCAAATGGTGCAATGAAATCAGACTTCTGAGAACGTGCAAAGGACATGTGTGTTTTTATAAACAAACCACATACAAGTTTGGACGCTGTGTCGTGGTGTCCAATCTGGTGGGGGGAAAAAACAAACACATCTCAGAGTTTAATTGAAGAGTGCCTTACAGGAAGTTCAAACAGCTCAAGACTCTTTCGTGGAAACGTCTGGGGGAAAAAGATGAAAAACGGACTAAATGGCTTTTAAGAACATTACTCATTTATTTTCATATAAACAAAAACGGTATGCATTCACCCTCTATTACTCCTGGCCGTAAAGCACTGTGCTACTACGGAAATGGGCATTTTTCTGTCCACCAAGGACAGCCCAACATCAAAACTGTTTGTATAGAGCTGCAGACTGGAGGCACAGCAAAATAGTGAGGCACAAAAGGAGAGAAAGAATACGCAGGATAAAACAGATTTTATCAGCCTCAACTTCAGGGGCTCCAAGATTGATATCTTGTTTATATAAAATAGAATATATATGGATCTATATATATATATATATATATATACACATATATATACATACATATAATATACAATTGAGATTCAATTTTAAGGCCATAGTGAATTTATTTATTTTGTGAATTTCTAAATTCTGTATAAAACAATTTACATGTGTAAACATGAGGGAAAATACAAAGAATATGAACGTTAATACCAGGAAGCTTATTTGGTATTTTTTTAAGACCAACATTTTTCATTTGTATAGCATTCCATATAATCATCTTTGGTATTTTTCTTGAGTTTTGGACTCGAGTGCTCAGTGCAGCATCATTATTCCCCTGTTATATTCTCTTATTGTAGATAACCTCTGTTGTGTGTCTGATTTAAACATGTACTGAATGTGCTTTGGTTCCTTCTTGTCAGCAGACATACCTCTTTACCTTTGTCAACAGTTAAGCAGTAGGGACGACACATTCCAAAATATTATGTTCTGTGTACTGCATAAAGTATCAAATGTATCAATCAGTATGTCTTTGAAATCATAGTTTCTTTAATGATTTGGTACAAAGACGTACCATTGCTGTTTTAAAAGCTCCTCTCCTTTCTTCTCTTCTCTTCCTCCTCCCTCTTCTCTCCTCTTCCTCTTCCTCTCCTGCTCTCGGGTCAGTCCAGTCTGTGCCTTCTTTATTTGCTGTCCCACTTTGTAAAGGACATCTCAGGCCAGCCATCCGATTGGCCCCCTGGTCCTGCCGGGGATGAAGCCATATTGATCCTGAGTGGTATCGCAGCTAAATTGGTTGTGTTTTCCACCCGGACTGTAGCTGCAGACTGAGGACATTTAGACATACTGACCTCCATCTGCACTGGCACCTAAGTACAGGAGTTAAACGCTGCTTTACAACCTCACATCAGCCAAAGGGCTCTGGGTCTGCAGAGACACTCTGAATGTATACTTATTGTTGAAGTACATGCAAATTCTTGACAATCAATAATTACACTGGGTTACTTTTGCATAGAAATCAGTCTTTGAGTGGGGATTTGCTGCTTCTTCTTTTTTTTTCCCGTTGTGTATATATTTCGGTATCTGCCCTGCCTTTTCCCAAAAGCACTGTTGTCTGTGAGATGTTGAGGTATGTCTACTGCTTATGTTTTGTTGCTTCTATTGTCTTGGGGTTGTCAGTTGCCTCAGTTGTGCTGAATATAGAGTAGATTTTTAAGAAAAAGTCAATGTACTAATTAAAATCTTCAACACTGTATATCCTCTTTATTTCTT
Organism: Anarhichas minor; assembly: GCF_050575085.1. Classification (NCBI taxonomy): domain Eukaryota; kingdom Metazoa; phylum Chordata; class Actinopteri; order Perciformes; family Anarhichadidae; genus Anarhichas; species Anarhichas minor. The sequence continues at coordinate 4,491,045 of NW_027466474.1, read as the reverse complement.
GTTTTTGTTGGAGGCAAAGTGATGTCGCACGAGTAGTCACATTTTTGAGAAATTAAACGGAAAACCAAATTAAACTTGGAAACAAATAGCTTGCAAGGGGTTACTATGACAATTAATTGTTAGTGTGGAGATAATGAAAATGAAGCATTTCTGCCTCAAAATACTATTGCTGGGCTGCTGCAGCTTTGAGGGACATTCGACCACATGGCATTTGAAGAGAAAGAAAAAGCCTGGATTGGAGCCATTAGCAGGCCAGAGACTGATTGGACTGTACTTAAGAGCACTGCCTCTCCAGTTGCTGTGGGTGGATGAATACATTAGCATGTGACATGCCCAGAACTGAAGACAGCCTAGTCTGTCACCACAGAGTGAAGTGTGTGTGTGTGTGTGTGTGTGTGTGTGTGTGTGTGTGTGTGTGTGTGTGTGTGTGTGTGTGTGTGTGTGTGTGTGTGTGTGTGTGTGTGTGTGTGTGTGTGTGTGTGTGTGTGTGTGTGTGTGTGTGTGTGTGTGTGTGTGTGGCTGGCGAGTGGAGGGGTTACACTGACTTGGATTGATTCTGTTAGAGCATGTGTTATGTTGATGTGTTTGTGAGGAGCGGTGTGTGTGTGTGTGTGTGTGTGTGTTGGGGTGGGGGGTGCATTGGCATGGATTGAATCCGTCTGTGTGTTCAGGGTCGGGGAGGAGAGGGTGGGTGGTGGTGTTGAGGAAGCTGTTTGGCAGCAGGGCTTGCCTACTGTGCCTGGCTCTGTCTACACCCACATGCACAGCTGTGTAGCCTACCACACAATCCAATCTTGCCATAGGGTTAACACAGACACACACACACACAGACACACACACACACACACACACACACACACACACACACACACACACACACACACACATTAACTCACAGCCAGAAGTTCAGTCTCAGCCACCACTAAAACCTGCTTCTCTCCAGCAAACATCTTCCTGAGCCTCTTGCAGGTGGGAATGCAGTTTGAAAGGAGTCTGATGAAAGCAACCAATAACCCTCGATCACATCTAAACAGGCGGTTCATCGATCAGCTGCCATATGGTAAGCGGGAGTTGTTATGGATTACTAAAATATTGAATGAATGCAGCCGTTGCGTCCGTGCTATTCCTTCGGTTAGTAAGTCAGAGACCCTGAAGATGGAGCGAGAGCCGCGTCCTGGGAGAGGAGGACTATTTCTGAGTCGCCTGCAGCCAGCCACTGACACAGCGCGAGTGTTTACTGCTGTGCCATGCTGCCTCTCACAGTGGGAGCAGTTGAAGGATGACTGCTGACATTATTGTGCCTCCAGCCTGTAGCAGGAACAGTACAGGGAGAGCTTATTTAACCATCAGGTCACCAGACTGACTGCAACATTACAGAGAAAAGGAGTTGATGACTGCAGTCTCATGGCCATCGCAGCCATATGCGGCCAAGGTTAGATTTAAATAGAATGTGTGGTTTCTAAGAGTAGCAAGAGTAAATGTATTTAAGGACAGCAGGTGTGGCATGGTTTTAAAATGGGTTTTTTTTTCAACGCGGCGAACCAGCGCCTGGTTTGATATCGCAGCAGTACACTTCTCTCTACACAAGGTGGCACTGGTAACACACGTGTCCTCAACGGAGCCTGAGCCTCAGTCTGGATTGGAGAGAGTTATTCCTTCAGGTTACTAATCTAAATACAGACACTCCTCATACATTGGTTTTCACTCTCCTCCGCCCCGGAATAGCAACTCATTGATCTAAATGAACGAGAGATTATTTGAAATGAAAATAAGCAGCTGTGAGTGAAGTTTCGCTGCATTTTTGATACGTAACAAAAGGAATTAATTCACTTGTGAGTCTCAATGATAGCGGCCCATCCTCAGGCCAGGTAGGAAAAATCCTTTGAACTGTGCCAACCCGATAGGCGCCTGGTATCTCTGTTTATCCTGCAGAGTAGTCAATCTTGTTTCCTCTCCCCATCAAAACAGTGATAAACAAGTGCTAGAGGGGGGTATTCCTAGACAGTGTATAAAACGCATGAGAAAAATTGTGCATGGCTTCATTTGAAATGATATATTCTCTCATTCTGGTCTACAGGCAAGGTGTTCACTGTCATAGACTCACAGATTTGCCTTATATCTAAAGTAGACTGTTTTGAGCTGCATCAAACACATTAGGAATGCAAATTAACCTTCATTTATATAGATGTAGGGGTACTAAAAAGCCCTATGCTGATAATCAAAGATCATTTGATTTGGAGTAGTCCAAGTGTTTGCATTTCCAGGGGAAAAACATCCTTTTTCAAGCTGAACTTCACCGACTCTGCTTTGTTTTCCTTTCCTCCCTCTATATTTGAAGTGGCTTATAAAAGCAATCGCAAAATATCTCGTTAACTGAACCCATTCAATTTACTTACATTGTTTCCATTTTATTTGAAAAGGAAACCATGAACACTGAATGCAAACGGCTTCAAAAGCTGTAGATTTTTGCTGTTTATAACATTCAACTGGCTTCGTCAAGATGCTTTTAATGACCTCCTGAGATTTGTGTATCGCATACCAAGACGTGGATGCAATGTTTGGGCATTCAACTGGACCGTGATCTATTTTTTGCTCTCATTTAAGTACAACTGCAGTGTCACCACTATCCAATATTTTTTTTTCTGGGTCTCATCCATGATTTTTAATTGTGAGACGTTTGTACTTTAAAGTTTGACTTTCATGGTTAATATTGGACTTTTGTCCCATCAGGCACGAGGAGCTCTCAGGGAGCCAGCTGTAATATCTGTATCATCCTCTCCAGTCAGGGTGAGCCGTCCCTTTCAGAACAACTCTCAGGGCTTCCATGGCAATTTACTCTCACGACTACACAAAAGAGTCCTCAAAGTCCTCAGAGACCTCGGCAGATAGACAACTAACAGCATCTTACAAAAAAATAACTTTACACTATTTCCCAACGTTGTGAAAGCCAAAGCTCTCCAACAACAGCAGCAGCAACCAGCATGCTGTATGCATCCGTTTTACACTCGACTATTTGTTGGGATAACGGGGACGTAGTAAGAAATGAATAATATAAACACTGATTTTATGAACTTTTCAGAAATGCCTCGGGGGCTTTGCTGTACACTTGTCAGTTTATTTGAAGTATGTTTGCAATTATTGCATTTGTTAACTCATGCCACAATTTTTTACTTGACACGTTGCTTTGGGCTATTGACATTATTGATTTAAAAATAACAATACGGTTGCAGTCTGAACTCGTTTATGAGCATATCCATAAAACATTTACATACAGTAATATGTTTCGCCCCCTTTTTCACAAAATCCATTTCGCTGCCAAATATTATTGATATCACTGACATTATTATCACACTGAGCCAACATGAGTCAACATCTAGTTTTACTTAGCAGGCGAGGTGCTTCTTTTATATTACTGTAAACAATGCATTATTATGCATCAGATACACAAGCGAGACTATGGTTATGAAAGAAACAATAAAACCATGCACGTCTTTTTTTTCCTTTCAATTTGACGCTAAATGTTTTTGCTAATGAGCAATGGGACTAATGGAGAAGGTCTGCCTGTTGTATGGATTGTGTGAGTCAGATTCAAACCCACACTTCATCAGCTTTCAAATCATATTGTTTCAACTCAGATTATTCATACATACAAATTTTAATTGGAAAAAAATCCAGCAAGAGACTGAAACATACAGAAGGCTTCAAAGCAAACTATGACAACATGAGTGCTCCATTTTTGTCTCTCTGTTAAACTTTTAATATCCCACATCGCTTGAATACTCTTGGGCATTTATGCACCTTGTTATTCTGATGACAGAACATCAATTGCAAATGCCTATCTCGCTTGCTTATCCGTTACTTGCAGATGAGTTATTTCAGCTCGACAGATTGAGATTTGGTGTTGCAGATTAAAATCGCCTCAGCAAAGAAGAAACTGTTTGAACAGAAGCACTATTTAAAGCATTTTGTGGATTGCAACAAGATGGAAAACAATGGAGCATGAGACAACAGTAACTACATCACAAAAGACAGCTGAGGTCTGTGCATCTTCAATTATGCTGTACCTCCTTAGTTTAACATGATCTTAAAAACACATAAAGCCAGCAAGGAAAGCTTCCTCTAGTTCTGTTATAGCTACTTTCTATTTTCCCCTAAATTTGTCTTAATTTGAATATGATGCATGTAGTGTTCTAGTTGTATGTGAATATAGGGAAGGTTTTTAATCTACTTAAGCAATAACAACAATCATCACAAACAACTGAGACAAAACATGTATACTTAATCACCACTCTGATTGTTGCACATATTGATCTATTGTAAGAAAGCAACATGTTCATACATTATAGTAGAACAAGTCTTTTTAACCTATAAAGTAAAAAATGAATGCATGACAAGGTCGAGACAGACAGTGTGTGTGCCCCCCCCCCTTTTTGGAGCAGATTAGTTTATGGTGACATCCTCCAAACTAAATGGCACCAATTCAACAGAATCAAATAGCAAGGATAATAAATGGTTAGATAAGCAAAGAAAATTAGACAGCTGTAAACAAGCAATGCCTTTTAAGAACGCTTCAAATACCATTTGGACTGTTTAAAGACTAATACTCAGTGGGCCAACCTACAGATTGGATAATAATTGTGTGCAATGGACTGCTGTGGTCTCTTAAGTGGTCCGGGATATAAAAGCAGAATTTGCACCTACAACTACATAAACAGTTTAAATCCCACATGTACAGACACAGACAGCACGCGCCCTCCTCAGATCCTGCCCAGCATGCGGGCGATCCACCAGTTGCACGGCATGACAATCTGGCAGATGACCCGGCCTCCTTGGTAGTAGTAAGGCCACGGGTTGAAGCCACCCAAGGGCTCGTGGTAGCGGCGGCAGTAGCGGTAACCACGGCGACAGTGCTGGCAGCAGTATCCGTGGTCATCCAGGCGGTTATCCAGCTCGATCCCGATGTCTCTCTGCAGAGGACACAGCAGTGGGCAGGGTTACAATCACACACATGTCAAATGCCAGTCCTCCCGAGGCAAGAGCAGGAAGAGGACGAAGACAAAGAATAGAATAATAATAATAATATAATAATAAGAATAAGAAGAAGACTTTGCAGCAATGCAACATAACAGATGCCAGCTGCCGTAAAACCCCAAAGAAGAAAAAAAAGATGGCAGGAATTGATGAGCCTGCTTTCCTTGTATGTCAGTAGAATATACTGTATGTAAAAACCAAACGAGTGAAAAGATTAGAATTAATGTCTGTGAAAATCCAAAGTTGTGCCATGCTTGATGACCGTGACAAAGAGATCAAGATAGCGGGGAGAGGGAGCGAGCTTGATTTAAGCTGCAGGAGCATAAAACATGATATAACACCCTTGACCTTTCTATTATACCGGAGGTAGCACGACTTGACAACGCCCCATCTCTGAATCCAGCATTCACAGCCTCTCTACCGACGCTATCTTCAATCAAAGGGACTCTAACGTTGGTAGTTACCGGCATAATTACACTATTTCTTTCATCTCTGACCTCTTAACTCCCTCGACCGAAGCCCACTCTCTGCATCAAAATGGCAGCCCCTCCTCCAATAGAGCATTCAAATTACAGCTCCCCACGTCTTGGCGCCCTCCCCCTGACCTTGACTGTAAGTGCATGGCACATTCCTAAAGCAATTAGCAGCGTAATGATCGCCTAACAAGGATTCTTTCATTTGCTCTTGCTGGCTGCCTCTGAATTTATAGAGGGGCCAAATGAAACCCAAACGAAAGGTAAATTGGGTAGAATTAATGGCCCTTGGATTTTTCCATTGTGCCGGTTGGTTCATGCCCCCGTAGACTCGTGGGGGGCTGAGTGCCATGCCTTTGATCAAGAGCAACTCCAAATGGGGTTCGGAGAAGTGCCACTTAACTCACCTCGCAAGTTGAGGCAGCAACTGCCCTCAGTACGCATTTGACCACATTTCAATCGCTTTTAGTAAATGAATCCTCAGAGACAATCCGGCGCTGTCTCATTAAACTGCTCCGATCTAGGAGTCGATGACTTCACATTCAGAACAAACTGGCATAATTCTCTGCAAGCGCTTCCAGTGACTCAGTATACATGCAGCAGTGCAGAAATAAACACATCCACTGTTGGGAATAGAAAATGTGTGGGACTTTAAAAGGACAGGACCCGCAGGAGCACATGTCCCTTCAGTCCCCTGCTACATTAAGTGTGGGAATTAGGGTGTTTCTTGCATCTACTTTTTAAGTCAGTGGGCAGTCAGTCAGAGTGGTTTTACACAAATGTATTTGTTTTCTCTAGTGTAGTCATGGAACAAGAAATTCACCATGAGCATGATTCATAAGAATCTACACCCTGCTACACTCGTGAGACATACTTAAAACACATAGACTGGGTGCTGCAGATGACGTCTAGGATAGCTGGCTTTGAGTTATTACTATGACAAGCGCAGCTAGGCTTTTAATGATTTATTGTTTCAGTCAAGTTTCGGGTCATCAGCTTCCAGGCAACAATCTGTTATGGAAACAACACGAAAGCTGTCAATGGACCAATGATAATCTTATCTGCTGCGCGCAGACCAAAGGGGGATTTTGTGAAAATCTGGAGCTCCACGAAGAAAATGAAGAAAATATCTTATTCAAATGATGCAGCGATTATCAAAACAAACAGCCAATAGGCAGCATTGTACCTTAAAGACAATTAATCAGAGCTATCCTTTTAAAACGGAGGGAACATATTAATCATTCTGGCTCTGAGTCGCCGTCTCTAGTGGGATGCTGCGGTGATAAGAATGGTTCACCTTGGGAAATCTGAGGCAGTCACTCAAAAACAAGCAGCATTAATGAAGAGTAAAAGCCATTACCCCCTTGCTGCATCTGATTTCATCACACACTCCGGTATACACATGCAAACACACACTCACACACACGGAGGCACCTCTGTGCATAATATGAGGCACTGGATATGAATGAGTCTGCGAAGTAGAAAACTGCATCAGTCATTCAATAAGATGTAATGAATCAAAGCACGGCTCCCCTAATCTCCACACTTGTTGGTGTTATTTCACACACGCTGATCACCGCTCTTCATGAGCTTGAAGCACGTGTGGTATTAAATCTCATAGCAGAGCTCCTCACATTCATTCTGGGATCAAAACAACAGAGATAACATTTCTGCTTCATACCCTGCTTTGTATTCCAAAAGGATTTTTTTTATGTAGAGGCACAGGACAGTCACAACATATAAAACCGCCTCAGCGCTTGTCCCCGATCTCAGATTCTCATCTCAGTGTGCTCTACAGTGAGGTGGAATGACAATAATATTGGATGTAATTGAATACAGAGATAGTCAGGTATTTGAGTAAACACTGAACCAGAGTGATAATGGGCTTTAGCTTCAGTGCAAAGATTTCTCCGGAGGCACAAACAGCTCCTGCATTCGCGGATTTAAATTCCTTCAGCTTTTTGCACCTCTGTTTTACGCATGAACAGCCATGTAGCCTGACCCTGAATGTAGTCACACACACACACACACACACACACACACACAATACAAACACCCCAATTGCAGGCAGAAACCCACACCAAGCATGTTTACACGTGTATGTGTTTGAGGTCAATTCATATTGGAAGCCCCTCTTTGCTTTATAGGTCAAGGACAGTGGTACCGTCCATTCAGCCTTGTCAGACGGTAGTTATTCAGTTTGAAATTTTCAGGGCCACCTCTGATACACACCGCACTGTGACATGGTGGCCGCGGCAAAGGTCAGTTTCATATATCCGTCAACGTCTGTCACAAGGGGTCAAACGATTATTTTACTTTACAAACGTGAACTGTGGGGAGACGAGGCGCCTCGAATTCAGACTTATGAAACGCAGATGAAGTGAATGCATGTTATTATGTGTCTGATAGATGAAAGGATCTACATAGAGTGTGAGCAGCAGCCTGTGTGTGTGTGTGTGTGTGTGTGTGTGTGTGTGTGTGTGTGTGTGTGTGTGTGTGTGTGTGTGTGTGTGTGTGTGCTTGGTTGTTTTCTGACTGCGTGCACATTTACATGAGTTCTGGACGAAGCAACAAAAAAAAAAAAAAAAAAATGAGCGAGAGTTCAGACTCCCAATTACAGACTGCTGCCTGGCCTTTGCTTGGCCACAAAGACCTTTGTTATCACCGGACCCACAAACAGCGCGGATGTGCCGCTGGAATGGATTGCAGTGGTATACATTACCCAACTGCCAGAACGTTTCAAAAGGAGAGCAGAGTTTTTCATCCCCTGGTATGTTTTAATTGCATAGCACTGCATCTCCTGCTGCAGACGATGAGGGAGAAGATAGAGGAGGCGGGGGGGGGGGGGGGGGGGGGGGGTATTTCTGTGACGTTCCTGATAAATGTCAACATTATAGGATGTCTCATTTCTCTGCGTGTCTCTCACCATCTCTCACAGCTCTGAGGAGGAGACAGAAACCGACTCATTATCCTTGAATTTAGCTTCATTTCACCATTAAGTGCTGAATGTGTGAGTCGGATATCTTTTCACCTGTTATCTTTAGTGTGCAACGGCTATTTTTTTGTGTCAGTAAGAGTGCATAATTTCTGTGTAATATGGTGCTTTATTTGGTTTTCCCTCAGAGCCAGGGATGATGAACCGTACAGTACTGAGCGGTTTGCATGCAGTCCACCAAAATATGCCACTTGGCCTTTCCAGTCATTTTATACGCTTTGATAATTAAAGCATTATTAACAAATGTAACTTATCTGTGAAGCTATGAGTGACCTTGAGAGTGCTGCTTTGTAGTGCCTCAGAAAAGAGGAAGTGAGAGAAGGAAGTAACGGGCGCTGTAAGGCACAAGTTTCTGCCTTTGAAAGGCTGGATATTCCTCTCAATTAATGGAGAGACATTAAGGGAGTCTTCAATGAACTGGCCTTACTTAAACAGATATATAGAGCAATTGCTATGCCCTCTGGTGCACAAAGTCAGTTTTAACATCAATTAGTGAGCGATTTATATGCAGAAAGAGTCGAGGCAGAGCTGGAGCTGATTGAAGTGGCTCTGCTGTATCTCGCAGTGTGGTCCCTGGTTGACGCGGTGCAGACGGGCCCACTTACATAGTCGTTTACAGGAGGGTGGTCCAGGACGTCGCGGGCGAATCGCTGACCTGTGACCTCTGCGTCGGGCGCGTCCACATTTCCCACTTCAGCATCTGAGAGAACAGCAAAGAGAAGAGATGTTTTTGTGCTTGTTTGAAGTAAAGCTCAGACGCTGTACTTTCCCAGTGGCTTGACATTCAAGAAAAAAAAAAAAAATATGCTGGAATTCATTCCAAGCTTTTTCATGCTTCTGTCAAAAACAATGGTGTTGTTGCTGTTGTGATACTAGCACACAGATGACTTTCCACAGATCCTAATTAGCAAAGCCTCAACATCCTTTTGAGGAAATCCCTGAAAAGCAAATCTGCAGATGACTATCATCAGCAACTAAGTACATTTACTTAAGTACAGTTTTAAGATATTTGTACTTTGGAGTATTTCAATTTTTTGCTACTTTATATTTCTATTCCTATACATTTCAGAGGAAATGTGTTTACTAAATGTGTCTAAATGCAGAAGGTACTTTGCAGATTTTATATACTGCATACACTGCATTAAAACAAATATTGTATTGAGTCCTAAGAATCTAACTGAAATATACTTTGCCATTGTTTTGACTTCAATCTGTTGAATATAATTCAACTGGTTTGTGGAATAAGGTGATTTATTTTTAGAGCAGCAATCCTTTATTGTGCCTTCTTTTGAGATTCATTCATTATTTAGCAATTCTTTTTCATATATTGTATAAGCTACAATATATAACAACATAATGAGAATTCAATGATCTATGAGTAGCAAGGAGAAGAAAAATCGTATATAACCTGCCCCCTTCTCAACACAAGTGACATAAATGGTCTACCATAGATAATACTATCAACAAGCTTTTATAAGACACAGAGCACACGTCAAAACACACACATACACAACCAAAAACAGAACATGGTACATCTTTTGGTTCAATTATTTAGTGTCTGTTCATTTTCTTTAGTTAAATGACCAACATCTGATGATATTTAAACGTTGTATTACCCTTGACTTGATAAACAGTCTGTTGGTATGTTCCATTGAATCCACTGTAGCATGAATAGTGGATCCATAATAGTTGTATATGTGTTGCTCCTCTACACAGTAGCTGAAATATGGTAAGGAGTTCAACATTTTAGGTATTTTAGTATCTTATCCAATGTACATTGTTCTGAATTGTAATACTTTAGGACATCGTTGTCTTTATCTGAGCTTTCCAAGCCTAATTATGGCCTATAATTACTCTCAGAATTTGATTTTGGGTATCCTGTCAATATTAAATACATATATTATTCATTTTGCTTTTTTTAATGAAAACAAATACAAATCCTATAAAACAAATGAATTGCTCAACTCACTTCAGTCATGATCTTCCCTGCTCCTAGGTTTAGTTCTCTTTTGTTTTATTCATGTTTAGTGTTTCCTGTTATTTTATACTCGCCTCTCCTCTCGTTTCTGATCACTTGACTTCCTGCCTGTGGGTGTTTTCTCGCCAGTTTTGATTGTCTGCTCATTTGCTTCACCTGTCCCTCAATATTCCTGCACTCACCTCACCTCCTGCTCACCTGTGCTCTCTTCAGTCATTCACTACATATACCAGCCTAGTTCCCTTGCCAGTTTGTCATTGTTCTTTATACCACAGTGTTCGATTTTCCAGCTTTTACCTCTTTGTGTTAGTTTTCTCTTTAATGCTTTGTGTTACTGTTTTGGTTACTAGGCTTTTGGGATTCCTTGTTGCTCACATGCTACGATGTACCCGGGTGCTGTTACCTGCTTGCATTTGGACTCTCAGCCTCTAATGCATTTTCACAAAAAATCATTGAAATCATTCTGCTGCCTTCTCTTCTTTCTGCCTTTGGGTCTAGTTCCGAACAGCTTCTAAAAAGATGGTTTCTCAGGTTGAAATAATCGAACTACACTGGCAGATTTTGAAAAACAAAATACTAGGAAATTTATACTTGCAGAACAGATCATAATATGACATTTAAACCAGTTAAAACCAACTCCATCTCCACCAACTACAACGTTAAAATGCTGTTGATATGTTGATATGTTGTACTTAAAAGCCTGGCATCTAGTGGTGAGGTTGCAGATTGCAATCAACTGAAACTTCTCCCGTGTGCCAAGCGTGTAGAACAACAATGGTGGCCAAAGCTATAATGCACATGGCCCTATATAAAGCCAGTGTTTGGTTCGTCCACTCTGGGCTGCTGTAGCAATATCGTGGACTCTGAAGAGGACCTGCTCTGTATGTCGATATAAATGACTCCTTCTAAGGTAACAACAACACAATTCTTATTTTCAGGAGATACAGTAAAGAATAGATACCTTTTTATATTATATTCCATTTCTGCCAATATATCCCTAAATGCTACACTGTTCCTGTTATTTACACTTAATACTTAGAAATCGAATGCTTCGACCACCACTGACTGGAATGCTTCTACCACAACTGACCATCAGTCTCTCAACTTTCCAAACACACAGAGAGTAGCCCGGACTGGATGCTCATGTGGTTGGGAAAAAATGCGGTCCCTACGGACCTGCACATGGCCTGTGGGGATGCCCTCCAGCGAGAGTGTTAATAGTTTGCATTTAGAGGCAGAGATGCCCCCTGCTCTCACCGCTCAGAGGGGAGGGATGGATCCAGTGGATGGGCAGCTCCTGGCAAATCTCCCAGATCTTGGAGTCAAAGAGGAAGGCCGGGTTAACGATGGGCTCCTCAGCAGGAACCCACACTTGGGAGTCTTCCACCTTCATATCCACGGCCTCTGTCTCATCCACCTGTTAGAAAACACCACACACACACACGAACATATATATATATATATAATATAGCATAACAGAGCCTGCAAAAATGTCCAGGCCCCACACAAAGTATAGCCTTACATTTGCACTCTCCTCCCCTGAGCCACGCAGCGGCTCCATCCTCATCGTTTTTATCTATCACCTTTCTGTCTGCCGAGAGGGCGGCAGCTTCCTGACTCCTGACTCCTACTGCCCTGACTCCCTCCTCTTTCTCCCTCACCCTCTTCTCAAGCCTGCGGCATGCTCTTTCTATTATACATCATTGAAATTCAAAGACAGTGATGATCTGACTTTTAAATGACTTTAGAAGTGGTCTTCATTACTCTGAGTGTGGCTGCAATATCGTTTAATGTGACAGATACAATAAAGCCTTGCATTCTCCTCCCCCCCCCCCCCCCCTCCCTTCAACACAATGCTTCGCTTGGCACCGAGCACTATCAGTAGGCTTAATTTGTTGATACTGCAGTTCATGAGCTGTAAAGTAAACTATTATTGCTTAATGATAGGGACTACATGTCAGTGTTGTCTAATAGAGACATATGAAGGGGATTTGGTAATGCGCTCCCCTAACAGTGCAGATATTTATTTTCTTCATGTATATGTAAATATACACACACACACGCACACACACACACACACACACACACACACACACACACACACACACACACACACACACACAAACAAACCCCTCTTCCCATTCCCTTGTTAATTAGCAGCCCAGAACAGAAAAACAGTTCACTTGACAAATGTTTTTACAAGGTGATTTTCTCCCAGTCTAAAGCTTAATTGCACATTAGTTAAGCTTGACGTAGAATCCTGGGGCTATAGCAGGAGCAAGAATAATTTATATTGGGTCGTGCCCCCTCCCTCACGTTCACCCCTGTCACTCTCGCTTGAATTACAGTTTCTCTTTCCATGCCACTTCTTGTTTGTCATCGGGCGACACAGTTGTGACCTGCAGTGAGGAAAAAAACAAACAGAACCTATAAGCACATTCTGTCACAATTGTGTTTGGGCGCGGGAAATGTTTAGCCCAAGCTTTTGACACACTGGCCAGTACTCGGAGGACGGGTGTAGCATGGTTGGGGTGAGGGTGCTCTGGCAATGAGCTGGTGCGCTCACCGTTCCTGTGGCTGCAGAAATTAAAATCCAACTCGGGAAACACAAACAGCCCTCTCTAATTGGACCTCTTAACCACTGAAGCCAAGTGAGTCTTCTCTGGAAAGTAAATGGAGGTCACAACACGGGGCTCACAACATGACTTTGACTTCACAGTTGAGAAACGACTCCAATAACTTGCAGGAGAGGGCCTGGGGGAAGTGGTAAAGGTCAGCATTTTAGCATGGGGCAGGGATTTCTAAATGCCAGTTGACAAGCACGAAGACAACATGATTACAGTCCTCTAGTTTATACACACTTTTGAGGGGCTTTTCCCTTTGCTATTGAGAAATGATATATTATTAGGACACAGGCAACTTTTTATCAAGTGTTGGACCTTGGGAATGATGGTAATTTGTTTTGTGCGGCCTGCTCCTGGTGTTTGTATGCTTTTCCGTCCACAGTGCACAACTTAATTATACACCAGTTGTGCTGTAGTTAATGAATTTACCCTCTCCTGCCACTGTGTCCCGAGAGGGGGGGAGGGGGGGGGGGGGACACTGTCTACATGACACATTGTTTAAAGTGGTGCTATGTTTTCCAGAGATCAACAAAATATTTTCTCATGATACCCACAAGCTTTCACATATTATACATAAAACAGGGAGGGGGTTTCATTATGCAGAGTACCAGGTGGTGAATTTTAGTTGACACCCATATTAAAGCAACTTACAATGAGAGTGCTGGCATCCTACCAACTGGGGTCCCAGCAGACCCCAGAGGTATACCTTTTGTTCATATCTCACAGGTGTTTTATTCTATCATTACACTTTTTCATAACATTGTCTATCAATTTGTTCCTAATGGCTTTATGTCATTGTTTTCTGTTTGTGTTTTAATTTGTGCTTTTTAAAATCATTTAAATGTATCAATGTGTTGGGGTCCTGGGGGTCCCATTCAAAAGCACCCAGTTGCAGACACTTACAGATGCAGCATCTCCTCATGTGCTCATGTCTATTTTTTGTTCTTATTTGTTGTTTTACGATGGTTTATTCTTCCAGTTGGTGTCTTTCTTTGTTAAATATGTTGGTGGGATGAGGGTTAAGGGCAATAACCGCCACCCTGATTTAAAACAGTGAACTTTTACAGAATAAATCAATTAATCTCAGTGGACTTAAAAGTTAATTTAAAGTAGGGGCAAAGTAAAACTGTATTTGTATCAGTTCAACTTTAGTGAACTTTGACATGTACATTTTTGCCATTAACAAATAGCAAACTGTCTTGACAGTGCCGACCTTCGAGGGAACAGACGGAGTGAGAGTGCACAATAAAGGAAGCTGTTCGTTTATTAGCTTTGTGGCACCGTCCAGTTTTAATCAACCCTTCTCTGAGGAAGCATAAACTGCTCCACAAAAGAGATAATAGCCACTGTCAATATAAACCAGACAGGCTGTATGTACAGTATGTAGACATCTTCAACTGTACATATACATAATAATCAAATATTCATTCAGTATTTATCTATTTGCATTATTTCCTTTGTTTACAACTTACAGAATACGTATATATACGTTTTTATTTCTATTCTATAGTTGGGCATTGGTGCTCTATGCATATCTATACAACATTTATATTTACACCTATTTTTCACTACTTGTTTACATAACGGTCCTGCCTGTTCTTTACATTTATCTGTCCAGTTTTGTTTTCCTTGTACCTAGCTGTTATTTCTATTTTTATTCTGTGTAAATACGTTATTAGAGAAGCAAAAAAATGGAGTCACATTTCTTGGGTAGGTATACTTTGCCAATAAAGCTGATTGGGATTCTTAGATAATTATGAGACAGGAGTTGATTGTACAAATACATATTTTGAATAAACTGTGTGGACGTATTTCCCCCGGTAGCTACCATGAAAGTGAGCTTAGAGAAAATAGAAATCAGAAGTTTAGAGAGTTATTGTAATCTAGTGCTAGCATGTTCCTGGTTGACTAGCATGTTAGCGATTGGCTCAACAGCTTTTCTATTTACCAATGAGTCCTGTGAGTCGTCACTCCTTTGTAAAAACACTTGGATTAATTTGGTTGTGCATTAATTGTGCCTCCTTCTGGTGTGACCAGGACTTATGACTGAATGTGTCACCAACTGAAGGAACTGAAGCTTTTTGTTATTTTTTGTGGCAGAACAATCCCACATGGTCTCTGAATTGAGCTCATATCTTCATGCAGACAAATATTGGACAAAACAAACAACACTGTGTGCTTGCAGGACTTTTGGTGTATTCACATCCTCTGCTGTTTTTGCTGTTTGCAGTTGTCTGAGTGGGAGGTTTTGGGTTGCTGGGTGAGCTTTGGTCATCCATATTTAGTGGCTGTTTAATGGACCAAGCAGCATCAGTTGACAATGCTAAGGGGTGTGAGGGAGGTGGATGGCGATTTCCATGTCAGACTGAGGGAACTGGAATGAAGCTCAGAGATTACTCCCTCAGACATTTCATAGAGGAGGCAAATTGAAAAGGGAGGGAAAAAATCCTGGCAAACAATTCATGTTTGTCACCTGGTTTTCTCTCGCAGGGGCTGCGTTTCCTTATCAGTCGCTTGCAGTTTTGCCGCAATTTTTTCCATTGTCTTTCACCTCGGCTCTAAAGCCTGCCGCGGCTGCTCTGAGCCCCATTTCCTAAAAGCCAGCGGCTGGGTTAAGCTAGGAACCATTAGTGCTTGGGTTTAACCCCTGTCAGCTTCATGTGTTTCACCTTCTGAGGAGGAACTTGTGCTGATCTTCTCCAGTGTCACACGGTGGATTCTTACAGAGGACAGATCAGGGGCCGCTGTGGTGGGCAGTGACGCGTTACATATACTCAGTTACATGTATTCTAGTAGCTCAATTGATTGAACAGGTTGTCCTTTAACCTGAGAGTTGGCGATTCAATCCCCGGCTCCTACTGTCCAAAGGTTGAAGTGTCCTTGAGCAAGACTCCAAACCCCAAGTTGCTCCATGAGCGCTTTACAGCAGTTTAAATGCAGATGTCAAATTGCATGTATGTACCTGTAGGTATATGAAAATTCGAATAAAGTTTTATATTTTCTTGTACTTCAATTGTACTTCGTAGTTGTTTTGCAGATTATGTTTAACTCTTACACTCAATTAATTTGCAATAAAATATGTGTAGCCTACCTGTACACTTCTCACTACTTTTACTGAAGTTGCTGTGAAGCATGTGCACCACATGTCTTCTCAATATCAACCACCATAGTTTGTTTCCACAAACTGTCTCTGTTTTTACTTAACTCCGCTCCACAAAACCCCAGCAACACCAGTGGCTACTAATCCCCCAGGAAGAGCACCCGGACTTTGAAGCTAATTTTACATGAGGGCCAAACGATCGAGTCGAGTCAATGTCAGACTAAAGATGGAAACTAACTCGACAATTCTGTCTGATACAAGGATCCTACCTCTTCCTGAGCTTTCTTTCATTTTTCTCCCCTGTGAAAGTTTTTTTTGGGGTAGTTTTCTCTCATCTGAAGTGAGGGGCAAAGGACAGATGGTGTCGTATGCTCTACAGCTTGTAAAGCCACTTGAGGCAAATTTGGGATTTGTGATATTGGGTTTTCTAAATAAAATTGACTTGAAGTGGCTATTCCTTCAACACTAGACATTTTTTGAGATTGTGATCTCCACTTTCCTCCAAGTAGAAATTTAGTTTATATTACTTTGGAACAGCAAATACATAGAATGTTTTTTTATGAAAATATTTGTCTCTAAGTGTGTCTGCTAAACATTCAGTTACAATATATATCAATAATTCAGCCAGCTCCTAATATTCATTATGTTGCCTGCTTGGTTTTCTCTGCCATATTCTAAGGGTACATCCCAAGTCTCTTAATTGCATCCGTTTCCCTCACTTGCGTCCTTTCCTTGAGTCTTAGTCCCTCCCACCAGGGATGCATGGAGAGACGCAAGGAAACCATGCGAGGAGAGAGGAAACGAGGAACTGACAATTAAGAGACTTGGGATGTACCCTAACTCTGCTGTCATTCTGGATCCAGCTCCTCCCTCTGACATCTAGTAACCCCCTTTCCTGCCATTCCCATCACCTGACCATCCCCGCCCCCCTGCACACCTGGTCCACATTTCCCTCATGAGTCTTGCAGTATATATGCCCGCCCATTTCCAGCTTTTTCCCTCCCTACCTGACTCATGAACCAATTATTCTGTCCCCAACTGTTTCCTGGGTAAGTTTACCTGTTGTGCCTGCCTAATTTTGACCCTTATCTGCTTATTAATGCAAGTAAATGTGAACTTCTATAACCTCTCTGCTTGTGAGTTGTGCTTTTGGATTCAAATTGTGTTGTGTTTCTAAGCCGTTACAACGTATTTCAGTTGTTTTCCTACAATACCCCTCTTTTTCAATCCATTTGTAACAACTGCAGCATTATTACCAAAGTGCTTTTGTTGCCTAACCCTAATCCCACACAGGGACTTGGGATACAAATCCTGATCGCCGCTATCAAAATCCTGCACTTTGTACGCCCGCCATCCACCTTGACCACCTCCCCTTTACTACCATGCGGCACAGATACTCGAACAAACGTTGGCTGTGAATAAAATCCAGGCTGCAATTATGTATTCCCAACACAATACAACAGTATTGTATAAACGTAGCTTCTAGAAGAGGGGGTGGCATGTTTGGTTGCCTGGTTATGACTTCTTAGCCTGGCAGTTCATTTAAGGCTCCTTGCTCAGTGTACTTCATCGTGGTCTCATAAGGAGAGGCTGTGTATGACTATTCATAGCGATTGAGTAGAACAACTTAACGTAAACCAAGGCAGCTTTTTATTTTACTAAACATGATGTAGAATAAACAATACTCATGGCAGTCAAAATGGCTGATGGCTAACTAATGGTATAAGCCCTACTCACTTTCCTGGCCTTAGATGTTTCACGTTGGAACTGTGAATTAAGCCAATTAGGCTTCACAGGGCACAAAAGAAGACAGAAAAGGCATGGACATATGGTGCTGCCTGGGCAATTAGTATCTGTAAAGGTGGATCAGACATTATGTAGATGAGAGGAAAAACAAACAGGCGTTTGGTTTTTTGGGTGCAACAGCTTGCGTTTCTTAAAGATAAAACTGAGACTGGGTTTCGCTTGGACTGACAATTGGCTTATTCTGTTTTAAAATGAAGCCATGAGCGAGGAGCGTCAGATATTTGCCAGCTACTTCTTCCCAGCTACAATGTGAAATGTAAATGAGGGCATGCAAGCAGTAGAGACATTTGAGAGAGGGATTTTCTCTTTGAACATACGGCCCACTCAGTGAATTGCACTGACACTGAAAAATTGGGAATTTTGATTGATTGAATTTCCTCCATTCCTTTTGGTGAAGTTCATATACAACTAGAAGAAACCAGAAAATCACTCTTGGAGAGGGAGCCTTGTGAATTTTACAAAGATATGACTTTAAAAAAATATATATATACCATTTTAATGGCTTACCTCTAACTCAAGACCTCTCTTACACCCTTTCCCCTTTAGGCTATTTGGGTAGAGCCTTTGGAGGAGATGATTAAAAATTTATATTGGCTCAAGATTGACAGCAAACACCATTTGATGTGAGCCACATAGATGCTTTGGGTTTGTGGGCTGCTTTCTGGCGGTTTCACAGGCAACACAGACCACAGTTTACTCTTCAGTGAGATGGGCGGAGGACATAGGATGAGATCGACAGACGGAGGACTTGTGTGGTTCTCACAGAGCTCTACTCTGCTTATCTCTCTACAATATGCATGACAGCCTCTGTAGGACTACAGACAGACGGGGGAGGAGGCATACCAGTTGCTCTGCGTCCTCAGCCTCCACCTCTGCCACTGTGGGTAGTTGCCTAGTTTGGGTCCTGATGTAGCACCTCTGATGTTCGGCAAACCGGATCCCAGTGATTCCCTTTCAAAAAAGAAATGAAGGGATACTCAGAAATTCAGAAATGTATCTCCCTCTGATGTGGATAACCCTAAAGTACTGGGACTATAATTTTAAAATGCTCAGTTTTTTTGCTGATAATCAAAGCTCTTAAAAATGTCAAAGAAGTTAAAACCTAATGAGTGAGAAGAGGTGTGTTTTGGTCTCTTTTTTTTTTCCTTTTAGCATGGTACAAAATTGATGACTGCCTGGCCCTTGCAACACAGCTCTTGCTTTCAGGGCTGAATGGAAGTGAAAAGGCGGGGGTGCTCCTCCGTGGATGTATGCTTCAAAGCAGATAGCGGTATATATCGCACAGGAGAGCATAGCGACATTGTTGAAAATGAAGTGTTTTCTACAGAGAGTGACCCCATTGAATTAGGCAGTCATAGGTCCCTGTCACACTCTTAATCTGCGCAGTCAAGTGGAGTCACTCTCTTCAGCTCCACTGATGATCCTCCGCCATGTGGACTGTAGCTCTATTCATACTGACACATAGAGCCTCAATAGGCAAGAAAGATCTGTTAATTCTCTCTCGCTGCCATTCTTTGTTAATCTAAGATATTCAGATGGAATAAGTCTGAAAGACTCTCAGTATCTCAGATTGTATCCAATTTATTTTCTGCAGACTAGAGCTGCCCTTTCAGCACACTGTATTAAAACAGACGGCAGGATCCACATCTGCCGTGGCTGCTTTACAATTGTATCAACTGAAAATTGTAAATTGTATGAACTGTATGGAAATGGACTTGATTCAATCTAAATTTAATTACGGTAACAGTGATTGCTATGACATCTCCCTTTGAGTCGGTTAACTTGACCATGTGGGGGCTTTTTCTACATTTTCTGTGGCGCTGTCACTCCGAGAGCCAGATACGCACATGACATGATACATTGTGATGCCTGTCATAATCTACCACATGTAATTTCGTCCGTGCGGGGAAAAGGGATGGGGCAATAATGGTCTCAAGCACAAAGGCATAATGTTTATGCCAGGCTTTATTGTGATGGGTCTCTGTTTAATTTGCGTCTTCTGTATTGGCGAGCTGCAGCAGAAGAGGAGAGGGCGATGTTGTGATGAGATACAGCGATTACTGCGGTCGGTCAGTCAGACAATGAAGACAGACACATTAACACTGGGATGAGAAATGGAAAAGTGATGTCATTTAAACACACAATGATCAAATCTGCAAGATGCTTATCTATTCATGAGGTTGGGGAACATGTTACTGCATGCATCATTCAGCTCCTGTGAATAAAGTAGTTAGGCAGATATTGGCTGAGTTTATGTATTGATATTATCAACATATTATTATGTATTTAAAGGACCTTTCTTCATCTTTGAATATCTAACTTACAATCCAAATCATTGTGCTTTTAAATCAGGGACTTTTTGGGGCCATGGACCCCTTACATTAGAGAACATTTCCCCAGGACCCCTCTCAATCGTAACACCAATTAAGTATAAGCTAACTACCATTTCTACTCTTTGGAGCAATTCTTATTTTAAAACCTTTCAATCGAAATACTTCAGACCTGTAAACAAAAGCACATTAAAATATGAATCATGTTAATACAGCTTGGAGGGTAATTTTATTCAAATTATATTTGGCCTCAACTTGACACCATTTATAATCTACATTTCAAGTAATTGATGTTAATACCGTTCAGAAAATGAACAGTCGCAAGACTGGCATAGTCCTAATAAATCCAGACATTTAAGCTTTCCGTAAGTGCTTCATCTTAAAAAGAATGAACTTATGGCTGCGTGTCACTATTAAATCAGAATCTCTTTTGGCCCAAAGCTATCGTGGGTGGGAGTAATGGACACAATATGTTTGTTTTATTGGCGCAAATGATCCCCATCTGTAGATATACGCTTTTTAATGATACAGCAATATTTTAGAATTTATTGCGTATTTTTCGTTGACCCCTGACTGAGAGAGACTAAAAATAAAATATTAAAAGATGAAAGCAAATAGAAGATTACATACAGTATAACCAGCATGCCTGTTTCTGTTTGTAACCTTATGTTTAGCTACATAAATATTCTTATAAATTGCATAACGCATTGTTCAATCACTGTATGTTGGCAATAGCCCTTTCTACAATATCAGGACATTGCGGCGGAGCACCAAAATCTAACAATGATGTAGACATATATTACTGTATCAACAGTTTCCTGCGGTCATGGATTTTCCAAAAATGAGGATTTTTTTTTCTTCTGTATGATGGATGAGGACTGTATGATTTGCAGTGCAGTGTACAGCCCGAGAAAGAAAGGTTGGCTTAAAAAAATTAATTCCCCCTGACATGGCTCAGTATTCGTACTTCATATTTCATTTTCAGTGAAAATTTGTGTTGCTGACAAATAAGCACATTTATATCATCAATTGACTGACAACATTTTGGCTAGTATTATTTAGACAGTTTTATAAACCTTTGCCAATTTTGTGAGCCAAAATATTATTTTTTTCATTTTTCCGAATTATATATTGTTTTACCATGTAAAAGTCTGCTACACTAAATTACTTTTAAACCGGAATTTTCACCAGCTGTTTCTTCCCGCATCTCTGGAGATTTATGGATGTTGGTTCCAGCTTCAGACAAGACTTCATCTGAAGGTAAGCAACTAAAATGAGATGACTGATAACTGCTGCAGCGTGGATTCACCATAACTGAATCTGGTATAGCTGGCAATATCTGTGCTGAGAGGCTGGTGGCTCTTATACGTGTGTTGAAGCAGACAACTGACGTAGTAGGACTGGTGGCAAGTGAAAGCCAGCAACACTTGCAGTGCTGAGATGAAAAAATGTTTTATCCACCCTGATCAAAATGCACAGAATTGATTGGCTAAGTAGAATCACATGGTATGATTTACAACTCATGCAATTACTCTGAGTTTCCTGTGCTGCTAAACCGGTGCTGTAAAGGATAAAAAACTATATAAACCCTCAGTATTGGCCATAGCACTCTATTACATACAGGGTGGCACACTGGTGCAGAACAGCAAGACTGGTTTCCTCCTATAGTCCAAAAACATGCAGGCTAGTTTAATTGCGACTCTAAAGCTGCCAGTAGGAGTAATTGTGAGTGATGGTGTTAATCTATTTGCCTGTAGTTTTAGCAGTAGCCCTGTGATGTACCCTGCTTCTCGCCTAATTTGAGCAACGGTATAGGCCCTGAGACGCCTGCGATCCTGCTAAGGAAAAGCAGGAATAGATATTGGATGGACATTTGCACATATGAGGGACATAACATTAGAATCACCTGGTAACATAACAGAAACAACTATTAATACATACATAAATTGAAATATGTGTAAAACAAACTTTGAGATGTGTGACTCAGGATTAGTCCACGAGGGCTCAGGGCGGTTCCCCACAGACTTCAGTTCTGGAGGGCCATCATGTAGACTTGTTCAACCTTTTACATTCTTTACAAGTTGAAAATGAGTCGACCAGATCAAATTTCCATGTAAATATCAGAAAACATAGAGTCCAGTTCTTCAGTAAAGGCATGATGGCAGCATGACCATTGTGTAGTGTAGAGAAGGAAACTTCACCTTCGGTGTCCCCGTGTGAAATGTTGTGCTTGAGTCTGAAATAGGCAACTCCACGAATAAGCTACCCTTAATGTACAAGCTGAGAGCAATGACCCATTATGATGATGATGATAATAATAATAAGCTTTACATAGAACATAATCCAATGAAAAAAACATTGGTGATTTTCTCTCCATGTTTTTCCCCATTCTCTCCTGTCAAAATGAGTGAAGTATTGGTCTAAACGATAGCGAGTGGATTTTGCCTGTGGTCCACGGACCTGGTGGTATAATCCCCTCATTTTCCATTCCTCACGCAGCCCTCAGGCTTGATGGAGATTGTTTTAGAGGTGGCTTTGGTCTGTGTAACAACATGCAGCCGGTCCTTTTTTTTTTATACATAAAAAAAAAAATCTATTCTAACATCCGCACACAAGCTACCTCTTAGTACAGCCTATCGTTTTTGTGTAGGTTTCCTTCCCTTTAAAAACAAATCACTAAGGTTTGAATTACTCTGCTCAACCGCTTGTTTCTTAGTCTTCCATGGTGCAGCACTGACTCAAACAAACCTCCTCGGGGGGTGTGCTTTACTAACAGGAAGTGGAACAAGCAACAGGTGTGTGTGTGTGTGTGTGCGTGTGCGTGTGCGTGTGTGTGTGCGTTGCTTGGTGAGGGAGAGAGAAAGAAATGGAGATTGATTGCAGAGGTTAAAGTTTTCCGACGCTGTCCTGAGTTTCCATCACATAGAACCATTTTAGATTCAGAGACCATTGTAAAAAAAAAGCAATAACTCAATGTAGGTTTTTGTTTGGGATGAGTAGCTTCCTGTAACATTTCACAGTAAATAATGGTGTGAGAATAAAAAGATTCATTAACCAGTCAAACAGCACGCTCCCTTCTCCGAGGTGCAGCATGCGTAACCTCCTGCACACTCGAGAAAGGATTTAGGAATGAAAGGTAAGTTAATGAGGGCTGCAACAAAAAAGGGAAACAAAATTGCAGTTGAAGAAGGTGTGAGAAACAAATAGAGAGATGAGCTTTTTAATGGTGTTTGTCTCTGTAGTGCCAAGAAGTTACTGTATAAAATTAGCAGGAAGAAAACAATTATTTTAGAAAAAGACTTTCTTTGCTCTGTGTGTGTGTGTGTGTGTGCGTGTGTTTGCACACTCAAACACACGCACAGAGTACAGTCACTCATATTTCTGATCCCCGTGTACACCTCACTGAGTATAATTTCCATTATCTTGCTTCTCAAAACGTTTGTTGCACCTGTTTTCACTGAGTGACAAAAGAGGAGAAAATATTGTTAGAGAAAAAATGATTTCAACAAAGGATAAATGTTGTCAGCCGCCTCTTTGAAAAGGGCAGAATGTGAACATCATAATTCTCACAGCGCTGAGGAGTATTCAGCAAAAGAGGAATAGCTGACATGGCCTTGTTTAACCTTTTAACTTACATTCTTGAAGTCGTGCACTTCAACTACCTCCTCGCTGCCGTTTCCCATTCTGAAAATCTCAATGCGCTGACCTGGGTCGATCTCCATCATGCCGTCTCTCTCCACTCCATCCAATACAGCTTTGTACTGGTGGTCGTACACCTGTAATGACACAAAGTACTGTGACTGTGGTGTATTTTTCAATGGCTAATAATAGTTTTGTCCCAAAGAATGGTAAAAACCATTACAAGAAGGCCAATTTCTTGAGTCAATTTATAGAAATAAAAACCTTGACATTAACATGAAAATGACTACAACTGGAGCAATATGTCACTTTCTTTCTTTTTAAAAGCAGTCAAACAGAAAGCCGCTGACATGAACACAATGACAGACTAAATAATGAAATGCCAATTCAGTCTGATTACCATGCTAACATTAAATGGGATACTGCAAGTTTAACATTATTTAAAAGTATTTTAATCTCCTAAAACCAATTGTCTTAATAGATTTTTCGGCCACTTGGAGGCAGTACAACAAGTGGCCAATAAACATATTGACATACTGTCCCTTTATAAAGTTTTTATGGAGAACATGTATTCGGGTGATAATTATCTGTTGGTTTGTCACTACCAGCGACCCCTTAACAGTAGAAATAGTCATCTCAAATATCAATTAGAGCAGCTTTAAAGTATCAAAGGCTGGATATTTCCTTTAACCTACCCCCATGTTACACAAACATCCATCTCAAAACATCACAGCTAGTATTGACTGGATATCCTGAATAGTCTCAAACACGACATCTAACTGACATCTAAACGGCTATATTCATAAACTAACATCAGTGATAACTGTCACTTGCGCAATTAAAATATTTGTGTTGACGAGCTGTACAGTTAATTAAGAAAATGTATTGATAGAAGGAGCCTGAAGTAAGTAAAATAAAGACCCTCTGAATCTCTGGTACAGTGAAAGCCTTCTCTTCACTGCTGTTGCCTCAAAGCAGTGTTGTTTATCACAACTGCTTGCTTATGTACTGTTCTTGGACACGCATGGATGGCTCTCAAAATTCGCCGTCTGAAAAATGATTCATGCCCACCAGCTGAAAATATGCTATTAATATTTATGTGAGTGTTGTGTTATGATGAGAAATATATTGCTGAGTTCATCTTCATCTGTCTCAGTGGCAAATCAGAGGCTCACCAATGAGACGCATGATTAATGAATACACTCGGATGGGAGTCCATCGGGATTTATGCCCCTCATCAGAAACATCTGAATGTCCTCTAACGCTCCAACACATTATTAGCTTTCACTTTTCGCTCTTTCACGTGTTCAACATGTTTTGTGTCTGCTTCCTTCTACACAGTGCATTTGAATACACTGGATCACACACAGCAATGACTTTGCTTTTTTTTTTTATTCTGCTGGAAGAACAGAGTAATAATAATCAAATAGGATATAATTCTTAATAGAAGATTACTGTTAGAATGGCACTGGCCTATAAATCTCCATTAGCATGGGTCACAGTAGCCTTGGCTGTAAAGAGAAGTAGAACTTAAAATCGTCAGGAGAAGCCAAATTAAGATGGGCTTGAAATTTAAGTGTCAATTGAGCAGTTATGGATTAAATTGGGGCGATGAAACAGTCTGGACGTCTGTGTGGTGAATTAAAGTTCTATTTGAGCATTTCTTTTATATTAACATAAAGGTGGAATGGGGGAATAGATTCTGGAGGCTTATTGATTTATACTAAAACAGTGAATTACATTTTCAGCAGGCTATCACTTTTAAAGAAAATCCAACGGTGAGAATCTCCCCACTGCACCAGGTTGAAATAGATAATAATGTAACAGTTAGACTTCAACTGGTTCAATATCCAAAGCTGCTGCTGTGCATCATAATTGGCATTCTGAAAATAGAAATGAATCGCCTCTGTACGGCTTATTTTGATACTTCTATGTGCTTTAGTACATTGGGAGACTTGCAGTGTGATTTATGCTGCAATAAGTGGAAAATTGTTGAACACGACACACTATTTTGCCTCACTGTAATGACGTTCATCGTTGTAATTTGTTTTCCCGCTGACTCTCATTATTTACGTTGTACGTTTATGTTTGTATATATGCAATGGGAGATTTAAAGACTGCTTGTTCCACATAATTTACTTATCTTGTACTATTTCTAAATAGGAAATTCACAGAAACTGTCACTTGGCTGCACAACATTTGGAAAATAGTGTGAAAGTTAATTAGCTTCCCATATGACAGTGAAAAGGCAGATAAAAGGCCAGCACATAGGGGAGGCTCCAATTTACGTTATACTCTCAGTACAAAGACTCTTAAAGGCCGCTGTGAAACTACTCTGGTCAAGTTTAATACGTTGGAATCTCTTGAGGCTGCTGTGACATTAAAGCTGCAGTATGCTAGATTTTTATTTGAATCATCGGGCATACAGTTTGACTAGAAGATCTTCACTCAAAGTCCACATACCAGCTCAATCAGAGGCACTGAAAAAATTGAAACAATGGTTATATTGTTGAATTTGTAATATAATCATATACAATGTATGGACACAGTAGGCCAACACCTGAATGGATATGATTGGATGTTAGTCACCTGAAAGCTATGATTGAGCCAGCATCACTTCTTGATTTCCATGACAACAGAGCTTAACTCCATTCACAAAGGAAGACCATAACATGCTGTTCAAAGCACCAAAGAAGAAAGCACTTCATCTGTTAGCTAATGAACTTTTAAAACTAACCAGTTTGAAACATATACAAAAGCTTTGTACCTGTTGTAAATCAATTTCCCCCTGTTATTATTTGCTCTATTAAAATAGCAAATGTATTCAATGTGTGTAACTTATTTTATTTGGGTTACAAAGCTGCATATCAACAAATACAACAAAAATGAACATACAAACACTTTAAGATTTGGGGCATTTTTTGGGGGGCATTGCAACAGGCTATAAACACAACATTATCATATTATCACCCTGTACAGTTGGAATGGCAAATGTGTTCACACATCTGGCAGATATGGATGCACATTTAGTTGGACCACCTGATGATTGTAAGTCCAATATTCATTCTCCTTTTGATTTTGTTGAGGGTTGCGGTCGAATAGCATTTTTTTTTTTTTGCAGAGTTTCCTAACTGAATTAAATGACCTGGGAGAATTACAGTGGCAGCCGGGTAAGAGCTGGTCAAATTCGCTCAATGCTGAGTAAAGGTATTGCTCTAGATGCTTCTGGAAACGATTCTGCGAGCAGAGAGTTAACGTTTGGAGGCTGTGAAACAAAAAAATGATCTGAAAGATGCTAAAACGCTCTGTAAAGCTGAGGGGAACTGCAGAGTCAAGCGATAATTAGCTGTGGCTTCATCATTTTCTTTTACTGCTAATATGAAAATACTGATTGGTGCAGCTACATGCATTTAAAGCTGTATATGATTAGGACTCAGTTTTTAAAGGAAGTTGTGGTGTAAATATTAAATATCCTTAGGTATAACATCTCTGCTCTTGGTTTGCCTTTTTTTAAAAGAAACTGTCTTAGATAATTAATCTAGTAATAAAAAAAAAAAAAAGACTGCACAGCTCTCTGAAATCACATTTTATGATTTCTGGGATTTGACATTCTCAAAGTTTAAAAGCATTTCCTTTGAACATGTGAAGTTTCCTACTGTGGCTATAATCAACAAACTGTAATCTGAAGTTGAGCATCCTTGTCCCACCTGAATATAAACTTCTAACAGCACATCGAAGTGCAAAAACAACTCGCCAGAATAAGAGCAGTTGTTTATAACTGTTCATGTGCAGCAATCCGATGATGTCTTTGGATGTTATTGTTATTTTACAGAACTGAGCAATGTATTTGAACACTCAAAGGTTACATCGCAAACATCTGGTAGGGTACTGAAATGCACATTGACTGCCGTGAAACATTACTGCAAAGCAATTCTAGTTATTTATTTGAGAAACGGCCTTGTCCGTTATCCCTCTGGAACACCAGCCGATACCCCTCTCATCACAAGACGCCTCAGACTGTTCTACAGTATGAGATGAAAATTTCTGAAAAGAAAATATTCAAGCTAAGGACTGTGCGGCGATCTGTGTGGAAGCATTCCTAGACAATGCTTGTTTGTTTCCTCCGTTCAAGGTTTCTGTCTGAAGTGGTTCTTAACAACCTCCACCTAGATGGTTTCAAACGCAGACTCACAGCGAAGGGAGTGAATGAGAAGCGGCAGGCACAGCCAGGGTTGTTTGTGCGAACGGGTTCTGGTGTGGCACCCGAGGACATTGAGCAAAGGTCACGTAGATGTTGTTACAGGTGAGTGGGTCGCAGTTGGCTCTGTATGCATGTATGTATGTGTGTGTGTCCATATGTGCATCTATGGAGGAGGCAGCCGCGGAAATGAGAGAGATGACTTGATGACAATATGTCGTCTTAGTTGTCCTTGAGGGTAAGGAGATAGAGGCTCCAGTCATGCGGAACTGGATGCCTGTCACTCACGGCTGGTCGGTGATGGTGGTTGAGGGAGGGTGGGGAGGTGTGTGTGTGGGGGGGGAAGGAATGTGGAGCGGGGGCTGCACGGTGCACGGGTCTCCTGGGAGCCATAGGCAGCCCTGTGATAGATCGAAGTGGGCAGCAGCTTATACAGTCCCACTGGAGAACACCGTGTCCTTTTTGGTTTTAGTCCTCTTTGAAGTCCTTGCTGGTTTTAAAACACCTTTAGACTTGTGGCTTCAAATTCTGTTTGACAAAACTTGTGTAGTGCGCCACCATATTTATCTACAGTATGATAGTTTATCTCAAATATATCATCAAGTACATATTATAGACAGAAAAATCCTCATTCTAAAACAAGGAAGTAGGTTGTGTGTCAGCACCCTCTACAAATGTAATTCATTTTCAGTAAGTTACCAATACTGTTAGGACATTATTTGCATGGCTGCATGAGGTTTCTTTTCAAGAAATTGTTATTTGGTGAACACTGTCTATACATTCATTTAAATGTAATTTGGCAGACTTGTTTTACATGAATATAATTTCTTTTTTACATTTACATTATAAATTCTGTGATCTTTGCTTGAAATTGCATTTTCAAACAAAATGTATACACCTACACATATGAACCCACTTAATGGTAAAGGCTGAATACATTTTGACACAGTAGTCCTGGTAGAAAAAGCACATCAGGTGTTAAAATTATAATTAATGATGGCTGAAGTCCATGTTGCACAAGCATCTAGCGATAGAAATGTGCTTTCCTACCATGTGACAAGAGTCTGTATATGTAGCATTGCCTTATATTTATATTTTTACTCATTTACTCTGGCTCTCTGTGCTTCGTAACTTTACTACTCCACTGTTTGTTTTTGAGTCGTTAATGCAAAGCCTCACCTCAGTTATTCTGCGACTTTCCATAAGTCAGTATATATACGTTAACCAGCTACAACAATCACACTATTATACAGCTTTTATCTGTGGCTTATTGTCCAGGATTTACACCCGTGAAGTCTTATTATTGACCAATATTTTGCAGTAAAATCTAGCTAGTGTCAAGTGTCTTATAAAGGAATCACAGAACAAACAATTAGGGGAAAAAACACCTCTATAATGAGGCTTTTCTGCCAGGTATAAAATAAATCATCTGACTTTTCTTTGTTTGTACTGGAAAGCTCAAACTCAAATCAGCTGGGCATGGAAAAGCAGAGTCGGATGATGAGCCATCTTACCAGTGCTGCAGAGGAAGCTTTCTCCCTGGGTTTTCCTCGTGTCTTCTGCTGGCTCCTCTTTTTCAACCAGCCTGCACCAGACTTATTTTCAGAGCTCAAGTCGCTTCACATGGGCAGTCACATGAGAACAACTAATGTTTCCCAAGTACTTTGCTGCTTTCGCTCTGGTTGGCAATGTTGTTTTTATTGGAGTTTCATAGGAGTAAAAATGGAACATCTCTGTTAGGCACATTGGGAATTGCCACTGCAGAGGTGTAAACCTTTTTACAAATGATGGCAAACACAGTTACTGCTAGAATAATTAATTCTCCTTTAGAATAAACAGTTAAAGAGACACACACGTTATCAAGTTTCCCCAGAAACACGAGAAAATTACAGGTAATGAAAACAAACCTTGGAGAATTCTGGGAAGCATATCACATTAAGCTGAGAGAAGAGCAGGAGCAGGTTCCTATGGTGATATTATTTGAAAATGAGGATCCGCAAGGGGAATAATTACAGCTGGTATAGATTTACCACCCACCAGCAGTGGTGCAGATGGCCTTCACACATATGAACACATGTTCTCGATATTCCCCGTCAGATACTGCGTGGTATGCATATTTGTGGATGTGTTTCTTGCAAGGTGATTTTAACAGATTTTTATATATAAAATATGAGAGAAAGAGAGGTAGAGAGAGATAGATCTGATTGTGTGGCGTCTCAGATCATGGGGATTATGCTTGTGGACACTGATTACCAAGCCTGTCAACTCTCAAGGCCTGGAAAATTGGAATAAATGAAGTCGGAATGTTTTCTGGCTGCCAGACACATGCAGACTGCAGTTTGGTGATGCTTCCTGAATACAGGCAGCTGGTTCTGGACAGGCGCTAGCTCAGAGAATTCAATTTAGGAAATACTGGTCAGTCCTTAATGCGTCATCAACTTAGTTGGTACAGGGTAAAATGAGCCCACTGGCAGTGCACAGCATCAATCTCACTGAAGACAAAGTGACAGCGAGCAGAATACAACACAATGCAACATGTTGCAAACTGTGGCAATATAGTATACGGCTGTACAACAGCCATTTTATGATGACACTCGTCCTTGTCAATGAGTACATTTACATTTGTGTATATTAAAATTGATTTTAACCTGTAAATGGTTACACAATCAATTGTAGGGAAAGGAAAGAGACAAAAAAGGCAGTTTACTCCTAACAGAACAGTAGAAAGCCACACAATATTGTAAGGATTTTCTACAGACAGAAAAGCTATACAGTTTATTGCTCCTGTAGTTTTTACACTACACAAATGCTTTTTTATTTTTTTAAACTTTCAAAGTGTGCTCCACATTTCCAGCTCCCTTCCACAACTATTATCCAATACATTTCCATCTGAACTGAAATTCACCCCTGAAATTCCCTCCGCAATCCTACTCTACACTTTAACACATTACAAAAATAAACAAAGTGGCATATTTTGTACAATTACATAAAATTACCTCAAAACCACTTCTTTGTATTTCCTCCCACCAGTAAACCTATTCCGCACTATTCAAAGATTAGCAAGGCCACTACCATCCAAGAAAAGAGCTGAAATGAAAATTGGCTCTATCTTGTTGTCAGAAGCAGAAATGTATTGTCATGAAAAAAACGTTTACATCATAATCTTCAATTGAAAAAAGTAATTTACGAACTATGATAAAAACATAATTGAAAGGAAGATACTGAACGTATCTGCAAAATGTTTACTGACTATGTATTCCATTTGTTTTCCCTTCCATTAGCCACTCTTAAAATACAATATCTTGTTATAGTCGGGGAAAGATTGTGTTCTTGTTGTAGTATTAGTGAAAGACAAAAGTTTATTGATAACACCTTAACCAAAGTGTATGTGTTGTCTAACTTAACTTAATGCAGGACTCAGGATGCAAACCATGAGCAAACTCTGAACTTCATATGCCCACTATCCACCTAGCAGCAACTTACTTCCACTTTACTGTCTTTGTACTTCCTTTCTGTTTCTTTATAGTGGCGTCTATATTGTAGTACTAAAGGAACACAATGTTGCTCCACTGTATACTGAGTATTGTAGCCTGAATGGAGAGAGTGACAATAACTTCTACCTCGATCCTGGACAACTCTCTATGAAATGTATCACTTACTTCACAAAAAAAGTTTGTATCTGAACATTTCTAGAAGACAGGGTTGAAAATACATAATGAATAGCCTAACAGTAAATTAACAGTAACTAGTTGACAGTTACTAGCTATAAGCAACAGAATGTCCAAGTGCTGGTGACAGAACCGTTACCGTGTGGTCCAACGCGTGAATGTCATGACAATAACCTGTGCTGGCAGTTCTTAAGATAAGAACAAGTGTTTATTTCATGTAATTCTCTGTCCATTTTTATTTTTAGTCATTAAAAATATATAACCACCATGTCAGGCTTTCTTGGAAGCAAATTCAGGGGAATCTTTCAAATATGAAGCCAAAGCATGTAGTCTTTTGTCTGGAAGCTGCATGCATGGGCCCAGTCAGTGTGTAATGAGAGGACGCAAAGTCAGACTCTGGCTCTAAATATAAATATTTGTTAGGCACTGAAACATTTCTGCATTGTAATAAGCACCAGCCGTTTCTGTGGTTTTGTTATATGTGGAGGTAAATAGCTGCATGCAAGCAATTAAGAAACTGAGCCCTCTTTTTATCTGCAGGAAGTTTTATCATCAACAGCATCAACAAACACCAATGGATGTTTTAAATCAAGCAGCCAATGAACCTTGAATATTCCCTATCCACTACACTGGCATAAAAAAATTGAACTTATTTTGATCTTGCTGAATTTTATGATGTTGCATACTTGAGCTCTTGCATTTTTGTGGTATCTTAATGTTTTTGGAAGTCATACAAAAATCACAATAAGAGTATGTGGTGTGGCCTATGTAGCATTAAATTGAAAGCTAAAACTAGGCTGGCGTGGGGGTTAAATTGCTTTTGGGAATTCACCCAAGCAATTACTTTAAGCATCAATTTGATGTTAAAATGTTTTACAGCTGCCAACGCCAAAGGCCAGTTAAGGAAAATGCTAAGGTCATTAGCCTTTCAAAGAATAAGCTAGAATGTGTCAAGTTGCAAAATCTTAATGGAGCCATCTTCCTAAAGCACATTAACACTGTTAAACAAACAGCTGCTGGCCATGTACCTCGCATGTACCTTCCTTCTGAGCCAATTTCGTTGCTTGGTGGTTTATTTTTCTAATTTCAGCAGACAACTTGCGAAACACAGACTGTACGATGCAACTCAGATATTTCTGGCAGAGCTACAGTGGAGTTTAAACACCTAAAACATCAGTGATAAAGGTCAGATTTTGGAGTCAGTCGTACAGGAGCAAAGAGCAAAAGCTTCTTTTAAGCCCACTATTTTGCACTGACGTTCAATAAACACACCAATCCACTGTAGAAGACTAAATCCACGCTGAAAGAAATCTCAATGGACCACAACGTAATGTAGCCACACTTTAAAAGAGAGTGCATTTACCAAAAAGGAAATTATGACATTTCATCACAAAAACCCACTCCTGAAGTGCATTAAACATCACAAACTGATGATACTTAACAGTGTAAGAGTATCCGAGAGTGGATTTTCCCCTTAATGTGTAGCAGACTGGAAACCATATTACTGTAAGTCTATCAACAACCATCCCTCCAAAAAAAGCTGTTTATATAGACATAGTGGAGGTGAAAATGCTTGAGCCTCGTGAGGTAATGGGTTTGAGTCTTCTGCCCTTAATCAGATTGGTATCAGATAGGTGTCGGGTAGCGCAAATGGCCGTCGGTCTGGTAAAGAATCACTGAGACATAGGAACTCTTCTATTTGAGTTATTTACAGAAATACAGCAGGTTATGTAGACGGTCACTTCTCCCAAGATTTAAAAGAAACAACGCAACATTTTGGGAAATACACCTATTTGCTTTCTTGCAGACAGTTAGATGATATCAATGTATCGTAGATCTATACTCTCTGTATGTTAAATATTAATCTAGAAGACGATTAGCTTAGCCTGGATGCAGTGGAAAACAGCTAGTATTTCTCCAACTGTCCCTTTAAAGAGCCTCAGATAAATACCAGAAACCCTAAAAATCATTGCTTGGTTCCTCTCTGTTGGTTCAATGGTAAGCTAGAGGTTCAGCGTAAACGTGTTTTCTGCATCTTGTTTACAGGTAAAAAAAGTGGAGGAAAGAAATAGGAAAAAAACAATTACTCAAACGAAAAAGTTCTTCCAAGACCACCTTTCTGTCTGAATAATGGAGCGTGGAGATATCTGAGGCTGTGGGAATATATGGAGCATATTTGTGCAGTAACTCAAGTGGAATGTTGGCAGAACTCTCAGACTATCATACCTCTACTGTTTTATTTTCCATCGCGGTAATCGATTCATCCCTGAGCCTCTGAATCTCTAACGTAGCCTACCTTTCTCTTCTGTCAGCCTACTCGTAGCTGAAAGGGATGTAATGACCCACTTTCTCTCCCTGTCCCTCGGCGACTCTGCCGCTTACCACGTTTGACCACCTTGCTTTGGTCGACTACAGTTTGCAGCTGCTGTTAATTTACAGGAGCACTGTGCACCCCTTTTTCAGCTCTGAAGCATATATGACTAATCACAGCAGTCATTTTAAACAACTTGAGCTCTCGCTGGCAATAAATCACCTTGATACGTGCTACTGTGCCTATAATAGAGCTGCATTCAGGAGGGAGGACTGCAGGGGGAACTTTGGGAGCTATTCAGTACTTTTGGTCAACACACTATTGTGAAACAAACTCACGGACTGGGACATATTGTTGTTCGATGCGTTTGTTTCTATGATCTCAATAAAAATCAAAGCGAAAACAACAAAGGGTTGTATTTTCTTTATACAGCAGCTCGGGGAATAGGATTTTTCCCCAGACTTTTTGCTTAAAAAGTAAATATTTTCCTTTCTTTTTCATCTTTTTGTTGTTTTTTGCAGCTATAACTTTACAAGGCACAAACTTATGTGCTCAAGCAAATATGACATCAACCTGGGATGAAAATGAAAAGCTGCTAACATACATTTAACCAATGTTTGATCTGCTTCCAACATTTTGTGCACCGTCAAAGATCTGTCTACCTTGTACTTAACAAGATTTAGCCAAACCCTAGATAAACAAGAAAGAGGAAATAGTGGCTTTTTACTTCACCTCAATAACATGTTGAAAAAATGGCCTCCAAAATGGCCAGGAGTATATATATTTTTTTATCTTCACCTGCCAACTGTAAGAGAGAACAGAGGGACTTTACAAGGCCTTTAGAGATGGTGTGAAACCACCTTTTTAGGGCTCAATAAATGATGCAACATCCCTCAAATACCACAAGCCAACATGAGAGTTTCCACAGTATCAACAACCAGTTGAAAGTAGTAAAGACAATTTATAGAATTTAAACTACACAAAGGCCTGGGCTTTGACTGTCTTTCTCCCTGTCATCATATTGTCCCATGTTGTATCTTCCCTTTGTGCCTTTCCCTGCCTATAACCCCTGTGCCGAGCTGAAGAACAATCTGCTGCTTATCAGGACAGCCGAATGAATCCTGTTGCTTATTGTTATCTCACAGACTTCAACAAAGGACTGCAAGCAGTAACTGCAAGCCACTGAAGTATGAGGCAGCCAGTCACAAGGTGAATGACCTCCAGTGGATCCGTCTCCTTGTCGCTCTGCTGGTTTTCAGCCACTCCACCTCCTAATAAATCAACAAGAGCACACTCTGGGATCCAGCAGCTAAGTGGCATTTAAGAAACAGCTTGTGTTAGCTGTAAGGCTGCAATTTGGAGCATTTAGACGCGAGGCGAAATTTGGGCAGATGAATGGCATTCACCGCAATCGGAAAGTTTTGAAGCCACTAAAGGAAAAAAAAGTCCAAGAAGCATTTTGTAAAAAGTCAATGAAGGCTGAACTTCTGATGGTTCAAAAGGGCAAACATGCTTTCCATTTGCTCGGGTTTACTCAATATTGGGAATGTGACACATTTTAAATTCCCTGGCAATTTACCAACAGATGACAATAGATAGTTGCCTTGCTATTTATCAGCAGTATGTGAAGTGCATTATTTGCGTGCCAAGAAATACAAAAAGAAATGTGTATGGAAAGCAATAAAAGCCGGTCTACGTTCAGCTTACTGCAAAAATGCCAAGACGCCGTTTCAGCTACAAATAACAATAACGGCTGCTTCTGCAGACTTCCACGGTTTAGTTTTGATGATCAAAGTCCGAATCGCTACAACAAGAGCGCAAGCACCTCTCTTCTTTTATCATAACACGCATGATATCCCGCCACTACTTTGTCTGTGCCTGATAACATGTAGAACAAGCCAGCGATGCCGGTAACAAGGTAGACCTTTAGAACAATTCCTAACAGCTTCTGGAAGACATACAGGCTCATAATTGTTCAAACATTGTTTACGCCATTACGCCTTGAAGACACAATAAAAGAGGGAGTGATAGTCCAATGCAGAGACACTGGGCTATCACACTGGGACTATTGGTACTGATGAGAAGCTCTTGGTCTGTTGCCATGGCCCCTGTGTGGGTTGCATGTCAGTGCTGCTCTTTTTAATAACACTGAAAAATACTTTGAAGACCCAATGGGAGAATACAACACATTATGCTCCCAATGGTCTGGGGCCGTCTTTACAGCTGAACATTGTCTCATGCTATTAAAACAATTTGACTCTGTTTTTCAGTTATTAGGAAACCTACATGATCCACCACGGTCAGCCACTAATGAAAGACATGCAAATGAAGCACTTTGAAGGAGCTAATTAATGTATTTCTGCCACTGGTTGGGAGTAAAACATTAAGAGAGGGAGCTGACAATAGGCCTTTTCTTCTTCTCTCAGAATGAGGTAAATGAGCAGGTTTTCTCTCAATGTCATGTGAGGCCAAAAGGTTTTTTAGTTTACACATTTAACACCCTCCTCGCTGATTAGCCAATGTCACTTCCATTAACAACCAGTTAGTGTCCAGTTGAGGTCAAGGGTTGGAAACTGAAGAGACTTATTGATCTACTTAGAGACTAATTAAGTCCTTTTTTGCAAAGATTAGAGTTGACAGCTTATTAGCTACCATGAGATTTACTGTATTTGTCTGTATGAGGTGGATGTAGGGTGCACCTTTGACTACATAAGATCTACGTTTCCCTAATAGATTTATTGTTATATATACACATCATTTCTAAGACAGGTTTTTGACTAATGGAGCAATATAATTGAGTTTGTGTTGTCAGCACTCCATGTTACTGATTCAGTGATTCGGTTACATAGCTTTTACGCATCAAAACAGTATTTTCCATAGACTGTATATAAGTCAACTTAGTCACAGTGACGTCACCCATTGGTTTGGCGACTACGGTTTTGAATCCAGAAGTGGGAATTTTGGCTTTTTGCCATTTAAATGTTTTGTTGTCAACAGGTGATAAAGACTTACAGAGAGAGATTTACAGATGCAAATCAATCTGCATTTATTTTTGCATTGGGTTTTAAGAGTTTCGTAACTTTGTTTGCAAATACTTGGACTGTTTAAACGCCATACATTACAGAAACGATTAGTCAGTGCTACTAATGTTCCATGCTCATTAGCAGTATTGACACTAATGTACATGATGTGTGTCCATGTTGTTAGTTCAACTTGTTCTCCTTTGTGTCTCTGTGTTTGACACACAGTATGTGGTCATGATTTTTTGATGTCGATAGATGCCTAAAGAGTCAACCCTTACCCTAACCCTAACCCTATTTAAAATGCCTCATATTTTGAAGCATCTGAATGTACAAAGTATAGTGATTTTTCCTTTTCATACAGTGTGGTGGATGTGTAGTTATCCAGCACTCATCACAAGTATGATGGATGACAGCTGCTGCACGGCTGCTGTGTCTCATTTGCCCAGAAAATGTACTTCACCTTGTCATCTGTCGGTGATAAAGCTTGTCAAGATCCTTTTCCTGGTATCCATGGTGGCAGCGGGACTGACCCACTGACCTGCCTTAGTAGCTACAACGTGAATGGATGAAATGGAAAGGTTAAATTTGTGTTAAATATAGGAGGAGGATGATGGTTGTTTTTGATTTTTCTGCTCACTGTGAGCGCTGAAGCGCAGCTTTCTTCTAACCAGTTACACAAGGGGTCTCAGACTCCTTAGAGTACAGTGTGTCCTCTGGGCTTTTGTCTCTCGCTGAGATAATGTGGGGCTCATTAGCTGTCTGGCGGGAACAAATAATAGCCTGGGTGAAATGTTGCAGGATTTAATTAACAACGATGCTGTCGTACACTACATATTAATATCAAAATTAATTCTTACTGAGAAATACATTTTTACACCAGGACTGGAGTTTTAACATCCTAACACAAGGTATGTGTGTGTCTTTACCAGTTTACACCTCTAAAAGTGCTTTACATGAATCACTGGATAAGTAAACTGTATAATAGTTTTTAATTTCTTTATTAATAGATATTTCATTGCTTTGATATTTTATGCATGTTCTTATTAGTTTCTGTATGAATGAACAATTCCTCTATGCCATAATGGAGAAGTTTTTAGAAAAAAAGACCACCTTCCTATACTGTGACGGCCTCTTGTGCCTTGTTTGCTCGTCCCTTGCACGTACGCGGGGCCGGTCTTGACAATATTGACATTTTTGCTTTATGAGCATCACCATTTTTTCCATTCTTCGTGGTCAATGATCTGTCCAACTTGTACTTAACATGTTGTTTTGCTTTGAATAAGTCTAGCTACTCTGAATCTTTACAGCCTTTCTAACTTAGCCGTAACAATTTATCGTTTGCAATTGTGAATTACTTACATAAGGTGCCCTGTAGAGTTTACCAGCACAATAACAAAAATAACTTTACATTCATGTATGTCTTCACAAGAAAACTTTAAAATATTAAAGTCCTATTTTAGAGCCCTCTGATAGTGACACATCCTTTATTTTTCCTTTTTCAAACTGTCACGAGAAATTGAAGTGATACCATCAGTACGTCTCAGTAGGTCAGCCCACTTGCTGCATTATCCAGTATGTTAGCTAATCATTTTTCATTCCTTGACTTATGGATTCCTAACATCTGGAATGAATACATCATCATTAATGAGGTTCATTATAGCTCTAAAAACTAAGCTGTCTGGCTTACTTTGCTCATTTCCTGAGTAAACACTTGAAGTTTCACTGGATGATAGATCTCGCTCTAAAAGTGTGTTATTCTTTTGCTGTTTATGTTTATTTCACCAAAAAAAGAGGTCTAATAAGCCTAGCAGGTCTGGATGCTGTCATTATAATTAGCTAACATTCCAACTTTTAGAGCTGTTACAAGTTCTAAGGTTCTTGCATAAAAAAAGACTAATCAGCTAAGGTTATTCAACATGAAGTGTTAGACTGAGCACCAGACAAACCTGAAGGGATGATGTAGATGCCTCTCCTCTCCTTACATATTGAGCAAGGTGACTAACGGCGCAAACTCGCAAAAAGTCAATGCAACCCATTAAATGGTGGCTGGTATATAACCAAGCCCTCTGACATAACAGATTTTTTTGGGGGAATAGAGATTTACAAATTTCTAAAATCATGATCCACCAGAGTATACTGTATACCGACATAATAACAAAATATCTGATGTATAACTTCAAATACACTGAGAGGGTACAGATGAACAGAGTATTTCTGCTCTTCACTTCTCTGCCTCAGCATTGCGGCAGTGAATGCACGCTGAGGCTATAAGCGGTGCAGACTTACTGGGCGAGTGAAAGTGGATGTGAAAGCTCAATCACATTCTAAATTGTACAACAGAGCAGAGGAGTCTTCTTGGCAGTCACAATGGTGAGAGAAGAGAGAGGAAAGACAAATGAAAAAAGTCTGGAAGAAAAAAAAAAAGGCAAGCATTTGTGTCTGTTTACCCACCACACTACATACAACATGCTGCACATGAGCTGCTGGTGGATTGGCAAAATGAAGTACAGGCAATTAAGATGCTGATCTTTTCTACACCCACATTATTCTAGCTTCTAAAAAGAGAATCACAGATGCACTAAAGTGCTGTATGGAACAATAAATAACTCCCGGTGGGCTTTGCAGTGCTGTCACGCTCTCTGTAGCAGTCACCGTCCCAGAAGAAGGCAATGTGCCACAACCGCCATGAAGCCTTCCTACCTCAGGCACTCCACTGGCAACATTTTAAAACAACTCTCTTTTGTTCTTCCCCGTCTGCATCCCCTCCCTCCCTCCTGACTGCTCCCCGAGTCGACGGCATAATACATCCATTTAGGAGGGAACTCGTAGCGGCCTAATTTAACAGCCAGGGAGAAACACCAGTGAACACTGGCCTGCTAATGAATGAATAGGCCTGATGTGTAAAATCAGAAAAGATAACAGACTGAGGGGCAGGCCCCCCCCAAAAAAAGTTCTTGCTAAACCAGCTGTTTAGATAAGCCCTATTGCCTCCCCAGAATAATAATTCCTCTACACGGGTCTGAGTAAACAAACAGTGTAAGGAGAAGTCAGCACTGTCTTGTTTGGTTCTTGGAGACAAAGTAAGAAAAAAAAGGACAATGGAATCATATCATGATCAAATCTTGTGTCTCTCTCCCCTGTTGCATGTTGACATCTGGACACTGAGGGGACAGTTGGGTATACACAGCCTACTAGCAATAAACAAACAAAGGGGTGCTCGGCCTTGAAAAGCCATACACCTGTGACCAGCGGAAAGCAGCAGGCGCAGCAGTGTTCATTAAAGAAGCCGGTCCTGACAGTGAGGCATTTAAGAGACCATCAGGAGCGACAACTCAGCAGCTACCTTGGGCCCGGAGAGGGAAAGGCATCAAGGTGAGCAATGCAATTCCAGCTTGAATAATGGAGCACTTTCCTCAGGTCTGACATTCATGTATTTCACAGGCAGTTTTGCCAAACAGACCAACAACACCTGTGAGCTCTTCAATATTCCACAGGGGGGAAAAAATGGTTTACAATGTTTACAGGTTCACATTTACTCTGTTGCCTGGCTGCTGGTTTGCAGATAATCTCGCTCAAAGTGGTTCATGAATTAATAATGGCACCGAATATGTCAAATCTAATAATATGAACATTTAGATTTTGGATTCTGTGCACTACAGACACACACACACACACACAGCAGGCTTCATCGTCTAGATGTTATTCTTTACGATTTTTAAAAGTAATTTTTTCAAGGCAAACTATTCTCACTTTTCTCTTGGATTCACCAGCCAGATTCCATTTTCACGGAGTTGCTGAAGTAAACTGGTAATAACAGAGGATTAATTTACAAGGAGGCAAAATCCCCCAGTGAGACTTGTGGCCCAGAACAATAACGAGCACATAGTAAACAGAAATTTGCCGTAAGCCAAAAGAGAATGCAGAGGCACCTAATCTACACACTGGAACACACAATGCACACCCACCCAAGCACAACCACGCACACACACACACACGCACGCACGCACGCACGCACGCACGCACGCGCGCGCGCGCACACACACACACACACACACACACACACACACACACACATACACCGGCAGAGAAAGTGATGGCAAACTATCTTCCCCAGGCCTGTGTAACAACATATGTTTTCAGGTAATTAAAAGAAGATCCCAAGCGGTTATCGTGTCATATTGAAATACAATGCACAGAGCAAATTACCTTTCCGTGGTTATTTGTAAAAAAGGTGGGTGCATGAGGTCACGTTGCTTCTGTAAACTGTGAGAAGGCATTCGTGGCTGAAGTCGTGCTGCGGTTTCAACTTTTAATTAGAAATGCTGAACTCAAAGCTCTATGTAATGTGTGATATGCAATTTGTGTGTTTCTTTTCTTTGAGTGATGGCTAGTAGTAATTGTTTAGTGCAAGTACATGAGTTAAACTGTTGACTGGGCACAAAAGTAATTTAAGCATTCGTCAATATGCAATTCGCGTTTTGAGAGCGCGCAAGAACCGATTTTTAGCAGCAGAATACATTTTGTAATCAATGTTTTTTGTAATTAAATCTAAGTCAGCATTAAGGTTTCCTCTGCTTATCTCCAAAGCTGTTAATTCTCAGATTTGTCGGTTTCGATCCTTCACACAAAGTCTTGGAAGTAAAGCGGCAAACTGATCAACACCACCTTTTTAAGTAACACTGAGTACTTCATAGTGTGCTCCAGTGCCTCTTTCGTTTTTGAACTGTGAAAAGGATGTTTGCACTTCACAGTCTCAGGTTCATAATGTTCAGAATCTGTCAAAACAGCTGGAGGAAGAGCAGATTTCAAACTGAGCAGGGACCACATGAGGAACTTTCTCTATAAACTTGTTTTTCACTTGTGAATCTGTTCCTACACACTCATTTCTTTTGCAATGATTATCACACCCCAGTTGTGTGCTCACTCTAAAATGTGGTAATTAACACAACACGCTATTTTCTTTTCTCCGTATTAGGAGTTTAGGAAAGCAAGAGTACAAGTTTTCATCAACTGACTAATTGACAATTCACTTTTGTACTATAATAGTGATGGTGCGTTAACACATGTTACATATGTAACCAAGGCTCTTTGAGGGAAGACACAACCTCTCCACCTTAAATATTCCATATGTGTCTTAAACCGGCATGAATTCAAATTCTGGAAAATAGGCTGTAGAAACAGCAAAAGATTATCATCTTATTAGGTTTCGATGGCAATTTAACATTCATTTGGAGATGCATTTCTGTCCACCTGCGAATGTCAGTCCCATATGCACCCTCCTTTGTAGCTCTGCTTCTGTCTACAACAACTCCTTGGGGAAATACCGAGCTCTTTGGCTGCTAAATGTACCAAAATCTTCACCAGCTAACTTCGTCTGTCAGCCTCTTAGTGATCAGCAGATAGTGTACAGTGAGTTTATCAGAGCTTTTTAATGAAAACAGCTGTCTGCTGCAGCTGGAAACGATGCTTTTGAGAGCCAAAACGGTAAAGTTGTGCACCGTAAAACCAAACCAATGAGCTGAAAAACAGTAACAATTGCTCTGTTGTAGAATTGGATATTTTCAGTGTGTTTGTCACTACAAATGACTTCCCACTACGCATACTCATTTGACGCATTGTTCATATAGATAGAAATATTGATTTGTGCAGTTTTAAAAAGTACTTAAGTCAACTAGGGGAGTTGGACTCTATACAATACATCATGTTTTATAAGGAACATGCATACATGGTAAATCTTGATTTGAGCATGTTTCTGGGCAGCCTAGAGCTGGGCAGAGTAATTATAATCATTATAACCATGGTTACCTATGTATGACTCTGTATGTCCTTGTTGTATTAATCCTAATATATTCCGTATGTTCAAGGACTCTAAATGAAGCACTTTACTTTAATTCATTTTGAATTTGAGTTATCACCAGAATGCTCATCTTTGTGCTCAAATAAAAAAAACAACCGCCACTCACCTGTTTCCTAAAATAAATGATTTTGCTCTGCTGGCCAGAGTCTATTCATTTTGCCAGATGCTGCTCAGGATTAGCTATAGCTAGTAAAGTGTCCTGCTGCATTGCACCCAATACCAGTTTACCAAACAAGCTGCCACGTTGATGCAGGAGAGCGAATCCATCCATCCATCCATCAGTGTATCAATCCATCTCTTTGCCTTCGGAGTTGTCTCCAGAAAGCTTTTCTCAGGATACATTGTTGACTTTTACTGTCCTGCTGTATGTGAGGGAGCCTCCTTCTCATCTGACAGACAGGTGATTCTCCTTTGAAGTGGCTCCATCTCACTCACTGATGGGGAGGCCAGAGAATTCGCCTCCCCCTCAAGACCCCATTAAAGCAAAACCCAGGGTCTGCAGGTTTGATATTCATCACCTGGGCAACCTCTGCCATCAACATATTTTGTACCACGTGAGAATGATCACAGCTTATTAAAATAGAAATAATGACTGCTCTACCTCCGGCATGAAATATTTAACAAGGACAAAGGAGATGGCTCAAAGGTGATTCATATCTATGTTGAAAGGAGAGAACATGGACAATACCGGCTACACAGGAAGTGCAGATGAACCTTGGTTAACCTGAGTGTAGAAGAGACTGTCAGTACTTGAAATGTGTATCTTAATGGAAGCAGAATGGTGGCAGAGGGTTTTTGAATTAATACTTGTTAGAGGCATTACAAAGATGTTGGTATAACACAAAGGGACATCCTGTGCAGTACATTTCCCTCTGTTCACCTCATGGCATGAACAGTACACACAAAGCAGAGTTATGCATTCAGATTTGAAATATATACGGTACGTCCTCAATTTTACCTATCATTCCGTAGTCTTCATTTTCTCTCATTTGGAACTTATAGAGCTTCCAATATCTGGTTGTGAAATTATTGATGCCTTTTTCCCCCTGGCTTGTGTAAATTAGCTTTTTTTTGGGCCCCTTGGGTAAATCAGGGGAAAGGAGCCAAGCGAAAACGTTCTCCATCAAGTGCGATTGAATTGGATTTCACGAGATGAATGTCCAGGACAAGTGTTTATCCCAATTACATTGCCAAGAGGTTCCAGTCCTGCGGCAGCCACTCTGGTCAACAGCAATTAAGGTCAGCTTTGAGTTATCAGGATCAGTCATTGTGAGAAGATGTTTACAATGTGAGCAGAAAG
This sequence comes from Anarhichas minor, assembly GCF_050575085.1. Lineage (NCBI taxonomy): Eukaryota > Metazoa > Chordata > Actinopteri > Perciformes > Anarhichadidae > Anarhichas > Anarhichas minor. The sequence goes on along the minus strand of NW_027466474.1, from coordinate 4,446,712 downwards.
TAGATAAATGCCACAGGCCAACATTTGCAGCAGTAAAACGCGGTTTGTGGTTTGGTACAAGAATTCATGAAATTACAGATCTGACAGCCAAAACACGAGCAGAGCAAAACACGGCTGTCTTTTCCATAGCCCACACATCTTTTAATCTAGCAGAATACGATAGACTTCAGAGACTGCCTTTGGCTCTTTGTGTGACTGTCCATTTCCTTATTCGTGTAATTCGTTTTTTCTTTGAGAGAACCTGTATGATCTGCTGATGTGGCTTTCATCCGAGGAACACACTTACAACAGACAGTGGAAATAAGGCTGATGACAAGAAAACAATTAGGTGATAGTTAGTCTTACCTTCCCTGGACTGGGGCTCCACAGATATCTCAGGCTGAAAACACAGAGAGCCAAAACAAGGAAGACCAGAGCCAGAACCAGAGCCACTCGCTGGTAAGCGTGGTACTTGGTCTTCTTCTCTTTTTCCATCTCAACCTGCAAACAATATCGGTCCAATATTATATATGGTGCATATATACATTGTATATGTCTGCTGTATAAATGGCTCAAACTACCATAACAACATACCTCACAGAAGTATATGTTTAAGTTAATAGAACTAGAATAGTTAAACATTTTGGGAAATACGCTTTTTTGCCCTTTTGTCAAGAGTTAGATCGATACCATTCTGTTATATGTTATCATATCTGCTACATTATGTCTCCTTTGTTTAACAATATGTGGTTGGTTACCTCACATAATCCCCTGTCAAACCCCATTTTGTTCTCTTTGACTTTTGTAGGGCTTGAAGAAACAAGATATGACGTGTTAATTATTTAGCTTTGCAGATGCTAAACTAAAACAGTTGCGAAGGGAGAGGAGCTCCTGATGGGGGAAATGTTTTCCCCCACTCTGTATTTCCATTTCATCTTTATTTTTTCCAATAATATCTTCAGTACACTATGTTTTGTAAGACTTGGCTCTCATAGAAACCAAGAATTCTCCAGGGTAATATGATTGTAATGGTAACCAGTTGTGCATACAACAGTAGTATTCATCCAAAAATGTAATCGATTTAAGCGGAAGATTGCGTAATCTTTAGGTCTCTCCCATTAGCCGGGAGCTTAACAAGTTTTTAAGATATGTGATTAAAGGCATTATGCTGAATTGCAACGTGGGAGTTTAAGTTGACTTCTTCCCCAAAGTTTGTAAGTACCTATGTAGGTTTGTTCTTTTGAATATTGTTTTTTTTTTCAATCAAAGAAAAATACATTTTATGATGTAGTTGTACGTACTGATGATTTAACTGGGAGAGTTTCATGTCCATCCAACCTGTACAAGTGCTCCAACTATCATGTATCACTATGGGATCACTATGGGCTTTTACAATACATTCGGAAGAAGAGACGCCTGAAATATTCCCCCCTCCCACTTCATGACTCTATTTAACGAAGATATATGAGAGTGGTATCAATCCTCTAATCTAATTCTCAGCAAGAAAGCTTATACGCTTATTTCCCAAAATGTCCAACTGTTGCTTTAATTTGTCATTTTTAAGTCTGGATTTATATGTCCTCCTTTTTATTTTCCTTTTCTTTTTATCAGTTTTGCATTTAATACAAAGATATGCATTTTGAATTGGTCTGTCGTGCAAAATGTATCCACCAATGAGGCTACTAATGACAAAAATATAACCATCCCCATGCCAAGTGCAGGGAAGGACAGACTGCCACAAGTGCCACAGAAAGGTTACCTTTATTAAACTTTTCCTCGAATGAAAACTCTGCCCGCTGTAGTTAACTCCCCAGGCTCAAGGCCACAAATTAATAAAGACAGGCTTTTGTTCCCCCGGAGCTCCAGCAGGGAGAAATGAAAGCTTCTCATTCACACTGGACCCTTTTGAAAGTCTCAGAGGACAACAGAAAAGGAGATATGTAAAATTAAAAAAAATGGAACCAACTTCAATTAGCAAAATTGGTGTTGCTTATCTTTGTGTCTTTTTTAAATGACACAAAGCAGCTTTGGTTTTCTATTGTGGCCGAGGCTGTTACAGTAGATTGGGCTGAACTTTAACAGGTTAGTCTTAAAATAATATGTAGGAATCATTTTAAAATAATAGGTGTATGTTTTTTTCTGACATTTTGAATTGTATAATGTTAAAATAACTATCCCAAATAGTCCTGAAAAATACATTTCACATAGCCTTTTTATAACTTATTTTAGGTGTCGTGATGTCCGTGAGGAAATGGCATACAGCAATAATGACATACAGTTATACTGTGTGCTTGTTGGATTGAATTTCTGATTGGTAAATCCATTAGCAGCACGTCTTTGGGGAAGGACAGAGGACATATTATTCGAGATAGGCCCCTAAAAACAGAAACTAAACCTTTGCAATTAAAGAATTCTAATATTGTTACCATTCTTTATTTGCCATTTTAGAGACGAACCGAAGTCATAATGAAAAACAGAGTCCAACAGGCTGAGGGCCAGAAATTCCTTTTATTGTGAATTTTTTAGAGTGAAGGAAAAAAAAAATAATGGCTGAAATCTCTGCTCTCCTGTGGCAGGTTGCATAAGCAGTGGAAACTTAACCAGAGGACAAACCTCTCTCCCTGCCTGTGCTTTGAATCTTGAATACTCAGAGGAAGAAGGTGGGATTGAGAGACAGACAGACAGACAGACAGAAATAAAGGCATGGATGGAGACAGAGAGAGCAGTCTGAGAGCATAGCACTCGCCAACTGGTGTTTAAAGGTTTAGGAGTTCAGAATCAGCCAGTCAATTCCTCTTGGGCTTTGTGAGGAAGAGTGCCTGGAGCCCCCTGCTGTTATCATGCAGGGAGGAGGCACTTCCTCAAGAGAAAAAAAAACAGAAGTAGCCTACATAACCAACAAGCCGAGGCAGTGGTTTATCACACTGTATGCTCATATAAGCATTTAAATTCCTGTGAAAACTATTCTGAAATATGAAGCAACAGGGGATTTCTTAATCATCATCATCATTGTAGTCAGTGTAGTCATAATGGGTATGTAGGAATACTTGTCTTTTCTTTGATGGATGTTAAACGTTTTTTCTTTCATATACAGTACATATAAAAAGATAAGCTGTGCTGTGGAGGTACTTAACTTGTATATTTGAACGCTGCTTGCATGTGAGAAGGAAGGATATTTCAGATATAAAGCAAATGCAATGGTTCAGGTGAGACCGAATATAAGAGTGGAAATAAAGACAGGAAGCCAAAGTGAAAAGCCAAAAGGAATTAGATTGAGAAATTACTATTCTGAGAAAACTCGGATCACTGAGCAAGAGATCAAGCAGCAGCTACTTTTTGATTTCTAAAAAGAGAAATTCTAACATTTTACTTCAAGCTTACACTAAAATATCACAGGATCCCCCTCCCCACTTTTAAACCACCATTGCTGCCACTTACACATCATTTATTGAGCTGTAAAAGTTAAAGGGAGCTCTCACTTTCTTGACACTGTAGTGACCTAAAATGCTGCACAGTGTTCATGAAGACACTAAATGTTAGAATTTATTTTACATTTTATTTTTTTGCAATTACAATCAAACATTAAAAGAAGAAAATTGGACTCACATCTTTCCACAGAATCTGTTGACTGCTGGATTTACTGCTGGCCTCCATGATGCAAGCCCACAGGAGGAATCTTTCCGATCCTCTTTGCTGGGGAAAATACCAACGTACTGCAGGGCTAAGAGTCCCCGCGTCATTCCAGTGCTGTAATTTGGGAGTGTGCTGAAGGGGAGGGAAGTTTCAGGTGGAGTGGAATTACTGAAACATTTGCGATACCCATTAAAAGCAAGGCAGATGTCTCCCCCGCCTGCCTGCTCCCATTTCAAAGGTGGGAGGCCATGAATGGATTCAGACTGAAAGACAAAGCTGTTGAATAAATTACATACTCTACTTGGATGAAAATATTGTAGTGATTCAAAAGATTCCTGCTTGGAGGTCACAAAGTTTGCATGTGGAAAAAATAAAGAAATGTATCCACATAGTACAGATGCTGATGTTTTTATCTATATTTTCTGAAGTATCAAAAGCAGTTCAAGAACCTGCTTTCGTTCCCCAGTCAGTCAGTCTGCACACTCTGCAACAAACGGCTACAGTAAACAAGAGCTGAGATGAATGAATAGCAGCATAACGAAAGATCCAACCTCATAGAATGAAAATAAATTGCAAATGTTCTCATATACGTAAAAGAGAAATGAATGACTATAATCTGAGGACAGAAGTTTTATAGATCCCCTCCAGTATTTTATAACAAAAAGTATAGTATGTCGAAAAAAGTCCAAAAAGGTTGTTGCATTGGCTAACACAACTAGCTATCACTTGACTTAGAAAGGGAATTTGACTCTATAGGCCTAAGGAAAATGGATTTTTTACTACTTGTTTGGATTTTGCATGTTATAATTGATTCTATAATATGGTATTTTTTCTGGTTGTTGATTGGCAACGATGCAAGAGAGGACATTTTAAGTGTTTTGACCAATCAAAGATTAGCATGAAAATGGATCACATTTAATTGACAGATGAGGTCCCACCTGGAGTGAGGACAGCTGGAGTTCATCCTCCTTTGCCCCCCACCACCACTTTTTTGCCTGTCCTACAGGTGTCGCTGTTGAAGCATTTAAATCAGAATTTCAATCATTTTTCCAAAGAAAAGAGAAAAAATATGTTTTAAACATTTATTTAGACAAATAACTTTTAAACTCTTGTCACTCAAAAATAAAGGAGGTGCAACCTCCTCTGTCTTCTCTGGACCAGCCTTCTCTGGTGTGCAGTACCATTAACAGTTTTTGAAAATGTCGCTGTGACTCAGGGAAGGTGTTATCACACCTGCAGTTATTTTTGCCTTTGGTCAGAGCTGCAGTGGAGATGTTAACCTCGTTCCATTTTTTGTTTGGTAAGTTTAGGTTTATATTATTCAGCTTTAGGTGAACCATTGCTATTTCTTTTAGCTTTTTAGTTATATTAACATGCCATTTTGAAAGGTTTGTTTCCAGTCCCTGAACGTGCAGGCTGATTGACTACTTTGCGCTACGATTCATCTGTAAGTAAGTTAGACAGAAGAGGCTGGGAGAGAGAGATTCTGATAATGACATATGATGAAGGTCAAGGGCAGGATTCATGGCCAGCAGGTGATGCTGGCACGGTACATCACGATGCCCTGCTGCTTTCTGTAATTTACCTTCTCAGGTGTTCAAAACAGTTACACAACTAAAATCACACCAGTCAGGATTGTCTTTTTTTTTAACTCTATCACTGACAAGAACGTAAATATTGGACGGTTCTGAATTTAGTTCAATGCCAACATGTTTTTTCAAAGTTTTAAATCTCTGGACATTGCAGTCCAGGTGAGAGATAGTACAACTAAAGCAAGGTTAGGGTTAGGCACTAATCAATTGGTTAGGGGAATGATTGTGGTTACATTTGATAATTTCAGGTCTGCCACAGGACTCGAACTCAAGTCTCCCTCGTGAAAGTCTGACGCACTACGGCACACTACTTCCTGCATTGACACTGAACATTGGCATTTAAGGTACTGGACTGATGTTTCAATTTATCTTTCTCTTATGTTTGGCTTTTCTGTGAGTTACTGCTGGGTGTCCAATGTCAACAACCATGTAAAACCAGATCTACAGATTTACAGATCCGTTATGAATCCTACCACATGCAATTGTAAATGGTCCATTACAATAAGAAACAGTGAACTGCTCTCATTAAATTCTGTTTAAATAAAGGTTGGAAAATGGCAACTAATAGTTCAGCAATAACAAAATAATAGTAGTTTATATTTGTGATTAACTGATTCAGAGTTAACTCGCTACTTGGAACCTCAGTATTTTGTGTACATAATTGTGAAGTGTTGCCTAACGCAGTGCTTTTCTGACACCCTGCACTAGCTGACAGTATCTTTGCAGCACGCCACCTGTTCATTTGTTTCAAGACACACAATGCCTGTTTAATTCTATCTTAACATGTCATGTGACAGGGAGCGAAGGATACAGCATCAAAGCGCACCTGTGTTCAGCCTATTTATACGAACCACCTGCCAGTCTTTCCTTTGTTTCCTCATCGCCTCAGATGGTTTACAAAGCAAAAGCTGATACAAAATGATTTGTTGTGAATCAAGATTATTAAAAACACAATTTCGCAACCTAAAAGTTCCACTTCACACCCAATTTACAGAAGTCAATACGATCTGGAGGTGGAGCATTCCGGGTAAAATTGGTCAACCTGCAAGCCTTCAGTGTGGCAGGCAACATTTGAGCACATATTAAGTCTGTCAGATCTGATAGCTGTGGGACCTCGTCAGCTCTTTCCCATTGATATAAATCTTCACAATTACCGTGACATTTTGCTTGGGTAAATCAAGCGGCGGGTCTTTCAGGAAAAGTGTTGTGTCAGCAGCATGGTTGAGCATCCTGGGACCCTCATTCCCCCGATAGCATTCAGCGGCAGGCTGGGGCTTTCACACCCGCAGAATAGAATAAACAGCAATTTAGTTTGGAGTGCATACCAGATACTCACAGATTAGAGCAGAGGTTGATGGGAGCAGCCTTAGCAAACCAGGAAGAATCACAAAATAAACATTTGCTCTATCCTCTTCGTGCTTCAGGCCTGATAGCTTTGATAGGAATGTTTCTCCCTTGTATTTGTCACATTTGCAAACACAGACTGAGCGCTGTGACCAACAGCGAGGCCCATTACAAATCCAACAGACCAAGTTAGATCCTGTGAGTTTTTTTCTTTTCTTATTTTATTCAGATAGACCGTTTTCCATCAGACAATAGCAGTTGTGCTCAAAATGACTTGCTGTACTTCAGGCAGGTGCTGCCTCCACAAACGTGCAGAGTCTATTCTGCTCTATTTTGCATTGGCCATCTGGAAAAAAGCTGTTCCTTGTTTGCTTTCCTTAACTCTTAAGCCAGCCTCCAAAGCCTTGTCGAGCTTCTGTCACTCAGAGAGAGAGAGAGAGCTGTGATGGAAACCCACACATTTCCCACGTGCTCATCCGCATTCATTAACAGTCCCTTACCACATGAAGGGAGACGGTCACAGCTACAGAAAGAGAAAAATAAGTGGAAAGAGTATGTGTACGGGAGATAGACGTACAAAAAATATATAGAAAAATTGAGCAGGACTGAGAATTTATTTGTCTCTTTCTTGCTTTCTTTTTCTTTTCTTTTCTGCTCCTCCGTGGCTTGAATCACACTTTTGAGTACAGAAACTGGATCCATGCAGGTCAAAAGATGACTCGTAATATTGTGTGATTTGATTATCTGACTCCCGGCTCAGTCTGTCATTACAGAGGGAGGAGAGGTGGGGCTAGAATGTGGTCATGATGAAGAGGCAGTTGTGGATCCTAACGTGGTCTGGATGAAAGATCAGACAGCCTCCATCCGTCATCTTTCAAGATCGTGCTTCAGTGACTCTGGGAAGGAAGTCTGCACAGGAAGTTTACACAGTGCTCTGTTTCCCAGGAGTCACTTGGTTCTTCAACCGACTGTAGCGAATGCCTGACACATCGTGCTGATGTACTACTGCAAATTCCTGCAAAGTGTAAAAATACTCAGTTGAGGCCCAGTAAAGCAGCTTGTCGAAATATGCATCTTCAGTTAAGGTTCATTTGCAGTATTTATTGTTAATTGGCTAATTTAAGTCCATCACAAAAGTCTTTGCCTGCTTTCTAGTTTTTTGGGCTTAAAGTTCCCAATTTAGAAATTCTTAATGCCTCCCTCTTGATCTTACAATAGCCAATGTTTTATAGCCACTTTAAGGCTCAACTTCTCTAAATCTCCCTCTCTCTTTGACAAATGACACCTTCTGGATTCTTATTTTCGGGAGGAAATGTGTTTTAATTTTTTAGGAATTGCATTGAAGCTCACACTGATCTGCACCTCATTCTTATAGTAAAAAATTAGCAAATTGTATACAATTCATGAATCAATAAATCTGGGTGTTCATCGCCAAGAAGTAAAGATGATGTTGATTTCATTAATTTATAATCTCTCATTGGCTCCTACTGTCCATGGCTGACATTAAAGTTGATGAATACAAACAAGAGTTTGAGGGATAATTATGCACCATCTCTATAGAGTTCCTTTGCCATACTGAGAAACTAGATGAATAGGAATGTGGATTACGCCCCCTGCAAATCTTCACCAAGTTTATTCACTCATTTCTCAAATCACACCTTGAGAGTAAAGCTACTTGCTGGGGGATTTTCTCAATTTCTTGCTTCATGGGACAGGTGTATTTACTTACATAATTGTATTCCTCATCCAATTTATAATGCGATTAAATATTAATACAATTCTGAGTTTGAAGAGAGGCAGATCTGTGAAAATTATCTAGACAGCAATATTGTGAAATTGTTCTTCTTGCTTTGCAACTTTTTCAATCAGCTATAAATGGAACAGAAGCAGTGAAAGAGAAAATATTCAAATGGTATTTCAACAAATAAAGCACTCTTGAGAAGATAAAAAAAAAAGGCACAGGTATTTTTCACTGTGGTGATCTTGACTCATCTCTGCTGAGCTTTGTTTAGTTAGTAGAGGAGCTCTCTGGGGGAACATTGAGTGATGTAGTCAAAGTGGAACCCTCCTGAATGAGCTTTGAGCTTCAACTTCCCAATATCCACACATGTGCGCCACAGAGTCAGACAATAAAGCCAAACCCAAGTCATAGCCAAATCGTAATTACCTCTGCACCCTGCAGAAGCAGACCAATTGACTCCTCTAGATGGATGACAACAGGTAAAGGGCAGTGATTAGCCGCAGGCCTCAGAAGCTTTGTTTGGTGCAGAGGGAGAGAAAATTCTCTATATAGGGCAGAAGATATGCTTCACTTATTACGCGTTTATTATTCTGTGGACTTATTATGGGCACAATTCTGCTCAGTACTGGAAACTTTGCTTGTCACGGTCGGTCGGTAGTGCACACACACACATAGTCTTGTACATCTAGACATCAAGTTGTGTGTGTTGTCTGTTTTAGTCGTAGCATCCTGACCAATTACCCAATGATTTGTTGTTGATTGTGAATACCTATAATTGATTAATCCTGAATTACTTACCATAATATTTCATTTTCTGGAATCATAGTTTGTCATTAGTAAGTCAAGTAGTCATTCACAATTAATGAGCGTTGGACAGCAATTGTTTTTTGTTGATGTGGAAGAGAAGATTAAGGATATTTTGTGTGCACACAGTGACATGATAAACAACCTGTGACTGATGTTCCGGTGACAAAAAAAGTCTAAAAAAGGTAAAAGCTGTGAATTCTTTCTGAATTATTCTGACAGACAATATTAAATATATACTTTGTACACATTCATGTTGGCAAACTGACCTTTCAAATTTAGTGTTGTAAAAACAAACGCTCTAATTTACGGCTAGTGAGCGACAGCAGCCTAATTACAACCACCTAGGTGATAAAAAAATTGGCAAAAATTAATCGTGTACAAATGATCCACGCCCATGTAATGGAATGCTACCTAAAGTCATTTATTTTGGGAATATTGATGATACGTTCATTAATAAATCAGTAGTTAATTGTTTGGACCCAATGTGTTATTGGAAAAAAAAGAGTAATCAATCTAAATAGAGTTCTGCTTTACAGGGAAAACAATTGTAATTTATTACAAGCTTTGTTTTCATGGTTTTCAAGTATTGTACATATACTTAAAGCCATAATAAACAGTATTTTTATAATAGCAATGGCTCAAATGACGAAATGGGGTGCCTTGTGACAAACCCACAGATAACAACAACCTAAAGTTAAGAGCTAAAGTGAGAGTGAATACACAACTACGGGATGTGTAAATAATGTGATAACATCTCAGTGTTGTGTTTACAGCTTGTTTCCTCTGGCCCTAAGTGGCCAAACAATTAGTTATTGCAGCTTTAAACAACCAAAAAAGGAGGAGGAGACCTACCTCTTCTTCTGCTATTACTAAAAAGTTGCAATGCACTTGATATAACTAGAGTTAGACTGAAAGTGTCACTGCTCCTTTTTAACTGCTAAGACTGATATTGGAACTCCTCAAAATGTTTGTTTTGTGTAAATTAAGTCATGCTTTATTTAATTGAAAAACACATTATGTCTTTAGATTTCTGTTTAAAGTAGTCTTTCGGACAACAACATTTAATCGAAACGGAGTCCATAGTGTTACATTACAAATGTAAATAGTATTTCTTTCTCAGATTAAGATTAAATACATAATTCTGCGCTATATGTGTCACATTGAAGAACAATAATGGCAGTCACATATTTGTAGGTTTATCTAATGGCTGTAAAAATGAAGCTTAAATCAAATCCAATTGCCTATTCAATTAGGAATTAAATCTACTCCTAAAACAATTCGGCCTCCTAAGTCACCATGTTCACAAAACACATACGAGGATTGGAAGGGCAACAGTTTTTATCAATTTAAAAAAACACGTAATGTGTGAGATTTGGTCAGAGTGATCTTATTGAAGCATAAAGCAACGTGTCACAGCTGACACAATGTGTGAAAGCGAACGCTGAGCTACTGAAGCGAACGGCGATTAAATGATCTGTGAAAACATCTTCCGCTGAGATATTGCCAGTACACCTGTTGGGCTGTGACAACAGGAACGCACAGCAGCTCTCAAACTGTGATCTCACATCTCGTATACAGGCAATGCAGTAATACGATGGGGTTTATCCGAGATCTAACATGATAATGCACACAATGTAGTGAATGAGAGCAATCTGTTGTCATTCATTTTGAACAAAAGCCTCCATCGTGAGATAATGCAGGCAGAGAGTGTACACAAATGATTTTACAGCATGAATTAATTGGATTATGACATGCAGCTATCACTAGCTGTAATCTTAATCCCCTGCAGAGGACACATCTGGATCTCCAGCGATAAAAGTAAACAACTGTTTGCTAAATGATGCCAATAATTTCCTTGAAACAAAAGTTAAAATAGTAGGAGGTGAGCAGCACAGAACATTAAACCCTCCAGCGGCACAGCTCCCGTGAAGGGGCTCAATGGGAAGAGGAAACTGGCTCCCAAGCAACTACTGGTGATTCGCTGTGGGGAACTGCAGAGGTCCCATTGAAAACCGGACTATTACAGAAATTAACCCCTCGCCATCTCAAAAAGATGCTTTCTTTCTTGTGCAGTAAGTGTATTAAGTAAATTGTCTGATTTACAGTGTTTTGGATGAAGCTGGATGTTGACTTCAATCTATTATTCTTGTAATTCTCCCTGCTGCACTGCAGGGTGTCCACCTCAAAATACGTCCTCTGTTGCCGGCCAGAGAACAAGGCAAATACTGCAGCAAAAGTACATCTTTCAAATAAGAAGTCGGTAACAGAAATAGGGTAGATGTTATTGTTGAAGTGACAAGCCCTTTTAATGGGTCTGCCTAAAGTCAAAGTTGAATGTTGAATCCGGTCTCTTGAGGTAGAGTGACGTAAGCGGGACGAGGCAGAACAGTAAACAACAGTGGTGGAGATGGATTAACAATGTTGGCTCTGTTGATGAGGCGGTGTCTTCTGCTTCTCCAGAATTCAAGGGTAAACACACGAGGGGAACAAACTAAATTTAGAGCATATCTCCTTTGCCCTTTCATCTGATCTATCCACTACCTCGGCACCCAGAGAGCAATGGTCCCTGTTGTGTTGACGACCAGATTAAAGATAGGTATTATGTACAGTGTTCATAGAGGTATTCGGATCCTTTACTTAAAGAATAAAGGCACTTTAATGACCCAGTATTTATTATACTATATATTCTATTGATCTTTGTCTACTTTTATAGTTTTTTCTTCCAAATAACCCCCTAATTCTGTCCAGTTGACCTCCATTAAATCTGTGAAAACTCTATGATGTACGCTGGTACACTCCGCCCCCAAATAGTGAGGCATTAGTAGCTCTTGGACACAGTGTGTGCATGTGGTCCACCCACAACCCATGGTCTCACTGTCGTGGTCCTAAGGCTGGGGTGGCCAAACTACACTCTGAGCTCTTTTTTAAACGGGCCGTTGGGGAAGTTTTAAAAAATGTTATTTTCAAATAAATTGCACAATAATTACATTACACGTCAAATTTAGATGTCCACTAAATTAGATGAAATCGTCTGTCTTAAACGCTTGGCACAGAAACCAATATTTGATCATTTCTGCCTGTTTTATTTGTTACATCTTAATGTTAGACATTCAGATTTACATCTTACATTTGCAACTTAATGTTTTAAGTATGAGATTTTATGCATTCATATTAGAGTTTAAATATATTGAATTAATTTAAATTAAATTTAAAAGCAGCAGATACAGAAATACCCTTTGTATTATGTGGGTGCACCAATAAACAACTGTAATGTTAAACATTTAACAGTTTTCTATCAAAATAACTTAGTTGTGATAGAAAACACATTTTCATAGGGTTTTCTGGATAAGAAAAACTGATTTCTTGCAATGTAACTGGAAAACTATACGTCTAGAAGTGTCTGGCCCACAATCAAAAAGGTTTGGCAAACCATGTTCTAGTATTTTGTTTGTTTCCTGTTTTATTTTGAAAGTCTCTCTCCTCATGTGTAATGTCTTATTTACTTACTGTCTGTCTTTTTCCTTCCTGTTTTCTGCCACACCTGTGTTTCATTAGTTAATTAGTCCCTTGTTAGTCTGTGTGCTTTCCCTCTTTCGTTGTCAGGCCGTCTGAGTTTGTGGCCGAAGTCCCTGATCTGTTTTTCTGTTGCGTTCCTCGTGCCAGTTTGTTCTTACTTAGTTTTTGTATTGATCTTTTGTTCTTGGATTGACCTCGGCCTGCTGCCTGCCTATTTTTGGTTCCAGCTCGGTTATATTAAAGCATTGCCTTTTGTTCTGTTCAGCCTGCCTGCCTCGTGTCCTGCATTTGGATCCTCTTTGAACTGTGAAATCTTCACATTCACACTATTTGACTGGCTGTTGGTGGCAGTATATCGTGCCAAAGAAAACGTAGCAATGCGCGCACAAAGGAAAGGTATTTAACTGATGTATTTGGTCAAGGTGAAGCACATTTTCTTACCTTGTATAATCTAATGAAATATTTTGTCCATAAAATCATGAATATAGCTGTCAGACACATGTAGTGGAGGAAAAAGTATGATTGTTGTAGAGACATAGAAGAATGTAGCACTCAAGTTGTACTTGATCCCCTATCTGTGATTGAAAGCATCTGCAGAAACTCAGATCTGTCCAGCAAAGAGCTTCCATAGCAGGCAGAGCTCTGTGGATGTCAGTTTCTATCCATATCAATTCTACATGTAGTAGCGCACCTTCACTATGTGGTCTGATCTATGTCTTCATTCTTTTGATTAAAAGAAAATAACCATATTTTATTTGCATTGGTAAAGTTGTTAATCAGATTTGATTAATGTAGGCCATGCTTTTTTTAAAAACCTGTAAAGATAAATGAGATGAATAGGCCACAAACCTTCATTATCTTTGTGCTTATAAGCAGTGGGGCAAAATAGACCTATTCATTATGCATTAATTATCATCTTTTGCCGCTACAGACAAGGTATTTTTTAGACCGTGGACTATATAAATGGACCTTTACTTTCTGAAAACCTTAATTAAAAGAAGGGCTCTAAATTATTTTAATGTAGTCATTTTTCTCTTCCTTTTCATCAGAAGAAGCCAAAGACAGCACACAACTGTATTTTAATTTGCCGGAGGGGAATAATTCCCCTCATCAATGTGAATCACGCACACAGTTAAAATGTAATATTTGCTATTCTTGTATCTATGTTCAGCTTTTCCCAACATCAGGGAATTCGCTGAAGGGTGACAAGAAGAAACCTCATCTAATGCTTTCTATAGCCAATAAATGTTTTCTTTATTTTAACCTGTAGTTTTCACCTAAAACTAAGTATTAATTAGGCACCAAGAAGTTTTGATGTACAGAGAGTACTTACTCACTTACTTAATCATGGCATTTTGTCAAGTTCTGTATTAAAGTGTTACCTGAACTTTTAATGGACATTGGTTATGAATATTTGATCAAAATGACCTTCGTAGAGCTATTACAAGAAGGTAATATAATGTCTGGAATGGCAGCAGTGCAGTAATAGTAGACGTTAGTGATGAAACAGCAACAGAAAATTCAGTGTTTCTCCAATATCTTATCTGATGCAACATGAAGCCAAAAGAACAAGCAAGAAAATGCTGCTAACACTGACATAAACACATCATTTTAAAGAAAAGTTGAAATGATCATTGTCTGCTGTGTGTTCAATGAAAGCAAGACTAAAAGCTTGTGGATCACTGTATTTCTATCATATTGAATGAAATCTGTAGTATCAAATGACAATTTTAGACCCAGAAAATATACACATAAACATAATTATATACTACAATAAATGTAATTACTTCAATAACTAAGTCAGTAAGTCAATATTTTTTACACAATTAGAACTGTTATTTTATATTGTCAATCATTCACTATTAGTTGTAGTCATTGACAAAAACGAAAATCAAGAGAAAAATCTGCAGATAAATCGGAAAAGAAAGTTCTTTAATAAACCATTTAAGATTTTTTAAATTCATAAATATATAGGTTTTGATTATAAGGAAATCAAAACTTCAGCTGTAATACGCTGAATTGTTGCCTTGAGGCAGGAAGTATATTGTCTTGCCCTCCTCCTCCTCAGTTGGTAAAGGCTGATAAAGTTGATGAAGGCTGCGGCAGCTTGCTTCCACGAAGTAAGAAAACGCTAATGCTGATGTTCAGTATGTTTTTGAATGAGGTCTCTTCTGCTGTATGTCGAGCTCTGATGTGAATTTGTTTCTTCCTGCTCTCCCTAATTGTAGTTGCTTTGACTTCCCTGAAAGCCAGCTGACTGCTCGCTTTGCCTGCAGCTGATTGTACAGACGCATAGACAATGCAGAAATCTCCGAAAAGCCTATTTTTTTGTCCAGTATGCACAGCATAAAATTATATAGTACATATAATTAACTCCAGCAGGTAGTGCATTGCTCTTAACGCGGGTAATTTTCTACAGTGACACAAAGACAGAGTGGGAACATGCGACAAGAAAAACAATATAGATTTATATGTGAATGTACTCAAATAGAACTAAACTGATTAAAACTATATTTTGGAACAAATTAATTTACTTTATAACACTTCCTCATTGAATCACCTAATGTAGAATTTAATCGACTCGTATGTATGTGCCATCTTTTAGATGTGCTCAATCAGACATAATAGGAGCTATAGTTGTTGTTTAATTACTTTGTGATATAATTAGACCATAGTTAGCACGACACAGGCGATATTTATTGGAGCTCTTATTTTTTTTCCAAAATTTTCAGAGATTTTTTTTCTTCACTGTGTAAGGCAAACAGAGATGTTTGTCCAAAGAGACATTTCAACCGCAGGAAGCCAATTAAACCTCAACCTGTTTTCTGTTTTCTCACTGTTATCTTGTCAATACTCAACAGCTGTCAGTTGGATTATTTGTTTGCTTATAATGGACCATTAAAGGAGCAAAATTTTAAAAGTGAAGGTAAAACAAATAATCATGCAGGTTTCCTGTATAGAAAGCCTTAACCAAGACAACATGAAGCTGTTTTACCTTTTAAATGGCGAGCGATGTCTTCATGGCTTTATACCATCAGCCAGCTACTTCACTTCCATCCATAACCTTGTCAGAAACTTTGGATTGAGATTGACTCTAGTGACTCACAATCCACAATCCATCTAAAATACTCTCATGAGACTGAGTTTTCTACCTGTATGCCTACCCCTCCTCGTTTGAGTTATTTCCTCTGTGAGCACAAGTAAGCTATCATGCTGGACAACACTGAAGGCAGCACTTCTTAAAATGTTGAAACAGACACAAACCAAAGAGTCTTGAGGGTGTTTTTGATTTAACACATTTCTTTAAACGTCTCCCGCCATGTCTGAGCCAAGAGACCAGAACAACTTTACCATTTATGTTCGCTGCCTGAGATTTTTGCAGAAAATCAGAGTTGGCTTTGGTGTAAGATTTGGCAACATTTTGCTGTGTATTACAGATCCAGTTGAAAATTCTCCCGTGTGCTACACGAGTAGTAGAAGTAAACGCGAAACGCAAACGCGCATGGACCTACGCGCATGGACCTATCCAGAGCCAGTTGTTGTAGAGAAGTTATTTGGATAACGGCAGACCCTGTTTGTGAGTGCATTGGGAAGTGAGTGCTGAAGCAAGATAGTGTGTAAGCGAACAAGTTGGTAGAGGGGCAGAAGAGAGTTAGCTTAGCGGGGAGGATTTCATAGGAATGAACAGTGGAAGTTGTAGTTTGTGTCAAAATAAACGCTGCACCTCCTCAGGACCAACAGAGGTTTCCCGTTTTTTTGTTTTCTGGTAATGGAGACCAAAGGAAGCAAGTGAGTAAAATAATAAACAATGCAAGCGAATTAGCTTCATTGAGCATGTTGACATTTCAAAATTGAATTCTAAGTTTACACCCGACAACATGTTTTACTCTGAAGAAACAAATGCTTTTCGGTATCAAATGTGATACGGCCCGCCTCCACATTTGGCCCGGCCCCCTGAACAATACCAGAGACGCATTATGATTTTTTTTCAGTCTGGCCACGCAAATCCTAGACTAGCCCCTGTCAAATAGAACGGAATAATGGCGAAAAGGTTAGGTAAGAGAAAAATTGATTCAGAATGCAGGGTATTTAACCTGCAGTGGTCAAACGATTATTTTTTTATTCAATGCAAAGAAAAGGCTGTTTGTCTCATCTGTCAAGAGGCGGTGGCGGTATTCAAAGAATACAATCTGCGCCGACACTATGAATCCCGTCACAAAGACAAGTATGATAACTTGCAAGGCCAAATGCGAGCAGACAAACTCTCAAAGCTAAAAAGTGGACTGTTAGCTCAGCAGAATACATTTGTACGCCAAGCTCAGCTGAACTTTTTTCTGTGAAGATCCCGGAAAGGGTTATTAATATTTGGTTATGTGTGGCTTTCTGGAAAACAATAAATGTTTACATTTAGGCACCCCTGCGATCGTCACACTTTTTCTGTTACAAACTGACCCCGGCCCCCATCAGAGAAGGGAAAAGTTATGTGGCCCTCACAGGAAAAAGTTTGGGGACCCCTGATGTAGGCCAACAACAAAATGATGAAAATTAAGTATTGAGAAGTGAAAAAAGAATCATATTCCAAGAGGTACCATCATTAGCTGGTTTACTCCTCGCTCAATGTTTACTCTGGGGGTACAGCTGAAACGGATAAAAATACAGTAATTGATTAGATGCACATACGTAGGTGGATTGAGCACAGAGCTTTCCACATTTCTGACTGATCTCCTTGCTATAGCACTTCTCCCTCCTCCCTCTTTCTGTCTCTTGGCTTCACAGAGGCTGTCCTAATGTGTAACCATTGTCTAGAGGTCACTGTGGATGTCCGAGTCATGTGGAGGTAGCTCGTCATGCAGAGCACTGCATGCTTCAGGGAGTAATCACAAACCTCCAGCTTCCACCATCAACAGTCTTTGCTGCCCTTAGGCCAACAAACCAGATTTATCATGTCAGCTGGCATGCACCTTTAACTCATAAGTAGCTGTTTGACTTTCACAAGTCTCACATCATCCGAGGATACACACTCCCAGGCAAGGTTGCCATATCCTTGGTCCATAATCATATGCCAGTTAAGTGTCCACTTGTGCATGCAGATGGGCTGGGCTCCTTAAAATCCAGGTAACAGGTCGAACCTATCCGCACTGACTATTTATCATTCCCTAAGGGGGAGCCCTCGCGTCGTGATAATGATTTCAAATATTTTTCCTTTCTTTTGTTCTCGGCCCCCTCCACACACAACAGAGAAGAAAACTGTAAATAATGACAACTTTTTAATTTATCCTCCATGACTTCCTGGGTTGTTGATTCTATATTGAATAATCCTGTTCCTTCTTCTTTATGTTGACAACACTTCATAAAAAAGATTAAGTCCAACTGTTACAGAAGAGACGCACATTTAATTTGTTGACATTCAGTTTATAAAATAAAACAGTAGGCTTTATTACATGATTTGCTTTTTCTATCTTTTTCTATATATTTTTTTCTGGTGGACAAACGTGATGTTGCCGGATTACAGAAGGAGAAATAAAAAATGTATGTCAAAATTCACAGTAAAAAACATTTTCACATTGTTCACCATCTTAACCGATAGAATAATACGGCCAATTTGAAAAAAAACATCATATCAAAGAAAATGAGCCTTCAAAAATCAGTCTGATTGTGTTGAATTCTGATTGTAGCTCATTACAGCCTACTTGGCTGTGACAGGTGACATTCTCAACTGTAGCCTATAACACAGAATCGACAGGTATTTATGAACAGTGGTTACATGCTGGTATGTCAGCTGAAGGTTCTCAAAGGGAGATTGTAATGCACTATAGTTATAGAAATGCACTTTTTTAAAAATGGACTGTACCTAAAGGTTATTTCTTCTTGTCCTGTACATGTGGTGCATGCGTGGCTTTGAAAACACAATGATGAATCATACATCTGCATTAGCTGCTTTTTTATCTCGACAAGCTGTGAATTGTAGAGGCTGGAAGGGGGTCTGGTATGTGTGAGCAGCGGCCTTAAATGGTGACAGAGGAGCAGGAAAAAACATCCCCAAATACGTCTGAGAATTTCTACAAGATAATCCAGCTACCACCGTTATTTCTTAGATTTCTAAAACGGCAACACACCTTGAATATTCATCCTGGCTTCGCCTCGCAGCCACTCGTTCATGCCTCCCACTTTATTCTCCTGTGTCGGGTTTTACATGCTGTAAATGTATTCAGAAAGTGTAAGTAGCAATGATGGTTCGTGATTGACTTTCTGCGTGATGTGAACATCAGAGGACGCAGAGAGAGTGTTGTCTTCGCTCATTACAACCACCAAGGCCCAGCTGCAGAGACAGCTGCGGCGTTCGTCAGCACCTGCCGGAGGAGGGACGGATATATCACTCGTCAGGCTCGATCTCAGCTTGATCTCAGCTCACCAAACTTCATAAGTGTTCACAGTAAATAAACGTGGAAACACCTGCAAATGTCAACAGTTTAGACCAATTTGGAGTCTGTTAATTAAAGGATGCTGATTGTTGATTTTCTCACATTCTGGCGGAATTGATGATGATGCACGCGTGTCACACCATGAAAAACAACTGTCATGAAAATCTTAATTGAAAATGTGCTATGAAGGTGTGATTGGCATCTCTGTTTATGCGTGGTGACACCGGTATTACGGGAGAGCAGATTGTGGGTCCATGAGGCAATTTCTGTGTAGAGTTGAGATCCAGTCAGAGACTTCTTCCGATAGGCCAGGCCAGCACACGACCCTCACACTCGGTAGCCCGACAAAATAGTCATTACAGAGCTCAGCACAGTCAGCAGATTTCAGCACAACTTTGCAGCTCTGTGTTGGCAGCCAACTTGATACTCAGCAGAGGTTAACCATTGACTTCCATTGCTAACATAAACATGTGGAGAGTTGTGACCTCCGCTGTTCTGGATACAACATCTTCTATGGGAAATAACTTGCAATACTGTCCTGTCACAGCTGAGGTTGAAGCTGAATACGTTTAGGGGGGGGAGGGGGGAGAGAGGAGAGAGAGAGAGGGGTGTGATGCGCAACAAAAGTCACCAGCCATAATTAAACAGAGTCTGACTCAAAATAAAAGACTATGGCACAGAAGATTTAGCTATCCGGCTACACAAGCAATACTTATGAGCAGGATCATTTATTTATTCGTATTGTTTTGTGTAATACAAAAACTTACGCAAAAGAAGATCCCTAGACTCATCCTTTAACCACCAGGCCACCAAGTCTAGTAATAAATACAAATGCATGTTATTATTACTGTGACTAATGTAAAGTATAAACGCAACGTATTTAAGCGTTGTGTTTGAATATGGAACAGGTGCCGATGGAATCAATCACGGCCATCCGTTTGGTTTTCTGGGTCAAGCTGGGTGTGACTGGGAAGAAGAAATACTTTCCCCCCCCGAGTGCAGCTGTATTTTATAGGAAGAAGAAGTTCTATAAACCGAACTGGAGCAGACTTTGGCCTCTCCTTCAGACGGTTGTCGCACAGGACACACATCATCTCTGCTGCATCCTTCATGTAATATTGACTATCTGAAGGGTAGTTTAAAGCTCAACGCTTGTTATCCGGAGAAGTTTCTTTCTAGTTGCATCACTCCTGATCTCACTTCTGAGCACAACCACAGGGCATTCTGTGTTTTGTGGTACTTACCCCCTTTGACTGTTCGCACCTTTTTCCCTCCTTTTTATAATGAATAGAAATAAAGCTGGATATATTTGAAATGAGGATTTGTTCTCTGAAAGTAATTAGGGGCTGATGTCCACGGAACTCATAAAAGGTATTGGTACAGTGGTGGTTACCATAGAAACCTTGTGACCGAAGTAGTCTTCAGGGAGATGTGCTTTAATAATATACTGGCCAAGCAGAGAAGGCAAATATAATATCACTCTATAGAAATGCCGGTCAGTGATTAGACAGGACTGCGTTCTTTTCGAGGGGTTGGGTGTACAGTATGAGGGCACATATGCTGGTAAAATTGAAATGACCACTGGGGTTTGGGAGGAAAATACCCACAGGTGAGATCATATTACCTGCAGCACATTAACTTTAAGATGATGCAAATATGTCATACAACCTGTCTGTCCCAGAAATAAGAATTCAAACTAGAAATTAGAATTGGGAATACCATGAAAGTCCTATTCTCATTAATGTGGCTGGAAACACATCACTGTTTCTCTGTGTGCAGCAACAGCTGCAGGACATGAAATTGGTATTGCTTGGCAACCGGCAGTATATGTTGCATATTTTGTATCTCTTTTGCGTGCATACCTAACCACGTACAAACTCCTCTTTAACATTTGAATTATTTATCAAATACATATTTAACCCTTTCACAGCTGAGTTCAGAAGAACAGATTCTCAAGCCATTACACTGCAGGGCAATTGACACACAAATGGAGAGCGTCGGATTTTAGTGAATCATATCTTGCCTTTATCTTCGTAGATATTTCAATGCAAATAAGTGTGCACCTTTTGACTGACCACCATTATTGTTTTTAGCCTGACATCTCTTTGTAAATGTTCAGGTGTACCACTGTTCCTGCGCTATGTACAGTCATTGATTTGTTTCAGTAAATGACAGCAAAAAGCACTAAATTAGAAAATGAGTTGATCTTAAGAGCTCCTATATAATGACACTATATGTACAGTATAGATACACTCAAACATCTGCTAAAGCTTCCACTCACTTGTATGGCTGACATTGTCCTTATGAAGTTGCTGAAGAATTGCCATTTCTTACTGTATGCCACTGTATTTCTCAGTTTATTCTATTGGATTCTGGATAATACAGTATACCTCTGAAGTTATATTTTTCCAATTATGTTACCTTTAAATCAAATAATCACTTTTCTTTAATTCCTTTAACACAAATCAGCAGCTATTAAGTGATCTTAGGCACCTCCAGTAAAATGAGCCTGTACCTGTGTGTATTAAATGTGTTATTATTGATACTGTGCCTTTGTGGAATTCATTTGAAAATGTTGGAAAGGGTCATATTGTACAAACAATAGATCTTGATGAAGGATTCTCATTTGCTAATGCCGTTTTTTAGTAGAAGATAGTTAAAAGGGCTCATATGAATGACGTCAGCCATGGTCTCCTCACTTTGCTTTGGATCAGAAAGCAGCTCCATTTTACTTTTTCACTCTGGAATTGATTGTCATTATGTGTCTTTGTTCATGGTAACATTCAATTCTCTGCATAACTCTTGGGTGCAGGCACTCCAAGTTGTGACGCAATTAGCCTTGGAGTAGTTCAATTTTAGCCTGACACTATAAGAAGCACTGAGCCGTGTGAAAAGGCACTCCAATTTGTCCAATCCTCGACTTCCGTGGATTTCTGTAATCATCCAGCTATAGCCTACTAGCTGATTGGCTCTGAACGGCAGCTGGTATTGAATAGACAAGACAGAGCATTCCCTGACATAACCTCACAAAAACAAGACCTATAAAAATCGTAATAATAGCAATAGCTAATGAGCTAATAAATTGGCAAATAAATACATATTTGAAAATATACAAACTGTGCTTATAGGTACAGTGTAAATCAGGTCCACCTTCTATTTTCAGTTGCCTGCTCTGCAGCCACTGAGTTATGGTTGGTGGTTTTACATCCTTCCAAATAATATTAACCATTGTTTTGTGTTTAAAAGTATACCTCAGATCTGTGTCACCTATATCTTCATGTATGGAACCTAACATAATTAATAACAGTGCATCTAAAGGGACATCCACTTTGTATTATTTTATTCATTTCAGTTTTAAAACATTTCGAGATCCCTTAATTTATTGAGCAGTCTTAAAGGATAAGTTTTGTGTTCTGTGCTCCGAAGTCAGAGGCGCTAGTGTTGGTTGAATTCGAGTTGCTACAGCCGTGATGTCTCCAAAGCTGGCCCATCGTTCTCCTTTAGAAGTAGGATCCCAGCAGCGGGGAGTGAGGCGATGGAGCTGCGGGGTGTAATTGTTGTCTCATTTGTGGTCTGATAAACATAAAATTCTAAATAAATTCAGTGCCCTATGCCATATTGCTATTTTCCATGCTACTGTAGTTGTCATATTTGTCGATGCTGCTTCAAGGCCCCTTGCCCACTTTTGATGATGCAGTGGGTGGACTTAGCCCCCGTCTTGGTGATGAAGTCTTTGAAATCTTTAAAAAAGCCAACTGCCTCTGCATACATTGCTTTATGCTGACAGTAAGCTGGGATGAAATTAGACATTTGTGATAACTAGGTATGAAAAAAAATCATTTATTTTAATATATATATATATATATATATATATATATATATATATATATATTCTCATTTTATTTTCCACTATTTGGAGAATGGTAATGGTCTTGTACTTCCCCGGGGCGACTGTGGCTGAGAGGTAAAGCGGGATCGGTGTCTGAATGGGTGTGAATGATTATCTAGCCCTGGTGGATGGTGGCACCCTGCATGGTAGCCTATGATCCCTGTATGAATGAGTGTGAATGACATGTACTGTTAAAAGTGCTTTGAGTGGTCGGAAGTCTATTTATCATTAGCGTTTACTTGTATAGCGCCTTTCTGGTCTTCTAACTGCTGTCCATCAGAACTAACTTACACCACACATACTAAATCTAATTAGGAAACCAAGGTAGCCTTTCAACCACCAATGTATTGCAAAGAAAGATGACTCTAAGCGTCTTGCCTTCTTCCATGTCATCAGTATCACTCTTTTGGCTGAGATGCTCAAAATAAAGGCTCTTATAAGTGAATGAAGCAGGAAGCCCCGGTGACTCACCTGGTAGAGTGTGCACGCCGTGGATCAAGGCTGAGTCCTTACCGTTACGACCTTGGTTCTATTCCTTTGCTGCATGTCAACCCCTCTCGCTCTCATGTCTCTCCTCAAGCTGTGACTATCCAATAAAGCAGAAAAAAAGTGAATGAACATATTGCTTCAGGTTCCTCACCTAGCGCACACAAAATAGAGGAAATAGGAAAATCTAAAGAATAAATAACACCTATTATTGAAATATCTCAGACCAAAAAACTCTCTCCTTTGGGCCCTCCCACAGTTCATGTAATAATGAGTTTCTGCTGCCACAACCGCGCCATCACAAGTCAAAATAATTTCTCTATTCAGAGCTATTGAGGATAATATTTAAATAAATGAATTATTGTATATGGCTTCAGCATATTTCTAATATATTGCACTGTATACATTGCACATCCTTAAAAGCTATAGATGTTGATTTAAATGAGTGAAATCATCTCTGTCTTGACTTCCTGGCACAGAAACCAATATTTTATCATTTCTGCCTGTTCTGTTTGTTGCATCTTCATATTAGACTTACAGATTTACATCTTACATATACATCATTATCTTTTAAGCGGGCTTTTAGAGAGAAACCACACTAGGTACTTAGCGATTTCTGTCTATTTTAACTTAACTTACTAAAATAGTTTCACATAACATCATAAGAATTTAGGCTATGCACTGTTTTAGTAAGTAAGTAAAGTAAGTAAAGTATTGAATACATTTAAAATACATTTAAGAACGGCGGATATAGAAGTACTTTCTGTGGGCACACCAATATACTGTAATGTCAAATGTTAAACTGTGGCACATGGGGTTTGTGGTCTGAAAACATGATTTTCTTGCAGAGTAACTGGTTAAAAACTTCACATTCACTATTGTTTAACCCGTGATAGACAATTTGACTGTATATGGAGCACAATCACCAGAGAGTTAATGTATAAAATACATAGAGCTAATTGATGCTATCGAAGCCTTTTTTGGTATTTAAAGAGTGAATGAGGGAGCTTTGGCATCATCCCATTGAAGTGCCCCTCTTTTAAATTAGTAATTGTTACCCCAAAGCTCCTTCATCTCAGTCAGCCATGTTTGCTCTAAAACAAGCCCAGCGTGTCTTAAGGCAATTGCCAAAAAACAAGAAGAGATAACAGAGAACTGAGACACATAATAAGAAAGTGAGAATATGTATTCTTTATCAGTGTGTCACTGTTCAGCCCAAAGTTACATCATTCGAACTCAAGACATACACATCTTCTGTCAGACAAATAATTACCAATTAGTGAAGTCAGGTTGGCCCCAATGGGCCTCAATGGCACACGGACAAAACCCATTGAGACGCAGAATCTTTAAAAGTGCAAAAGTGTTAATAAATTATAGTTTGGAGAACCTGACAGACACAGATGTTCTGGTTGCAGACAGATTGAAACAGGAAAAACTACAAGATCGAGGTCAGTGATAACACCATCAAGAAGACAAGTGACTGAAATCCACTGTGCTTTCTGTTTAAGCAGTGATCCCATGTTGTCAACTTTATTGGACGAAGGATCTCTTGCATGATCCTACTGCCAGTATTGAGTTTGTTCATCTTCTCAGTGTCTACAGAGATCATATTACATTGGTCCTGATAACTTCAGTTCCTTCCGCTTGCTTCTCAGAATCTCTGAATTGAAATTGACCAGACTCATAGCTCCCGATGGGTGCCTGAATCACTCTCCAACTATTTTTTACTTTGTGTCTATATTACTTATCAGTCTGATATTCAAGCTGTCAATTTTTTTGAAACACTTGGTAATGGTTTTTTTAATGGTTGGTGCTCTAGTAAGTATTTCTGGCAGTCACAACTCAAAATAAACTACAGTGGCCATGTTCAGTGTAATAAAGGAACATGTCACCCAGTGCAACAATGTGGCTCATTGATGCATTTTTAATAGTTTATGAACAACAATGGAGCTCTATGGCACAGAGGAATAATCTGTGTCAGGCTTTGGCTGCACAGACAATACTCGTTATAGGATCAACTCATTGGTTTGGGACTGACAATAAGAAAAGTAAAGAATATCCTTTAACCTCTCCTGACACTGTATTTATAGAGAAACGCTTGTATAAAAGCCTTGATAGGAACCAAAACAGTGCATTTTTTTGCCTTGTATCATTGCTAGTTGTTTGTTTCTTTAATTGAAGCTTACATGCTAAGATAGTCCATTGAGTACCTTAGTGGCAATTTCACTTTTACATACAGGACAGGTGTAAAAAAAAAAATAGCATGATGGAAAATAGAGTTGCAAGACACTTGTGCAAGGAAACAAGTCAGTTTCCCCACAGCACAAGATGTGCTCTTCAGGAGACAATTTCAGCTCAATTTGACTCTCTGTCAGTCAAACAGTGATCTTACTTTGCAATGACAGAGTCTCAGTCGTATTGAGCTCTGCAGCTGCAGAGGCTCATAGATGTACAGGAGACCACTAATAGAAGCAGTGGCCTATTAATGGCCAAAATCTATGTATGTATACGTGCGTCTGTATTTATTATGATGAAGTGGTTACATCAGAGCCATACAGTTGTCTGAAAAATAAAACATCTTTAAACTGGTCTTAACTTATTATGAGAATTCGCCATGGCCATATAAGACAGATATAGAATGAAAGCATTAAAAATAAAACTATTCTGTTGCAGTCCCCAGACTGATAGATAAGGTAATGCAGTGGTATCCATGGAGTATAAAGATACATCAACAACAGTAAAAAGCAAATGGCAAAGGTGAAAAATAGGCACACAAATTGCTCCAGTTAAAGCTTTAAGATTTATTTCAGAGTGGATATTACTTGTTTCATTCTAGTGTGTTGCTTGTTGTTTGACAAATTTTGTCAAACTGTTGCTTGAACTCGCACTGTTAGCGAACTCAATGAACCTTGTGCCACTAGAGAGTCAAAATCGCCCCAGCGCAGAAAAGCCTGTGTTTAAAGCAGACAGTGAAAGGAATATTTATATCATAACCCAATTCATTTTCCTCATAGATACATCTTATTAGACCCATTAGACCCCATTTGGATGTGTTTTTATGAGCTTTACCCTAACACTGATACTGTATATTATATACCGTCATGCATGATTTTTGATGTTTTTTGGAGCCAAATTTCCCAAGGTTAAGATACTCATACAGTATATCTAGTGATTGCAGGCTACAATTTCTGTATCATAGAGTACCAGCATGGTTTTGAAGAGCCAGACAATTTATATGAAAGATCGATAAAGGCTCTATGAACATTTAGCTTCTAAAAGCAGCATGTCTGATGTGCTTAATAGAACGGAGTCTATTTGTGGAATCACAGATCGGTTTTCAAAAAACAGACACAACGCCTTTTTTTAATGAGACTGAAGTGGTTCCTGTGGTCAAAAATCTGAAACTGAGTTTTAGAAAGCTCTGCAGTAGGAACTTGTGCGGGACTGGAAACGGATGGAGTCTGTATGGTACTTCAACCCAGAGAGAGACACACACACACACACACACACACACACACACACACACACACACACACACACACACACACACACACACACAATTATTGGTTTGAACCAGGTTTGTTACTTAAAATATTAGTGTTCATGAAACATGCCCTCAACAATGCCCTGCCATGCCAAAGTGATGGGGCAGTTGTTGGAGAGGCCTGTATAACTGACATTTTGCTGCTTCGGGGTTGTAAATATGGAGGCTGTTCCAAAACTGATAAACTCTGTCCACTGGTAGTGTTTACACCAGGCTTAAGCCTTGACATATGTTTTGGAAATGAACATCTGCCCAGGCTAGTGATAATCCTATAGGCAGCCCATTAAACACCCGGGGTTCACAGATATACTGTATCCCTATATTCCCTCCCGGCCCCTATCATCTTGAAACTAATTTCCAATAACATGCATGGGTCTGAATCTTTTAAGCTGTATCAGGCTAATGCTATTTATCTGATCTAAAACATTAAGCAAGGTCTTTACAGAGGTTAAAAATCACACCGACTTCCACAATAAAAGCTTTAATCATTTGTCTTAGTGTCAGAGGCAGGTTCCCCATTTATCTGCAAAATCCAGTTGATAGATTTTGAGAGGGGGTGGGGGACACAAGCACACATTGTGGGTCCAGTTTAGTATACATCACTTATCTCATCCTTGGATTTCACAGAATGATAATACCAGCCAGTGTTTTTCAGTCTGTCATATTGTATATGCTCTTATACTGTAAATCTGCCACACTCTCAATGATTATCATTTACTGTGCGTACTGTGCAATAAATCGTTCCTGTGACTGACCTCACATCATTTATATGTTGACATAAAGACACCAGCTGCTGGAAGATATGGATATCATTTACAATTTTAAACAAAGTACCTGGACTGCCTTTCAAACTGAAGCACCCATGAGGCCACAATCTTGAGTTTCTTTGTTGTCAAAGCTTGAGTATAAAATCACAATCCAAGCATCAAATAGTCTCAAGCGACTAGGTCATTAAGATAACATATCCAGGCTGGTGTTTTGAAAACTTTTGAAGTCTCTCAAGGAACTAGTAGAGCCATATAACACACAAAGGTCTTTCTTATACACATTTTTCTCACCGAAAATCTAAGGACAACCTTTTCTCCAAACTGTTAATGTTATATTTAGGCAGAGAAATATTTAAATAATTATGAATACCCTCCTCCAGTGACAAGTGCACTGCAGGTTTGCTTCACGACTCTGACATTTCAATGTGGACTTGAGAAATGTTAAAACATGAAAACAAACATGAACAAGATTATTAACTGTGGGTGGTGAAAAGAATGATGACAGAAGAAAGGTCCAGCATTCATCAGTGTCACAACTATGCCATGCTGGTGTCACTTATAATATAACACAAGCGCAGCCATTTAAAATAATAGCCATTGCACGTTGCAAATAAGAAAACATTTGCATAAAGCAAGCAATCATTATCTAGCACCCGAAACACAGTATGCGTATGGTTTATAATAAATCTCAGACGAATACATAAAAACCTGTGCGGGTTCCCCACGGTATCCAGTGGTGGAAAGTATTGCTCTTCAGAACAATTTGGAGGGATTTATACTTGAGTATTTCCATTTTCTACTACTTTGTACCTGCACATTTCAGAGGCTAATATTGTACTTCTTACTCTACTACATTTACAGCTTTTGTCTCTGTATTACTTTGAAATTAAATGGCCCATTCTGCATGGTGAGTACCTTTGACTTTTTGTACTTATTGATAATGATATTTCAATGCTTTTGAATACTTATGTACCTTTATTAAAAGTACAGAAGTGTTTCTACGACAACAAGACTGGACCCTCTTGCCTTCTAAAAGGATGTGGCGTTTTCTCTCAGAAACCAAGGCAAGCCAGGATTAATTACATATCCAAAATAGCTATTACTGTCATTTAAATAAAATGATATAAGATCTGTGACACTATGTACGATTCTTATTTCGTTGTTGAGGCCAAATGATTGAAACAGCGCCTCACTGGGTTGTAACGGCCCCGTGTGGTCAAATATGGCAGTGCAGCCACGTCCACTTCCAAAGGGAAGCCTGGTGAAGTTGATGACAAAGTAGCTTACGTTGGTTGCAAACAAATTGAATTGTGAAGCCAGTCAAACTTTGAACTAACATTAAGACAGTCAACATCATTTAAATGAAACTGTGAGAGTTTGCTGGTTTTCCAGAGTTGCAAATGGTGCACGTTAATTAAGCCTCTGTCTGTGTAGGAACTTTACATTAGTTAGTTGGTTAGCAAGCTTGCAGCGATGGAGGGAGGGGAGGAGTTCTGACGACAATCAGCATGTGCGGAGGATTATTATCTTCACTGCAACAATAACGTGAGTCAAATACACCCTCCGAATGTTGTTCTGTTTGAAAGCTAAGTTAGTTTGTTTGCTGTTGAATTTCTCTCTGGCTGTATGTTTGTAACCTGAGCCTATTTATCTCCTTGACCTAGATGTGTGGTTGTTGATGTTATATCATGAACTGTGTACTTTGTTTGTTTGTCTGATAACCTAAGGTGTCGACATGAGACGTGCGGACAGAGCCTGCCATGGCTATCAATCATTTAAAATGTCCCCCACAATTCGTTATTGCTTATTGTCACCTGTTGATTGTCCGTCATTTGAGAATTAACATGCCAACAAAGCCAGAATTATACACTAAACATGTAGGAAATGTACGTCATGTAAGAATGTAAGACCCGGTCACCGATTTGATCTATTTTTATTACATCAAAGACCTGTAACTAGCGCTTGTATAATAGCCTATATTTTCTGGGACTTCATTATTCACAGCCTACTTCTCTGTGATTTACCATCTTGGAAATATATTCATACCTCGCTCCTTTCTGTACTTTTCATGATTTGAACAGAGTTGAGAGTCAAGTTGAACTTTTCTATATTCATGAGACCAAAATAACAGTCTGTTGCACAGTGAGCCTGTGGGGGAAAATGGGAAAGAATAACATAACAAATACAGACAGAGAGAGCCACATAGCTGTGCCACCACCACTTCCAATCTGTAGCCGGAGATGAGTATCGGTGTGGTCAAAGAGCCTTCCTGTGTGCCGGAGCTGTCCTTGGAACTATTTAATCACAACATGGAACTCCGTGGCAAATTGTTGCTTTCTGATTGGCCCGCGCTTGACAGCCATGACCATATGGTGGGAAGTGATATACCTACCTGCTATCTTTCCGTGAGTGATGTTCCAGTAAAAATGATTACTTCATTTAACCGCGCATTATTCGGTTGGCTAGAGGTTGGAGCAAAATAAAATATTATTAGACTGTCGGGTGGTGAAGCACAGCACATCAGCTGAGCCTTTGGAGTGTTTGTGTCATTGCCTCAAATATGACAATTTTGTTAAAATAAGTCAGGTGATGAAATATTGGAACAAAATTATAAAGTAAGGTGATCAATCCTTAAAACAATACACAACAAAGATCTGTTTGTAATGTCTTACAGTTTGTTATAGTTGCAGGGTTTTTGTTGATGATTTCTAAAATGTGGATTAGTCCCGTGGTTCCACATAAGGGTTCACAAGATTAATCTAAGGGGTTAAAAAAGCATCCCTTATTGTTGCTCTTTTCACTCTAATCTTGCCTCTTTAGGTCTCTAAAAAATATTCACATAAAACAATCTGAAAGGCAACAAATACCATATAAGCATGTCAACAACTCGAATGCTTCCTGGGGACACCAGTACAGTAACTGGAAGCTGGTGCTGACAGATAGTGGGTGTCAATATAGTAAAACACAGTTGTAATAATATAAGGTACGTCTTTAGTGAATTTACAATTGTCGACAAACACTGCACATTGATAAACATTTACTCTTATATCTGCTTACAACTACATCACAGTGTGTTATAAAGAGATAGCTAAGTACTTATATTATGTTTCTAAATGCTAAATAAGGAGAGTAAAAATGTTACTGATTGAACAAGCAAAACATGTTGGCAACTGCAGAATGCAGATTTAGTTTTACATACACTAATAAATGTTGTCAAAAAAGGCGTCTTTAAACACAACGCCTATTTATGGTCATCTTCACGATGGCAAGTTGAAAAACCTCCTAATTAAGAGAGTCTTGTTTAGTGATATTTTCCAGACAATTGTACAGTGATACGGAAATTACATCTACATACCACACATCTCATGGAAGGAGCGGCACAGAAACGTGGCATTTAGGTAAATGTCACCCAAAGGAATAAACAATCCGAGAGTTTCATTTCACTTCCTTAGACCAGTATTCATTAGTGCTGACTGACATACACTGCAATTAGATCAAACAATATATTTGAACTTAACAAAGCCACAAATAAATGCCAATAAATGATCTTTGGCGCTAGGAATCTTGTGTTAAATGATGGCAATACGGGATGTAATTTAGCAATTACCATTATGCGTGCCACATGTGAATTTGAGAATACTACGTCATTGTCTGGTTCAGCCATTAAACCCACGACTTTAATAACGTGCTCATTATGCGTGTGCTAGAGGAAACCGTGCGTTTTTAATGTCGAAAAGTAGGGATCCTGCTGTGCGTAAGCACAGAGACAATATTAAGTTACAAAATTGAGTTATCTTTTCAGTTAAGTGAATCCAAGGACTCTTATTACATTACCCAATGACATGCAGATATATACGGCAGTAAACTGAATATTAAGAAGAGCATGCGATTATATCAATCTGCCGTGGTAATGAGAGAGAAATAATTCAGGGCTTGCAAAGGCTCAACGGGAAGATCACGTGTACCCAATGTTTTGAAGGATCTTATGGTATAATTATACAAGAGGCGAAGATTATTCAAATGAAATATTCAATACTGAGTACAGGCGCTTTAGCGACTAACATTGAGCCACTCTGAGACTAACATATCAGCCCACTGATTTTTTTCATTGTCTCGTTACTTACATAATACTGAGCGTTATTGTAGTAGTTGACCTTAGTGGATGTGACAGTTTTCTGTAGAGATTATGAAACAATACAATTCTCTGTTGAAAAGTAAATTGTACAAACCGACTACTAATTCACTGTCAAGGTGCTCCGATAAGTGCTGAGGAGAACTGACATGTTTGCTGATGGAGTGTAAAAACACAAAGCATGCTGTATGTGGGATTCTTCACCGCCGCTGGATTCTTCACCGCCGCTGGATTCCCTTTATCACTAAGCAATGAATCGGTCATAACCAACTGCTTAGCTATGACAGACAATGTTGTTCTGGACACCTTCAGATATTTACCCTCCTTTGTTTACACTTACTGTTTCATTTTCACTTAACTGCCTACATTACTCACAGACACGTTTGCACATGACTGAAGATATTTCCTTTGAGAATCGACTGCATGCCCCTATTTTCAAGTGAGTGACTGACTTTATTTTTCTTGACATGATGTTTGCAACGTTTACCTTGAGGTACAGGCCACGTTCCTCACCAAATGGAGTTTGTAAGGAAATATGTGGGGCATTCTGT
The DNA here is from genome assembly GCF_050575085.1 of Anarhichas minor. Classification (NCBI taxonomy): domain Eukaryota; kingdom Metazoa; phylum Chordata; class Actinopteri; order Perciformes; family Anarhichadidae; genus Anarhichas; species Anarhichas minor. Next base: position 4,414,309 of record NW_027466474.1, on the reverse strand, counting down.
CAGAAATGCCTTTCGATTTGAACTTTATGTTTTCAGGTTGTCCGTCCATGTGGTCCATACTCATGCATGCGATATATCTCAGGAAGGGAATTTCTTCAAATTTGGCACAAATGTTCACTTGGATGAACTGATTAGATTTTGGAGGTCAAAGGTCACTGTGACCTCACAAAACCCCCTTTTTTTGCCATTACTCAAGAATTTCACACAAACGTTAATAGGACAAGTGATGCCATTTTGCACAACATCAAAACTTTGGCAGATTTTTGCAAATTGAGAATTGATGACAAAAAAAATCACCTAATTTGCATATTTATTTATTTTTTAACCAAAAGCATTGAAATTGTGGATAACCTTGTTTGTTAGCTGTCCGATAATAGTAGAACCGTACTGTTTATTGTTGAAGAAGTCAACTCTGAGGGCCCCTCTCTCCTGAATGGTTGGTCATTCCGGTTAATCAAACCACGTTCTACCACTCTCTCATACAACATGTAGGGAAAATCATCAAGAGTGAGGTCAGAGAAATGCTCCAGGTATGTTTTCTGAAAACCTCATGTGAACATCAATATGAGCTCAAATTTCATGATCCCAAAGTTTAAATAAATGTCACTACTTTTTTTTGCGTCTGTCTGGAAATTCTCTATTCCACGCTTACGTTTATGTTTCACCTTGATTTCCCCCAGAGGCAGTTTAGTCTCTTCAAACGGGTAGAACATCTTCAACCTGTTGCCAAATAAAACCGTCTTCTTACCACCTCCTGTTTGTTACAATCCATTAACACTGATGATGACCCTTTTCGTCAGCTACAGATAAGACGTTCCCCTTGTCAAAAGCTATCAGCAAAACTGTTCTCTGTTACAAGCAGATTAAATTCACCGCCTCATAGCCTCCTTGAATTATCTGACAAAATACAGAAATTAAGCATATTTGATTCCCGTTCAAAATTCTGCAAGACGCATCTTCATGACCCGATAATTGCACTGAGATTTGTGGAACCAGTAGTAGCCTAAAGGATATAGAAATAGGTCTGTGATTTGAAGGTTATTTGTTTAAACCCCTGACATCCCCAACACCTTGAAGGGGAGAATGAAAAAGTAGTGGTCTCTCTTTCTCACTAGCTAATGTTGAAGTGCCCTTGAGCAAGGCAATTAACTACTATGTGTTCAGGTGAAAAGACTCAGTGGCTGATTTCAGGAGGCTATCTTTGTACGTGGCAGCTCCCAGATGTAAATGTACGTCATTTCATAGCTGTGAAGCAGTCTGGGTCAAAAAAAGGTTGTGCATGTTCAGCCAGAAAAAGTGAAGGACTTAAAGGACCAGTTTGAAGGATGTTGGGATTTATTGGCATGAAAGGGAATATAATATTCATAACTATGTTTTTATTTGTGTATAATCACCTGAAACTAAGAATCGTTGTGTTTTCCGTTGGGGGACAATAAATCTAATCTTAATTTTGCATTCAGCATCGTAAACAACCAGTGCTTAATGGGAATAACCCAATGAAGTAAAATAAATAAACTGCACGCAGAATAACATTACTTGCATGCTTTAATACAAAGTTCTTTTAAATTCAACTGAAAAGGCACACTAGCACAGGCTGGAAAGTCGGGTAATGATACAATTAAATTGCAAACAGCTGCTGTTTCCCTCTAAATAATTTGCACTCCATGAAACAAAGTACTATTTCTTCTTCTCCTTCTTCTTCTTCTTCTTCTGCTATTCTGATTCTGTCTCAAAAACTATTTGTATTCTGGACCATGCAAAGTGTTTTGTTTGTTTTCAGTCCTTTGGTTTAATAAGGTTGCTAACATCAATTACACTAAAGATTGCCTTGTGTCTGTGCTTCTGCTGCTGGAGTTATGCACTCAGGAGAGACCAGATGCAGGAAGAGATCTAACCTCTAAACACAGGATTTCTAATTGCTCTGACATTGCTCACGCCATTGGGCCTCATTTGTATGTTCAGGTGAAGGAGCAATTTGGTCTAATGCATTGACACAGATCATTTCCCTTCACCTCTTCTCTTGCTCCTCACCTCACTTCATCAGCTGAAGGTGGACGGGCAGAGAGAGTAATATACTGAACCCATCTGTTCATCTGTCAGACCTTTTCTCCTCGCAATTTATGGCATGTCTATTTGTTGAAGTGCCTACCCTCCCACAGAGGCCCCGAGAGAAGCTGCAGAAGTGAACAATTCTCACACCGGTTTCACAACCTGTGAAAGTGATTTGATGAGTCGAGCCAGATCATTTGTGATGGAGGCTTCAGATGCATTCTAGACTAATGGCAGTCAAGGCTACAAATTGCACCCACTTAAACTCATATCTCCGTAAGCCCACTGTCTGAGCCTAAGTGGAGTCTGCCTGAGTCCACCGAGACAGGTGTGCTTCTGGCAGCTCTCTCTAAGTCAGGCATCTTTTAGCTGTTCCGCCCCTTTTAAATGCAGCCAGAGAGGCTGGGAGTGGGTGATCCTGCACACCCTGAACCAGCTGCTTCCTTTGATCTACTTGCTGGGTTCACTTGGTGTGGATTATGAAGCCATCTTTATATGCACACGCATATTTATTGTCCAGCAGGAAGCCAGAATCTGTGCCATCTGACACAACCTTAAAAACAACTGCCGGTTGACAACAGAAGGCTAATCAATTCTCTCGGTGAGCAAGCTCAGGATTCACCATTGCTCTTATGGCAGACATATGGTAATTATTTTCACTTTGCATAAATGATGGTCTAGTACACTTCTGTGCAGGCCTGTGCTGGAGGTCTGCTACTGGTGTTGTCGCACTGCATTAATGCTCAACATTAGGTTTAAGACATTTATTTACTCAGAGAAATGTCAAAGGTGGTATGTCGTCATTTTTTGGTCTTGATCAACATTGCTAATCATCCCTGACCTGCTTTGCTGCTCAGATCAAATCAGTCATAAAAAAAGAGACTGCTCTTATTCTATATTCACTGCCTGCAGCAGGAATCATTTCACACTTGAGTACTTCAGCATTTAGGCCTCTGTTTCCTTTTTTTGGTATATCCATATTGATCCTGGAATGTCTGGACAGCAAACTTTTTCAAATTGGATCCAAACCACATTTGGTGGCGGTTTACAGTGCGATTCAAATCAGATTTCTACAGATGCGTCCGTGTGTCTTTTTTGCGTCACTCGCAACGTCTCCAGCAGCGCTGGCACACCCACAGCACTGGAGTGTGGAGATGGTCTGGCTATAGGACACACACACTCACAGTATGGCACACCCTGTCACCATCTGTGCCCTGTACTCCTCCTTGAGTGATATCACAACCTTAAAACACACTGTTGAAAATGAAGAAAACTATCGATTGTTGAAAAAATGCTGCAATGCCAGTTACACCCGGCCCTGAAAGGACGAGCCCAGACCAGACCTCATCGTCAGAGGTAACTCCACCACCTGTCTGTCCCCGGTGAGATTATCTTGGCCCAACATTGATTAAAAGGGCCAACATTATGCATTGTATTGTTTGCAAGCAATATGGCCAAAGCATTACCTGGATCAGTGTTTTTGCTGTTGGAGCATCGTAGCTCTGAAGTCAGGCAACCAATGTAAAAACCTATTCTGGAGCCCTGCCCTCCTCCGTCGCTGAGTTTTTCTGGTGCGATGGAGGGGTTCTGCACCGCAACTCGACAACGTGATTGTTTGGAGGGTGAAATGATGGACCTCCATTACTCATTCTTCTGCATTGGAAAGCCACGTAGCGTAAACGTAGTTACTGACGCCCAGGTCGTTAACACAGCAAACCATGCGGATAGTTTGGTGATGTCTGGACCCACAAAATTTGATTTGATTGCTTTCAAATATCAGTGTGGACACTCGGATGAGAAACAAATCAGATTTCCCTGCAGTTTGTAAGTAGCCAAAATGTGGACTTGCAACTAGAAGGATGTGAGTCTGTATTTTCACATAGTCTGGGAAAATGCTTTACGAATGGGGGCAGTCAACAGTGACACTCGGCTCTCCTACAACAGCCACTGCCAAGGTGTTCCAATGGACCTTCCCACTGGCTAATTGTTTAGACTGTAGCTGTATGAGGATACTCTCAGGTGTAAATCATAACCAGCAGCACATACACACCTGAATTAAAGCTCTAATTGTCTGAACGTTTAAGTGATCCCTGTAAAACTGCCAACTCTCTCTCTCCGTCTCCTCTCCTGTGTTTCTGACTGTGGCTCTTGTCCAACACAGCCTTCCCCTTCTCAAACTTCACTACCGCGTCACTCCGCATGAAGTCACACTCGCTGGGTGAGGGTATAAATAAATAGACATGGTTTAGGTGGCATGGGGGCTTACTGTCTCCTCACAGCAAGAGGATCATGAGTTTGTGTGCTCCATTCAAACTGTATCCTCCTACCTCAAAAGACATCTGTTGGGAATACTCCTGCCAAGAAACTGGCCTGAGAACTGGAGTTAGTCCCCTGGTGTTGGGCTGTGACTACCCACTGCTCCGAAATAATTAGGATGGGAAAATGTTTGCTGATTTCTGCTTTCATTGTGCACATTACTGTGAGGAGCTTGCACCTCAGCAGGTATGCAGAACTCAGCATGAGTAACTTCTAAACCACAGCCTGACTTGATTGCAGTTTACATTTTTGATGTGTATTTAATTATTATTTAAAACCATTCAAAGTGTCCAAAAAGGATTTGGGTTTTGATCATTGTTTTAAAGACAACAGTAGACTTAACAGTACACAGATTTACTAGACAAGTGTGACATACAAGTTCAGGTTTATTAAACATGTATCACTTGGAGCTTTTACACATAAGCTCAGCTCAAGACACTTGATGCCCGAATGTACGAGAGGTGTAACTCATAAATTCAATGATTGAAAACAGAGTTGATAAATGTATGATTAAATTGATAAATTAGCTCTTAAAGTGATGTAAGTATATGAAAAAGATAAATTAGCTTCTTCTGTTAACATGCTTTGAGAAAGTTAGGAATGAGTTGATTTAAGAACAAGCTAAATTTAAGAAATACGTAATTTATTATTTATGTCAACTCTGCACAGCATTTATTATTCAACACCTACACTGATCAATATGTAAAACAAAGACCATGCCTATAACCCCTCAGCGATCTGTTTTACTCCCATCTTGCAGTCATCGCTTCTCACATTATTGGATCACTTCCTTTCTTGACTGCATGTTTTCTGTTACTGACCTGAAGCACAATGCAGGTGATGGAGCAACAAATGAAAAGATTCATTACTATTTATTAATGTTGCTTTGGTGTGGTCACTGAAACTGAATAGCTAGCCAACACTAATAACATTTCTCCAGTTTACATCAGATGTGAAATCAGAAAACTGTAATGAGTCACTCGGTGTGGCTTGTGATTGATATATTTGGCACATGTGAAACGATAAACGATCTCAGTGCAAACTTCAGCGATAAATGCAGGTTCTCTGCTTGTGATGAATAATGAGGTTTATCAAATCTAGTCTGTTTTTGCTTCATCTATTGATGTCTGTTTGAATCAAAATCAGTTCACTTTGTTGTGTTTATTAAAACAAGACAAATTTAAGAACAAATTTATGATTTAAATTATATTTTCATCAGCCTTGTTATTTGAGTCACAATTCATCAATTTAACTATCATTTAACCAACTCAGTTTTAATCATTTACATTTTGTGTATACAAATGTGTTTGATCATCTATCCGACACTAAGGATCTCTGCTGAAATGCTTCCCTACCCTCAGCAAGTGAAGGGTAGCACGTCTTTACAGATGTAGAGCCAAGCTTCAGCCTTCCACGGCACATTCCCTTGGAGTGACAGGCTGCCATTCTGATTTAAGATAATAAAAAAATAACCTCCACTTTGCCTCCAGAGCTGACATATTGCATATGCGGATGCAGGAGGAGCAGCAATTTATTTCTTCACAAGAGGTCACTTGTATTTTTAATAATTCATCCAGCATATGTTGAGATGTCAGTTGCTGCTCTTTGATCAAAACCTAGCCTGTCTCTCGCTGAGCCATCATTTTCCAATGAAAGTATTTGGACTTCCAACACACACCTGCCATGAATGTAGCACAGAGATCTTCCGTATATATTTCCTCCAACAACACTCTGAGATGGTACACTCTTCCGAAAATATTTTTATGTGGTCTGGAAGAATAAAATGTTATCACATTCACATCGTTGCAGCAAGTAGATATGGGAAAATAGTTTAGCAGTGCTGCCGAGAGAGAACATGGCAGCAGAAGTTGACTTTTCACAAGTCAGAAGCATTCTGCTGCCCTCTTGGGACGTTCTTGTACATCTGGCTCCCTTCGTTTGGTCTTCTTTCTTCTCACTGCCTGTTACTGAGCCTTAATAGGAAACTAGTCTGCTGCTGCTCCGTCAAATTATGCTCATCTCTCCCCTCCTCCATGTTGCTTTATTTTTTCTGCACACTTCTGTTGTTTGTGTTGTGATTATTTGCAGCATTTCTGGATTGGAGTGCATTCTTGTTTCTGTTTGTGCTTTCCAATGTGTTTTGTCCTTTGGGGCCACCATACCTGACAGATAGCAAGTCTCCGTGTAGCTGTTGATTTAGACAGTTGGATTATCAGACAGAAATAGCTAACTTCACCAGTGCAGTTCATGGTGTTATCTTAATGCTGTTTTTTCACACTTTTCACAATTGTTGCTACGGCACCACAACCTCCAACCAGTCTCTGCTGTGTGGTGAAAAAATAATCTAATTCCAAAGATACGTAGAATATGGTAAATCAAAACTCTTGAGGGGATAGAAGACAAAGACACAATCGTCTTTCCATATACTAAATGAACACACAAACACACACACACACACACACACATTGTACACCTTTTTTCAATTTGTAGTTCTATGAGAAGTTGTGATATTGCTGTCTGACACCTTGTAGTTATTCAAGAGCCAGCTTAGTATTCATTCAAACGTAATTAGAGCGTAAGTGGACAAAGATATTTCCCACAAGGTAGTAAAGGGTAGTTGGATAATAAAGTTATGTTTCTATGGAAACTGCCTGCTCAGGTACAATATCAAGGAAGAGTGAAGAGCAGAGGAGGGAATGGACAAATTCATGAGACTTTGATTGTGCCCGTCTCCTCTCTCTAAAACTGGACATATTATACAGCTGCAGAGTGAGTAATCTAAAACTTAAAGGGGCCACTGAGAACATATGCCATCGCTCTGTGAAACCTTTTAAATATCACTTGAATTGTGTTATTGTCTATTTGTTTTCAATTGATGGCCAGAAAAATAACTATGAAATCTCATTTCGGTGGCAGATACAGAAAGTATCGAACAAGACGGTACAATAGAGATTTGATTCTGAGCATTTGAACTTGAAGATGTGTAATATTACCAAAGCGGTTAATTGAATATTGAAGAATCTGTGTATGAATATATTTATGATTTGCTGAGATGAATCATGTATTTCTTACAGTTTGCTTGTATATGTATTCCTTTGATCCAATGCGAAAAGTGTGAAGTGTAGCTAAATGAAGCTTTAAGTAGGCTACAGTGTTAAGGTAGGATACTGTGATAATATTGGGTCTCCTTCTGTGTTATGGACCAGACATATCCCTGGGTGCATCTATTCATAGTTGTTACAGCCACACTGTGCAGGTATCGAACTGTACGGGCTGTTGTCTCATGACTTGCCAAAAGGGCCTTTACAGGGTAAACTAAATATATTCAGTACACTTACATAAGAAGTAGAGCAGCGTTAAATTCCTAGTTTTGATAAGAAATTGTCAGAAATGCAAGCAATTTAACGCAGCAAAATATGCCGTGCAGTGAATTAGGACAGCAACTAACAATTCATTTAATTATCGTCTTAATCTGCAGCTTTTATTGCTTCATAAATAAACAAGCTGCAAACATTTTAGAACCATCTTCAAAGCCAACAGTTGTTGAAGTGGTTTCAATTAAACATACTGTAGCTGCTTATTGTTAGTCGGCGCCTTCTGGTTGGTTGGTTGGTCAATATGTTATTGTCCAACAAACTTCTCATTTGTTCTCATTCCTGGTGTTACTTTTACAAGAGAAAAGTGCTTCTTCATCCCTTATTATTCAGGGTGGGAGAGAAACAGAATTCATGTCTTTAATGAAGGGCTTCTTGTTTTGCTGCTATTCAACGATAAACACAGTTGGAAGAGTTATGTTTATTTAGCCTAGATATTCCCTTTAATGTGGGCGGGGGACAAAGAGAGCCCTCTGGACCGATCCATAGCTGCTCCCTTCAGGCCGGGCTCCGAAAAGCGACTCTGTAAGCGCCGCGCTGCTCAGTCCTCGGGCCTTGACCGTTCCTCCCATGAGAGATGCGAGCGAAAGAGGCGAGCAAGAGATGCGTGGAGAGAAGAGTCGATGCAACAGGCATTTAACAAAATGAGACATCCTTGCCTCTGAGCCATGATTTTGAAGTGACTTCAATCAAACATGACGTGGGTCACAGCTGCATCAGCTGTCCATTGTTTTGTTGTACTGCTGTATTTCTTTTAAATTCATCTCCGTCATGAGCATAAGTGTTCATGACAACTTATATATTTCCTTTAATTAAATTCCAATATGGCATTATGTGTAATGCATATTATGTGAAGCACTTCAAATATTTATATTTATATGTAAAAAAGGTGAAGGGCAGAAAATATGATCGTGCCTTTGATCATCTTAAACATTATTGATTTGTGAAGTGCTCCTGCCACGGTTTGAGATTATACCAGCTGTGTGTCGTGCCTCTTTTATATGTCGCAGGTGCCCGAAAAGACTTCAGCAAAGGATACACTCGTGTATCCACGCTTATAGCACCGCAAGCCTCATCGCTCCTCAAGATGCATTTTATTAATTGGGACTTTGTTCGAGATGGAGTTCTGAGATCGATTTCTGGGTCACAAGCCGGAGGAGCGAGGAGGCACAACATCGAGAAATGAGAAGACTCCCTCGTCACTATCCTTGTCTCAGTCCTGACAATTGTGCTACTATGATGTATTATGGTTGCTGGTTGGGTTGAACCCTGGTTGGGTTCGGTTGATTCGCATATATTTTGTGGGTTTGGCAGTGTGGATTGGTGCTCATTACGAGTCATGTGGGTGCAGGCATTAAAAAACCCGGACCCCCGCATCACTACTTGATATGCTTTTGAGTGTGTACTGAAGCATCCGCAAGCTCGGCTTCGACGGCCCGCTCAATTTTTAAAAATCATGAATATGGTTAGGTGCAAGCTGGTCGGCATTTAGTCCATTGTTATCATTTTTGTATAAAATAATTAGATTGAAAACAATTTTATATGCTGCAAATGGCTTTTTATGTTCACTTATAATTCATTTAGGCTACAAGGTAGAGAGCACTTAGTGCACTGTGTAGTTAATCTAGAGATGACGTGTCGATTTTTTTTTTTTCCCCCAACGACCAATTGATTGGTTGAAGGGTAGTTATGTCGAATTTCAGTCGACCAAGATATTCTTTGGTTGACTGTAGCTCTAATTGCTTCTGTACTATATCCTCACTGAATACAAAGTTTACGTAAAGGTCTTATATTTTGTATTTTTTGATTTGCCGTTCTCATTGTGTGGTCAGATACAGCGCTTACCACATTTTGAAAAAAAACAACTCACTGGCATTTCAGTTTATCAAACAAGATGTGCAATTAGTTACTTTTGCGAATCAAAAGCTGAGACTACAATCAAAAGCTTTGATTAAATCTGCAGCGGGTTTATCTTTGTCGAATCCAGTTCAAACACTGGTCGTCAAAGGTAACCACTTTTTGTCATTTTAAAGAGTAGTGGTGGCGCACAGTCAGCAGGCCTGACATACACGTGCATAAAGGATAGCAGGATTACAAGAAAACAAAAAACACAGGCGACACAGAACATTCAAGGTACTAACATTAACCTAAGTCATACTTATGCTAACTACAGAGCAGTGTTTCTTTACAAAGTACAAACGTGTCAGGATATGTATATATACATAGTAAAACAAGGAATAAACACAACAAGGCGCTTCACATTGGACATAACACACATACAAAATGCAGCAGGCTCCCAGATCTTGTCAAACACACCTATCTTCACTATAAAATCATTCTCAGATGTAATGTGTTTGCCATTTACACATGCATTTTAATACATTTTAATAAAAACAGATCAGGAGTAATCAATGGCACACATTTCTGTCTTAACCCTTGTACCTTCATTATTCACAGCCTCACATTGGCCTGCAAATTGGTGACCGCCGGTGATTGCAGAGACAGAGCATCACCTTCCAAGTAGTTTTGTTTTTATTGAACGTTCCTCACTACCAACATATGGACGTTGCCTGGCCTGTCAAATTTAAAGACACACATGCAGCCTGCAGGTATAGTTATAAGACATCAGCTAAAGGCTGGTACTTTGTAATCTCAGTGAAGAATGCCTCCACAAAACAGTGGTCAAAAGTACAGCTCACTTCCAAATCAAACACCTGTCTGCTGCTGTCATTAACACCATCTGGTGTATTATCGTAACATTTAAGATTTGAAAACATAATTGCCTTTTGAACATTCTGCACATAGAAGGCACAACACAGGAATGTGTATACATCCCCACACACAGATGACTACTATGACCTTGTGTCCTTGATTAGTAAGCCAACTATTCTGCCTAACTATATATACAACTATTTATTATTATTGTTAAGCATATCCACCATTCAAAGGTTGAATTTGGTATGATGAACCTAGTGTTGGAAAGTAATTAAGTACATTTATATTAGGTGCTATACATACTGTAAGTGTTTTCAGGTACTTCTTTGATTTGATGTTTTTTATACTGCATTTTAGATGGAAATACTGTACTTTTTATTACACTACATTTATCTGACCGCTATAATTACCGGGTACTTTGTAGGAGTGTTAGGATTTGGATTCTAAATCGAAAATCAATCACAATGAGCTTTTGATACCCACCTTTAGAATCAGAAGCAGGATGCTCCCAGTATTTTTTTTTTTTATCTCCACCCTGCATATTTGCGTGCTTCCGAAGAAAAATAATAACCTTTCAAAGGCGGCACAATGTAGCTTACTAGTATAGCCTGCAGTTGCATTTTACGAAACACCATGGCCACTGCCAGAGTCACAAATGAGTCACCGTTGTGAACACGTTTTACCTTCCCTTGACAGAAGAAGAACTGCAGTTTGTAGGCTATGCTATATGAGGGTTGCCTATACCATTGCCTACATTTTTCAAATGTACTCTTAAGATGTTATTTTAACTAAAATATGTTTTACAAGTTACAAAGATAGAGACGGAGAAGGAGAGCGCTAGGGTTGGGCCAGCGTGAACATTTTCGGGTACCAAATCTCACCACTAGGTGAATTGATATCGAGTGTGTGTGTGACGTTAGCAGTAACGTTATAGCTGTGAACGTAGCAGTGCAGTGTGTGTACAGTCTATTTGCGGGTGAATAAGTGCAACAGCTCCTCGAGATCCAAGCTACGTTTCCATTTCAATAGTCAAACTGGCAATAGGTGTTGACGCACTACAAATGTAACACAAGACAAATAAAATAACCTTCAAACAAGCAATTCTTGACTGCTTTGACAAAGAGAGATGGTCCCACTCAAGCCGCATAAATAAGTCCAATAACGGAAAAAGGTCATGCAATGCATATTGCATGACCTGCAATATTTTGAGTTCACTCTATCCGTTGAAATGAGGCTTAACTTTGAAATACTTACATCTGCGAACTAAATGAAGTTGTTTATCAGAAAGTCAAAGTTATTCTCCTTCACAAGTTCTCCAGCTTTAAATCAACATCACATTTAGAGAGTATAGCATTATATCTCTTCTTCAATATATCTTCTGCTGTCTCAAGTCCTCTCTTACAGAATCCACAAGTTGTTATTCCAACTAAATATTTCATGTAAGAAATGATTGGATGGTTGGATTTCATTTAAAATGTAAAAAGGGATCGCATGAATAATGTTTCTTTATTTTTCTTTGCTTCTTCGTCGCTGTAGAAGAACTGTCTTGAAGAACATTTTCTTTGGCTGATTTGGGTCGTATTGTGCTGACAAACATTTCTAATCAACTTATGAGTGAACTCACTCAAGTTGATGGGACAAAGTACTTACTAAATGGTTATATGGTTGTATGGTTAATGGTTGTGTTACAGTTATTGTTTTTTTTATGTTTACTGTTTATTTGTGCCTCCATGCATTATCAGGGTTATTTGATCTTATACAATGACTTCTACCTAATTGACATTTGCACATTAATGAGGATCACGTCACATAATAAGGTGGACTTCTGATTGTCATGTGTTCAGTGAATTGGTGCACCTTGGCTGAAGTTTTGTCTCATGAAATTCATTCAAAGTGAGCTGCTGGCGCCCTCTGTTCTCCCTACCGGATCCCTTCTCACTCAGCAGCTTTTGCAGAAATTCTGTTCTTCAAACATAATACTATAATAAAAACAGACTGGATTTAGCTAAGACAACAACATGTCGCATAATATATTGCCTTCATGCAAGAATCTTTTACTGCACATAAAAAATGGAGACTGAAGACAAATCGATAGCTTTGGATAATGAGCATAACTTAAAAACACCCGAGAATTACAGGGCCTGATTAGAAAAACACAATTAGAACAAACGTCCTCAAGAAGCTTTTTTCAGCTGCTGTTGAGCTGAAGAAGGCTGTGAAGCGGCAACATGTTTGTTGCGACTGCTGAATATGCACTTTGTCAATTTGACCAGAGCTGCATGGCTGATTTTCCAGTCGAAGTCTGGTGTATATTTTGCAGGTCTGATTTCATTCACATAAATAACAGGAACCATCCCTTTTAAATAGTCAGACTGCACAAAACGTTTTTCCTTTGCTACTCTTTCTGTAATAGACAAATTGATGACCACGGAGATTTGGAAATGAGTCACAAGTCTGTGTGTCTGTGTGTGTGTGTGTGTGTGTGAGAGAAAGTAGCCATTGCTTTGACTGTATAGCAAGGTGGTACTGTAGATTTCTTGTTCCTGAATCATTCCACTGCCATTTTAATTCTATTTTGGATAGATTTAATGCTAATTAGTCTGCAGGTACTTAGTGATAATTACTGACATGAAACGTATCATATGACTATTATCTCTGTAATTATATGATCCATAAAAATGTCTTTCAGGTTATACAAAATTACCTTTTTTTTTATGAATTTGATCTCATTTTAATTGCCGTGTGCAGCTTGCAAAATGTTTACCAGGTAAATCTAATCTCAGTTAAGCAGGAAACTGATTACGTTAATTGAGAATTCGACAATACATACCAACTTGTGCCACACATTATTTCCATGGGCCGTATAAGACCTTCTGCCAGTTTTGATTAATTAGCAGGTTGTCCCACTTATCACAGTAGAGCTTAATTAAACACCCCATTTGCATTAGAGCTCAGTGGACCTTTGATTATTACAAGCTTTTGTGGATAATTTAGCTGATATGTAGCACGAAAAGGAGAAATTACATTTCTCTCTCTGAAACATGAATCTGAAATTCTGAATGAGCTTTGAGCTGAGTCGACAGAATTAGCAGCACAGTCTGATTATCAAGACTCTAAAGGGTTAATTTCATTTGCTCTTGATCTAAATCAACTGGCAGAAATGACAAAAAAGTCCCAAAGCTGCAGTGTTGAAGTTAATAAAACATGAGCTGCAGAGGGAAAACCCCTCACGCCACTGACGTCTGAGCCATTCGTACAGTGAAGTTTGACACTGTATACAAAGTGCTAAATTACCTGCCAGAAACTCTGATTTCCCACCTTCTCTTTCCCACAGTACATAAGGTACCATTCACCCCTGTGAAGTGTATTTATTTTCCCACTGTGCTTTTCTGAGTTATGAGCCCCGTTCGGTCTGAGAACAGTGAAGAAATGCAGCATAACCTCGAGCAGAAAGACAACACGAGCCCTGAGTTGTTGCTGGAATTTTTGTTCTCACTGAATCTGCTTTAAAAAAAAAAGAGAGAACTTTTTATCCCCTTGACGATATTCTGCATGCCATAACCATTTAGTTACTCACAGTTGAATAAGCTGTGATTTTCTTAAGAGCACTTAATGTCAACATGGAACTGCTGCGTTTTACACATGAGGGACAGTCACCATCTTGTCTCTAAGCCTTCTATATGCAAACCTGTGGTGGCTGCAACTAGCTCACATTAAAGCTGGTCAAACATATATACAAATGAAACAACAAATTAGTGGAAAATATGTTATGATTATTTATATATATATATATATATATCACAGCTGACTTGACTTGAAGCGGCACAGTTGTTTCTCCGTATTTATTTCTGTTCATAATGTTCAAATTAAAAACATCTATCAGTTTTCAGACTGACGTTGATGTTAATACAGAGTAATGAAACCACCGGCTGAGAGCAGGGGCAACAGATGAATTAATTGTTGTACTATGAGCTAATAATGCAACCAATAAATATGCTCCTCTCATAAAGGTTGCTCAATTATATCTAATTACGGGATGGACAGGAAATAATTAGTCAATGCAATAATGTTTAATCTTGAGAAAAAGATGAGTGCATTCTGTAGAGTGTCCATGTGTTATCATCAGCACTCCGTTAAGGATTAAAGGAATGTTAATATATGCATTTACCAAGGGAGGTGACGCTAAACCAGCCCCTGGCTAAAAGCGGGGACTTCTGAGAACAGGAAAAGAACTCGGGGTCCTTTGATCGGATTACTGTATTTACCCAGCGAGTGTTTGTAACTCAGGTGCCTCAGCCACTCACAGTGTCTGAAGCCGAGGCTATTATTTCCTCTGATTAGAACATTGTTAATTCACTCTTTCAGCCACTCAAGGAACACTCTGGTGACAAAGTGAAGCCAAACTTTTTAACACGCAACTTCATAATATAGCCAGATTAATGCTGCTAATTCTGTGAGACTCCAGACGACACAAGCATTGTTCCAGGCAGCGCTCTCCGCAATCCACCCCGTGCTTCAGAAACTCCCCCCATTTCAGGAATTTATTAGGGGATTTGTATTTCTAATGACACCTGCGCCCTGCCACCAGAGCAATGTAAATAATCCCATCACAGAGCCCCGACTCATCAGCGACAGGCTAATCCCTTGTTTAAGGCAGTTACACCGACCCCACCCATTAATACCGCCTTCATAAAGACACAGCTTAGCATACATTACGGCGTTATAATGTGGCGAATGCTTGCAGCCAACTTGAGAAATCTCCCTCTCTGCTCCAGGACGAACATGTCACCTCTGCTGGTTTCATAAAAGGTTCTGCCACGCTGCATCACAGCTTCCTTATATATTTTTTTTGAATGCAGGGAAAATAAAAAATAAAACTCTCATCTCTCTGATTTATTGTGGAAGAGTTAGTGCAGTAATACATTAAACTAAGCCTAAAGGATGTAGACCTTGGAGAGAAATGTTAAAAGAAGTGAAGGAGTCTGGCACAAGATTGTGACCGTAGTTTTTAAACTCATGCAGCATCATGGTACATGACTCGGAGCATGTTCTCACTTGTTAGCTGTACATATGTGCAATAATGAAGTGCAATTTACAATTGATGTCACTTTTCTCTTCATGTCAACTAATTTGATGTAGAATGTTTTTATTTGCGTGTTGTCACTACAGTGTAAGGATATGCAGGAAAAATATATGATAATGTGTGAAATATGTTGTCTGTATACATCTATAACACATTGACTTGTCATGGTTGAACTATGTTGTGATAAGGTTAGGGACAAATGCAGTAGATGCCACTTATGATTGACTGTGAGCTGTGAGCTATTTGAGTTTGACAGCATGTCTAAGATGTACTGAGGAGTCGGACCAGAAAGTGTTTTGTAAACCAGAAAAGGGATTTTGAATTGAATTCTGAAAGCAACAGGTAACAAATGAAGGTTTTGGCGTTTACTGGAGTTATATGGTCTGATCTTGTAAAATTGTGAATAGATACAAAACAGTAATTTTATGCATTTCCATTAAATGCACAAAAAACTCATTATTTCATTGTTTTTTTCTGTATTCTGTGACACATTTATTTTTAAATGTTTTGAATACATTTGTAAAATTTAGGCTGTATGAAAATAAAACATGAAAAGAGATTAAGAGCATAGTCTGGTGTATAGTTGATGTGATTCCAAACCAAAAACATTTTCTGTAATGACTTTGAACCCATTTACGTCAATTTGCCAAAATTAAGCCGTACAGCCCCGCGGAGGATTAAAGGTTATGACGGAACCATAACCACTGTCATTATCCAAGTAGTGACAACTTCTCAATTTGCCGTGTAAACAGCGTAATAGCCAGAAAGATATCTCTAGAGTGTTTTCTTCTGCTGGTAGGAAATGAAAGCAATCACACTTTACTGTAATGGTAACTGTACTGGCAATATAAGCAACTATATGTCATCAAATCAGTGTCAAAGGTGACAGAATGATGGCGTATTAAGATAATCAACAACAAATGAGAACGCATCTGTGAAGCTGTGATTAAGTGGAGGGATCTAAATAGAAGAAATGTCTCAAATTATGGAGATACATTTTCTGTGTATGAAAAACAACATATACGGCAGACTGGGTTTGAGGAAGGTATTTGTACAGTGTCTGTCTGTGACGGTGTGTAAGGAGACACTGACCGTCTTACTCACACTGCAGTTAAATCAGCCTTGAATCTTATGGTGTTGAAAGGGTTTGTTTTAATAGCTTTTGGGGTTCATTTGTAGTGAGTTTGCATTGACCCTGTGTGCGTGTTTTGGAGAGCAGCTGAGTGCTGCTGTACAGTAAAATAAAAGCTATCATGATGGTGAAAACTATGGAAATGAGGCAGAGGTTGAAAGGAATGATTCTTTAAAAAGAGAAATAGTATAGAGACATGCTCTATTCTACTTGATTTATTATTTCTCAGGGTTGTCACACATTCCTATCCTACTTCAGTGTCTTACCAAACCTTTATGGCACTTTTCACTGCAAGCATTTCCATTACAGTGCTCCGCTTTACTATTTAATGATATATTATTCCATTGCATTACGGCACTTCCATCCCTGACTACAATCTGTGCATTCTGCATTATGCCTGAATGCACATCTAATGATTTTTATACATGTCGGTTGGCACTTTATGTAGAGGATAATGTATATTGTCTACTTGGCTCCTTAACACAGAATCTGGGGTCCTGTTGCATCAACCAGCTAATTATAAGTATTTTATTACTTTGAGTAATTGCCTTTTCATGTACTTATAATGTATCATGAGTGCAATAATTAAACAATCCTGCTTTACCAAGACATCACACATTATCTGTAGAGCTACTACTAAGTTAAACTTTAAGAAAGATAATACCATTTGCTTCTGTGCATCATGAAAAAAACTAAAGGTAGATTTTATTTTCACAATATATATCAACATAACGAATACGCCAAGCCACCGTTAAACCGTCATGTTGAGACTATCATCAGTTGTATTGAACATTTAATATCACAAAACAGAAGAGTGCTAACCTCTACACACCCGACACATTACAGAACGAACAAATTACCAACAGTGAACTCTGAGATAAATATAGATCTATACAGCCCCAGATACAAGAAAAATGACATTAAATTCTCTACGATAAATATCAAGCAACAAAACAAAAAACACAACATTTTATTTCTAAGCTTCATCAAAATGGCTGTGTCTCAGTAGGTAGATGTTACCCACGAGGTTGGTGGTTCAGTGGGCTTCACAGCAGCCCACTGCTCCTAAATGCTTAGAATGAGTTATAAATGTAGAGGTCAAGTCGGGGCTATTCTTACACAGCACATTGTCAAACAATTTTATTTTCACCCAATCCTAATTGTGCGCATCCGAAGAAAAAAAACAAAGACAACACAACGTAGCTTAGTGGTGGACACCACTGCTGGATTTAGAGATGACGGAGAAGATAAAACAATCCTCCTGCTTCCCTGAAGTAGACGTATATGGCACTGTGACAACATATTGCTTTCGCCATTGTAGCAACAAATATGTCGTTGACATGAAAATTACAGTTTTGTAGGCGTCTACACTTCGGAGACTTGGGTCTTCACTAAAGGATTGCACGTCTACATCGTGCAGTAAAGTGTCTGGTCGCCAGCACCACCAGGAAATTCATGGAGCATTCAGGTGCTCCTCGTAAATTCTGAGAAACTAAAGTTGTTGTCAAGTATCTAGTGGCTCTTCTTTTTGTTTCCAAGTTATTGTTATTAGATTTTAGATACATTTTTCAATTATTCCACAAAATATATGGCGGTTGACACCATTTAGCTTATCTTCTTTAAGAAGAACTTGAAACTATAAATGACTGTCGGAGCATAAAACCAATGATCTGTGCAGCTTTAAAAATCCACACTCGATAGTCTAACAATGACTCAACAGGCGGGGCTGAAAAAAACAACTTTAAATCAAAATGTAATTAAATCGTTACCTTTTGTAATTGAAAGTCAAATCAAATCGTGGCTTTGGAGAATTGTGACAGCCCCAATATTCCAACACACCATAACACCAATTCACAACATACAAACCAGACATTTATTATCAGTGGCGTTGATAAAGCAACACGTGCGTAAACTCTGTGTCAACATCCAAGTCTCTCTATCATTATAGAGATAATCAGAGAAACGGTGTTAGTCTTGGAATTTAAGTTATTAATATGCACGCTTTTGACTCATTAAATGTTACAATTTCTTTCTGATCACCAGAGTCGGTACGTAACACTGTGGACTCTCCATCTTCTGTCCTTACTCTGGTCAAGAGTTTATAACGATCTCGTGTGACCAGAGATGACGACATGCAATAAAACCCTCCAGCGGTCGTAAACTCCATTCATGCCGAACTTTCCATCTTCTGTGTAAAATCACTGTTGCTTTGAATGTGATCGTATGACATCTCATAGAGTTAGTTGAATTTGAGTATGCAGACTGCATTTGACTGGAATCAAAATATGAGATACATTTCTGAAGGTTTTGTGAGAATATAATGAGTGGTGAATGAGATTTCATTTGTGCCTCAGAATAATTAACAACCACTCAGCTTCTCGGTACAATTTTAAAAAGATCAGATTAAGAGCGACACATTGTGAAGGTGGAGTTGTATTTCTTGCTAACCAGATAAATGTCTGTACGCTTGCCTCTTACGGCTGTAAGAGGCCGTAGTGCTTTCTGATTGCATTAGAGACTGACAAAGTGACACTGTTGCTAGCCAGGGATGATTTCCTATATTACAAGTGCTTGTTGTCTCAGAACTGTTGTACTTGCCCACGAGGCAAAACCTGCTCTCACACACCGGCAGCCACCTTTCATCTAGACCCAGACTCTGTCTTTGGCCTCTAAATAGCTGGACCTGCTCCTGAGAGTTTGATTATCATTTTGCCGTTTACTGCACTCTCTGCTGGATGGCAATAGATCAGCCCCTACCTCGAAGGTACGTGTGGCCACCGTTATGGCCCACATTGTAGCGAGTGAAACCAAACTGTAAGGTCTCACAGACTTCTTATCTGTTTTCTAAAGGGGACTTGGTGTTAGAAGCCTTATGAGTTCCTCTGTGGGGTTTGTACTGAAGCCAAGTTTTGAGTGCTAGAAGGGCTTTGTGTGCTCCCTTTTGAACCCTAGGGGAAGCCTTAGTCAAAGAGGCCGTCTGCCAAAACGGCCTTTCTTCTTGCTAAAGCCTCAGCAAAGAATGTGGGTAAGCTCTACACCTTGTTCACGAGCCAAGTATGCATGTGCAGGAACTCCTCGTTCCCCCCCCAAAAGACTGTCTGCCTTCCATGCCAATCAGGCCATTGAGTTGGCAGCATATGGCCTCGCTCACCAACAATGTGAGGAGGATGAGATATCAAAACAGCTTCACCCGGTGTGGCCTGGCTCTGTATATGGAGGAAAAGACCTTTCTGCGAGTCTGTTTGTTTGGTTCATGGATCAGGCCCTATCCAAACAGAGGCTCTGCAAATTGACTGTACAGATGAGTCATTGACTGGAGTACAGTGCAGGTCTGAAACTTGATTAGGGTCAGTCCGTGTCCATGTCTCCATGTCCTGGGCTGTGCTGCTCCCACCTCAGATTAATGCGCAACCAGCAATAAACCTGCTAAGTAATGTATATGTGTGTGGCCTTCCACGCTTCATGGTGCACTGTTGACAGGTTCATCAGTATCGGTGCTCTCCATAAGAATGGCAGCATCTGATGTTCCACCAACATCCGCCTATTTCCAGTCTTTGGGTTGTTATTTTCTGTCCAACCTTGCAAATATTAATTACTTTATGTGGTGTCAGGTAGGATGACATAGAATTATAGTTTGTCACTAAGGGTTTATAAACTGCTCTGTGTCACTTTTAATTATTTTTTTTATGAAATAATGGGGTATGTTGCATATCACAGTGAAAACTATGAGGTGTACATCTTGTAGTGAAAATGTTGGTTGCATCAGAGGGAATCCAAGTTCTCTTTATACCAATCGCAGCACCTCTCAGGAGCAGATCCAGATTTGCACAATGATTGGTTCATTATTGGAGGCATTCAAGTGTAAGGTGCAACTGGTGAATTTTAGTAATGTTTGTAAATAGATTAGCTATTAGCAAGGCATATTGTTTGTTTTGTAATTACATATAAATAAGGTCCACAACTAAAACAATACTTTTTTTTGAACAAATCATTTTCATGGTTTGGAATAATTGCTTTTGAATAAATGAGAAACTAAATTACTCAAACAAAACTGATTCAGGATGAAAAAGCTCACGCTCTTGTTTTTTCTTCTTTCAAACGTGTGTGTTGCATTAGCAAATGAGTAATTTGGAGATTCTTTTTTTTTGGTTTTCATTTTGCACTTTCCAGAACAACAGTCCTAATTAAACACTGTTAGTGATGATTCATTTTTTAATTTCTGTTGATAAAGTTTGAGTTTCTGTAAATACCAATGTTTGGTTAGTCCGTGGTTCACACTCACTAAAAATCTTTAGTTCCACATACTGCTGCTATCGCATGCCTCCTGTATACTACAGAATGCATTTCTCCGATGTGTCATAATGGACGGGAAACACATACTTCGAACTTAAAACCAGTTACCAAAAGCTTTTACATAGGCTGGATTGTAATGGTGTTAGATATCGGTTAGCAACATAGAGTAGCATACATCAAATGCATTCTTATGAAATTGTTAAAGATTTTCACTGTGAAGAGTGCTTTTGCACCCAGTTTTGGCGTCTCTGAGAAGCAAGCAGAGAGCAGACATTACGAGACATTACTAAAATGAGAAAACTGACTGTTCCTCCTTTGCCAACGTTAAAGAATGCAAATGCATAACATAAACAATATGAGAGTATAATACTGTTACGTATAGAGACAGACTGGAGTATACATTTGCAGTCTGAAGTGAGATGTAATCTTGATACTACTGAAAAATAATGGGGTTGTTATTTCCTGCAGAGAACGGTTCCTGGAAACGACTATGCGATCTGTTGTTTAGGAAAAAAAGTGTCTTTTAATCAGGATCTCAGCTGAACATGCAGATTTCCTGCATGTTCAATTTCCTTTTTCCTTAAGTGCAATGTTATTATATTGCATTTTTAGCTTTTTTTTTTTTTTTTTGCGATTTACTTATTTCTTATTTCTTTCTTATTTCTTTACTGTTTGACTAGTTATTGTACTTTTTTTTCTACTGATGTCTCTTGTTGCACTGTCCACTTTGCTGCTGTAATCCTGCAAATTTCCCCGCTCTGGGACTAATAAAGGATCATCTTATATTATCTTATCTTATCTTATTACTGGCGAACATACAATTCAACAAATATTGAGAATGAAGATTTTAATAATTAGTTATTTAGCTTTTCTCTGGTCATGAACAGCGGTTGCTTCAAGGAACATATAGTCTCTACACAGCTATGCAACTTTCTTAAAAACTCAAATAAGGGAGGTGTTACCAACCATGTGAACCTAAGAACATTGTCTCTATTTCCTTTGTAATTGTTTCCAAATGTAATTGCTCTATTCAGGATGAAGCACTAATACATTATTAAGCTTTAACAGGGCCCTAAAAACATTAAAACATTCCCCATCTTTGTCAGCAAGTCGCTTCTGAAACCACTGAGCCACCGGCTCCACCATCGCTAACGATATAAACATGACGGCTGTGGTAAGTGACAACTTGATCAAACAGACGGGGACTGAGAACTGAAAGCAAATCCTTTTCATCTATTAGAAAACTGAACATATTTTCACTCATAGAATAAATATTGTATTTGTGTGAGTATTTTTTTTAAATAAACTATTAAAAAAACATCAGGTAGTGTGTGTTACGGTTTAAAACACATCTTACAGATTACTCTTTTGATCAACATATTTTTAAATTGTCGTGGATAACATGGTGACGCATCAATACAAAAGGAGCTTTGTCTTTGAATGTTTTGTCAGAAATTACACATATACATTTTGTTAGAAGAGATAAACGAGACGGGCTTTGAGTATAAAATGGACGGCATTTAAGAAAAAAAGGATTTAAATCCCAAACATTTGTGAGTAGTAAAGATTTTAGTGCAAACTGGATTTGTGCAGAACATGACGTGTCACAGTTTGTGTTTTGGATTTGACTATGACTAAAAGATAATGTATCTGAGCAGTTATCACAACATTTCATAAAACATGTTTGATATATAATCTCTGTAGACATGGTGTCCCTCTGTGCGTTGTGCTTCTTTTAAAAAACGTTTAACCACACTATTTCACAAACAGGACATTAATGTACATTCCTTCTATATTTGAAAAATGCATCCTCTGTGCTAGCTTTCATGACAGCCCTAACAAGATGTGATATCTTCAAATACCAGCTATGAATTACTAGCTTTGAGTAGGAGAGAGCTGTGGCTTGATGGAGACCAACCCACCTGGAAAGGCGAATGAAGCATAGCAAAATAAAGCAATGATTCATTCTCCAGTGGCACTTGTAACCAGAAAAGCTTTGGTGTGGTTGGATGACTGTTGAATCCAAGTTCAGCACTTGTCAGCACTGGAGCAAAGGTAATATTCGTACAAGTGACGAGGTCCAAAAGAGCAGAGGGACAGCCTCTATTGGATTTGTGTTCCAAATACATACAAGATGATCCCTGTACCACTCACCTTCGAAATTGAGTGATATGTCTGGTGATATTATATATTTTTCTTTTTCAAAAAGAATCCCATGAAAACACCAAAGCAAGAAATGTATTATTCTTATACTCTTATTCTTATCAAATTACTAGGTTTCTGAAGGTATCTATGGCCTCCCATTCGTGCCATACATGTGATTTCTTATCCTATGATTGTTGCTCCACACTGTGCCTTGATACCTGCGTATACAGTGAGAATGTTACAAAGCAGCCCAGCTCTACTACTGTACATATACCAAAGCATAATTTCTGCCTGTTTGAGTCTGCACTGAATCATAATCAGTGTGGGAGCAGATTCCAAGAGAAAACACAGTATTTTGTATTTCATTGGCTTTTCAAACTTCGATGGACCTCAAAATCAAACTAAGAACTCTCATTCTTGGCCAGGTTACAGTCAGGTAGAAATTTAATGTACACATTATTGCCAAGGAGTAGAAACGCTCCAGTGAGCGTTCCTTTCATTATATACTACATCATTTTCTTCCAGCATGCATTTGCCAGTATTACCATCCTGAATATCTGATGGCAAACGGGGTGCAAGTTTGCAAGAATCACTTGGAAACCTGCATTGGGAGATTGCTTTTGTCATGAGCAGCAGTGAAAATAAGTGATAATTAATTAGCAATATTTTTTACTGATTGTCTGCGAGACAACTGACAAATCCTCTGTGCTGGTTTGTCCTTTGAGTACAAATGGAAAGCTCCAAGTAATTAAGTACCTCTGTGATAAAGTTCTACAGTGGGGCTATGAATCACATGATGTTAACTGCAATTGATTTGGCTCAGAGGGAAGGGTGGTGGAGTGTCAAGAACTCCATTTACAAAAATCAAAGTAAACGGACGGATAAAGGCCATGTTAAAAGTGATAGTTTTCAATGACTGCTGAATAATGAATTAATCAGCGATGGTGAATCTCTATCGACAAAGAACCATCCCTTCAAATAGTGAGCCATTATGTGGGATGTGTTAAACCCTTACAAGTTTCTAAATTAATTTGTGCCACTTTGGCATCGTAGAGGGTACAGAAGGAGATCGTGGTGAGCACATACTCAGTTTTTACTCATGGATAACCAAGGCCTGTGCTTGATTATTTTGGTAGCGATACTAATTTTGGTAGCGTTGTCTATCATGAAATATTTACAATTCGTCAGGGCTCATCTGAATGTGAGTGGCTGCTTTGAATTATGAATCAGACAATGTAGATGCTTAGAGTGAGATGGATGAAGCGTTTGGTAATCAACATGCACATCTTCCTGCCACCTAAAGCTATTAAAGATGTGTCAGGAGGAGCCAGACAGTTTGGCGCAGATCATATTTACAGGCCAGATTCTCCACTAATTGTTAGTGTGGGATCCCCATCTGACATAATGGTCATCGGGCTAAGTCCCAAAGCCACGTCAATGCCATTCACTGATGCTTTTACACTGTAATTGGATTTATTGCTCATGCTTTCTGAATAATTTAGTGTTGACAAATCAGGAAAACATGTAAACCTGCACACACTGGACCCTGTTGAATTTCCAGCTCTGTTTCTGCTGCCTGGTTGTTGGACAGTAATTGTGAACAAAAATCATACAAGCACAGAGTGAGAAAGAAAACTGAATTCTGACGGAAACCCACTGTAGCTGGCCAATGAAGCATGTATTATATGGCTGTGAAATCTCTCCGAGGATTGCCGACAATACTTGACTAAGTTTAAACGTGTTAAACAGTTTCTTGCAGCATTATATGCTGGCTCAAGAAACTCTAATTACAACTTGGCCTTGCAGTCTGCCCTGACTGTCAGTAGGATCACACTAAAACTGCAAAGGCAGACATTTCACTTTGAAAGGATTATTAATGAAATCTAGCTCTTTACACAGTGTTTCACTCTGACATTGGAAGAAGTTCACTCTACTCTAAGAGAGTGTTGAAGTGGCTGAGTGGACTTGGAGAGGGAATTGGCTGTAATTGTCACTAGAGCTTTGTGACTTCAATAGCGTCGCCTTGGGAAGCTTTGGTCACACTTTAAATCCCCTCACTTTACACTGCACTTCACTTTGTTTTTTGGCGTGCTCATCATGAGATCATAGATTGTTGATATTGCTTTTCAAATTGTAGCTGAAGAGAGAATGAGTCACAGCGTAGCCGTATCACAGGCCCACTAATTAGAGGGTCAAATGTACTTTCAAACACGTTTATGATGTGAAAAGCTGCTAATGTTTTATGCAAAGTGAAGAGATACATTCATCAAAGATGAGAGAAAAAGGCATTGCACCAAAGCATAACATTAAGATGATCATATATTCACAGTCCAGCGTTTGTTCGCACATGCATGCGTAAACAATCATTTAAATCTGCTTGCATAAGCATGTTTCATACATGTATCCCCCCCTCCGTTGCATGCTCAGAGGCAGATTGTATTTTAGTCCTTATTATATGATCAGCACAACAGTATTTTCCTCAGATGCCCTGCAGTCCAAATGATTATAGAGTGCAAGCTGTGGTTGCAGAGGGACATCTCCCCTCTGCAGAGAGAAAGCATCAAAGTTAAATGATCCCAACCTTTCAGTAGAATGTGTATATAAATGGTCCTCCATCCATGAGCAGAGACGGACTTACACACACACACACGCACACTCACACACACACTCACACACACGCACGCACGCATAACCACATGAGCAAAACCACATGCTCGTGCCTCCTTATGTGGTGACACTGCAGATGCGGGGCAAGAGGGATGACCCATAATTCATCACCCCGCACCTTGGACATCTGGTGCTGCGTACAACCTGAGTGAGGGGATGGTCTGGTATAACCATCACAGCGCACGGGTGTCTCTCCAGTCTCTAAGCAATTGACTCATTAGCTCACTGCCGACTGTCTGATGATGCATTATTCATGTGGTGGAAGGGTGGGGCAGGGAGAGAGTGTGTGTGTGTGTGTGTGTGTGTGTGTATGTCACAGGTGGCCAGGGGTCTCCTGGGAGGTTGATGCGGCATGGACATGGGAGATTGTCTGTTCACCAAGACTTGAGACAGATGTTGGTTGCTTTTCGTGCATCCACAGCTAGACACGCTTGTGTGTAAAACCTTATGGGTCCTTGTGTATACTGAAGCCATAGCTACTGCTTAAAGTCTTAGTTAGAAATGTATTTGCCCAAAGTAGGTAAATATGATACATTAATAGGAAAAGAAAACTCCACTTTCTTTCCAAGATTTAGATGAGGAGATCGATACTACTCTGATATCTGTCTGTTCAATATGAAGCTAGCAGCCGGTCAGCTTAGCTTAGCATAAAGACTGGCAACAGGGGGAGACAACTAGCTTCGCTCTGCCCAAAGACAATTAAATCAACCTAGAAGTACCTCTAAAGCTCATCAATTAACATGTTATCTCTTGTTGGTTTAATCAATGCAAAACCCAAATGTGAAAACGTCACGTTGACATGGGATCACTGGGAACTCTGAGGTCTTGGATAATTTAGGATCTTGGATGCTTTCAGTTTGTGTGCAAAGTCTGGCAGGCTGATCGGGTAATCAGCCAGCCTGAAGTCTGGTGGAAGAAGTGACGTATGATAATGCGACTCTCGAGTGATTGAGGCAGGTATCAGAAACTGAACACAGCACTAAAATCTGAACAATATACACTTTAAAAGCATTTGTTCTGGGACAACATGTGCTTGGTGTCTTGCCAATGGGCTTTGCTAAGAGTGGAATTTATCACCTAGAGCCCCTCCAGTACAGGAAGAGATGGATAGCAATGGGCCGGTTGTTTCTCTCCTCGGCACTGAAAGTCTGGGATAGATGGAAGAGAATGGATTTTGTTTCCTTGTATTTGGTAATCCTGAGGCGTGGTTGCTGAACTCTACTTGGAAGTAGATTTTACATTCAAACACTTACAGGAATATATAAGGTCCATGTTATGAGAAATAAGCTACACCCTACCAGTGAAAATATTCGCTGGCAGGTGAAAATAAGTTATCACATGCCTGCACCCCTGCAGCCTCTTCAGGTCATCAGTCGCGTTAGCAGCGACAGAGACCATTTTGCAAACTAGCAAAAATGGTTGAAAATCCCCAAATTAGATATAATTAAAGGACTGTATATCAGAGTCATAGATGGTCAGTCCATGGCCAGTTCAGTCATGTCCTCGTTCTTTAGCACATTAAACATTTTATGCCCAGGTCTGCCGCCATTGTATAATTGCTAATCAATGTATTGATCGATTCAATTTATGTAGTCGGTTATAATTTCAAGACTACTGAAATTTTATTTGCTTTGGGAAAGACGGAGTACTGTGACCAATCTACTTTTATTGCAATGATAAAATCTGCCTTGATATATTGAAAACTACGTCACAACAGCAAAGGAGTGGGAGTTCAGTTTTGGTCTTCAATACACATTTCAAAAAAAGAAAATACAACTCTCTTGTGAGAGTAAGGCCAATTAAGGTAGCCTGGCTGTTTGTGTGCATGTGGGTGTGTTGCTGAGTATTTTACTGTGCATCTGTAGAATAATGGTACCCTGGGGTTGGGGGGGGGGGGCTGTCTTAATGACACAACACTACAATCTCCACCGTAGATGCTCCCTGAATTGCAATGACTCTCTTTGTGTGCGTGTGTGCGTGTGTGCGTGTGTGCGTGCGTGCGTGCGTGCGTGCGTGCGTGCGTGCGTGCGTGCGTGCGTGCGTGCGTGCGTGCGTGCGTGAGCATTCCAGCACACATGTAAGCAAATCAATACGACAAAGGCTTCAAAGAGCAAACATAATAACCACTAAAATGAAAGTAATTGTTTCTGAGCAGTAATTACAAGCTCTAAAACTGTGAATCTGATACTTACCAAACAACATGCTATAACTTACCTGCCACTCGTTGACAAACCCTCGCCTCTTATAAGACATGCGGCTCACACGGAGGTGCAGCTAGCACAGAGAGATTTCATGATAAACAAAACCTCCTAGATTAGGGTGGATCATTGCCATCGAGTGAATGAGAAGTCTATAAGATAAAAGGCCCTGCAGATGTTGGCTCTTACCCCGGGACTGGGCATCAGCTGTCGAAGTCTTTGTCCAGCAGATAACAACACCACACTGAGAGTCATGTTTTGGCCCCATGCAACCATAGCCAGTCTTTGACATTTGCAGCATCGATTAGACTCTCGGGGAACTGCATTGTCTAACTTGACAGGGGCCGAACAGGCAAACAAAAGCTTCCACAAAGGCAAAGAAATATCCTTCTCTCTTTCACCTCAACATCTCATCCTTCTGCTGAATTGTAGCATTGATATGTGCCGGCTGGCTCAACTTAGCTCAGGGGTTTTATTAGCTTCTAATAGGTATGTCATTTGAAAGTGACAAATCTGACAGCTATTTTACCCAGGGTGTGCGGTGCCGCTGCTTTAATAGAGCCATCGGTCTGTTTCCTGCAGTAAAGACAGAAGGCACTGGAGGAGCCATGTCTTTTATGTTGTTTTTTTTTCCTGCTGACTTTATGTGAGCTGCAGTGCCAAATCTTTGTTCCACATAGAAGGGGATTGAGAGGGATTCTGCACCAGTGTGTTGTACGAAAGCAAGGGTTGTTACTGAGGTTGCAAATCCCTGCATTCTCCCCAAGTCACCCGTGATGGCTTGCATTATGCTAGAGCTGTGCAGACGATGGTAATTTCCTGTGATGTGCTTTACATGACAAGATGTTCTGATAAAGAAAAAGGGAAAAAAGAAAAAAAACTCTGATTGCTGAAAGCATCGAGTACAAACTACATTGTTGGAAAAACAAGATGTTTTATCTGTCTTGCCCTTTGCAACTCTATCTCAAATGTGATGACAGCAACTCAAACAATATTTGCATATTTGTACTCTTATACTGTACGTCCGTTGCATTTCTTCTCCCACGATAATAAGTAGCAATTCACAATTGAACATCCACTTCAACCTGTAAACCTGTCACTGCAGACAATCTGAGTTTTACTGCATTATAATCAGCATGTTCTATTATTATTATTTTTGTTATTATTATCATTATTAGCTATATTCCCATCATCTGCAACAACCCAGTTTTCCCACAGGGTTCATTAAAGTTTAATCTAAACTGAACCAAAAATCTAAAACCTGAAAATGATTCTGCTCCTATACAAGGCTGGGAATAACTGCAAGTTACTGCTGCAGAAATATGACAGAAATAAAATAATCATCATTGTTGCTATATCACCTCTTTGGCAGCAGCACCGGAAATTTACATTCTTTATGAGATATGCTTCATAGTTGTCCGATTTATTTGACTGCAGCATCATTTTACGTTCCTATTTGTCTTTTTTGTTACTCAACATACATTTTTCATTCACATAAGATTACATGTTGCTTCAGCTTGAAGATTAAAAATCACAGGAATAACTGAAAGAAAAAAAAAATCCTCCTTTACCAAATTCTCTCAAAAAGAGTGCTTTCACATTGCTGCCTTGTTCAGTGTCGTCTGTCCACTGTGGCGCAGTGGAGTACATCTGCAATGCAGGGGGCTCGACAGTCTGCCCTCTATTTCACATGTCATTGCCTAACACCTTTCCTTTTACTCTTACTCTAAGCATCTGTCAGTGAGGTTTACCACACGGAGTCAACCATGTGTCTGGATGGTGGAGCAGATTATTCTTCAGCTGCTCTCCCTCCCTCTCTCTTCCAGACCGCCATGATCCTTGCACACAAATGGAGTTTTAGTGAAGAACAGCAAAGTGTTGCACAGGAAGGGAAAGTGACCTCTATGCAGCAGTGCCTCCTCTGTACTCTGCACTTCCCTTGTGTGATAGTATAGAAGTTAGATACAATTCAATGTAAAAAAATAAAAAGAGATAGAAATAGAAACTGGAGAAAATGTGACCATAATACACATCTGATGGGTTATTATGCACATTCATGACTTACATTTCCACTAGAAAGGACAGTGAAAGCACCTACATATACGTCTGAGTTCATGTGTGTGTGAACAGAAGTGCTTGTGTGTATGTAGGTGTGTGTGTGTGCTCATGACATACTTTATTCCCATTTCCCCCATGAGTCCTCCCACTCTCGTTCCTGCCACCTCCCTCCCATCCCTATTGGTGATAGATCCACATTAGAATTCATCCCTCATCATCCTGCCGAGTTATGACCCAGTAATAGTCAGCCCCTGTGGCCTCAGCAAATGAACAATAAAACCAGAGCCTTGCAACAGATCTCTGGAAAAAAAAACGGGAGAGCCAGGTGCCAAATCCTGACTTTCACTCAGTCTCATAATAGCATGCATTTCTGTTGAGTGAGGTGAAGACAAGACAAATATGGCTTCACAGTGGCTACTTAACCTTGGCGATATTTTAAGCAAACCTTGCATCTAAACAATGTGAAGATGGCAGGATCTGCTCAAGCACCCTGATGCGTTAAGCCCGTAACACTAATAGGCATGCTGTCTTTAGATACACAACCTCATGCATGAATGCACCAATGTAGTGAGAGCCAAAGGCACAGACACGTGAATTACATGCTAATATCTGTCACACATGAAATCACAACTATGCACTAGGAGATGTGCGTGTGTGACACACACACAGTAAACGGCGGGGGCAACGACCCTGTCTGATCTTGTTTTCTGTGGTTGCTGTTTTTCATGGCGGAGCTGGATTATGATTAACTTGGCCAAGATGCCCCCACATGGGGAGTTGTTTGAGAGGCGAGAGGAAAGTTGTTGTGTTGTAGGAACCGGTCCGATTGCAGGCTGCCTGGGGACTTCACAGGGATCAATACAGGCGGAGTGACAGCCTTGCACTTGATTAAAAGTGACTGCTACATCTGGCAGGCTTGGCCATTACTTTCCCACTCACAGTCCCCGGGGTGAAAGAGCATGAAGTGACAGGCCTCAGTCAGCCCTCCATTACCACCTTACCGCCCCTCAGGTAGCAGCAGGCTGGGGCAAAAATAGACCGACGACCCGGGGGGAGAAGAAACAGAGAGGGAAAATAAAGGTGCTGCATGTCTGTTTGGCTATGTGACCGTGCATGTAAGAGTGTGTCAGTATGTATCAGACTGTCTGTGTTCTTTAATCCAGTAGTGAATGCAGGTAGGCAGATGAGATTTCGAGCACAACACAAAGGTCAGGGTCAGATGGAGAAGAGAAAAAGCTAAAGTAAATGTTTATAAAGATAGTTGGGGAAGTTGTCCAGACATGAGTAAACAGAATAAAGACTTGCAATAAGTGCAAACTTAACAAAACTTCTTTACAAATAATTATTACGCCAACACAGTCAAAGGAAGCTCTTTCAAATGTCAGGGGCATCACCCTCTTTATACAGTACCATCTAACACTTACTCTGTGTAAGATCTAATCTCAATCATGCCCCAAATGCAAGTGCCAAGTATCAAAGGGAGACTGATATTAAAGAAGTCCCTGTGCTTGATGTTGTGTATCTCTGCCAGAATACAAGATGCATATGTGCTATGGAACAGCATGGGACCCATTGACATGCACACAGCTTTTAATAGAGCAATAATGGACAGGCCACATGTCACCGATGAAGGCTTTGAGTACAGATGGAGCTCATGTGGCGCTAAACGACTAAAAACAGGGATGGTGCTGGTGTGCATATGTGTGTGGGCTGTTAGTATCTTGTTGTCTTTGCTTCCGTTCATCACCACAATAGCTCGTAAAGCACATGAAATAGATAATTTGTCAATGTCTGTTTTGAAAAACAATAATTTGATTGATTATCGCTGAGAGAGAGAGAGAGAGAGAGAGAGAGAGAGAGAGAGAGAGAGAGAGAGAGAGAGAGAGAGAGAGAGAGAGAGAGAGAGAGAGAGAGAGAGAGAGAGAGAGAGAGAGAGAGAGAGAGAGAGAGAGAGAGAGAGAGAGAGAGAGAGAGAGAGAGAGAGAGAGAGAGAGAGAGAGAGAGAGAGAGAGAGAGAGAGAGAGAGAGAGAGAGAGAATATGAAGTTAAAGTTAGTTGGAAGTTTGTTTGTTTTTTTATGAAGGAATGAGAAATCTTTTGATAAAATCTCTCTTGACCACTTTTGGTGTGACATTTTTGGCAAACCGCGTTAATCAGGTGATTGAAAAAATTACAAATATCACCGTTAAATTTGGATGCTGCTCATATTTGAATAATGCACTCAGATTTGTTGACAGTCCAAATAGATTGATATCACAAAAGTCCCACGTGAATGTTTAAATTCACAAGATAGTATTTGCTCATTTTCGATATTTCAGAGTAATTTAAATAGATGGATGGATGGACAGATGCAAAGGATGATTGACGGCCTGTGAATGTAATAGATTGAAGCAATCCTTTGTCTATTCTTTAAATGACAATGTCACACTTGATTCCCAGAAATCTCCAACCCTCAAGGACTTCATTTGGTTAAAGTAGTTCCTCCTCCCTCTAGAGAGTTGCCTAAACTGTCACCTACTATCCAGCCTGTGTCTGAGATGCAGTGTATGTGTTTTTTGTGTGTGTGTGTGTGTGTGTGTGTGTGTGTGTGCGTGCGATAAGCCCTGAGTTCTGCTCAATCTCGGGCACATAATACGCTTCAAAGCAAGCAGGACAACCTGCAGACTCAGCTGCCGTGGGTCATCAAAATGATTCAAAGGGAGCAATCCCATTTAACCCTAACCTCAAAGCCGGTGTTCCAGAGACCCAGTTTCAAATAGCCCCCTTCCTTGCCAATCTGTTACAATCAAAGAGCCCCAAGTCAGGGACAACATACGTACATGTTTGTTTATCTTCCTCCACTGTGCGGGAGGTTGGATTTTGGAGCCGTCGAAATGACGTTATGCCTTTCTCCAGCGGGCTTGTAATTACTATCAAAATGACTCTTGGTTTTGTTCGCCGAGCATTTGACACAAAAGAATACAGCGTGTCTGATTTTAATTTCAACAGCGGAAGAAAAGAATGAACTAATCATCATATATTTGAGTGGAGCCAGCATTCGTACGTGTAGGTGTGCATTATCACTCCCGTGCGCCCCTTCTCGCATTCAATCATGCAGACATTAATTAACGGCAGGCTGATGAATATAGCTCTCAACCCGGCGCTGATAGTCAGACAGTGTTGAATGAAGCGTCGATGTTCCTGGTGACATGGTGTTCTGCTCCTTTGTGAACATGCCATGCGGTATGGAGCTGATCAGGGAAGCCATGGTGAGACTGACAACACGGTAGCCTGGTCTCTGTTCTCATTAGAGGTAATGCTGCGTATTTACACATGTCACAGTAATGACACCATTAAAGCAGGTGACGGCTGTGGGTTGCAGTGGTGAGCCTGTCTATAGCTAATCTGTGTTGCCTGAGTCTTTATGGTATTCACACAAAGGAGACCTTGCCATTAGGGAGGATGATCTATTGCTAATTTATCTTTATTCATAGCATTACAACATTCATATAGTGTATACGCATCACAGTCACGGCACCAATTTGATGTAATTAACAAAGATATTGTTAAATAGTGAAAGGTTGGCACAACTTTTCCATAAGCATCCATAATTGGCACCACAGGGCCCTATCGGTAATGTCTGTCTTTCTGTCAGCAGCTCAAAAACAAAATCTCACCAGCTCATAAATCTGAAAGCAGTATTCCTGCACTGCAATAATATACAAGTCAGAGAGAAATGGTTTAATTTTGTCTGCCGGCAACTGGTTTAGCCAGTTTTCTTGCCCTCAGGTAAGCTGTTTCAGAGCCTACGGGGACAAGATCATGTCAAGTACTTTGTCACTCAACCTTTAAATTTAGATGATATGACTTTGCTCCTGGCTATGCCCCATGTTCATCAGCATAATATTTAATTCTGAATCCAACTTAAATCCTGTGCAAAGACATTCGAATGGGAGTAGGTGTATTCAATTTGTTTCATTTGTCACATCAGAGGCACATCATCCATGATAGATTTAGGACAATTGCATCAATCACATGTCATTAACATTTTCATCATGATTAAAAATAATCTGCAGATTTTACATCTTACATTGAAAACCAATAATATGCAGGTCTAAGGTCCTCAAAACGGTATAACTTTGCATTTCAACTGTCTAATTGTCAAGACGGAACAGAGTGAAATGCTTTAAACTCAGTTAAAATGCAGCTTCTTCACATCTTCAATGGTCAGTGGTCATTAGCGGGAACTCCGCATTCACAATTTGCCCTCAAACATATTCAAAGCACAAATCCTCCTCGCACTATCATGAAAGCTGTATCTATGTTCACTCCAATCAACTACATTAAAGGGAACTAAAGCACACAGCAAAGCATGTGCCCGATTTAGTAAAGATTACAGAGAACTAGCACACTTACATGTGAGAAACTCAAAAAGAGATGCAGTTAAGTTGAAGAAAACACACAAGAGTTTCCGAAGCTAAAAGGTAATTTGCAACTTTAAATAAAGCAACTCACACAATGTTGCTTGTGCAAAGCAGAATGGTGATGTTTCCTGCTTCTGAGATCCCGCAATTAACTTTAACGTTAAAAAGCGTGAAGAAAAGAACATATAATACTGGAAATCCTGTTGTAATAACCAGGAATTCAAGCTGAGATTTATTTCAAGAAGTCTTCATGATCAAAATAGAAAAAATATACAGTATATATTGATCATAATGTGATGTATTACCTCCTCTTTAGACATTTTGGTTGGATGACCCTCCTCTCTATAGTGAAAATGTGACTTTTATATATCTCTCCAGTACAAGCACCTGTAAGATTTTGAAGAGACTCACGGATTTTGATGTAATTCCCCAGTTGCCAATTGATGCTGATAAAATGTATAAATGACTGAAATCCTCTTTAACTTGGCTTTCCACTTTCTGTCTATTGGCTCAGCTGGCTGAGATACCAATAGCAGGTTTTCTACTCTCATGGTCAACACGAATTAAACGCAATAACTTTGAAATAACTAAAACATTATATACTGGATCTCGGAGAAATGCATAGAGCTAGAAGAGTGGGAGTCTGCGGTTGTAGACAGCATGTGTGTGTCCACTTATGTCAAAGTGAATATTCGATTGGCACTCCCTTTAATTTAGAATGCCTGATCAATATTTCCCAACGCTAGAGCTACTAAGACATCAAAAGTTAACCCCTTGTGGCCTCAGGGACCTCAGTGAAGTCTGCTGCCCACTATCACCCCCTGCTGTGCTGGCGTGAAAAACAGGTACACACTTCCAGACCATCCCACAAGTGGAAACAGTTGGGTACTGCCAGATCCTTGTCACAGGGGCCAAGTCTCGATGTGTGCGTTATGTTGATGGCATTAACATTTTTTTAATAAACACCTTGAGGAGCTTGTGACAGCAGAAGGCATCCTACTTGACACGTTCTCTCCCTAGGCCCATAGAAACAGCTGTTGGAATCACCCAGACGTGGGCTGTGAAGCCCTGCCGGCATGTCTAGCCTCCGCAAATGTACCCGGCTGAGAATACACACTTTATTACATGCAAAATCTCCTGCGGGGTGCGTCATACCTTTAAACATGTGTGATCACTAAACAGGGGAATTATAGATTCATTTTTTTTTAATCTCCAGCTTTGGGCTAGAAACAAAAGACAGAGCGTCTCAGTCGAATGAGCTGCAGAGTAATTTATCAAACTGTCACATACTATATGTGGATGACATGTTTGGTATGTAAGAACCACTGAAGCATCAAGTGCCATCATCAAAATAATTTCAAAACTTAACGAATGTTTATTAAGGGAATTATTTTGTTGTACCAGAGAGAAATCGCCTTAATCATTTCAACCCCCTTTGTTAAGACAGTCGGAGCCATTTAATTGTTTTAGTTGAGACAAACCTTGAGGGGCCGCTGTGCTTGTCAAGTAAATTGAGGACGCTATCTGCTAGGGGTGGTCTGACTGCAGTGAATGGATGAATGGGTTGACATGGAGTGCAACGGAGAAGCACAGCACATGAATATGAATCGGGCCTCTCCGTTTGTATTCACTAGGCTGGAATTAGTGCTTTTCATTACTGATGGCTTATAGGCTGACTGTTTGGCTGCCGGCTGGGGTCACAATAAAATGATGTGTTTGCCAAAGGCAGAGAGGCTGGGTCACAGGGGACTAAATGGCCCAGTTATGAAGAGCAGAGCTTATCTCCCTCTCTGAATCAACTCCTACCTCCAGCTAAACTAAATACACCGTGTCCTGTGGGGAGCATCTTTCTGAGAAAACTGGGGACAATAAAAGATCACTATTTGTCCTCCCCTTCATCATATAACTCAAAAAGGCATTTAATACTGTATATTTCATCTGGGGCAAACTTTAATCACACAGATCCGATCACAAACCAGTCTATAAATTGTTTCATCGTTGTGCAACAAAATGAATAAAAGATACAATATGACAGTTGGTTAATTTACTCCGTTGCCAAGATTTCAAAGCTGGGACGGCAGGGTCGACTCTTCTTCAAGCAAAAAGCTTCGTTTTTGGATTTCCTTCAAAAAACAGACTCGTACATCTAAAGATCATGTTCTTTATTGATTAGACGCCCACTGGGATCACTAACTATGATATAAAGCCCGTCACCATATGCCTGTGTTTAAAGTCCCCTCTTAGAACATAAGCTTGAAATGAGCTTGGATTACGCTTACTGTGGGGGATCGTCACCAGTGCTCTTGGCTGCCTTTAATCATACAATGAATAACAGTGAATCATATTAGTGTTTTAGGTTGAAGAGTTGAAATAAATCATGCTGGTATTAAAAGATTTCCTTGATGTGGCAGATTTTAAGCTGGATGTTCCCATTATATTCATCTTCTTTTGACTGCTCACATTTTGTTCTGAAATTAACAATAATATTTTGTTAACATGACTTGTTTCATTGTTGCTTTGTTTAAAATATAATTATCAGTCAGCTGCATTTGAGTAGTTCTGGAGTCCTTTTGGGGTTTGTTCTTAAGTCTGGTCTCAACACTGCTCTTTGAGGGTTTCCATATCGCTATCAAACTGTTATTGTATAAGACTGCTGCAGTTGAGTTCTCTCCTTTTTCTTGTCATGCTGAACTGACAAACTGTGGGCTGTCATACATCCACATAAAGGGATGAACGAAAACCCCAAAACCTTACAGTATAATACAGTCTGATACTCAGCAACACTACAACTACATTTAAACTGCAAACAGAAATAACCAGAGTTGAATCAACACTTCTCTGATCTGTTCCTGTTTGTGTTTACTTCCTCTAACTGTAATTGTACAAGGCACACAATATTGGCTTGGATAATAATGTCAATGTCTCTGGAAACAAGTTGGATGATTGTAGATGTTCTGCTTAGACTGGAAAGAGCTGGTTGTTGCTTGAATCCAGTTGGTTGTTAACGTCTTTTTTTTCAGTGATTTTTGTGTTTTTGTTGCAAATGTAGAGTCACGTTGGATAATGTAACACTGGCAGGGATTGGCTGCGACAACAGCATTTCCTTGACAATTACTGTTAAGCACAGAAATTCGGCACTGTTTTTCTCTGTTTTTTTTTGCGGTGAGGACCAACATTGTTCGGTCGGTGCCATTTTCCGATACCCAGCCCTAGTCATTGAGCATATATATACAACATCATACAATATACAAAACATTTTGAAAGATATTACATTCAGTACACTTCAGAAGACAGTAGCTGTGGAAAAGATTTGTGAGGGACCATGATACGTATGACTTACTTCTGTAAAATCTGTAATTTAGATAGAAAACAAGGAAAACTTTTCCATTTGGGATTAGATCAATTGTCAGCGCCTTCCAAAAATCATTACAAATAACATTTACCAAAATGAAAGATCAAACACAGCTGTGGCTAAGGTTTGTTTAAGTTTAAACACCAAACCAACATCTTTAGGGTTAGGGAAGGATAATTGTTTGGGTTAAAATATCTATTGGTTGAGGATGGGTTAATCTCTGTTGTCATAGTTAAAAGAACCCAATGTTGACTGCCAGTTAAGCCGAACCGCCATCTTCTGTGTTAATGTCCATCTTTTTGTTCACCCATCCAATGACGGCGACTTACTTTGTTTTTCTGTATTAACATCATATTATTTGCTCTTTTCAGTGGACAGTAATTCCTTGCGATATTAGAGGGCTTTGGCACTTGAATGTCAACACGTGGCATTTCCTGGGACGACAGATGCTGTTTGGCGGATGTACGTCTACCTTATTTCTCATATATTATCCAGCTGATTCAGTTTTCTTCACTCTCTCATACTGCTGTACTTTAGCTTCCAAAGCCTGATGGTGCAAAGCATTATGGGTGTAGCAAAGGAATAATAAGGATCCTTATAACAACAGTATAAAATGATGACAAATGGATAAAAAAATGGATTAATTACATATGCACCCATATACTATGCAAACTGAGAGAGAAATGCCTTAAGTTTTCTAGGAGCTTCCCATATTTTCTGTCTTTTCCCCAAAGATTTATTAGACATGGTTTAACAGGAGGCAGGGAACTCCTCCCTGCTGGATTATAGAAATCATTTCCCATTAACCATTTTAATGGAGAGAAGAAATTCAAGGACACCCTCAATGTTAAGATTATCACTTCAAAGACAAGCTGTTGACACTCTGGAAACTGTTAACGATGTAATGAATGAATCATGAGCACCAGCTTTTGGTCAGAGGGCTGTTCCTCCTCCCAGCAGTGTGGTCTGACCCTCATCTGAGTTGTGTTTGTGACACCCTGCAGCAAGAGTCCTTACCTGACTTTCACTCTGTGTCGCACTGACAGGTGAGGAAGGCAGTGAGGGGAGGGAAGTTGTTTTTTTGAGACGGTGAGGTACAAAGGGACTTTTGTCGGTCACCTCTGTTTCTTGATCATCTGCCGTCGTCCTGAATAACAAGACAATTAAGTGAGGACGGACGTCGCGTTAATCTGAGGCTTCAGTGCTGCAGATCAGCGAGGACCATTAAGTCCCTCGTTATATTTAAGTTATTCTCCAAAGCGCATCTTGGTCAGCAGACTGCACATATCTTGACAACTCACCAGTCACTATAAAACATCAAAAACATCCATTGTATCATTTCATTAATTACGTCTGTCTGCAGCGTGACTTACAGCAGCGTGATGAATCTCGACATTGATTCCTGTGAAAATGTGAGTTTGTTAAACAAGCGGTTTGACCGCTGATGCAGATTGATACAAGAAAAAATATAATTAGATGCTTTCATTTCATTGATTATGTAGTAATTGGAAGATTAGAAGTCTTTTGCTTGAATCCTGAAATGGAAACAAAATGAAGAGAGCTTCTGTCTTTTCACTGCGACATCTTCATTGTGCAACAGCTCTTCTTGTTCTGTCCTCCAAACAAAACATTTGCATCCATTTTGTCTGGTTTTATTTCCTTCTATCTATTTTATCCTGCTTTCTGTTGAAAGAAGAGGCTGGGAGGATTCAGCTTTAAGTTCTGTCTATGGATTTTAGGGCAAAAAATATCGATATAGCTTAATATCGCGATCATTTTTTAAACGATAGTATATCGATATGTTCGCGACTACTATCGATTGCCTCGAATACGTGTGTGTGTGTGTGTGTGTGTGTGTGTGTGTGTGTGTGTGTGTGTGTGTGTGTCAAACAACCGCCACCGCTCCTGTAACGCTAGATGTTGCTCCTTATTATCTTCTAAGCTAAGGCCAGTGACCTCCCGGCCGGTCACATGATCCGATCACAACATGGCGTCTATGTGATCCCGAATCATTCCTGCCGACACAT
This sequence comes from Anarhichas minor, assembly GCF_050575085.1. Lineage (NCBI taxonomy): Eukaryota > Metazoa > Chordata > Actinopteri > Perciformes > Anarhichadidae > Anarhichas > Anarhichas minor. The sequence continues at coordinate 4,374,497 of NW_027466474.1, read as the reverse complement.
GATGGATGTAGCAGTGTTGTGCCCAGGATTTACGAAGAGGTGAAGAATCGTGTCAAAATATCGCTCCGCCCTGCAGAGAGAGTAGCCCTGACGTGCGATTTTAGACGACTAGAGACCACCGAGTGTAATCTTACGATTACGTCACATCACATCACCACAGGACGAGAGCCGCACAGGCAGTAACATCGCAGAGTTTCTGAAAACTGAACCTGAAGGAATGGGACATACATTGGAAGGACCCAGCCATAGTGACAAACAACTTTACTTAATGCACTTTATTTCATATGGTGTTTATTTTTATATATAATATAATAGTATATATATCATATATATTACATTTAAAATTAAGTTGTGGCAAGTGTTCAGGGACATAATGAGAATACAATATGCACTTTATTTTCATAAAATTGTTTTTATTGCAAGTGCATTCCAGTTCAGTGTGTTCTCTGCTGAGTCAAATACCTTTTGAAGTAGTTTTGAGTTATCAATATGTGATGTACATATTAGAATATCCAGGTGGTATTCAGCAAGTTGTATTTTCAGCTCTACTTTTACATTTTCATTTAAAAAATAATAGAGCAATGCAATGTATCGCGATATATCGTATCGTGACACATGTATCGCGATACTTATATCGTGAGGTGCTTGCCAATACACAGCCCTAATGGATTCACTGTTGCTCTCTTATTGAGAACAATGAGTTTTCTGTCTACCACATGCAACATGATGCAACATAACCTATTTCCTTGGTATTTCAGTGTGGATTAGAAATGCTTTACATAGGTGACCATTACACAGGGCTGTAGTCGTGACCACATCAGTTAAATCACAACCAATATTTGCAATTATTATGCAATTGTATCAATTATGCTATTTCATGTGAGTCAGTGGTACCAAACCTGAGGTTTGGGACTCTAACACTATATCTGAAGGCTTGCTGGATGATTAATGGAATAGGAAAGAGAAAAAAATACGTTCATTTTTCTCTAATCATTGTTATTTTCTTGTGAATTACTCAACAGTTTTACATCTTTAGGCCTCTAACGAATACTTGAATGATGAAAAAGAAGTTTAGAAGAAGAAATCCCTCTTTGGTGGAGCTGCTCACATCTTATAAACATATGCAGCTGGGGATCGGTATTGCTACATCAGGACTTTATTAAGTTTGGTGGGGCAGCAAGAAAGGAACCTGACGAGCCAGATGGTTTGTTACACAGAACGATTTGAGAAACTGTTTGGAAAAGGGAAGGCTGGGCACTTAGAAAATTGTTAAAATGTAAAAGTATTTGCAGGTGATTGGCTGAACCATCTGTCAAGCAAGCTCTTGCAGAAGCCAGTCGGGAGAGATGAATATCTTTTACATCGGGAATAGCCTTAATTGCCGTTCTTTGCTCTTCTTTCAATGAAGAAATACTCCCAAGTTCTGATATAACTGATTTTGCAACATTTACACTAACCTCTTTAGGAGCAGCAATTGTTGTTTTGGACTAACAGCTGCATCTCCGTGTCGCGCCACACACACACCTAAACGCACCCATAGCTGACAGTAGCTCCTCACAGAATGCTGATTGGCCCGGACATCTGTTGTTCAGACACAAACGCATCGCTTGAAGCCTGAAAAGATTTTCGCGTGATGATCTCCCGAGAGAATCCAGATGCCGTGCTAGGAAAGCAAGAAAGTGCTTTGCTCCAAAACACGTAGCGTTTTCAGTATTTTCTTTTTCTTTGCTGCAGTTATCCCAGAGCATATCTGCTGTAAACACAAACACTACGTAGTTACACAATTGAATGAAATGCATTGTTAGCTGACCACCCTGTGGATAGCTCAGCATCCATGTTGACAATAGAATGACTCAGAAGAAAGGAGGGTCTCTGTGTGAACTTGACCTAAGCAGCAGCATTTAATGAGGACAAAACTCTCTCGGTGATCAATATGTTTTTTCAAGTCAAACTTTAGAGTCTGCTCATCAGGCTCCCATTCAAAAAGTCCACACATGGATTACAAGGACTGGTTTCAAAAACGAAACAAAACAATGTTGTCAAAAACTTGTGATTCTTGTGAAACTTGTTTTCTAACAGCTCTCAACTAAACATTTATTTTTTAAATATCTGTGGAAAAAATTATTTTCATAAAAAGGTAATGGGTTTCAAATTAACTGTGAATGACCCTCACTCTAAATAAGCGTATGGAGAGTGAGAGTGCAGCCAACATGCAGCTCTGAGAGCCGTCAGTCAAAGCTGTCAGAGACAGCGAGGACGTGGTTGGAAGGGGAGGACCGCTGTGTTGTGACTGCAGCTTAGAGTCTAAGGTCAGCACTGAACTCCCAGCTCCCCCCTCCCATTTTCCATGAGAGCTCCCCAACGCAGGCCGGCGGGCCAACCATGTCCCCACTGACCGCTGTGATCTGCGGCCAAGTGGCGTCTCCCTCTGCCCGATCAGACCCAGCACCTCTTGTTCGCTGGCCAACTGGCCTTCTTCCCTGCAAGCCGGGGCCAGGGCTCCTCCTGGTTCCGTATGTTCTGGGCTTTTTTTAGGCCTGTGATGGATGCCAGCCATCCCACAGCGCCCTCCGAAGCTGCACCAGAGTGGGGGATTAAACAGATTTCTCTCTCTTTTTTTTTTTTTTTTTTTCAGAAAAGGGGATGGATGAGTGTAATCACCTATAATCTCAAATTCTGGGCCTCTTGATAATATACCAGGAGCTGTTTCGGCCATTTGGATCAGTTCCCTCCAGTCACCTACTTAAACCATGAAAAGGAACTGTCATAACAGCCTTAAACTTGGAAATGGAGTTGAGGGAGACGGGCACAGTTCTTCTAAGCTTTAGTTTCTGCTCATGTGGGCCGCACTGTCAAACCGCGATTCACTCCGAAGACTGAACGCTGAGGACCAAAGTCACTTCGGCCAACGAGCACTTGGCTATTGATCTTAGGAAGTTAAGCTCTCATCGTACATGTAATGGGGAGGATAAAACGGCAGACTATAACATGCACTCTCTCTAATCTTATGAGAACTAAGAAGTGGAGCAGCATTTTAATTTACTGGGCTAAGAAAGAAATGGGGAAGCAGCATGCATCCCATGCTCCTTCAAACACTCAGTGAAGACACAGACATAATATGCAGACTTTTATTACAATATCATCAGAACTTGCATTTTGCAGAACAGTGGATCTCGAATGTCTATCAATGTCAAACATCCTTAAATCTGCCCCATAAAACTTAAGATCTTGGATATTCTTCTTACTTAATTTTCCATCCACATTTGTTGGGTGGTGCAGAATAGAGTTTGACTGAGGGCACCCTGGCACTTGACAGAAACTGATTAGATGCAGTTGGCAAAGTTATCAAAGGTGCATGCAAAACGGCCAAGAGAGCTTTTCAGATTTCCTCAAACATTTTTCAAACCTTTAACTCCATTAGAACCTCTTTTTGCTTCCACAATCTGTTCGCAATATCGCCCAATGAGTTAAGAGCTTTCTTTGGTTTTAAGTAAGAGAGAAATGGATGTTGCAAGGTAGGTAGATGGATTGATAGATGGGCAGATGATGTGCTGTATCCATGTCGTGTTGAGGTGACATTGGATGTTTAAGATGAACTACCTTTGTCATAATACATTGTAGGAGTATTCATTTGAGTCCCTGTCAGTGATATCGATACTGCCAGACAGCCAATGCACCGGGGGTGCGCTCGAAAATAAAATTCACGAAAGAAAGAATAGCAGAGAGAAATGGTGTGAAAATGAAATGTCATTTCTTGACAGGGATGTCTGAGAATTAAGCTGTCTGTGAAGTGTGACAAAGTTGTTTGGTGACAAGGCAGGAGAAGACAATTGTCAACACTTCTTCCCTCCCAACAAGTGCTGGCACCCAAGAAGTGGGTGCGAAGCTAAGAGGTGTAGCAGAGCAGGAGACAGCGAGAGAGAGAGGGAGAGGTGAATCAATGTTAGTGTCTGTCTGTCTGTCTGTCTGTCTGTCTGTCTGTCTGTCTGTCTGTCTGTCTGTCTGTCTGTCTGTCTGTCTGTCTGTCTGTCTGTGGAAAGAAGGATGCATGATATGTGAAGAGCATTGTTTTTACATATACCCTCCCAGTCTGGTAGGCTGGAGAAAATAAATGACATTCTAGTGAAGAGATTTTCATGCAACTTCAAAGAGTTTCATTAAGATCAGATTGATATTTGAAAATGTCTTGACGGCTCATCCAACAGAGTGCAGGCTGGGATTACTGCAGTGTGGGACGTTTGTGAACAAACTAGAATTAGTGGTTTTCCTGACCAGAAAAAAAAGGCGGTGTCAATGGTCATTTGTCAAAATTCTTAAGGGAATATTTATATATTTATAGGATAGGTGAGAAGATTAATACCACTCCTTAAAGTTAGCACACGGGATGTGAAGCTACAGCCAGCAGCTGAGCTTAGCATAAACACTATAGCTAACCTGGCTCTGTAAGGTAAAAAAAACAAGCACCTCTAGAGCTTACTAATTACCACGTTGTATCTCCTTTTTTTGATTTTTACTAACGATTTGTGCTTTTTGAACGGATTACACAAACAAAATAATAAAGATACAGCCAGCATTTTTAGAGGCTGGCTGTATTTTACATCCAGACAGCAGAGTTGTACTGACCTTTCTCATCTAAATAAGTGAAACTGAGCCCTGTCTGTCTCCTCTATGTTGTCATTTGTTATATTTGATATTGGGATCAGGGCCATCTCAAAACTTTTGGTGCTTTCAAAAAATCTGTTGGCGAGTTGAGTCTCTTTTGGAAAGACCTCATCAGTTATTTGACCTTGGGTCCTGGGAGTAAATGTGTATCAGCATGCACCCTCCCTTTCAAAGACATGCTACGTGAACCTCCGTCCAAAAGCTTGATGTCAGTCTGTGCCATCTCTCCACATCTGAGGCATCTCATGATCATATACCGAGTCCCTCTTTGATCAAAGTCCCCAGTAAGCAGCTAGTTCCACCATAATGGCCTCATTCGATTACAACGTGTAAAGTACTCCATTAGTTTCTCTATTCATGAATCATTAAGTGCTGGTTAGGATCAGCCAGCTTCACGATCAACTGCAGATTGAGGGAAACTGCAGGAGCTGCCTGAGGTGACAGGTGGATACAGTGCTCTTGGAGGCTAAATGAACAATCGCATACGAAGGCAGCGTTTGAGGTCAGGTGTGTGGTGTATGCAGAATCGAGAACTGTCTGATTGTACAAAGAAATTTCATATCAAAACAGCAATTTAAGGTAGCTTATTTCATTTTAGGTACAAGAAATCCCTTGAGTTAAAGATGAACACAGAAAAATAAATTAACTTTGTGAAACCACTCTCTTTTCTCTAGTGCCCTACGCTTTTGCTGGGGAGAGAGAAGCACATCACCTTTTATTAATTCAACAAAAAAATGCACAACAAACCACTAAAGACTGTAAAAAAAAGTGTATTTATTGTCACATATTTCCTTACTAGTTTTATTTCTTTTGTATGCAGTTTTTTTGTGCGGCACAATGAATAAATTGTAATGAAACATGCCATGCGAATAAGGCCTGACATGACTTGTGTGCTGCTCTAAGAGGGGATAAGCTTTGGTGCCACGTTGGCTGGAGATGTATCCATTTGTTTGTTCTGCAAGGGAGGGGCGAAAATAATCACGAAATGGACAGGGCCATAGAAACAAAGTGGTTTAGATGATAAAGTCCGACTCGAAAAGAAGGTGACAGAAAAGACCCATGTGAAGATGTTACAAAGAGGGTCAAAGACGGTAGCAAGTAGAGTGAGTCACGGAGGAACAGACAGTGACTGCTATCCATGAGCCATGTGCAGTGCTTGGGAGAGTGAAATTGATGAGTTCATCTTCGTCTCATTATTGTCATGATGGATCAGATTGCTGACTTCCCTCAAAGGCGACTTAATGACTCGTTGACACAAATCTGAATGACTGGTTTCACCGGTGGCGTCCATTAGTGTGCAACACAAAGCTCTCAGATGTGCTTAAACAAAATTGATAATTACCAAGAGCCTTCATCATCATAATGAATGGCATCAATAAAGGGACAATTCATATTGCATTTAATGCATTCGGTCCTGCCACCGAGGCTGTTCTGTAGTCCAGTGATGAATTTCATCATTGCTGCATCATTATTTTGTTTTGATGCAGCAATGAATTATAATAATTCCCAAAGAGAAATACTGTAGAAAAGGCTGTAGAACAACAATAGAAAGCTACATAAGGCCTCAACAAAATGAGCTGCATGTATCGATGGCTCTTTGTCTTCGATTGAGCTATTTTCCCTGTCAAACCTCATGCAATACATGCTATAATAACAAGGTGGCAATATTACCATAATTACAGCTCCTCTTCTTGGCCAGCTCATTCACTCTCTACCTCTCCCCCCGCCCCCTCCTCTGGTTTGTGTTGTTTCTTGCCGTTGTTAATGCTCAGCCTCTAATGGCCATGGCGTCTTCTCCAACGAGGCTTAAAAACGTCTGTCTGTCTCCTCCATCCCCTTACTTATTTAATAATGAGACCACACAAGGCAGTGTCTGTATTCATAATGGGGCAGCAGCGGAGCCATCTTGGTAGGCATACAAATCATGACGGGCCGGGGCAATACAGCAAGAGAGATCTAATTGAGAGATAAATTAGACCTGTGCTACTGATTGACTCAAGAATCAGTTGAACTTAGTCGCTGTTGATATGTGAGCCAGGGCTCTGTGAGTCTGTTGGAAGCCGCCGTCTTCTGCGCTTACACACACACACACACACACACGCTGCACGTATCTAAATATGGAGATCTGAAAGCATTGGCTTGTTTGTTCCGGTGTTGTTTCGACATCCTGATGGTTGTCGGTGGCTGTGACAAGCATGCCTTGATGTTTATATCTCTCTATTTGCGCTGGAGAGTTCAGGATCCCATGCCACCCTGTCTCATCTAAAAGAAAACAACAAATAATTCCTCCCAGTTTGAAACAACAGACCGGCAGAGGGGTGGCTGGGGTGGGAAATATTTGCTTAAAAGTATGATCTCAGCATGATTGACAGACATGGAGCCGCTCCTACAGGTCCCATGTGTTTAAACACAGAGAATAATACATAAACATACTATGATCATGCAACTATATCATACTAATGGCTTATCTTGTTCGTTGTGTAATATCTGAGAGAAAATGTATTTACAGGAACAGAATTGTGATGGCTCTACATTACATTCAGTCAAAGAGGAGCCCTCCATGTTTCACCCTTGCAATCCCCAGAGCATCATGATTCGTGAGCGGAAGCAATGATAAACTGGAAAACGGGGACAACACTTAGTACGCAGGTGCTTGTATGAGCTTAACAAAAAGCCAAGGAAGGCCAGCAACTGTCTGTGGGGATTTAACTATGTTACAGCTTTGATGCATTTTAAATTGACCTCGGGCATACTTTGGAGACAAGGAGAGAGGGCAGAAACACACAACGCAGACGATCAATTACTATTCTATAATTGGACAGGGCTTTAATGAGGCTGGCGGATGCAGCCTTGTGCACCTTTGTCAGCCAGAGTCACTGGCGTGGGTGGCCCAATCAAAGCATGTCCTCATTAGCATATCTCCGCACATGCAACACTGGCCCTCAGAGTGACCAGCACTTCAAATATAAGAGTTTCTTCCAGGGTCTAATCTTCCAGTGATGACTGACCCCTTCCCCTTTTTTGCGTTGCATAATAACTCAGACCTCCACAGCTGTTTTTCTTTCCTGTGTGTGCACGTGTGTTGGGGGAGGGGTAGAAACGGATGCATTTTTTGCCCAGTGCTGCTGTTGTATACTGTTTACTATCTGTGTGTATACTGTATATGTTTATGCCACTGAACAAATGAGTTTCCTACGTGCTTAATAAATCAAATCTATAGACTTGACTTGATGCCATCTGTACTAATAATACACACAAGTTACATTATTGTGAAAAATGATAATGTATGATGATGGTTTCCTAATAACAGGGATTTTTTTTCTTCTTTTTTTTTTGGTGTCAGTACAACATTAGATGAGGAAATGCTTTTAGCACATGAGCAGCTTTGATTGAACCTGTAATGACATGGAAATGACGTAAATGAGTGCTGAAAAAATATACATAGACTGTTGGACCATTGTAAAACGGTATGAGTCACCACGTACACTTAGCCCACAGCGTTACTCTTGAAAGTATATTTTGAGAAGATTACCTAAACTGTGAACGCCAGTCGAGCTGCTGCTCGGGGTAATGCACCTTTACGCAGGTTTGCCAACTAACAATTGACAGATAACTTGAAATGAAAAACAATAATTAAGTTGATAATGTGTTTGGTTTCAGTCTGCCATTCTTCCTGATGTACGCATTAACCATATACAGGTATGGTACTATACAATTAGAAGCTTGGGGTGCAGACAGGAAGAATCAAGCATCAAAGAACCAACTCTGCAATTAATGGATTCCATAGATCATAGTAATGAAAAGTGCAATAATAATTACATTTTTAGGGTCGTGAAATCATGAAAGACATTTGGTGATCTGGAAAGATCAACAATGACTAAGAAAGCATAGGAAGGCTTATTCATAAGATATAAACTGGCCAATCTCTACCAGTGCTGAAGAAATGTGATTTAAAATCTAAAAACTATGTTGCTCAGATTTTTTAAGAGAAATGTTTAATTCTGAGGTCAAACCTTGTGTTCTGGAAAGACGGTAACGTTTAAACATCTGCTTTAGTCACATCCAAACACCCAGCGGTTTTGGCAGGACCTCAGCAGATGGTTGTCAATTACTGTATAATGGAAAATCTTTCCTTTATTTAACTAAAAAGATTCACATTGATAAGAATAAAATGATGTTGTCAACATAATTACGATTTTCGTTAAATGCACCACAAATGTCAAAAAATGTTTTGTGACATTTTTTTTTTTACTCCAATTTATTTATTTTTTCACACAAAAGTCTGTCAAAATAATATCATATTTATTTGTTTTTGTATTTGCAATTAACATAAATACATGACTGGTCGGAACTAGCACAAGTGTGGGTATTGAGACAGACCCAGAGACTCTGAGTTCTCTGTGTGATCCTTCATGTGCCTGCAGAGCGCTCTGCATCAATACAAAGCAACTTGAAATGATTGCTCCCTGTTTTTACAATCAAAGTCAACATCCTGTGTTTTGTCTGTACAGCTGACGCCTCATTATGGTTAGATCACTTAAACCATAATGTTGTCTCCAGGAAGTAGCAAAGTATTCATGTTTATGCAGCTTGAAACATAAAAATTGACATTTCAAACTTCCCTGTCTCAAAAGTTACAAGACAGGATATGGCAGCAGCTGATGGTTGACTGGATATTGGAGGAATATTTGAGGCTTTTCCCTGCAGTTCTTTTAAAGGAGCTGTATTTAACATTTGACAATCGATTTAGCGAGCTCTTTCCCTAAGGTTAGCCAAAGTTCTTTTACCCTGGTTCACATCCAAATGTAGCGCACATTTTAACAGAATATCTAGAAAATCAGTTACAGAAAATACTAATTGATGTGCGTTTCCATCCACTGCAGTTGTGTGAATATTAAGAGGTGGTTCTTGGTGGCACCAATTCTCTGGTGAGAGAGAGCGCCAACCTCAAACACTGGAAAATTAGTTTCAAGTATTAATTTGAGGAACGTTAGTCTCATCCCTGACTGCACACAGATACTTACATTTTTGATATCGACATTTATTTTTAGACGCTTCAATAGAGCTGAAGCTTCACTGGATGTTCAAGCTACACGCATCAATGCCAAGATTAATTCACTTCGTCTGTTTCCATTGCACTGTGTAACTTTTATCAATTCTGTTCAACAGCCAAGCAACAACGCTTGTTTTCAAGTTTTTATTATTGCCATTTCCACTCTGTTTGTATGTTCAAATTTAAGATGTGGATGGACATGCACTTTCTTTTTTTCTTAAACCTAGCCCCACTCTCTTGTGTCATAGCTTAAGTGTTGCACTTCCTGCACAAGACAAAATGAAGCCTGAGAACGTAATCCAGAAATCAATTATATGTCCCATCACAACGCAGACGGGAGAACAAATTAGGAATATATATATATATCCGATTTCTAAGAGAAAATGTAGAGATTTTTTGTTGTGGTCATTAGTTTTCTTGTAAACCCTGCGCAGGATACAATAACTTGACAGTTTGAAGAACACCAGGACAGCAAGCCCAAGCATTTGGTATCCGCCAGTATCACTTACAATGGACCATCGGCTGTACTCATTAAATTTACCCCCCTTGCTTCTGTCAGCCACTAATGGGGTTGGACAAGCATATTTGCAATGTTTGACTGAGGACTTAAAGTATACAGAGTGCAGAAAGAAGGAAAGGAACAGAGTGAACAAATGCAAATCTCCCTTTTGGTTTGCCCAACTAGACAATGCCAAGCCCTTACAAATCTTAACCCAATCTTCCTTTGAACAAATGTGGTAATCCTTTATTTATTAATAAAATCCAATTGAGCAAATGAGACTTTTGGTTGCTGTCTTGTCTATTATGCAGAAACTTGAAACCATGCAATTCCTCTCAGACAAATTGAAGCCGCGTCTCCATGCACGCCTGACATTTTATGGTAGGTTTAGCAGGGAAATCTCAAAGGCTCATTAGATGTCTTCTGGCTCTGCTTGGCAGCTAAAGGGTATCTGCAATTGTTATCTGAAGTGGCAGGCTCCACTCAGATAAGACAAGAGAGATTATGAAATTAGACTGCGCAAGACTTTAAGAGACATGGTACCCAAGGAGGAGGACTGTTTAATGTCCTTGCTATATTGGGGAACAGAGGTACCTCCAGCCCCAGAGCGCTGTTACCGCGTCTCCGGTTAAACTGATAGGCCACATCATTACCATGCTTCCACACCACTGTGGGTAGAGAGACAGGCGGGAAGGAAAAGAGCAGTGCCTGGGATCAGCTCAGTGTTGCTGCTGGGGCTCAGCTGCCCACATATGCAATTCAAATGTAGAGGCTGGTGTGCTGCGACAGGGCTGTGCCGGACCAGGTACATCTGTATCTCTTCCGGCTCAATGTGGAGGAGGTGGTGAGTGACAGCAGGTGGGGATGTGGCCCAATTAGAGCAGGGTTGTTGAAGGATGATGAATTGGGCCATCTTAGAGAGCCTAGGAGAGACATAGGCATAGGTAGACTCGAGATGCCCACAGCTGTCTCACTGAATGAGTATAAACATGCTGAGGGGCTCCTCCATACAAAATAATGCAGCCGGCATCCACGGGCTTGTGTGTGCTCCCCTGTCTCTCTCCACCTCTCTTTCACAAGTTTTGACAGTTATGAGCTCCCCTCCTTGACTGGCATGGCTTTGATCTAAATTTAGAGAATCATGCAGCTTGACACTCACCTCCCTGTAGATACATATAGAGGCAAAAGTATACACTGTGCACTGCACAGCAAGCAGCCCTGTGTTTGAGTGTAATGGTTATGAGTGACTACGTTTACCTGCAGAAAATGTTTGTCTCTCTACCCTTATTGGTATGTTCGGAAAAAGACAGTATATCCACTAAGTTGTTGACATGGCTAATGAAAATGAATATCACACCAATATTTCCGTTTACATGCAGCATACTCCGATTAACATTAAACACCCCCATGACGTACGTCCTATGGCTACGCCATACATGTTTTCATTTCCCTCCCTTTTCCATCTGCAGTCATTTTGCTCCTGTGGTGTTCCCTCATTGTCACCGTTTTGTATGTTTTGTGAAACTTAAAAAAAGCCCTGCAAACTGTTGCCTATTTGGTTTGTGTACAAACACACAGAGCCGCCTCCGGAAACTCCCAAAACACTTTTATGCAGTTTTAGTGAAGTATCTTTGTAATCTAAGAGAAAGTTTACAAACGAGCTGCCACGTTGGTCCGGTTTTACAGCCGGTAGAAGGCCATGGAGCAGCACCTACAAGCACGTAGACTCAGACCATTCGTGGGTGCGGTAAACATTTCCATGGTAACAGCGAACTCCACCAATCAGAGATTTTAGGTGGTTGGTGAAATTACCTCTCCATGACATCACAAAACATAAAACATGTTTTTCTTAAAACATCTTACAGACTTGTGGTTGCTGCAGGAGCATTTGCCATCATTTTACAATCTCATTATTTATTATAAACCTACCTTGGATGGTTCCAACATCATGGCGCATTGTCAAAATCCTCCATTCAAAATATTATAAATGTGAATTTGATATACAGAACTTCACGGTTGAGCTCTCTTGTGTGAGGTGTGAGCCCAGTGGCTCAATAAAAAAGAGGGTTGTCCTTCAATCAGAGGATCGGCGATTCGATCCCTAGTCCATGTCGATGTGTGTGACACTTAACCACAAAGCCCATAGGCTGTGCCTTCGGTGTGTGTGTGTGGGGTAATGTTAATCTTGCATGGTAGCCCCTGCCATCAGTGTATTAATAAGTGTGAATGACATGTAGCGTTAAAGCTTTGAGTGGTCGGAAGACTAGAAAAGTGCGATACAAGTACAAGTCCATTTACCATTGCCATCACCTGTTGGCTGTTGCTAGGGGATATAATCATGCTGCCACTGCAATGTTGAGCCGTCTGTACTCATACATGTAGGTTTAGTACGTTTTAACTACAAAGAGTCAGTATTTTAAATTCATATCCATGTAGATATGCAATATAATGCACAACATATGTCAAAAATGTAAGATTATCATGTGGACAAGAAGATGTATAATATACTATGGCAGAAATCACTGTATGTTCTACACTGTAGGGCGCACTGTCCTGGTGTCAGGAGAATATAGAAGACATGTAAATCAGACTTTATAACTTGTGCTGATTGGTTGGCTCTGGCACACCTGCAGGTGAGGGAATATCTCCCGAACCTTTGTGAAAGAGATTAGTAGAGGTTTATAATTCAATTTCATTACTCTATGAAATAGGAGGAGACTTCTTGCAGGCCACCTGTCTACTCCTGTCTTTCTGTATCATTACCTTAATCCCCTGGAGTTATGGGGGAAAGGCGCTTAGCTCCCCTTCTCCTCTATAATGTAGGGTTGGTTCAACAATGTCTTTGAAAGTTAATTATATGAACTTCTGTTTGCAGGGAGGGGAAGGACATGATGCATCACAGCGGTGCTTGAGATAAAGAACATACATTTCACCTGTTAATTCCCTCATGAGTTACCTCGCCTTGCATCAGTTAGTGGGTGAGGGTGAATGAGCAAGACGATCGAAGAACAGATACACTAGATTAAGAAAGATAAACGGCATTAGATGACTGTAAGAAAGGAAGAATAGAGTCAGATGGGGGATAAAGTGAGGAGAGGGAGCACATAAATGAAAGAGAGAGGGAGAGAGATGATATGATGGTGTGTTGTATTGGTGCATAAATTTGTTTTATTGCACCATCTGCCACAGAAACTAACCCTTATCATAATCAATGGTAAGCTACGACTTGAATGAAACAAAGGAAAGCATTACCATACTGTATGTGGATAGCCTCCACTGTATAGCCGCTTCAATAAAAGCAAAGCTAAGAAAGGAGGAAGGGCGTGAAATTTACACTGCCCACATTCACCAAATGGCAAAGATGACACCATGCAGAGGATGTGTAAACCCAATAGTCCTGCAGTTTCACAACAGCAAGTCGTATTAAAAGCCTGCCTTGGTTACCAATTTAACACTTATGTACATATGTACCATGAAATAATAGAAGTCACATTTCAGCTTTTCAAATTTTGCATATAAAATAAGACAAGAACAGACGGATAAATACATAAGGACTTGAACACATAAAGATCACAACTAACTAGAAAGGCACACTCGGTAGAGTGCAGATCTCTGCCAGGTGTGTCTGCAACAACCACTGCTGCAGTGTGTGATTGAATAAATACAACCCACAATTGGCTAACCCCCCGTCTAGACGCCTATGGCGTTGTAGAACACACTTCATTCAAACGCACCAACAAGCAGCACACACCCATGATCACACACAAGCTCATGATCTTCTTGGCGGAGATAATAATACATTTAAGGACACAATAATAGAAACTGAGAGATCCTGCTAAAATATGGCAAATAGCTTGATAGCTATAGCAGTGTTTGCGAATATATACGCTCATCAGTATTTTGAATTTGCATATAAACTTGCAGATACTGTCCAACACTTTCAGACTAAATGGAGACGCAGGGCTAGTATACTAGATGCATTGATTATGGACCTTACTTTATATTACTACTAGGGCTGTAACCAAGGAATATTTCCATTATCCTCGCAATCATTTTTTTATTAATGTATGAGCTGTTTAATCTATAAAAAATAAAAATTTACAATATTAAAAACAGTGAATCCTCACATTCATACTCAACATTAACTGGCATGATGTGGCTCTACACACAGGAATGTACCATTTTCAGTGTGAGAAACGTCTTGGTTTTAATAAATGTCAATGGTACTTAACTTTTATGTTCTGTGGCCTCACCTCCAAATGTGATCATAATGTTAAGGGATTTCATTTAACAACAGGAAAGTAAATTCATAAGAGCTCTAGTTTCAGTTTATTTATCTGCAGACATGCACAGAGTTTCAATTCAACCTTTTGCTAAAGTCAACATCCTCACCTTGTAGAGGTGAAGGTTACAGTCTGGCTGACAGGCTGATAATCCCTCCTCCAAAACGCTTGTGTTGAAACACTAATCACCGCCCCCAGCATAATTGACTGATCCATGTTGGGGTTGGGTTAATTTATGTGTGCAACAACAGGAAAGCTTAGAGACAATCCGGGGGTGTCATCCATGTGATAGATCTCTGCCCTTGTGCCCTTGTCCCTGCGTGAAGTCACATATGTTTACATATCTAGATTTGACAGACTTGGTGTTAAAATGCTGGCTTCTAGGCTTTTCCATCAAATGCTGCCGCCCACACCTCAAAACCCTGAACATAAATGCCTTTGAATATTAGGAGTAACATTCTGCTGTTGATGGATAATAGCTACGATAACAAATCTTCTATCACAAACACCATCATACTAACAAATGTGCACTGCTGGTTTTGGGAATTAACCGAGTATACATCAATGAAATGCACTGATTTTGCTATAGCCCTCATGTTCGGCTGTTACCTTAAAACCAGCGATATACTGTACATTTGAGATGCAAGAGTGAACATGTCTAAATTATGTATCAAAGATATTCACGCTGTACTGCCTCATTCATTCACATTTTATCCACATAGAATTTGCATGTATTTATAACTTAATAAGAGGTAAACAAAGGTCTATGATCAAAAATTTAATTAATAGTGATGACGGTGAGAGGAAGGAGTTTTATATCCTTTATTATGCCTTCAGTCATATTCTGTTCCCTCTATAAAACCTGTTTCAAAAGACTGTGAATAAAATAAATGACTAACTATGGGCCATTATACAGTGCAATGATAATCACATGTCTATTATATTATACCTAAAATCCATTCAAGATATTTTCAATTGGCCCTGGTGCTGGAAGTCTATTTCTCTAGATAGAGGGATCTGGGACCAGGAACAGTTTTTGCACAAATGCAGTATTCTGAATTTTTCCTACTGTTACATTTTTATTTATGGGGGATGCCAGATCACACCTGCATCTAAAGTATAAGGCTGATGATATTCTATTGTCTTTAATTGTCGATATTCCCATAGCAAGCCTGTTTGCTCCTAGAGAAGATATAAATCTGGCCACAAATATAGAAAAGGCAAAATAATGATATTAGTTAATGAGATCAAATCATTGTTGGTTTGGGTCTGTTCTTGTTTTTGTTGACCAGCAGGAAAAATATAGAATATCACCAGAGCATATCTGTCATCTGATTCCTGTGTTTCCACTCAAAACAACCTTCATCCGAGTACATTACAGATATAAGCTAACCATATCAGCACAGCCAAATTGCCATCTGTAGTGGCAGCAAAAAAGCTGGGGGTCAGTTGGGGTTGGGGTATGGACTTGGAGACGACGTCTAAACTTGGAGTGTCATCTGGAGGAGTGGCAGGGCTCCGTGACTCATGGCAAGGCTAGAAGCACTTCTGTTCCTCTTCTGTTCCTTCTTGTCACCAGAGAT
This sequence comes from Anarhichas minor, assembly GCF_050575085.1. NCBI lineage: Eukaryota > Metazoa > Chordata > Actinopteri > Perciformes > Anarhichadidae > Anarhichas > Anarhichas minor. The sequence goes on along the minus strand of NW_027466474.1, from coordinate 4,358,417 downwards.
GGGAAACAAAATGTCTCCCTCCACAACCAAAAGCTATTAATTCACACTACTAATTTGCAACAACAAACACAGTTTTAGGGTAATGGAATGCTATATGATGTTTTTTTAATATAATGAGGAAACATTTCTTTCTTTATCAATGTTTGTTTTGGATGTTTCTTAATGCCTTTGATTAGATGATGAGAGGAAAAGAGGGAGAGGGTGCAACAAAGGTCCCTAGTTGGACTCGAAACGGGGACATTGCGGTTTACGGTCGCCATCTTAACCCCTAAACCAAGGGGGCACCCATAGAAAACATTTGCTAAGTATTTATACAGAACGTATCTGCTAAATGAAGACTGACAAAGTATTTATTTGCTTTCTCTTCAATACCCGCTCTTGCAATACAATACTGTGAAAGGGTATGTTTAGGCATTTAAAGCACTTGGTTGAGGTTAGAGACACAACTTCTTTACGTTATATATATATATATTAAACTGAAACTGTATTGCAAATTAAATGCTTTTGATGCCTAAACTTAACCACAGGTGCGACTTTAGATGTGAACCCAGGTCTCTGATGTCAAAGTCCTGCACGTTCCAGGCCGTTCGCATTCAATGTTTGTACTTATACCTACAAAAAGTAATGCACTGGATTTATTATACAACCCAAATAACAAGCATACTTGCGTTACAAACAATCTTTTCCTAAACCTCACCTAGTAGTTTTGTTGCCTAAACAGGTTTTGCGCTGGTGCACTGATCACTCTTGATGCTGGACATTTATAGAAGAACACGCAAAAGATTTGAAAAGTTTTATAAAAAGATATCCTATGAACCGCTGTATGAGGATACGTTGTGCTTTCTACACCCACATTCTACCCTGAACTCCTCCCTACAGCTTCTGTGCATTAGACAGATGTATCACTTCTTTTACTCAAAACAAAAAAAGTTGCCACTGACCTGAATCTGGACCCAATTAGGTTTCACTCTAAAGATATTTGGCAAAACAAATGATTGTGTATTAATGTAGTTTTCAGATGCAAGGTTACAACAGAGGTAGAAAGCTTTCATGGAAACAAAAGCAAGCTGTTCAGGAAGGCCAAAGCTGCTAATGATTCTTTTTTTTAAAGAGTGACTATGCTTTTGGAAAATACCAACATTAAGTTTGAGGAGTGCAAATGTCTAACAGACACTTTTTTTTTATCTTGTTCATCCGTTGTTTGTATATATCTGATCTGGGAGCAGGACGCTGTATGTGTTATGAACGTATCTGATCTACGTGTGACAAAAGATCAAAATTGGGTCGCTACCTGCTGGTGCGCAGGCATAGCTGTGGTTTTGGGACATGATCATTTGTCTGTTTAGAGGTAAACATACTGCAAGATGGCTGCAAAGGTATCAAGAGAGACTGTGTCAAATTGCCTGCTTCTCCTACTAGTGGTTACCAGTAGCCACAGGCTCAGTTCCTTAGTCTGGGACTACAAAAGACAATTACATCAGTCACAACTTTGAAGAATTCAAACCCTGAGCACAACACTGACCTGCCTGAAAATTAGTGCTTAGAGAATTTAATGAATTATGAAAGTGCAGAAAAACAATTTAGTGTTGCATATCCAGCTGCTGTTCTAATAAATCACTGCCACCCACAAATAACTAATTTGTGTTGTTGTACTGTGAGCATGATTGATGAGCATGCTCTGGGTTGCAGTAAAAGAGACACAGTTCAACAATGCTGCTCTATATCTTTAAAAGTCTTGGAAAATAAATTGTCTTTTAATCTCTTCAACTGGCATCCATTATTGATATGGATGTACCCATACTTTCATGGAGTTCCTCCCAAACAAAAGCCGAAGGAATGATTGTTTCTCATGTTGCTGTTTCTGTTCAGCACTGCAAAAAACAAACATTAGACAAACACTCCACCTTGGAATCATGTGTAGCAGCTGTCACTTGTGACTCTACAGTCTGAATGTATTATGGTCAAGCAGTGTCTCTATTGCCTGTCTATATATATATATATATATATATATATATATATATATATATATATATATATATATATATATATATATATATATATATATATATATATATAATGTACATGTGTGTGCTTTGTAGTCATGTGGCAGATGACCACAGTTCTTCTTCCACACTCCAAGATAATTGACACGACACACGGGCATTGTTGCACACAAACAACACCAACAAATGTACATGTTCAGATAGCCTGCAAGCACATGCGGGCGCCGTCTTTGCAACGGGGGTAGAAAGAAACAACAGCGACCTTATTGTCGAGCAGGGGCAGACCTGACACCACAGACATCAAATTGATATTAATATCTATGAGAAGCCTTTACCTCCTGAGTTATCGCTCTAGCGGTCAAATGCCTTCCAGGGGTGAGGCACAGCTGAGAACATGAATGTTTAACAAGACCGCTGCATAGTTCACCTCAATGCAAGCCTCCAGCTCAGAGCTGAATTATTAACCGCTGCACGCCTGGTCCAAATTCCTACTGAGATTACATTTATAGGTCTACACACAGCGAGGTGTTGAGAAACAACAGTTGAAATTCAAGAAGTCCCGAATGCAATTACACTTTCCACAAGAGACAGTGGTTAAAGTTAAATTTGCAAGAAACGCAAATGAACAACAACACACTAAGTACAGTAGGGGCGACACAGACACCTACTATATGTGGTAACAGTTGTGAATTATTGTTGATTATACCGGTAAAAAAAAGAACAAAGAGGCAAATATTTACAGTTATATTTATAGTTTGAATGTGTCTCACAAGGTGCAGCAGAGAGCTCAGCGACAGGCAGTAGGCAGAGACATCTCGGTGACTTGTCGACAGGAAAAAGACGAGTTTAGTTCAACTTTATGCAAATGAGCAGCAATGCGATCCAACAACGGCCAAATGAAGGTGAGTAGCTGTGCTCACCTTTTGTTCCTCCACTCCTTCAAACTTTTTTGACTTTTAATTCGTATCATGCTGTTCCTATCACTTTCAGATATAAGACTGTGCAGTCACAGCAGCTTTCCCTGAAGGATACAATGTCTCCCTGCTTATTTACAGGGATATCACTAAAAAGAATAAGTCATGGAGGGAGGTATCCAGGGTCATAGGATCCCCAGTGAGCTTTATCACAAGGTAATCCAACTTCCTAATAAAAATAAACAAATGAAAATGTTGCCTAGAGTAAATGCAACCTAAATGCATGCATACTGTATGTATAGTTATCAACAATGTACTGCAACTAAAATTGTGTATGTTTTTTATTTTTTTTTTAGTTTGGACAAAAAGTCCAAAATACCCCACCTTAATTACTGTGTTGACAGATTTACATGAAATCATAGTGATTCTAAAACAATGATTACAAAAGCAGCCTCTCATTTCTAGTCGTCGACTGGCTTTGTTGCTGTTTTAAATTACGACTGTCGCTTGAGTTAATTTGCCAAAACAGATAAAAGCCTATGAATAAACCAACACCAGTTGACCGATTTTCCCTTTAGTGCACAATAAATAAAAGGATTTATGAAAATGTGATTTTTTCATATATTTTATCTAAACAACCCAACACCAGTTGGATTGATATTCCCTGGGTTGCACACCAAAAATAACATGATTTAAGAAAATCAAATAAAAACTGAGTTATGTTTTTGCAAATAAACCCTGTATGCATGCATGTCTCTGGTGACCTTTCAATGTTTCAAGCTGATAACAACCTTGTATAAAAAAGGTTTTACATATGCACTAGTTGGCTTCATACATCATATTGGGCTAATGGACTGAGGCTAAAGCCGCACGTCCCAGGCAAAAAGTCAATATCCTCACCAGTTGATGATCCGTGTGGAAGACATGGAAATACTGCAGAGAAGCTGCATTGTTTTTGAATGTCATTGTAGAGTCTAAGGAAATATGATCAGACAGTTTTTAATCTAAGATAACTCATAACTGATTAGCTTATACATGTGTTCATATTTTCAAATAATGTAATTTAGTATTAATCTCACAAGAATGAGATGCATGTTCTTGCTCGCCACATAGATGATGTCATACACATAAAAATAGTTATTCTAGGCTCTTGCTAGACTCACAAGTCCATCTTAAAACACTTTGATCAACTAGAGTAGGGATATTCAATTAAAATTCAACGAGATCTAGGTAAAGAGAATTTCCTTATGCAAAGGTCCGGAACATCACAATAATGTTTAACTTGCGCTATGATTTAGTGCCATATATATTGAAGTAGCCTAGCAGTTGTATCAGCCTATGTATGTAGTCGAGGACTGTTGAATCGAATAACGAAAGTTCAATTGAATAATTCAGATTTCAAAGTGAACTGGATCAATCACAAATAATACATACTCTAATAATAAATAAATGTTATTCTCTGATTTCAAGTAAAATAAGGGCAATATTAAAGAATAAATTACATAACAGAAAGCTTTTGAAAAATGTGCATCTTAAAATAAAGTACTTAATTTGAGAAAAATGAATATAACTGAATTGTCCTTGCCCTGCAGCTTTATATTCATTTAATTCAGGTGTGAAGCGATGTCAATCAAAATACCCACGATATCTATATTCTTCTCATCTTCTAATAAGATAAATGTATGTGCAGGGACTATATCTGTGGTTACTGGAACCACTTGTTTTAGCTCTATTCCTCTCTGTTAACATCATTGTTGGGCAGTGACTTAATGTATTGGGATTCTGATCATATTTGGCTCTTAGATTGTTTATTTTCTGTGCCTTCATTTCGGATTTGAGTGGGTACGTTTGATCAGAAGATTCGTGCTTTTTAGTGGCGCTTCACATTTCAGCTTTTAATAATCGTCATGGTCTCTAAACATACAGGATGAGACATACTCGTTTTAAAATGTCCGTGGGAAAAATGAACATTTAAAAGTCTGTTCATTCTTGGTTAAATGCTCTGGTCTTTTCTCTTTTTGGAGCACGGCAAGTGAAATAACTTCTGTGTCTCATGTAATTCTTCGACTATTCGGTCTCTTGGACTCTCCCGTGTGTGCATCTCCCTCGAGCTGCAAGGCTTATCGGAATACACATATTTGATTGGCTGATAGCATCACCTGATATGATTTACAACGCATGTAATTGGTCTGTGTGTATCCTGGACCGTTGAACTAGTGCCGTAAAGGCAAGAAAAGCTGTAGTAGTTCTCAATTATCTATCGGTTATAGGTCCAGGACCCGGACCGTGGTCCGCCTATTAGGGACCCCTGAACAAGAGACTCCCTGGTGTTGTTGCTAAAACTGAATCGAAACAATTATAGGTTAAAAGAAACCCCTGCATAGCAAAACACATCCATAGTCTTTAGGGCAGCCTATTGGGGTGGTGACATGCAGAGGTTGTGTGCATGTTCACACTGGCATACAACAAAGACATGGACAGAACTCTTCCCACAGTTGCACACAGAAACAATTCACTCACTGTTGCTGCTGTTCAAACTCTCCTCGCTCCAGAATATGACTCGTTGTCTCAGATTGTATTCTTCCAGTGTCCCCGACTCCCTTTCGGCTCTGTCCCCCGGAGCCGTGATGAGAACAAAGTCAACAAATAAGAGCGTTGTATCCCCATGTGGCACTCCCCTACATTGTTGATAAACGGTTGTGATTGTTAGCCGCCGCTCTAAACTTTACATTTAGAAATCCCCACATGATCGGTAGGCAGAGATCTCAGGTTGTCTGGTATAGCGAGACTAGGCTCTTGCAAAGTTTTACAAAATATAAATGAAAATCATAATGCAAAGAGTATAGTTGCACATGTTTGCAGTCGGAGGTGTCCTGTCAACAGTTTTATGGATGCCTCTTTTACAATGGTGGAAAGAGGGGGTTTTTTTGGCTGCAGGGGATTGTTTCGCTGCAGTACCACATGTGACCGCTCAGACAAATTAGCTGTAAGGCTGAGTTTAGGCGCTGTATCCAGCTCTGCTAACACAGCAGCAGGAGAAATCCAAATCTTGGCAGGCCTGCCGTGCGTAGTAATGGTTGCTTAGCAATGATTTGATCATCATTTGTGTACGACAACACTGAAGTATGTTAAGAAACATCACCACAACCTACATTTAGCAAGGTAAATACCTGTGTCTAAGATGGAATTTCTCTTTATCGTTTTGTAACCTTTCACATTGCAATCTTGTGGCATTCATAGTGTACCTGCAGCTCCACTAGAATCGCAGTATGGGGTTGGATGGGGGAGCCCTAGTTGCCACACATAATGAACAGAACCACATGTAGCAGTTATGAAGTCCACATTAGAATGGGCAAACCAGGAGTCAGCCTGATTGGCAGCTGCATTGATAAACAGCTCTCTAATAGGCTGTGGATAGGAACATCCCATCCATGACTGACTCTGACAGCTATCCTGCTCTGCTTCAAAGCAACACATCCGCTCTCCTCACTCCAGCACCAGGCCTCATTTTTACCAACTGAACAGAAAAAAACAACACATGGATGGCAGCCATCTCAACCTCCAAAACCAGCCGCGACACCCACCCACTATCTCTGGAACAGTACATACACTGTAACACTGTTGCCTGTTAACTCCGAGAGTTACCTTTACATGGTAATTGCTCAATCTTTTTTGAGAAGCGGGAGTAATGAATGCAGCATGTAACCCCTGTTGGCTTGCAAAAGCTTGGGTTTGAGTGGCTTCTTTTGTGGATGTTGGAGAGGTCAGGGAGGTGATGTGGAGTGAGAAGCCAGTGCGGCACGGTAGGAAATCAAATTCACAGACGTATGGTTCATAAACCACACATGCTCTGCTCGGTACATTGCTGGAAGCACCTTGTAGTGGAGCCTGGAATACAGGCGGCCTCCCCAGGCACTGGCTCAAGTGAGATATGTTTGTGGATGGCCTTCTCCATCAAACAGCTGCATATACAGTACTGCGCTGTACACCTGTCTATATATTGCCTAAAGGGATTGCGCTGCTTCAGAGAGATTTACTGTATAGAAAGATACATGCATTGCAAGATGTATTGTTGTCCTTACTGTGATGGCGATGTATAGCCAAGGACTCTAGGTTTGGGTAAAAGCACACATATAATCATGAAGGTTACAGCAAGCATCAAGGACACTGTACTGGACTGAAAGCTATAACTTCTCCTTCCATGATCAGCTGTGAAACCTTAAAATAATAATTGGAATAATCATAGTGTCTGGAACTAACTGCTGGTGCTTTAAAGCTTAATAGTGGCAATATATTAGTAGGGAGCAAAATACTGTATTTTCAACCGTGTTCTTTTGCTTTAATGATTAGAGTAAAGGCCCAAACGCACTGACGGCGTCATTTGATGCTCCTATAGCGCACTGCAGGCATCAGATTTGAAATGCCAACATCCCATAATCAGCAGTATTTTAGGAAAAGGTCACTATTCAGGCAACATCTTTGTATACCACAGATACCCTTTAACACCTCATCGTTTAAGTGATTGACACAAATGAAAGTTTGTGAAATGTGAAATTGGCGTCACACAATCCACTCGATGGAAGACGCATCGCTCTGTTGGAGCTCTTGGGACGACAAAAGCACTCAGTCCACTTGCTGTTACAGTGGTGTGATAGTTGAAGCTTCTCTTCGCTCAGTTTGACACGCCTCATCACGCTGTTGCTGCACCTTCAGCCATTTAAAACAACAGCTGTACTTCTACTTACACACTTATTGGTATGTAGTATAAAAAGCATTGCCCGACTATGTAGCATAAATAAAGACATGTTATAATTATCAATTTTAGTAGTGAAACTACGCAACAAAAACGAGGTGCAACATCACAACCCTGATCAAAATGTCTCAGTATCTCAGTAAAGAGAGTCCAATAGTCTACATGCTTCATACTGATTCATTTTGAAAAGTCTGATTTCTGTTTTTGCTACTTCTAGATTTAGTAGCTACTAAGTGTTTGTCTAGTTAATGTGTCCACTTTGGACTGAGATTAACAAAATATAACCCATTGCAATATTGTGACAGTGCTATCTCTGTTTGAATTGTATGCTAATACAAGGAGCAAAAATTCTTAAGACTCACATATTTTTGTGCTTGTGAAAACAACAAAAAGCAGAAGACACGTCCACCGTATGTTGTAAAAACAAGAACATACTGATCGCGATAATCTCTCTCTGTTCTCAGACCCAGAGTAGCACAGCCTAAATGTCAAAATACCCTCAGTTGAACCAGTGTGTGCAGCAGGGTTTAGTATTGTCACCTGCAGATGTTATTGTTGTTCCCTCACCTCAAGCCTCACCTGCAGTCAGTTTGCTTGGTTAGGCCACAGCTCAACAGAGGAGGGGAAAAGAAATTGCTCAGTGAGGGGTTTTCTGGCAAGATACTGGGTAAAAATCGATGCCCTGCTCAATAAAATGTGCTGACCTCTGAGGATAAGGTCTGAATCTAAAGCAATGCAGGAAAACAGCTCTGCAAATTTTGTACTTGCTGAGAATCTAAGAAATGTTGGGTCCTGTTTTGAAAATATTACAGAATGTTGAGCAACTCTGCACTCATATGAAACACATTTTTACACATATGAGGTTACAAACAGTTATTTTGCTTAACGTTTTCAAAGCATGTAGTCCATTAGCTCAGACATGGTGTTTACAGTAGTGCAGGCTTGTAATGGGAAAATGGACTGAGCATGCAGAGGGTTGTAATTTTACTGAATTGTTTATTATGTAAATTGTACATAATTCACAAAGTTCCTGAACTAACCTTCCTTTGTTAAAATGTTAATTTAGTACAAATATACATTACCGATATAAAGTTTGGAATCACTTGATATATTGATGATTTTCTTCTTTCCTTCAATTAAAGCTATTTTGACATAGTTAAAAAACGTATAATTGAAACACCAAATGCATTAACTTTTCGAATAATGTTTTGCGCCATATGAAGAATTATTAAATGATTCAAACCTCCATTTAATTGATGTCCCCACATTGTTGCGCGACAGAATACTGGTAGACCATTCTGTAACATTCTGTGATCCAATTACAATAGTGCTAACGCTACACCAACCTTCTATTTCTAGATGTTTTAATAATAGCTTTGCTAAAGCAACCTGTGAATTCCGGCTTGTTATAGGCATCATTGTGCACTCAACACTGGAAAAGAAACTTGTTCCCATTTAAATCTGCACACATTTTGGGGCTAGGCTTCCAATTTATTTTTACCACTGAAAAAGTGACCACTTTACCAATGATTTCTTATATTCCTTTTGAACTGTTGCCCAGAGGTCTCTCTTTCTCTCTTTCTGCCAACTTTCAATTTACATTCTAGTCGAACCATTGTGCAGCACTTTGTTCTCCATGTACAGAACATTACTTTTTATTTGCAAAACCTTCATACAAAATAAAAGGTTTGTAGCTTTCTACTACCAAAAAAAAAACACAAATCTGAATCAGAAATACTTTATTGATACCCAGGGGGGGAATTTCTAAATATATACAAAAGAATATATAGAATAGTCGTCTCAGCCATCTGACTGGACCGAATCAAGCTTTTGTGGCAGGAGTTTTCTGAGCTTTTTAGAGATAGTGTAGGTTTATCTAAGAAGAGTTACACACCAGCGGTTTGTTTCACATGAACATTCTGTTACCGCCAACATTCACTGCAACATTTCAATAGCAGTTGCAGTTTAGATGACAATCTGTGCAAGTAAATATTGATAGCCTAGCAGGTCCATTACTTTACTACATTTATTGTAGCTATTTAGAATTGTTGTATCATGTTACATAATAAATATTTAATGAATACATATTTTTTCTTTTAAATGTTGGAGCAAAACAAGTTTTTATATGCTTCACCGTATAGTCCTAAAAATATTGTTACGTATTTGTATTTTTAGCACACTTATCTGAGCCCCTACTATAGCAAAGTTTGCCAACAGTCCAGTGGTGGGGAACTTTTCACAGCTAGTATGGACAAGAGGATCAATTCCAGCAACTAAAAACGGTTTCATTGCACACAAGAGCATGTTTTGGTTGAAGAATAACGGGGAAAAACATGAACCTATTCTTTGTTTGTTGCAGAAAGATTTACTGAATGAGTATTTATCTCATGAAGAAAAGAGATAAGGTCCAGATTTTGAATGAATTTTGATAATCTTTCAATAGATTTTGCCATCGAATCAGGGGGTGCTTGCTCTTCAAATTTTCCTCTTCCTTCTTTCTGTTTTTGTTGTTGGCTGTTTTTTCTATTGATAGAGTGGGCAAGCCAGGAGCATAGAGTAAAATGAGTACACAGTTCGCCCAGCCGGCAGGTCACTGCCCAACTGGGAGCCCTTAAATGAGTGCAACCTTTGAAAGAACTGTTGTTTGCTGAACCGAAAAAAGCTGTGGCCACGGTGGAAAAAAAGAAAACAAGTAGTTTTTCTTGTAAACACTGAAATATCACAACCAAGAATCTGCTGCTGATATCGTCAGTATCAAGGTCATTTGACAAAGGCTTACGGGTGAATCAAGTATTTCACATTTTAAAGTTTGAGTTGTGTTCTGCTTGTCAGCATTTCATAGTGAAAGCACTTCTTTCTTTCTTCTGGGTGAAGGGAATGAGGCATTTTCTATAAACTTCACTTGTTAAAGACGAACCCTTGACTATTATTAGAGTTTTCATGCTGTGATTTTAATTGGGTTTCAATTAAATGTAGACCCACAAGCATTTTGCAAATAAAGTTGGGAACAGCCTCAATCAGTCTTTGGCTAAGACAGCAGCAAGGACACAAATACAAACTCATTCCCATGTCTTGGTTTGAAAATGTTTTTGGAACACTGAGGACTAACAGACGGAATAATTAACTGAATTTAGTAACTATCATACAACTTTTAAGAGACATTTTACTGGGTGATTGACAGTCAAGTCGAACACTGTTCCAAAATCACACGGCAATAAGAAATGTTGACTAAATTGTTGCTTCAATACCGCAGAGTTCTGTTCATATTTATACACAACTACTTTGTATTAGCATTTGGAGAAATGTAATGCTGCCGGATTATATTTTGTAATTATTTTAAACCGATGAGCAAGTAGTTGGAAACTGGTTACATATTCACCCTTGTCTCTAACCTCCACATCCTCCCAGTGACACTACGGTTATATACATAAATCATTGGTAGAATTACTAGCAGAATAGTTACATAATAAATGCAATTTAAGAGAGAATCTGAGTGAGATTAAGCAACACATTACACATTACTTTGATCTTGAAGTAGACTAATATATGAATATCATTAGTGACAAACCAATTAAATGGAAACATTTGTAATGAAGAAGATTCATCCTGCAACCAGCCGTGGGTGTCAGTCAAACACTCTGTTGCTCGTAGCAACCCCTGGTGCAGGCCCAGTTTAACATATCACCATGTTACAGTCACCATTTTCTCAGATCCGCCTCCAAGCAAAAATTGACAGACATCTTAAAAGTTCCCTCTAAACGCCATAATTGGACCATTAACTGCAGTAGTTGACCCTTTTCTAAGTCCCGCCCTCAAACGCAGACTTGGACAATCATTACGAACCATCTCTCAGCTCTGACCAGGGTCCGACAATTATCCGGCTCTGCTCCATAAATTCATGCAATTGTTTCAGATTTTCTTGTTTTTCAAGCTGGTTTTGTAGATTTGGAGCTAGTCATGGTTAAACGTTGAGTAATGGTGATACTCATTACCCGGAAAGGTTGGAAGGAGAAATACGTTTCTAAAACAATACGGTTGTATGTAAAAAAAATTGTGAAGCTAAAATAAGCAATGTATATTAGCACATCATTAACTATTGTTAGCACATATATGCTATGCTAGCTACTGAAGGTATACTGAATGTATACACATGCTGCTTTTGCTTTGTGTGATGTAACGGCGAATAAAGATCTACCCGGCTTTTCAGGAACAGTGTTGTTCCTTAATTTCATTGTCTTTTGTCTCGATCACCAGATGATGTGGTAGTTCACCTTTACACTGTGATCTGTAAGCTTTAGCTTTTTAAACCTGTTGTTGCTGCTGAATCAGTTTGACATATTGGATATATATTTCAAATATTGTAGACCCTTCTGTCAGCTTTTCTCTGAAATTGCTTTTTTATTTTCCCAGAAATTAGATCATATTCATGCAGTGAGTGCAGTTAGTGACCGGGTGGGCTCCAGCTGGGAGTGGGGCTTAGCAAAGGGTCAATTGGAGATGTTACATTTTTTCTGTTGTTGGTTTAGTGTTAACCAAGCTAGCCATACGTAAGCTGTCTGAGGATGTGTTGCTAATACAACACGCTGGGTAACTATTGATTTGCTACTGGGCTAACTCTACAACTCCAAAATGTCATTGACTATAAAACAAGTCGTCTGTATTTTTATCACTGTTCTACTAGCCCACGGTTGATCCACGGGAAAAAACTCTTGGTTGGGTCGTACTGTATATTCCAACAAAAATGATTGGCTTCAGAGGTGGGAATCCAGTGAGGGTCTTGACTTTTGCTGCTGCACTAGTGACTTGTACCGGTCAGTTAGGGGCACCTGCTGAGAGTGGGACAGGATCTGCGTGTAACACCATCCTGGTGAAGCTGGCATCAGCTGGCAGGTGGTAAGAAGTGTGAAGTGAACCAAAGCATCATGGAAGTGGCACATGTCTACAGTCTAAATAGTGAGTGAAGAATGACATCATCTTGCACGTGAAGAGGATCATTTTTCTGTCTTGCCATCAAAGAATATGCAGTTGATCGAAGAGATTGTAATTTGTTGGCTTATTCCTGTTACAAAAACTTCCTTCACAGGTATGCACACAGATTTAATCTTATTTTTCTCATTGCTATGCTTAGATTCAGTCCATCAGCAATTCCCCACCTGTCTGACATTCATATCCGTACCCATTTGAGTGGTTTTAAACTTTTTTGGTGATAATCACGGTTGAGTACAAGACAGAATTTTTTGGGATTCTGGACATCTTTAAATTATTCCTCTTGTGCATACTCGAGGCTATCCAGGTCTGAATGAAGGCTGATATGAAAAGCAGAGATAGAGGAAAGCATCAGTTGCAATGCTGATACCTTAGTGCTGCAGGCCCCGAGGTCACTGCTCCTCTGCCTTCCAGTGGGAGGCAGATAAAGTCATCATTAGAAAAGGCTTGAGAGAGAATCAAACATAGAGAGTAAGAGGGGGAGTGAGAGAGAAATAACAGGTTTAAACTCAACTCCCTGCTCTCACCGATTCTCTTTGAACTCAAAGCCAATTTTGCATGCGTGCGCAGACCTACGCCTCTAAGCCGGAAGAGCTCAGCGCTTCCGACATCTAACCCCTGTGCTCAACCTGTGGAGCCGACTCCCGCTCATTGCCTCAACTGCCTGCTTCAGAACAAGGGCCAGAGTTGAAGGAGAGAAGTTGACCCACCCCTTAGCTCTAGTACTCACCTGTGGCATATGCTTCTTTTTCTCTGCTGCCTGTGTGAAACAGTTTTAGCCTGAAGATAAGCGGTTTTACAACAGTAAGCGCGGCAAAGCACATTTTGATGAAATGTGTTGAATGGCAGTTGGGAATGCATTATGATTTCAGTACTAAAGCCACGCCAACTAATAGTTCACATTTTATTTCACACAGATATTAACTCTTATTTCTATCATTGTGGTGATGGACTGATTCCCTTTTGATCTTGTGTGTTAAATAGATATTATTAAAGATACCGAAAAACATACTATATGAAATACTCTTCTCAGTTAAGTAATCTTTGGAAATTCTGAAAATATCTGAGTCCAATTCATGAAATAAGGAAAACTACAGATGTAAGACCAGCAAACATAACCCCAGAACGTCTATAGTGGACATCTTTTGATGAACAGAAAAATCCTGTCTCCCGTCTCGGTTAAGGTTAGGAAAAGATTGTTGTTATGTAGAATACTAGCAAAAATGTATTGTACTGTAGGTCCATGATGGGAAGTTCACAGATTGTGGCAAATTATGAGATACATAAATGTCCTTAACAGTATCTCACTGCACAGAATGAACAGACATGTCTCTATACAGTGGAAGTTGGGCATAACCTGACCCTCCTTGACAGTCTACATGCTTCATCAACTCCGGTGCTTGGTGATATGCAGCCCTACATTCTTGGAGAATCTTAACTGCTCCAATAGAAATCTTCTATTGCAATTTATGTCTCAGACATTGAGCAGCAGATTGTTCTCCCTACGCCACCCAACAAAGCACTTCAGCAGACTCCTACCGTCTCCTTCTTCTTGCTTCCATAAATGTATCCCGCCAAGAGGAATGGGGAAATAATCCTGGAGGTGCCATATCCCAGAACTGGATCTCAAATTAAAGCAGTTGAGAGTGAACAAGAGAGGTGACAGCGCAGATCCCTGAGTCATCCCTTGGTAAGTCTTACACTGTTCAAAAGCCAAACGAAGTGCCGCCTGTAAAGTCGAGGCACCTCTAGGGCTATGTTCACGCTGAGCTCCTTTTGTACTAAATTCTGATCCTGTTTTAGTGGATGATGTTGTGGCTGAATACGTTATTTTGAATGTGGCCAATATTTTAGTTTTAAAGGTCTTAAATTTGCTTTGATTTTACAGCCACATTCTCCTGCAGCACTGTCCAGCCATCTCTGAATGGTTTAAAACATGCAGCGGTTATATTGTGTAAAGTGACTGTTTGGACTAAGGTTAAATTAGATAGATACTAGACACACGTTATTAGTGCACTGGGGCCTATACATCGTGTCAAAATGTGGTCCTGGAGACACTTACTGTCGCAGAAACCACAGAGACGATACTTTGGTGTATATATCTTGATGAAGATGCAGTCATGTAACTTTATAGGTGTGTAGTTAAAATCAAAATGAAGGTCAAGTTCAAAGATGGGTGTGGTCCAAGCAAGGCACTGGAGTTAAACGCTTAGGAAGTGGGAAAGGGGCCATTGGCCTCCACACTCCTGGCCCGATTTGGTGTCACAAGATGGTGTGTAGTTTTCACTGTTAATCTTGTTTAAAACTAGGTGTGAGCCCCAGGGGAGGAAAGAAAACAGACTTTCACCTGCAGTCCTGATGTAGTCGAATTAGATCTTTGGAGAAAGAGGTTTCACTCTTGTGATCCTTACCTGTGTCTCTCTCCACTATTCAGGAATGGAGTTCATGCTTACTGTATAATTATAATATAATTGCTGTGAAATACTGAGTGTGGAGGAGAAATGCGTTTGTACGTATTTGTCCTGAAGGTGAATTGATGTAACTTTGGGTGCATGTATGCTTGGAAATGGAAGTGAAGCTGTCAATTAAAATTCCTGAGTGTGAGATGACTCGCCAAACCTTCTGTGGGATTTAGGAGATTAAATTGGACCCATTTCAGCATCAGTGTACACTGAGCATAATTCTTCCGAATTCTTTGGTCCAAGCTCTATTTGTGCTATAGGTGCACAATTTTGTATTTGATATGGTCTTTAAGAGAACAGCCTGAGCAAATATTTTAGTTGCTGTGGCTGAGTTACTGCTGACTATTGGCAAATATCCACTCATGAATCAGTTTAAGCATGAGTCCATGTACTTTCCAATTAAGTTACATGCCACCTCTTTGAAAACGTATTTGATAAATCAATGCTGTACATTTTTCGGGGTGCAATGGCAATAAAATAGCCACAGTTTTAGTAGTGAGTTAAATTAAATGCATGTAAAACATTTCCCAGAATCAGAGAACTGGGTTTTCACCTCATGATTATTTGTATTATTGATTAGTCTGCCAATTGTTTTCTCGATTTAATAAGTTAGTTTTCTCTATTAGACTTTTAGAAAATTGTTTAAAGTGCCCATCACAATTTTCCAGAGCCCAAGTTGTAGTTAAATTGCTTATCTTGAATGAACAATGATCCAAAACCAGAAGATCATCAGTTTGGTTTCATAGAAGAATAAGAAAACAAGCTATTATTTACTTTTTCAAAGCAGAAGCCAACTATCTTTTGGCATTTTTCTTTTGAAAAAAACAATAATGTTTTTGCAATGTAAACACAATTCATCAACTAATTGTGTCTCTACAGAGCCCTAGATTCATAACTAGATTTAGGGGGTGCTCTGCTTATTAACACATTGAGTGATTCAGTTTCGCTGAGACTGAGAAAATGATTTGACTTGATTTAAAGCATTTGATTTAAATGACACTTAATTACCATATGATAATATAATACCCTAACAAATTAGCAGTACAGTACCAGTAGACAGTGTATCTTCAGAGTGGCAGTTTTAGCTTGTCGCTAACTAACTATAAGAGCCACTTTAGCGTCTGTACTGTGAGTAATCCCCAGTGAAACGGAAACAGTTACAAGAGGTGTTTAAACCAAATCCTTTGCATTTGAATGGACCGCTAGAAAGTGTGCAGGCTTAAAATGTTGCGGAATACAAAGCTACAGAGGACTGTGTCTCCACAACAATTGTGTTGCTTTTTTGCTGTGTAATATTTACGTTTATATTGAAGAGATATTGAGCACAAAAACAAAACGCCCTCGGCGTCTGCTCTCACTGTACACCTACATGTAGAGCATCTCCTTACTTTGCCGACATTGTGTGTAGTGAAAGGAAGCCTCTATTACAAATGGTTCTATTAAGTGCCCTCAATGGAGGATTTTAAGTAGCCTTGTGGTAATGATGGCTCCCACCTTCTCGCTCTTCTCTCTCTCTTACTCTCTTTTTCTCTTGTGCTTCTTAGCTCCAACCGACCCTGAGAGCAATAAAACACACTTGTCTCCTCATCTCTTTTCAACGACAGAGAAAAGAAGATGACTTCTCTCTCTTATACTTCCCCTTATGCATATCTAAGGCACTTTTAAAAGGGGGCCTTCAGAATTTAGCAGGGCCTTTTTGTATTCAGCCAGACCAGCTTGTGGTAGGGATGAATGCAAATCAGTGCTTTTACTTGAGAATGTTTGATACATCCCAAAAATCCCTCGTAGAAATGATTATGGATTCTGGTGGAATCTTGGGCCCCGTTTGAATAGGACGAGCTGTAGGCTAATTCCACTGCTAAGAAGAACAGAGAGCAGCCTTCATTGTCATGCCTGACTAGATTAAGCCGACTCAAAAAGCTGATCAAACCAAGCGAGATTCTGCGTGGCGAAGCGAGAAGCGGTGGCATAGGTGGCTGCTCTGAGTTGTTAACAGAGCTCTGACATTGACAGGGACACTTCATCTCACCCTGCAGGGCCAGACAGAGGCCTTACTCTCCCTTGCAGCACCACAACCACCTTGTGAGGAGACGCGATGACCATGAAATCCTTATCTCCCTCACTTCAGCACGAGCAGATACTGCTACACAGAGGCATGGCTGCTACAGTAAAGAAAGTGGCGGTTGGCTTTATCTGTATGCAATGGGATGACTCAACTGGTTCTGTTTCCTTTTCTGCAAAAGTGATCATTATCTTTAACCTCATTATTCTGGTGGGCCTATATTTGTGTGTGTATATGTGAGAAATGAATCTCACCTCAGTTGCAGAGCTTTTTTTTTTATTTTGCTCTGTTAATAATTGTCACCTTGTAATGAATGTGGTTATTAAAGGAACAGCTGTACAGAATGGTACAAACATAAATCAGAATCTCTACCAGAGCAGACAAACCCATTTAATAGCAGATTACAGATACCAGATAAATACATCTCAGTTGAAACGTCACCCCATGCACCCCTCACCCATCTTCAGTTATTCCGTTTTATGTGTGGTCTCTTATGAGCAGCCATGCTAGTTGATTATAACATTAGAAGAGTTGCCTGCTCAGCAGTCAAAAGTATTACAGCCTCCACTACTGTAACAGCCATGTGTCTTCCTTCCGACATTTTCATCTCCTATGCAAATACAGACCCAATGGAGCCAGTAATCATTCATCAGGAAACTGTCTCCAAATGGTAACTGCTTCTGTCCTGCTCATTCATTATTCATCACCATGGACGGGTCAGGCGGCAAGAGGCTCCACTAGTACCACATGCACAGTCGGCCTCATTCCACTGTTTATCTCTCTCACTCAGAGTAGAGAGAGAAGGGAAAAGTCCAATGTTCACTTAGACGTTGCTCTCTGCTGAGTGTCAGAAATGAGGCTGTGTAGCTCGGTTCACATCTCCACCCCTGGTATTGATAAAACACATTGCCTGCTGCCGATACTCCTGTTCATTACTTTGCTTAATGAGAAACTTCTGCATACACTGCGCACAACACACTGCGAGTGCACATTTCACAAATAAGAGGGAAATGTGTTTAGGAGGAGCTGGAGGCAGAGTTTCATCGCAAATGTGACAGGCAATATGACATGTAAGAAACACCCTCATAAACAGGCCAATGTACAAACAGCTTAGTGGAAAGTCAGTCCTACCTATAGTCTCTCTCCTGCTATCGTGCGCAGTGTTTAATTCAAATTAAACAAAGGCAGAGAAAACATCAAACCAACATGTTAACCTGGCAAAGGAAGGAAAATGAGCTTCCTCGGATGCAGCAGCAACATGCTACTGTGTCTTTCTGGTGTCTCGTCTTGATCCCTGCAGGAATCTTCTGTCTGCGTATTAATAACCACTTCAAAGCGAATACGCTCCCCGGAATTAGTTGTGCATGCATTTAGAGGTCTAGCTTCCTCTGTTATGATCCCCTGCAGCAGACTACATGTAAACACACCAAAGGCAAATGCATGGAGAGCTGCTGGCTGTAGTCTGTCACAGTGTAAGTCGACTGTCTGGGTTTTAGTTTGATTTGTTTTCAAGCCAGAGCCCATACTTTTGATGGACGATTTCCACGCGCTGTATTCATCAAGGCTGTTGAGTGGGTTACTTGTCACCATTCAAATGAATGGAAAAACGATTTGTAGAATGCTATTGAACTATAGACTGGCAAAATTTGAATTTACTTTGCTAATGGAACACATCCAGAAATAGTATGCGTTCTGTCTTGAAGTTGGCTGATAAGATACATTTATGGTAGTTGACTTTTGCCCCACAGCGACAACTTCAGCGGGGGATGCCAGGAGTTTGAGTTTTCAGCTGTGACGGTTTTGTGAAGTTTATAGAAAGGGCCAGGGTACATCCCCTCTAGTCTGTCATCATACTTAAGAGGAGCATTGTCTAGGCCCTGCAGCTCCCCCAGATAAAACTGCCAGTGGTGCAATTTCCCCAAGACCCCTCAGGGCCCATAATTCTCTTTGTAGGTTGTCTGACAATTTGCTAAGCAGTTGAGTCACAGGAAGACTGAGATGTGCTGCAGCTCACAGAGTGTTCATTGAACAAGAGGTTCTGCAGACAATTCTGCAAGGTTATGTGGACCGTTTAACCTTCAAAATATAGCAGAGAAAGGGAAAATAGCAAATTCGCATTCATGGCTAAGAGAAGCACAGACATGCAAACACATAGGAAGTTAATAAATTCAAATAATACAACATGGCTGTTCTTTCAGGGAGCCAATATTGATTTAGTGGTGATCATCAAAAGAAAAGAAAATCCAACAGATATACAGTTTGAGGATTTTGAGTATCACTCTATATAGCACTGGTGCTTTCTCTGCAACCCAGATTTCGCGCCTCATACGCGTTAATCACTCTGCCAAATGTAAAAATTGCACCAAGAGAGGGCGATGGCTTTGAGCTAGAATGACATACATTCATTCAGCACACATGAGACACTCTGACTGATGAACTACTGTACGTGAAGGGAGCCAAGTCCTGTAGTGATGCGCAATGTTCCCATCTACTTGTCATGTTGCAGACATGATTATGAGGGAATGTTGTTGTGTTTTTTTTCTTTTTTTCGGGGTGTTTTTTTTATCAAGCCATCTGCAATCTTGCAAAACTATCACTATGCTGTTCACAAGCACACACTGAAAAGTTAAATTTATGCAAAAATCTGTTGCGCAGCCTGTAAAAAAACTTTATATGTGTGGTGATTTGTGTCTCTCTCTGTGAGTGAGTGCATGAGGGTAAGGGGAAGGAAAGGACAGCAAGAGATTGTCTTGAAATCTTTTTTTGTTTCATATTGGTACAATTACCCAATAGAACTATTATCATATTTCCAATCTTTTTTACATTTTTGCCCTCACAGTAAACCATTCTCAATCAACCTGTAATTGATTGTAAGAATGAAATTGCCTGTTACAATCTGGGATAGAATTGACGAAGGGTGCCATGGGGTAACTAAATAACAAATGAGAGGACAGGATGAAAGACACTGCTTTAATTCACCACAACTGATTTGATAATAAAACTCGAGCCCATTTCACAGCATAACCAATTATGTCTTCAGTGAGTTCTGCCATTGCTGCTTTAGTTCTATTCCTCACAATCAACTCTGTGGCATATACAGTCGTCTGTCACTTATTCGTGTATTATAAAAATACCTTGACATATGCAATTATGCAGATATTACACAAAAACAGCAAACTATGATTAAATTATATATTAAATTGTATATTAAAAAATACCTTACATTTTTATAACTTGTCAAAACATTTTAACGCCCTCTTTGAAAACTTTTATTTTACAGCGAGCCCTCCTGGCTAATTCTGCGATGCGAAACACGAGAGGCTCCAAGGTGACATGAAGTATGAGTCAATTCTTCATGTGAAGGAAGTAATTAATTAGGATGTCAAATTTGGAGAGCATCCTTGCCTTCATTTTTCTTCTTAATTGGGGAATAATTTGGAATTTGGAGAGGCGGCAGATCACATGTAATGAAGATTGACACCTGTTATTTCTCCCTGTCTCCACCACCCACCGCAGACTACGATTTAATAATGGCCGTGCCCTTCTCGAAGGTTACATCCACGCGCTTCTTCTGAGCTCGCTGTGCAGTCACAAGGGTCGTGTCCCGATAGACAGCGGCGATTGGTGGGCTGCTGGGCGACACCCTTCAGGGCAGACCTGGATGACAGAACAAGACGGCTCTCTTGGGCTTGACTGCTCGTATCCCAGCTGTCTCTCTCAGAGTGATGACTTCATTTTGACTGCAACGATCCCTCCTAGAAGGCTCCTCGATGGTATTGCCCCCCTGAAACTAATATCAGCGTTAACATATGTCGAAAGGTCAAATACGTGTGTGTTTCCACCTTTCACACAGCACACTCGTGCCTACCCAGAAATTACAGCTGCCGCCTGGATATGGAAGGAAGATTAATTGCCCTCTAAAGTCGGGTTGTACTTAATCTCACGTCCTCAAAGTGTGGCTATGTGAGATTAGGTTGCACTAAGCCACTAAGCGCTTGGTGTACACACACACACACACACACACACACACACACACACACACACACACACACACACACAAACAGGGACATGTCCAATTGCATGCACACATATGTAAAACATAGAACACACACCATTATGCGGGTGGTTGCCCAAACATACAAAGGTCCAACCTGAACAAACACACATGTAAACGAATGCTACACACAGGCTCTCGCGCCGCTGCTAAACCAACCAACAAATGTCAATCTTCAATCCAGAGTAATCCAGCAGAGACACAGACCCGTGCTGTGTTGTCACAGGACAGAGAATCTTAATCAAACCTGAGCTCTGTCAGTCTGCTGCTCACCTTTTTCTGTTCCCACAAAACCAAATTACTTGAGACGGAGTGGGAGGTGTGTGCAGAGTTACTGGTCTGAAACAACGGCAACGGCTCCATCGAAAGCGAGACTAAATAATCATTGTTTGCGTGTAGCAGATTGGGCAGCTTGAAAGGGTTAAGCATGAGTGGATTAAAAACGCCGGCACACATCCGTTTCCATACTCTAATCCTCTTAGTGCCCACTCCTAATACGTTTTTATATCTTTCCTATCTCTCACTGAGGTGAAATATCAGATTAGTTGCCAGGCTTTGACTATATCTTATTACAACCTTATCTAACACTGAGGGGTTGTGAGCTTCCAGTTAGGCGGGGGCAGCCACTTCGCTGGGCGCTAGCCTCGCTGCCTTTTGTTTGGAAAATGCAGAATTAAGGTTTTAGCGTTGCTGCGGTCATTGAGATTAGTTTGTGAAAGAGATGATTTGTCCATCATCCTCTGATTTGCAGATGTGTTGAACTTCCGCGGCCTCTTGTTTACAATGTAACGTCAGAAATTCCCTCTTTTCGCCAGGGATGTGGCAGTTTGACATGAATTAGCTTTGGTGAGTGAACGTCAATTTTGGAATAGAGAATGTGATATAGCCGCCGTGTGTGGTCCGGGAAGGTGAAAGTGAATCCAAGCCTTTCTCCTTGCATCTGTAGCCCACTGTGAGAAAAACAAAGTGCCCCTGAGGACCCATCAATGTGCAGACATGATGTCTATTGACATTTGTGAACCCATTTGTGGGCACATGCACGCACACAATAAGCCACACGTAGTGTGAATACTGTAAACAAATAGTCCGTCAACCTTGGACCTGAATTCAATTTACACACTGCCCCCAGCTGAACTAGACCTCATAGTGCTAAAATCTATAATTTTCTTGCAAAAGTTAATGAAACATATGAGAACACAGGAGTTGAATCAATGTTTTCTCATGAAGATGTCTCTTCCTGCCATGTAACAGAGATTGCCCGTATTCCTCCCCTGTAGACAAGATGAGAAACGCCATTGCAAAAAGCTTGTGCAGTGAACTAATGCAACTTGTCATTCGAGCCAAAGGTTATTAGGTGCACTTTAACCTAATGAGGTCCAGATGGAACAATGCCTAATCAGGTCACCTTTACAGAGAGCTTTTAATTCAAAGCTGCAAAAGGGAAGACTGTGCTGAGTCACTTTCCCGATTGTTCTGTGGCTTTTTTACTGTGGTCTATTAAACACGACCTTCTGCCTGGCAGGGGCCAATAACTTCATCAAGAGCTTCTGCAGGAATGGTAAAATAGCACATAATAGCTCATTCAGATGTCTGTTGCTACATTAATGACATACTTTGCAAATGGGAACATGCTGCTGTTACCATGTAGGACCGTTCCCATGTTGCTCATTGGTTACTCACTTAGCTAGCCCTGTAGTCGCACCATGTGGGGAAGTAGCCTCAAGTTAGCAGCTGTAATTGAATCACATATTTCTAGTTATTAATTAGCAAGTTAAGCCAGATGTAAACAAACTGTGTAGCCTATATAGCTCCTTTTAAATATAACGGAATCTATTCTGATATTGTTGATATTGGATTCTATTTACATTGAACTGTTGCTTGTCACCGATTTGTTGACACACAAGCGTTCTTTCTTGCAAGTGGGAGATATTGTAGCTGTCAGAAATTGATTTCACATTTTTGATAACAGCAACTGGGTGGCCGTTGTGACTGGTCTCCCCCCTCGGATGCTCGGTTTTGCAGTCGGTGCAACATGATGTGAATGCAGCAGACAGTTTGTGCTAGAAAAGTCAATAAGTTGTAGCTGTAAGTGGTGGTCACTGATGGTGCAGGATGTTTTTAATGCTTTGTTAATGTTCTCCTGCTTTCCTCCTATGCTTTGCCGTCTCATTTTCCTATTATTAGTTCTTTATTGTTGCTATTTACGGAATGGAGGTTGTAATTTCATTCATTTGGCCACGTTTCTTTTCTGTTATGTATTTACATAAGTTTAAAAACAAACTACTGGGATGCAAACCTCTGCCATCGAACAAAACACTGTGACACACCCATTCACACTGATATAATGCCAAACAATGCGCCTTTGACTTACACACTCTGCCTGCAGTGCTCATATACTCTGCCTGCAATGCAGTGCACTTTCATATCAGCATAGAGAAGGCACCAGTTAATCCACAGGGTTATGATAGTGAAAGTCCTTCTTTATCCACCTTAAGATGATCCTGCTTTTGCAGTCCTGTGCAGCCCAGATATCAGTCAAGAGCAGGGAAGAGAAAAAGTACACAAGCATCCTGAGGTCTGCAAAGGGCCATGATGGCTCGCCCACAAACAGTGTGAAGTTGTTCCACCTTTGTAATCAGTCAGGGACACAGCAGAGGAGGACCCAGGTTGCAGCACTGACAGCAGTATAAACGCATATTGATGGGGAAGTTTAACAGTGTAGCTGCAGCAGAGGCTGGAAGAAGCTGTTTCTAGCCTCTCTGTTGTGCACCTACACACAATAAGAGGGGCAATCGTGAGACAAATGCTTTGTGTGTTATAGTTGCGGAGTGCATATTTTATAGGCACCCTGTGGAGTTTAGGACTATTAGTAGTGCTCTGGCGCAATGTTTTCGCGAGTGGGTCCCCATTTTCTTTGTATCGGACACATGCAAATTGCAGCCAACTCTTGAGATGTTCCTCTGATCAACATTTGTCCGCTGTAACGCAATGCATCATGGACAGGGAAGAGAAAAAGTGCCATCTATTAAATAATGACAAATTTCATAGTTGCCGTTTTTAAAGATTGCTTATTATTTAGTTAAATAACAAATATTGTTGTTATTGTTTGCGTTGACAAAGTGAACACTGCTTTAAACTATGGTTGCCACTTTGCAGGACATGCTTTTCTTATGTGTGATCAACCACTATAGTCAGAAAATAAAAGAGAGAGTATCAAAGAGGAAGCACTGCTGCTCTATATACAATATGAAATATCACATTTTTGAAATTCAGATTTTCACAGTCTATGCTCAGGTCTGAGTGACTTTTACCTCCGGTGCTGCCATTCAGAGTTCACTTCCGCAGCGCATTTATCCTGAACTACGTCTGGGAAAATAGCCAGTGCCCAGGGAGCAAAAGGAAAAACTGTTGAGTAGCGTTTCCAGAGATGTCCCCCCTCCTTAAAGAACTGCTGACGTAATCTGCATCTCTTGACTTATATGGCTCTCATAAATTCAAATACATGGTTGGTTAAAACACATGAATGAGTAGGAACAACTCTGGAGGAATACATACAGCGAGGCTTTACAACCAAATCATGAAGCAGTTTCCAGGGAAGCCGAGCACTTGACTGTGGACATCTCTCTTGCTATCTCTTCCTTTCTCTCTATCTCTGGCTGCAGCGTGAGGCTAGCTACGGGGAAATTACCCATGAATGAAACAACTGTTGACACAAAGGGAATTATTTTTTTGCCCTTGCTCCACTGTACCGGCAGTGGATTATGAAATCCTGTGATCCATCCTCAGTCCTCAGGCCTCGGTAAACATTAGCTGACACATGGGGGAAAGGAATTCCCATAGCTTCAGGGCCAGGTTGCCTCTTGCCAAAATAAGCAGCACCACCCCACTACATAGTAAGAGAGGTAATGAAGCCAGGCGGTGCCAGAAAGAGCAATTATCTTAGATATTCAGGTATTAAAGACATTATCATGCCTTGAGGTTGTATGGAATAAAAGAAGAACTTAAGAAGCATGTGGCTGAAATAGATATGTATGAATATGACCTTGGGACGAGTCTGAATGACTGTCTTCACACCATTACCCCATTTTGGCCTAAAATGACTCATCGAGGATTGATTGAACCCTAACGATTAAAGAAGCTCCGTTTTAAACAAGGGGTTTGTTTTAACAGTTGTTTTGTTCAAGGCCCAATGTGACCTGTTGTTTACCTGACAAGGACCTCTGGAGCCAGCCATGTGAACTATGTGTCGTATGCAGAGTTGGAAGTAGTGTGATGTGGTAGTAGCTCCTCAAAACCTCTTTGGTTGGATGTTGGCTGTTTGTGTCCCATATCCTACCAACAGTCAACATTCATATTGTCACTAACCTTAAACATGTCTTAAGAATATCTCCTTAACATTAAACCAGATAGTTGTTGTGTCAAAAGCATGCAGGTGTAACCCTTTATTGCATAAATAATGGCTAAAAATCAACAGTATCTGCAGAAAATTATATTTTCTTCAATTTTTAGGCGAGAAGAGATCAACCAACCTGTATTAATAACCACATGAGTGCACACATTATCTGTACATGAGCATGCAAAGCTAAATGGAGAAAATGGAAACAACTGAGCATTAGCCTGTGAAACCACATGTAGCACCAGTGCAGCTTACTGTTCTAATATATAGAAATCTGAGGGGCCAAGACACTATTAATTCTCAGGTCTCACATCGTTCACACATTACCACACTCGCAATGTTCAGTACAGTTTTATCGCATTTCAAAAGAGCATTGACTTTATCACCTAACTGGCAACCGTAATCTAATGCACAGCAGACAACACTGAGCCAATAGTTAGAATTGAAATGCATATAAAGGTCATGATGTGTTCATTAAATTGTTTAATTAAGTATTAAACTTTTTTTTATTATTTATTCTTTGTAAATAAATACAACGTTGCATGTATGATTATACTGCATTAGATTAGAATACACCTACTGTACCTTCAAGGACTTCATGTTTACTGCAGTGGAGCTTCAACATGTGTCAGTTTGTCACCATTTCTACCGGCCAGAGTAAGTCAGGAAAAGCATCAGAAGGCAAAGCAGACTCATCTCTAAGGCCTGGGCTTGGTTCCATCGGGCTCAAGTAAAGATTACAAACTCTTGTGTGTTCATTTTAAAATGTTAAGGACCTCCAACTCTCCATGGATCAAAAATCAGCATGTGATGTTAAAATACAATCTGCTCATCCCAGACCACTCCATACCGCATGTGCAATTAATGTATACTAAACAGCATGATATGCCTTTCATGTGCCATTTCCTTAATCCCACATTGCACAGAGGGATACGAGTCTCCCAAGGAAATCAATCCTCCTGTATCCCTGCGTTTTTTCCCACTTGGTTATCTGCAAAGGGAACTGCCACCTTCCTGTAACACCTTACACCACCTTTAACGCCAAAGGCTTTGAAGACAGCTAATTTCCATACTAATTTCTTTCTTTTCTCCCTCCCCTCACCATAATTCCAGACCAGGCGAGAAGACATGTGTCGCTTGATCTAATGGCAGAGGACTAATTGCATTCTGGGATACATGCCTGGAATTCAGAATGCGCAACAAAAAAACATGTTGTGCAAGCAGACCACATACAACATCGGGACAATTAATAACCCTCCTTCAGGGGAGACAATTTGGACTGTCCAGCCTCCCAGAAGACTGCACTGCTGCTTTTATTGATATCTGTGGCCAGATAGAGACAGGCCTGACATCCCTAGGCAGCGTGACTCCACTTGGGCTCCACTGTGACTGGACTGTTATGAGGCCAACTTAGCCAGCCTGCTCCAATCATAGGGAGCACAAACAAGCCCCTAACCATACTGAATGCTAAGCCAGATCAGTCTCGGGGGTGGTTTGTCAGGTTTTGCAGGGATAACATAGCATGAGATTATTTTCTCTCTCTCTCTCCCGCTCACTCTCACCGTCTCTCTTCCTCTATTTCCGTCTCTGTGTCTGTTATTTTGTATTCACATCTCTCTTGAGGAGGAGAATGCCTTTTACAACACATGCTGACACGCACGCACACTCGCATCCATACATAGTGGCATACACACAAATACGCCTGTGTGCTTACACCCACTCACATTCTCACCTCCTATCTCCTCTCGACACAAGCAGCCAAAGCGTTCGAGGTCTCCATTTATATGGTTCAGATGTGGTTCAGCGGTGAAATTAAGATGAGGTGTTGACAAGCTAATGCTGAAATAACAAGACCTACTAATGTGTGGCGAGCCTTAATGGAGCCTGTGCCATCAAATGTTGCTGGAGCCCAGTATTAAGGTGATGAAGTGTACCATTTTAAACTGGCACAATCATAGGGCAAAGTCCTCATTACCATGAGGACACTGGTGGCACATTATGAAAAGCAATAAACATGCCCCCCCCCCCCCCCTCATGCTACTGCATCTATCAAGCAGGCAACATATGGGTGCCTGCAGGAGTGGCTGTGCTTAGCCACCTGGGGTTTGCTAACAACACTGTCATGGTCAGTGTAAAAGGAAATGTCATTTTCTTGACAAAACCTAATTTTTCACCAGCAGGAAGTCGACGTTTATTAGAGTGAGACCATAACCTATTTGGTTGCATCACCACGGTTTCTGTTTTAAGTGAAAGTGTGCTAAATCTATTTTGCTAGGTGTGTTTGGGAGACACAAACCGGCAGTGTCAGGACGAGTGGATGCATGTGTGTGTTGCGTGGAGGGAGGTTATCCTCTGTGAATATAACCTCGTTCTCTCATTTCACCGCACACAGCCCGGTCAGGCCGGTCAGGATTTAGAGTATTACCACAGCTAAATCAGCCACAGCCGCTCAAAAAAAAAGTATATTAGATTAGACGGATAGATTAGAGAGGGAATAAAACCCCCGACAATATGTGATCCTCCTCTTGGATCCCCAGGTTATGAATACAAAGAGCAAACAAACACATTTACTTAAAAGTGACATATGTCACCAACTTCGAAACGCCGCTTAGCATGGCCAAGCATTGCCCAATCCAAAAGCACGGCGAGAGGTAGTGACCATGATGTCTCCGTTCACTGCTTCTCTCTGAGGGGGTGAAAGAAGCACACAGCCGTACTAATTTGTCTTGACGAGAAAACAGCTGTAAACACCCCCAAGGGGGGGGGGGACGACGAGATAAGCACTGTGTTGTGGAGATGGTATCAGATGGCAACAATGTCCCACCCAGGCACCATACTACATTTTCAGGTGTTCTATACACCATGTTGTGCCTATTAATCAGAGCTGACATTGAATAACCACAGCTACACAAAGCTAATTGACCGTACGCCAGGTGAACAGAAACTTCTGTGTTCAAAGATCCTGACTATTGTCTATTCAGAGCCTTGGGTTTGTGTTTTTTTATTTTTTATTTCGATATTTGTTCCTTTTAACAGACCCAGGCCACCAAACAAAGACGACTGATTCTGCACAGCAAGATGATTAGATCAAAATTACGTTGTATTGTGCTTGTGATTACTCCTATTGTGCTTCATGCTATGGAAACGGAGAAGAAATGTGCTTTAAACAGTCAAGCATTAGAAAATGGTCACCTCCAACATCTGTAATCAATATCGCAGACTTTGTCCGAGACGCCCTGACTCAAAGAATCATTTTTACCAGCTTGTGTTGCTGCTGTAATATGTTCGATTTCCAAATTCAGGTATGTTTAAAAGAATGCTGTTCAGCAGTCAATCCATTTCAGGGGAAAATGAAATGTGTTACAAGGAGCACTTTGTTGATTTGGGAGAAATACAATTGTAAATGGCAAATATCAAGAATGATGCGAGGCTCCAACAATCTGTAAAGCATGTCCTCTCTTTAGAATGGAGCCCCTGCAGGCAGAGAAGACAAAATCAATGAGCGAATCAACATATTCTTGGTTTGCCCTGTACTGTAGAGTTTTCCTGAATGTACGAGTGTCTCATTAATTATGATAATTGTTGTCGGCATTATGTTGTTTTGCACAGGAATGCATGTCTACGTTTATTTCAAAGGAAAATTAAGGAATTAAATGAGAAGAGATGAGCAAATTGTCTATGGATATCAATTTCTTTTGAACAAATGCTTTTGTACAGTAAATGTGAAAATGACATAAATAGCATTTAAAATAACATACAATAAAAGTGCTAATGTTCTTAAACTCTAATTTCCCTTTGAAGACAGTACTTTATCAAATAGCGAATAGCGATTTAGAGTTTAAATTGTTATCCATCATACTTCTCACAGAGAACCGGTGAGAGCACATTTGGCTCCAAACATGAGAGGACTGTACACAAAGTCTATTAATTGCCGTCTAACAGCATAAATAGCTAAACCAATTGTGCACAAATACAACAAGCTTCTCTTAAACATGTTTCATTTCAGAAGCAAATGGGTCATTGGGTTGCTAATTATTAATTGTTTAAACAACAAACTGCATATTAAATCAATGCAGCTCTTGATGATCAGGGACCCCACCAACCATGCGACTTCAAACAGCCACATTCAGCAGCTTTCATTCACTTGCATCTGTATGCATAAAGGTCCATATCCACTCGAATACGAGACCATCCGCATCCATTGTCTGCACGTGCCAGGTAAAAGAAAGGCGAGCGCAGTAATTCTGTTAAACCTGAGGGAGGCTATTCAGGAAAACCTTTGACATTTCTACTAGAACACATCGAATCAAATGTGTGGAAATCAAAAGCAGCTCTTGTGGTAAAAGACACATTTGTGCCCAACAAGTGCGTCATCAGCAGCCATGAGAAAAGTCAGATTTGCTCTATGGTAACACTCATGTTAGGATAATGCCAGAATGGGTACAAACACAATACTTCCACTTTTATTTCCACTGACTGATTCACAGAGAAGGGACGGGGAGGAAAATAAATGGTTTCGAGTGGTATTAACATTGATTGAATGACACAAAAGCCGAGATGTACCCACTGTACTCTTTCCTCTTCAACTCAACCACCATGGGGGTCGCAGGCCAGTGCTTTGGGGAAATTAGGATTAAAAACAGGATTAAATTAAAAGTAGTACCACAACAACCAACAGCACAATACAAAATTAAGTAGTTGAAGAGCAGAGAAAAGGTCAATTTTGCTGTTGAATTGTACTTACTAGTGAGCCCAGGGGACTCTGTGAACCCTCAGATGGATGGTGAGAGTTGATACTAATTGATGTATCATGGACAGGCACAGTGTGGAATGGAGTGGAGGGCGTATCGTCATTGACGAGAGGCCCATAGATTAAGCCTGTCAGTTCTCCTTCCTTTTTTATGCCTCTGGCAAGGGGTGCTCAGCAGAAATCAATTTTTTTGTGAAGCTGTATGGACGAGGACCATAATAATAACGTCATCTTCAGCTCCAGCCAAAATAAGCGTGGCCATCTTGCTCATTCAGAATCGATGCGCCGCTGTCTGTCTCTGCCGTCTTGCGCTAGCTCCTGTAAGTCCGTGTTTGTGCACGGGCCGAGTTCCAGTGCCGCGCAGGACACAGGGGTGATAATGCCAGCATCTGTCAGAGGAGCTTAGATATTCCTTTCCAAGCAAGCAGCAGGGACAGACTACAGAAGTGTGCCGTTCCTTGGCAGCAGAGAAAAAAAAAACCCGATATGAAATAAAATCAGTCATTCTCTGTGTACTTTCAACTGCACTGGTTCAAGCTTTCCACCACAAATCCTTCAAAAAATATGCTCAACTACCAGTGCAAGGTTGTGAAATTCCCATGAATTTAAATCGCCTAACTCTGCCTCCTGTCTTCAAGTTTAAGAAGAAAGTAAACACAGCACAGTGCTTCATTTATATTAGGAAATACATTTAGATATCGATATACTCTCAATAAGCCAAGAACTATTATATTATGGTTGTAAGATTATAAACCTGTTGATAGGCAATAAGCGATCACACACATCAAGTTTGGACTTTTAATTATTCATCCATTTGTTGAGTATTTTTTCAACAACAAATATGTAATGAACAGTATGATGGATAATGTGTTGATATTTCTGAGGTAAATACTCAGTATTGTGCCACCTTCTTCCTTGGGGGCAGCTACTGTATATCTGTCAATGTACTGTAGAAAAGTAACAAACAGAAATCAACTCC
The DNA here is from genome assembly GCF_050575085.1 of Anarhichas minor. Lineage (NCBI taxonomy): Eukaryota > Metazoa > Chordata > Actinopteri > Perciformes > Anarhichadidae > Anarhichas > Anarhichas minor. The sequence goes on along the minus strand of NW_027466474.1, from coordinate 4,327,058 downwards.
TGAACCTTAATAACATGACAGTTTAATGAATCAGTAAAATAAACACATAACCTTCTCACAATCACTTTCCCTCTTTCTTTCACCGACCAAAACGATGGCAATGCAAACAAACACTGATGCCAAGCAGTCAATGCACCACCAGAAAATGTAAGGATTTTAACATAGTGGTAAAATCAATAAAAGACACAAAAGAAGGTTGACAGCAGGAGGGCTGTTGAGGTAGATTGTAACTCATAAATGATATATGCCACCACTCTCCGAGAGAAAGAAACACATTGTGGCTAAATTACGGCACTATAGTTTATGACCAACCCTGTTGCTGGAGGCACACTGCACTAAACTGCAGCGGTAAGAAAAAATCTGCGATATTTGTAACCCTCGCATCCGTCATCAGCCGCTGTAGCACTCCGAATTGGACCAAAACATGAAGGCCAAGGATGTTAAACCTTTACATTGTAGGGTAAACGGCAGAAGTCGCAACTCCACCCTTTAGACATGAACCAACTCACTGTGAAGATGATATTAATCACATGAATACAATAAAAACAAAAGGTCCAATAACAAAAACCCTGCTCATATAAGCAGTATAGTCTCCTGATCATTCGCAGACATCTTGTTACAATAAAAGCACATTTTATTGTGTTTTTGTTCTGTTACCAGGGAGCACCTGTTTAGCTCAGAATCAAGCAGCTAATGCAAGCCTCTGTAACACCATCGCAGACTGATAGAAATACAAAACGTTCCGTGCACTAAGTTGTACATACAGCCATCAGAAAGCCCTGAGGAAAAGAAAGTCCCCTGCCAGTGCCTACGGTTGTTTAACTCTCTGACATTAAGAATTTATGAGCTTAAAGATTCTTCAGGCGCTCTCCTTATGCGATTGCAACACGTCTTGAAAAGTGTTATGGAAGAGCAAACAACTTGCTTTGTTGATACTTGCTTGTTTGTCAAGATGGGATTGCGTTATGCAAGAGAAGAGGAAAACATTCCCACCAAAAAGATATCCCATCCGAGGCGTTTAACAGTGATTATTTTAGGATATCGCATGGCCTCATCTTTTTTATTTTTATTTTACAACAGTATTATTCATGATGGTGGCGAGTAATTCTGGACTTCCCTTTACTCTTGTGTAACCTGTAATATATAGAAACAGAGACGGTCATACATTCTGAATTTTATAAACGGTTTTATGTCCGTCTAGTACCCTGCAATAGGCCCAGTGAAGCTGCTACTGTTCATCCTCCAGTCTTTAATTTACTGACACAGTTTAAGTATGTGTCATAAATAAAAACGTAAATAAAGAAGGTAAATTATTGCTCCATATTGCACAACAATGACCTTATTCTGCTTCCCATACACAGTTCAATCACTCTTTATTGATTAACAATGATTGGATATGGCTCAGAACTAATTCACCTCTTGGACAGCATTAATTATGGTCAAACTGCCGACTTCTATTCCGATATAAAGAGGAAATTGATTTGCCAGTGTGCTTCATTGTTATTCTTGTGGCACGCGGTTGTTTTTCATTGGGGTGAAACAGTCTGGGGGTAAAAATGGACAAGCTGGAACAACAGAATCGAGCGGCGGCTGCGGACGCTAGGTGTCACCCTTGTGACTTTGAAATCGGCCTGCCCTCGACAGGATGTGTGATGGCGGCAGAGCGCGCGCGCGAGAGGCGAGCAAGCTGGCTGACTGCATTGGAGGAGGGTGGGTGTGTGTGTGAGAGTGTGTGAAGGACCGGCTGCGACCGAGTGTCGCTTCCATCTGAATGAGAAGATTTCAGGGAGGGTGATGAGAGAATATGTGCAGAGCAACGAGAGGAACTGTATTCACCCCCCTCATTTTATTCCTTGGCAGAGTAGTTTTCCTTTTTTATTTTTTTTTGGCTGACACGTGACGGCCGTGAATTTGTCACGTCATAAGGAGCCTCGATATAATGGCGACCTGAGTTACACGGAGATAATTGGGAAGTGACGCACTGTAGCTAATAATTGATTCGTTGTTTCTTTTCTTCTGATGATTAGCGGCAGGCCAGAGAGGCCACAGTCCACCCACCTCGTTATTAACCTTTCTACATGTGGACTTTGCAGCTGACAAACACGAACGATTTAATTACAGTGAAGGCAATTTATTATTTTTCGTTGGATGACACTATGCTCTGTATTACTAAACTGGCTCCATTGTAGGCTTGTGTCTACTGGTGTTCATCCACAAGTATTGAATGTGAAATGCAGGTGTGAAACAGACAATTAAAGAATATGATGATATGTAACTCTGTGTGTCCCAGTGGGGTTTGTGTAATCGATAGGCTCAAGGCTAATGTTAAGTTAGAAAACCTTGTTTTTATGGCAAACGTGTTTCTGTGTAATGATCTCACCTATGGCAAGATTTCCTCCCAGCACGCAGCTCCATGGAATCCATAATCTATAATGAATATTCATGATTGAGTCCACGCACGGCATTGCTTAGGTTCATAGTATCGCACAAGGGAGCCAGGTTAGGGTATGAATGATGTAACATAATGCGCACAGTTGCAACTTAAAACGTAATGCAGAAGGAAGCAGGAAATGCTATCTGTTTCCAAAGTGATATCTGCTCTGGTACAGAGTTTACCATGCAGTGACATGTCACTGAGGGTCAGACACAGATCCATTTAAGTCCACAATATCCTCCAGGGTCCCCATTGAGAAGATCTGTGTTGTAAAAGATGACTCGTGTCAAATAATTGCCCATTGGCTACTGTAAGAGAACACAAGGACATATCTGTGAAAAGTTATCCTTAGCATCTCTTCTGTGCCTCCACTGGGAGAAATTAGTCTGTGACTCTTTTTTTCTTCTTCTTCCTGGAGCACCGATGGCACTGTCTCAAGGACCCCCACGGGTCCCCAGACCTCGCTTTTGGAACTGCTGCTCTCGCGAGCATCTAATACACAGCTTCGTGTTTCAACTTGTATGCTGTAATTGCCCGTTGAGTCGTCCATCTGCAGGAGAACAGGTAGTTGGCCGTGTTTCATTGCTGTACTTTGCCCCACCCACCAGCAGCTCCCAGCCCTCCTGTGTAACCCCTGATTGGCTGAGGGGATTGCAGGTCCTGAGACTGAGCGCTCGGCTCGGAGCTGCGCGTCCGCCAGTGTGCACCAGTGAAGCGAGAGGAGCGCTTGTTGGAGTCAAACTAGACAGCCTACTGGCAACGAGTGGTGATTTCGTTCTGTTTTTCTGCCCCAACCAGGCTGGATATAGGCTCCTGTGCTTCTACTTTGCTGCAACCCAACATGAAATGCGTTTTGTACATACTCTAGGCTCTTGCATCGTTTCCTGCCCACTGGCTTTTGGCTCAAAGGATTTTCTTTTTTCATGGACTAATTATCCGGATATGTGCAGCCTTTTCCAAGTGAGATGCGAGGAAATTAAGTAAAAAGCTTCAAGACTTGCGGAGGGGATGAAAGACAAAACCTGCTGGAAATAAAAAAGAAGGTAATCGGGACTTCAGTTATGTGATGAGACATTCCCTCAATCACACCCATGTTCTCTAGACAAAGATATCCGGACTTGAGTTGTTGAATAATTCTGTGACTGCAGATCCTTTTTAGCTTTTTTTTTGTCATCCGATGTGCAGTTTGAAAGCACACAGCCGAAAGGGACATTTTTATCACTGCTTGTAATATCTCACACAGAGCAAGATGTTAATCCAAAACGCGATTTAAGTATTTGCTGGCATCAAGGCGGAGAATGTAACACGGACTTTTTGAACCCCAGTCATTCATCTGCACGGAAGATTCAACAATTTTGTGGACTTGCTCACTGGAATTCTCATTTATGCAGTCTGATCATTTCCCCTCCTTTCAGCCCACTTGGAAATGGACAGTTCATCATATGAGTCATGTGTAAGACCAGTTTGCCGCTTGAGAAGAGCTGCGCGGATTTACACGGTTAAATCACTGTTGTGAGAAGATTCAGCATGTTTTCACAGATCTGTCGTCCCCAATGTTTCGCCCGCTGCAGTAGACCGGAGGATGTGCTCTGCCTGAGAAGAGTAAAATAGGCTAAGGCACTTGTTACTATTATAGCTTTCACGCCATGATATAATTTGCATACACAAGAGCTTTTTGTCACCCAAACACTTTTCTGGACATTTGAATGAGATGATTAATTTGGAACATTTTTTTCGGTTTTTCTCTGACGTGCATTCTCGTGCGTAATTAGCGAGGTCTTTATCAGGCTGAGACAAAAACTCAACAGGTACAATGCAAACCAAGGAGATGGAATTAATACAATTAATTGCTGTGTTCCTCTTGTATTGGGTCGCAGCCGAGGCTGTTATCAACCTAAAGTATGGAATAAACGAGGAGATGAAGCCCGGGTCAGTAATTGGAAACGTGACAAAGGACGCGCTAAAGCAAGGATTTCAGATTGCTCTGCAGCCCCCGTACTTAAGGGTCATTTCCAATTCAGAACCACGATGGGTGGAACTCAGTCCAGCAGGAATCCTTACAACCCAAATGAAAATAGATCGGGATGTAGTTTGTCGACAGAACCCAAAGTGCATTATTTCCCTAGAAGTCATGTCAAACTCTATGGCGATCTGTGTCATCAAGGTTGAAATTGAGGATTTGAACGACAACGCACCCAGATTCCCAACGAGCCACATTGACATTGAAATTTCTGAGAACGCCTCCCCTGGTACCAGGTTTCCCCTAGAGGGGGCAAGCGATCCGGACTCGGGGATCTTTGGAGTGCAATCATATTCCATCACTCCAAATGAGCTTTTCGGACTAGAAATAAAGACCAGAGGGGATGGGTCTAAAATTGCTGAGCTTGTTGTGCAAAAATCGTTGGACAGGGAGACCCAGTCCCACTATACGTATGAAATTAGCGCAGAAGATGGAGGAGACCCCCCTAAAATAGGCGCGGTCCAGTTAAATATCAAGGTAATTGATTCTAATGACAACAACCCTGTCTTTGACGAGCCAGTGTATACTGTTAACGTGATGGAGAATTCCCCCATCAATACATTAGTCATCGACTTGAATGCAACGGATCCCGACGAGGGCACTAATGGAGAGGTTGTGTACTCGTTCAACAGTTACGTCACCGAGAAAACGAGGGACACGTTCAATATTGACCCCGGAACCGGGATCATCACCGTTAACGGTGTTTTGGATTATGAAGCAGCAAAAATATACGAGATCGACGTCCAGGCCAAAGATTTAGGTCCCAACTCTATCCCAGCTCACTGCAAAGTCACAGTGAATGTGATGGACACGAATGATAACCCACCTGTCATCAGTTTACTCTCACTAAACACAGAGGTGGTGGAAGTTAGTGAAAACGCGCAGCGTGGATATGTCATTGCGCTGGTGAGGGTGTCCGATAAGGATTCTGGGGCGAACGGCAAAGTGCAGTGCAGGCTGCAGGGCAATGTTCCGTTCAGACTTCAAGAATACGAGAGCTTCTCCACTATACTTGTTGATGGCAGGCTGGACAGAGAGCAAAAGGACACATACAACTTGACTATCCAAGCGGAAGACAGTGGCACGCCTCCTTTACGCGCAACAAAGTCTTTGGTAGTCAAAGTCACAGATGAAAATGACAACCCTCCCCACTTCCTCAAACCACACTACCAAGAGATGGTGATGGAAAACAACCTCCCTGGTTCATGTCTGCTAGCGGTGTCGGCAGAAGACCCGGACCTGGGGATGAATGGCACCGTTTCCTACTCCATAATCCCCGGTGAGATTAAGCACATGGATGTAAACACGTATGTCAGCATAAACCCCTCGGGCCGCATTTACTCCATGAGATCATTCGACCATGAATACACCAGGACTTTTGATTTCAAAGTGTTGGCCAGAGACAATGGTAACCCCTCTTTATCAAGCAACGCCACGGTGCGTATTGTCGTCCTGGATGTCAACGACAACACACCTGTGATGACAAATCCTCCGCTCGTTAACGGCACAGCGGAGGTTTCCATCCCCAGAAACGCTGGGGTGGGTTACATGGTGACCCAGGTTAAAGCAGACGACTACGATGAGGGGGAGAACGGGCGGCTGACCTACACCATCTCAGAGGGGGACAGGGCTTTCTTTGAAATCGACCAGGTAAACGGAGAGGTGCGCTCCACCAGGATGTTTGGGGAAAATGCCAAATCTACCTATGAGATCACAGTGGTGGCGAGGGACCACGGCAAGCCCTCCCTGTCCGCTTCGGCCTACATCGTGGTGTACCTATCGCCGGACCTGAGCGCACAGGAGCCTATCGGACCTGTCAACCTGTCCCTCATCTTCATCATCGCTCTGGGCTCCATCGCAGCCATCCTGTTTGTCACCATGATTTTTGTGGCGGTCAAGTGCAAGAGGGATAACAAGGAGATCCGGACGTACAACTGCAGGTACTGACTAAATCTTGTGTGTGTGTGTGTGTGTTTGTGTGTGTGTTGTGTGTGCGCGCATATGGGTGAGAGGGGGAGTGAGCGTGCGCCCGTGCCTGTGCGTGTGTCCGCGATCGTGCCTGAAACTGCGAGTTGTGAGTGCATTGCTTTTGTCATGCAGCACGCAGGCCCGAACACACAGCTGAAACTGAGGTAGACGAATCACCCGACTGCTTTAAATCAGACACATTGTGCTGAAGCCCAGTGTTCCGTGTTAGGGAGACGTGATTGATTGATTTTAATCCTCCCATTGTAACCAATTGACTCATAAATACGACGGTTCAACTGTCATGTTCAATTTGCGGCTGTGTTGCCGGACAATTAACGTCCCGCTGGTTCAATAGCAGTCCCAGACATTTATTATTTAACGTCCACCGTGGCTGATTGGCTGTTATCAGCTTTAATCCAGTGTGATTATGGACAGTCCTCTAGGATCACTCAGATTTGCCTCTGCTTTCTTCTGCATCAAGGAATATCTGGAGCAATAAAATTAGATTTAAAAAAAAACAAAATTTAAAATATAGATAATAAAAAGTCACGTAAATCACATCATCATTAAGTATTTACCCAGTTTCCCTGGAAAGGAGCAGATTATTATTTTCCGGACCTTGCATATTGAACATTCTGTTTTGTTCATCAATCTGAACATCAGCTCTGGCTTTGATTTCCCTGTGCCACATTACCACTATAAATTTACATATAGATTGGATTTGAGATTTTAACCTGAAGCTATAATCATATTTTGCTCCAAACATAATTTTCTTAATTCAAAGTTAACTTTGGGCATTTTTCAAGCATGTAGTCATGAAAAAATATTCTTCCCCAGTATTGCTCTTTTTTTTTCTCTCAATATAGATTTTGAATTGTGTATTTTTATTCGCATCTACTGTTTGGTTGAAATTGTTACCAGTTTTAAGTGCTTTTCGACATTTTGTGAATTGCAGAGCTTCAATTTTAAAATCAATTCTTGTTCTCTCTGTAGCTCTTAGAAAAAGTACGACTACTCCACTTACCTTTTATATTGTTGAAAGGAAGAATCCACATCTCTTTTCATCATAAGAATACCAAAAACCAAAATATTTTTATTCAAACTCGACTCCATACAGAAGGATACCTGTGTGTCGCTATCTCGATCACAACAGCTTCTTTATGCAATAAAACATTTTCCACGTCAGGATTATATTGTTGACAGAAGAAACAATGAATAGAATACTACAAATTCCAAATTCAGAACTGCTTTCGGTACTTCACTCTCCTAGTGTGAGCCACTCTCCCTGCTGGGAGCTTTAATCAGCACTGATGTGTTCTGCTTCTCAGTCGTCACCTCGAATATGAGGAGCAGTTATCTCCAATTTATTGCTTGTCCTCTGTCAGTCTGTCTGACTCGGAAGATTTCCCCTCCCAGATTTCAATTTGGGCACGGAGTAGAGAGACAACATGTTAGAATGATAAATGAAAAAGAGATGGAGTATTTTCTACTCTTGCAGCTGCTTTTTTCTTTTCTCCGAATCAAAGGGGTGCAGAATGGGGGAGGGCGCTGTTTTGAAGATGCAATCTAAAAGGAAAATAAAAAAGACGAACTACAGTGGTGCGTCTTGGCCAGTGTGATTTTACAAGCGACAGAGGATTAGAGATGCATTTTAGTGAGGAGCAAAGGCCAGCGGGGGCAGAGACATTCAAGAAGCAGGAACAGAGACATTCCAGATATTGTGATTTCATGGGTAACTATAGTTTTGTTTTTGGCTTTAACAGAAAATAAACCATATGCTCCACGCCGACAGGTTAAAAATGGCTTCCTCCAGAGATTGAAGTTATGCAGATGGTGAAAAACATCACAAATTATATGAAATATGTTTAGTGAGGTTTGTAGTCATCACCATAGAGAACTTAGCATCTGTTCTCTTGTGGAAAACTGCAAAGGCTGTGGGAAGAATGGATCATTCCCCCAATCTGATGATGCTTTGATAAAACGTGGCTGTGTTGCTCATTTGCTCTTATTAAAGTCAAAATACTCAGTTCAAGTTTGCACCAGCTAATGAAAACAGCTAAATGAATTTGAATCTGCAGTTCTCGTGCACTCCGTGCTGCTAGTGGGCTCGCTTGATTATGAAAGAAAAAAAATAGAATTATTGTGGGTTGTGTGCTTTGAATATGATTGCATATACCGGTAGTGCTGCTCAGTACCAGTGTGTTCTTTTGCTTTGCTTCTGTGGTTTTGGCATGTTTGCATATTGTCTGCCTGTTTGTGACATGTTGATTGTTGAGCATGCAAATGCAAACAAACAAGGGATAACAGCTCTATTGCAAGACGGGAGTGGGGAGTCATTTAAGTGTGCTGTTCCACCCCTGGATCCGGGCAATGAGCGTTTGTCTGGCACCCATGGTCGAGCAGCGCCCGAGCTGGCATGGCGGGCGTGCTTTTTGACTGTGTGGACGGGGGAGGGGAAGGCAGAACACTGCTTTATTGAGTCTGTTCAGTTTCTTCTACTTGCGCAGGGTGGCGGAGTACTCATATGGCAACCAGAAGAAGTCCAGCAAGAAGAAGAAGCTGAGCAAGAACGACATCCGCCTGGTGCCACGCGACGTCGAGGAGACAGACAAGATGAATGTGGTGAGTTGCTCGTCTCTCACCTCCTCGCTCAACTACTTCGACTACCACCAGCAGAGCTTGCCGCTGGGCTGCAGGCGCTCCGAGAGCACCTTCCTCAACGTGGAGAACCAGAACTCCCGCAATGCAGCTCCCAACCATGGCTATCAGCACCCGTTCACTGGGCAGGCCCACCAGCAGCCAGACCTCATCATCAACGGCATGCCACTGCCAGAGGTGAGATACAATCCGCTGTGCTCTGTCCTAAATACTTGGCTGGGCTGCTTTGGGTGTTGGGGGTAGAGGAGAATGGGAGGTGTGGTTTTAAAATTGATTCTCATGACTAAACGTTTCATTTATGATTTTAATTGTGGCTCCTGGATTGTGCAGAGTCTTAAGACTGAGCTGTAAAGAAACGATGCACCACCTTTTAACACATATATTTCGCATTCCATCGTGCCACAGATTATAATGTCAGTGAAATGTCTCCCTGTTATTGATGGAAAGCTGAGCTCTCTGAAATGGCACGAGTGACGCTCTGTCAGTCGATCTGAGTGGAATCCTTCAAAGCATTTCAAGGGGCCGAGACATTGAGGCTGACCTGCGACTGAGAGCGCTTTGCGAAGCAGAATTTGGAGGCCTGACAAAGTGGATTATCTGGCCTCTCCTACTCCACTTGTTTTCCTTCCCTTTGTCAGTGCTGAGAACCTGCCAGATGTATTGACCCCGCTAATCAGCGCCACTACACATCATCATTTCAGGTGCTAGCAGAAAGAATAAGCATTGCTTAAACGCTTTATCTGTGTGTTGTCCATTTGGCTGCAGTGTTACCGCATGGCCGCTCTGCACAGGCAGCCATTGAATCACCCTGACGTACCGTGCATGGCTCCAGCAGAGCAGGGGAGGTCTCACTTGAAAGACCATTCAGGCTGACAGAGTGTATGCAGACTAGCTAATCTTTAGTTTATAGATTTTCGTATGTATGAACTGGTCTATTGGATTCTTTTGGAAACCTTTTTCTTCATGACCCACTCGTCCTTGATCCCATGGGATGTTTGTGTGTGTGTGTTATAGGGAAAGGGTGCATCAGTGTGTGTGTGTGTGTTTGTATAAGAATGTGCATCATGCTCACTCCTATACAGACAGCAGAAAATAAGCTCCAGCTCCATGCACACACTTGTAATTGATGACTCCAATTTCTGTTTGACATTCAGTGAGAAGAAGAAGCTGTGGGGGTTGGGAGCGTGTGTCTTAAAACAAGAAACACAAGATGGATATTGATGTATTGACTGGATGATCCAGAGAGATCCAGGCACCGGTGGATCCTGAGGGGTCAATGAGACCTACTTACAGGCATGCTGATTTACTGGGCCTGTCTGAGCTGCTTCTGACTGAGATTGTGTGTGAGTAACACAGGTGGAAGGAATGAGAAATGTTGTCGGGGGTTGTCCTGTGGCGTTATCTGGTCAGTGGAGGCAGAGGTGGGAGATTCAGCAGGCACACGCAGTGACCCGTATGCTGTGATTGTATTCGCTGGTATAGTGCTATGCAGGTCACCGCCAGCCTTTCCTCAGCCAAGAAAAATGTGGGTCTGGCTGCACAGAGGAATCAACCGTCGTTGTTAAAAGCTCCAGCAAGCTTCCTGTCTCTGTGGCTTAACCATCCAATAAAAGCACATTTGCCGCAGGATTAGGGGAGCCTTTATTTGTTTCAGCTAATGAAAAAGTGGAGAGGGAGACAAATAGGGTTGAAGATTGATTTAGATGATTCCATACGCAAAGCTTGGGCGAGTCTTGATAGAAATGTGCGAGGGCAGATAGAGAGATAAGAAGGGAAGAAGTGAGCGAGGGTGATTGAGTCTTAGTGCCAGGTGTCTGAGCCCAACCACGTTTTCTCATTTGCTTAGAGGCAGTTGATTGGCTTGATAGAGGCCCGGACCTGTTTAGCATGCAGCTTCCATTGCTCTCGGCCTTGCACATGATGTTGACAAACATCTCTTTGACCCGGCCTTTGCATATTTTCCCTAGACTGAGAAAAGAGAATGTGTGTGTCTGTGTGTGTGTGTGTGCGTGTGTAATTGAGAAAGTGCGTTAGAAACAGCAATAATAGCGAGAGCCTGCCATATAACCTCCAACAGAGTAATCCCAGCGCAACAACAGTTGTCATTGTTTTCTTTCCGCCCCATTGCGACATTTGCAAGAGACAGACGCTCCTACAGTATGTTCAAATATTGCTCTTAAATTAAAAATGTTTTTGGTATAATTACAATGCCATTTATAGCACAAACAAACAGCAGTGAAATGACTGATAATTGCCGTGTTACAATGAGCAAGCTTGGGCTTGAAACCACTTGACTCCACAAGTCCTCAACCCATATCCAATAGACATCCCATTGACAGGCTAGGACACACAAGTGGCTGCACTGTTGTGGTTACTAAGGCTGCTTTGTCAACAAAAAATAGCTTTCATCCTGAGGGCAACCTCATAATTATCCATGACATTAACAATCATTCATTGATGCTGGGCAAAAGAGATTTTTGTTTTTCACCAGGGCACGATGATAACTCTGTGTTTGTTTATTTTTACAAACGCGTAGATTGAAATGATCATAGCCATCAGAGTGTGGAGACGAGGTCAGATTAGGTTTTCTTGGGAAGTTAAAGAGGATATGGGCTGGTTTCTATTTGTAAATTGTGTTTTTGATCAATGCAAAGTTCTCCTACATTGTTAGTTTATGTGGGCCAGCAAACATCCTGCTTATGTCAGAGCAGCTGAAGTAAAGCTTTTCCTGCTTCAGACAAAGCACGCTGGCACACACGCGTACACACACACAAACACAGCAGACTTTGCCAAGATAACAGTGACATGTCTCCCCGAAGGCCTCATGCCTGCGATTGCATTGTGTACATTATATTCTCCCTTGTGAGAATGTGTACCAGTATATAGCTCCCTGAACATTGTTGCTGTCCATTGTTTTGAAAAGCATCAGCTGTGAGATGTTTGTTAGACCTGCCTGTGGTAACACTAATATGAACGCTCACAGGAGAATAGAGCTGTCTTCCATGGCTTAATTATAGTGAATCACTTGGTAGGGGAGACAATTATGCAGTAAAGGAATGGCCTTTGGCTAGAATGTTTTTTTAATTTGTAATGTGCACTAAGGCTTCTCACACCTGTGATTGCAGATAATGAGCATAGCAAAATAAGATGTCTTACTTCATTGATTAGCCTAATTCAAGATATTTTTCTTTGGCACAGGTGATAAAGGAATCAGAAAAAGGTGTTAGATTAATTAGTGAAAAAAGGCATCTGGACCTGTTTACAGAGACGCAACATTCTTCATAAGTGACGGTGGTAAAGAAAAACTCCCCTCGAATGGTAAGAAACCATTTTTCACCTGAGTGAGGAAAGAAATGGACAGCAACTACGACAATAACAAGAACTGTACAAATACTAGAAATTTGACTTATAATAATAATAATACAGTAATAGTAAGTTTACGTCCCCTGGCAGTCTGACCCTGTAGTAACATAACTAGGGGCTGGTCCAACGCAAGCCTGAGCTAGCCCTAACTATAAATGTTATCAAAGAGGAAAGTCTTAAATCAACAGTGTGTGGGATGTATTGGCAGAAATGGATTGATAATCGATGCACAGTCTCAGTAATACTGTATTGTAGCGTACACCGTGTCAGGGTCAGATCTTGACAAAAGAGATATGGATGGACATTTTGTGTTTGATTGTTCAGTTCTCACCGCCAACCAAATTAACCTAACTGAGACAATGAAAATTGATAAAAGAAACAACGGACAGGTATCTCAAGTGGAGCAGTCTTGCTGTTTTTCCCTGTTAGTAAGGTAGGCATTTTGATGTTGATGTAGGAGTGTTGGGAACGTAGAGGAGCGTGTTTGGTTTATCAGCATCTAAGAAACTACATTTTTGACATCAATAGAAATATTAATGTCAGTAACAATTATTAATGATTATTAATAACAACGGGGCACCACCCTGCGAACAGGGACCAATAACCAAACAATAAAACTAAGTCTCATAATTAGCGTTCACTCATAATGTCAATAGTCTGAGTACTATTACACATTCAGAGTGAAAGTGAAGGTTTAAGTTCGAGTACAGGCCACTACATCCAGTTATTATTACACACATATGCACAAGTAATCACAGACGACTGCTCTTTAAAATATAACAGAGTTTATTAAATCAAAACAATAAATGATCAAATCAAGTACTATCAAAATCAACAAACACTATCATACAATTATATATCTAATACCTAAAGTCAAATGAATAAAGTGGGGTAAGGATATGTGTATCAATATATGCACATGTAGGTGTGTGTGTGTGTGTGTGTGTGTGTGTGTGTGTGTGTGTGTGTGTGTGTGTGTGTGTGTGTGTGTGTGTGTGTGTGTGTGTGTGTGTGTGTGTGTGTGTGTGTGTGTGTGTGTGTGTGTGTGTGTAAAGAAAGGGGGAGGGGGGAGCCTACTCAACAGTGATGGTGGTTAATCTCAATAGGGCGTGTGAGCCTACAGGCCAAGATGGTGAGTCTAGAGACCGGCGACCAAAATGGCGGAGAGGTGGCTGCTAGAACCACGTGGGACGGTGTACCATGTGGGTAGGGGTCAGAGATTAAGTAATCACGAGTCTGAGAGGTTCACCCAAAATCAGTAGCTCTAACTACGTGTGTGTGCGGGTTAGTAGAGAGAGAGAGAGAGAGAGAGAGAAAATCGAGCTCTGAGCGCGGTGCTCTGCGCAGTAGTGAGGCAGTGAGGAACAGCACGCTTTTGCGGGGATAGTTGCGGTTCTAGATCTCACTCGCAGAGCCGATTTAAAGAGGAGAGAATAAAACCAAAAACAAAATAAAAGAATCCCCAAAACAAACAGATCTTTGTCACTGCGGTGAAACGCGAGTTTGTCTCCCTATCACCCCGAAACTCGGTCGGCCAGACGAGAGTCGGCCACCGTAGTTTTAGTTTTTAAAGTGATAGAATCACAAGCTCCACATCCACTAACAGCGACGGATCAAATGCGAACAGTTACAGCAGAAAATACACAATATAACGGGACTCCGTGGTCCGCGATGCTGGCGTAATAACACGTTATAACACGACAGTAACTTAACACAACAAGATACAGGAATACCAACGACATAAACGAATAGTCTAAATTAAGCTAATGCTAAGCTAAGCTAAGCTAGGCCCAGATACCAGTAACTCTTACTTTGAGAAGCTTCGTTCGGCAGGGTCCTTTTCCCGTGGTGGGAATCATTCAGTCCTCGGGAGATGAGGGCTCCCGGTGGCGCGGCTATCGGAGCTAGCGCAGACTCGATCACCTCGCTGCAGAGAGGGATCTTCTTAACGTCGGAGGCGTGCGGGAGTCGCTCGTCTTAGGCCGGAAATCTTCGGCTCTGTAGGGGCTCAGTTTCCCTCTTTTGCCGGCAAGGTGTGCACTAAAGGGTGGGAGGACGGGTCGTAGAGATTATCCGTTCTCGCACTACGGGATCCAAAACTCAAAATAAAACACAGTCTGTAGGTTCGACCAGCGAATGTGACATGTGACCTGATAGGGTTTGATGAGGCCGCGGCTCCTCGTGAATCTTCTTGTTGCCAGGACGAGGTCCGGAGGGAAGAGAGCAAATGGCGTTTCCTGCTCGCTTATAAACCAGGTCTCGAACCCAGTGGGGGGCCACTTCATGGCCAATGAGGGGCCAGGATCAAGTTTTGGCTGTGCTGGGAGGTGTAGTCATTCATCTTGGAGTTTCCATCAGACGTTGTATGACAGGAAGGAGCATGGGTGCTTCTAGACTAGGGCCAGATCCCAACATCCCCCCTTTGGTCTGAAGAGCGGGGTGCTGGCCACGGTCTTTAGAGCAAACCAAGGGCTGGCACGTGCATCCATGTGGTATCACACTGTCCATGTATTCCAGGAACCTGAAGAGGTTAGACAGTCCAAGTATTCCGGGAACCAAAAGCAGTGGTTAAAACAGTCAGTGTTCAGAGTTCAGAGTTCATAGAGTTCAGAGTTATCGGTATCAGAGTCATTGGTATCTGGGCTGATGACTAAGGTGGCATCTGGGCAGATGACTTTAACTACATTTACCTACGTCTACCATCATACACAATTCAAATCATAGGTGAGCAAAACATTATTCCCAAATAATTAAATCGCTAATCATGATTTCGTGATAATCCCAGCATTGCGGTATAGTGTCAAAATAATAACCCAAATAAAACAAAACAAAACACAAAGGAGAGAAGAGAAGAATAGAAAGAAGAGAAGCAGATGGGGGGAGGGAAACAGTGGTTACTGGTTCTACTCCTAGACAGGATTGGAGTCCGTCGGCGGAACAGTCGCAGGTTGGTTAAAACGTGGGGTTACGAATAGGAGGGAATCCAGTCTGGTCTGTAGCTTCTGGATATAATTGTACATAATATGTGCGTTTATCTCCCTCTAATCGGTAGGATTAGAGCGAGTTCTATGTCTAAGTTTTAGGATCTATTGGAATTGCGCTGCCAAGACTATAGGCCAGAGGTACCTGTGAGAGTTGCATAACAGTAGTGGTAGCAGATTTACAGATTTTGTTAACACGGTCTAGGGTGACCAGCTAGGCTGGGGTTTAGAGCGGCTCAAGCTGTTGACAGATGAGCTGTTCTCTGATGAGGTCCTGCATTAAATCTGACTGCTACGGCATAGGTCATGTCTTCCTTGGTCACTTCTGGTAGAGTCTCTAAAGCATGCAAAGGGTTATGAGAGTGGAGCATAAGTTTACAGTCACAATGAAAGTTTTTCAGGTATTGTAACTGTTCTGGTTGAAGTTGGATTTGTTAGCGGTTAGTGCATGCCTACAGGGCGAGTTGAAGCATGCAGTTAAACGTTAGTAGTCAAGGGTAAGCCGGATTTTCTGGTTGGTTTCAACACTGGCTAGATTGGCGAGTTGCACTCCCTGCGAAGTGCATCTCTCTAAGTTTCTGTTGTCAGAGCCTTCACCCCTCAAGCTGTTCAAGTGGCGAGGGTGCATACCACCACGTCACCGCCAGCACTCAGGGAAGCGTCGCGAACGGCTTCATTCTGTAGTGTGTCGTGGCGGGCAATGGTGACATTTCCCCCGCCCCTCCCCCCTAATTAGAGATGGAGACAGGTCCCCCGTGCAAATCAAGTTCAGTTCCCTAAAGCGGGGCAGGAGCTGGAAGAAAACCTTGTGCACTTCTGTCCCCGGCGGCACTGGCAAGATGACATGCCCGGGCGATGACTCGGCCGAAAGAAGGCGGTGGCTTCGTTGAACAAACTGGAGGTGGATCATGCTGACAGAGCAGGATAAACAAGGCTTAGCTGACAGAGGATTTTCCGAACTAGGGTGCTAGAAGGGCCTCTAAGGTTGTGGTACCCTAGAGGTGTATGCGAAAGATGGGGGAACACATTAGGCTCGTTTCTGACCCGGAATCGAGTAGAGCAAGAGTGTTATGGCCCCCCAGTACGACGGAAATATATATATATATATATATATATATATACACAACGGGCATTGCCTTTGCGAGCAAGGTCATCCAAGACGGTTAAAGAACGGGGGGAGAAATCGGGAGTGTCTGTTTCCGGGAGTGTCTGTTTCCGGGAGTGTGCTGAGTCCTCTTCCCCAACCTACAAAGTAGACTTTAGCAGCAGAGGGGAAGGTCACTTGGCTTAGTCAGGTGGGCTGCGAGTTGGTGTCGGTTTTTCTGGCGAGTCTGGTGGCATTCCCTGGGGTTTCGCCATCTCCAACTGCTTGACTGCCTCTTGCACATATTTGCGGATTAGGCTCTCCAGCTCGGGCTTCTCGCTTTCCCCCTCGGGGAGGTTGTGAGCCCTCCCGTTGTACCTACCTGGTGGTGGAGGAGTGCGTTCAAACCTCCTTTTTGGGTGCGATGTAGGTTGCTGCCCTGGCCTTACCTGATTTTGACCTTGAGGGTGTCTTTCACCCCCCTGGTTCCGTTGGTCCTCAGACCGCCATGGTCGTTGGTTCTCCGACCGCCACGGTTGTGGGTTCCTGGGGGGTGGCCGAGGCTCCCTGGGGCGTGGCCTCTCGTTGCCTTCCAGCGCTAGGTCGGAGTCTCCCGACTGTTGGATCCCCAGGACTCTGGCGGTGTCATCGTGCCTCTTCGTCGGTCGGCCGCGTGTCTCCCATGCAAGTTGCGCGTACTTTCTAATCTCTGGCATGGTGAGGTTACTCGTTCTGCAATGCATAGTAACATCGTATCTCACACTGTCATGGAGGTTGTGCAGGAATAACGACTTGAAGGCTTGGTCTTCCTCTAGACCGGGGGCGTTACGTCCCTGGAAGTACGCAGACCTCAAACGCCTGAAGTAGTCTCTCGGGGCCTCTAACCTTCCCTGAGAAATGGCAAAGGCGCCGAGGGTGGCAGAAGCTGGGTCGGGGTACAGGGAGTACTCCTCCCTGAGAGCCTGACAGAGGCTCGAGTAGCGGTCGCGGATTCCCGGCTGGAGCGTTTCCATGAAAACGTGGACACTTCGAGCTATGGTCTTCCATATTAGCTTGAGTTTTTCACGCGATGAGGGGCGCGATAGGTCGAGGAGGCAGCGATAGATAGTCATCAATGCTCGACTCACAGTTACCGGGATGTCGCTGGGAGGTGTAGTCATTCATCTTGGAGTTTCCATCAGACGTTGTATGACAGGAAGGAGCATGGGTGCTTCTAGACTAGGGCCAGATCCCAACAAGAGACAGGGAGTGGTTCCAGCGCGTCTGCACATCCCTCGCTATCACTACACATCAGGACAATATGCATGGGAGCATTCAAACGTGTCATATTGAGCATGCAAAGTAGATGTCATGCTGTCAGCGCAGACTACACATCTGTTGAAACTGCCAATCTCCCCCAACACACGTACTCATGAATACACACGCGCACACACAACATTCCTTATGGAGTGTCACATTTATATGAAATATGGGCTGTGACATTATCATTTACATCATTACGAGTGACTCACAAATCTTAGAAGAAGAAGCGAGAGGCATATTGTAACACGTTTCGATAATCAAACGTTGTTGTGATTCTGCATTTAAAGTACTCTTTTGATGTTGATTTTGGCCTGGTGTTGAAGATGGGCTTAACTTTCAATGTTGTATATAAGAGTCCTTCAATAGTTTCTGTCATTGTAGTGTTCGATTTTATAGGGCAGCTTTAGTGTTAATGAAAACTTACATATTTGCTGCAGTTGCTAACTGATTTTCCTCAGTGTAGACATTTTGACAGTCTCCAAAATGATTTATATTTCCCTCATTTTAGCAGCTTTTCAATGTAACAGAATTTTTTTTGTCAAGAGGATGGTGCAGATTCAGAGTGGAAATTCAGTCCCTAAAATGAATCTCGACAGGCTGGATCTGGAAGAATCCTTCAGCTTTTGTTGACACTCTGTGATCAGAAAGCAGAGAACATCAACAATTGGTTGAAAGTGTAATTGGGAAATGACAACATGGAAAGCAGAGGAGCACAAAATGGAAGTAAAACCCGTCTCAGCTTTCACGTTGCTGCTGAATGCGTGCATTACTGCAACAGGAGGCGCTGGCTGGTGCTTCTTTTCAAAATCTAGAAGTTAATTGCCTGATTTTATTTTTGCAGTGTCTGACTGTCAGCTTTGTATTCACAGTTTTCAATGACATTTTATAGTGAGTGAAAGTGAATGAGTGGGTCTGACATTTTCAGCAAAAACTAATTGAAAAATGTCCTCAGTTATGGTCCACACATTTAAAACAGGATGAACGTTAGACTTGCATAAATGAAAGAACTCTCCTGTCCTTTACAACTATGTTTACCATAGTAGTGCAAACCAATCCTTATCTTCTAGCGAACGCGATCACAACCTTTGGTTTAAAAACAATTTAGTATACATTTTTGTAAATGTTATGATTGAGTGATCCCTTTAATCAGTCTAAATCAGTTAAAACAGATCCTCAAATGACAAAAAAAACACTCCAAAACTCTGAACGGTTTGTCAAAGAGATAGAAAGACTAATCCTGGTGGGGTTTATTTTTGATGCATTTGAAGAGTGGGAGGTGTATGTTGCATTCTTTAAAGTCTCCTCCTTTCAAAGGATTTGAGAATGAATCTTTTCATCTCCAAAAGCTTCAGATGCGCACTGATTGAGTGGCAGATGAACCTCTTAATTATTTAGAGAGGTTATTTGTAAGGCAGAGACTTCAGAAATGCTCGGCTTTTCAAGTGTCAGTGTTTATAAGGTGAAATTAAGCCTCGTCTGTCAGAAATAAATGAACAGTGTGACAGTGATGTACTCAGTGCCCTCTTTATTGCACTTCTCAGCTGGCTCCTCCCATTGTGTTTAACACACAGAGCTGGTGAAGCTGTAGGGTGATTTTCTGACATTACTCAACAAGATGGTTTTCGCTTCATGCACAACCAGTGCTAGTTTTACACTTGGTTGGGTTTTTATAGCCTTGACCCCAACCCGCCACACCCCATCACTGCACGTCATTCTCGATGTTGCAGAGGTACAATGAAATGACATAACAACCCCGGGCAGCCAGTCGGAAGCAGCCAGGCCCGCCGGGTTGCCACCCTCTCGTCGGGATCAGAGCATCCAGCCAAAGAGCTTAAGAGTTAAAAAACATGAGTGACGGACGTCTGATGTACACATGTCACTGTATGTGTCCTTAACCGCATGTGACTGGCGAGGAGCATGCAGAGGGAGTAATAGCTATACTGTAGAGAAATGGCAGGGCCTAGAAAAACGAGGAGAGACAGAAAGGAAGAAGGGGAGAGAGGTCTATTTATAGAATGCCAATGATTTTCGTCAACCTGTATTGCTGCTGCCTGAAACATGGTATTTATCTCTGTAAAATGTGGTGTTGGGATGAGGCGATTCTTATTGCACAAACCATATCAACCTCTACAGAAAGCAATAAAGTCACATTTCTATTATTGGTACACAATGTTTTTCTCCCCTGAAAAAAACAAATATTATTATTATTTGACTGTACCTGCAAACGTAGAAGGTGGTATTATTTCAGCATACATTTTTCCCCAACTCTATTTCCTTTAAGTCTCTACCATACAGGATATAATCATCAAATGGTTGAACATCTTGATAACATCAACAGACTATATCTGCTCCAACAGACGTTTTCCGGCCGTGTTATACACAAGAGACACTCAAGCACACAGTTGCATCAAAATAAAGTAAAATCATGTGGTACTAATCAACTTGATTATTCATCCATCTTTTGAGATGACTTTACTTGCTTCAAGACGACAGCACTGAAAAAGAAAATATATTTTAAATGACTTTAAAAGCTCTGTCATGTGGAATGAATTAACTTTCTTGTAAACCTAATAAACATCAAAGGAAGGGGATTTTGTTTTTCTTCTGTGGAACGAGAAACAGGCACATAATGGCATTAGTCGTACAACAATTTGTGTTCAAAGATTTTTACTGGAGAGGTACCTAAATGCAAAAAGTAGGGATAATGGCATTGGGCGTATAGGTTGATGGGTCCACACGTAAATGAGAGACGGCTAAATGGAGTGAAGGAAATGGACATAGTGATGATGTTTATCGCTGGGGAAGGGGACATCATTACGCACCTTGTTAAGCCCTGCAAGCCATGCTGCGTGGATGTAATTACCCATTTAAATGAGTTTCCCGCAGAGTTGTTTTTTTATTTGTCAAATTAAACTCTGACAAAAATACGCAGCATTCTGTTTTCTGTCACTGAAATCCAAGTCAAAGGCTTCATATGCAGCCTTTCATTTCTTGCAAAGTTTGAAACCCCTGCAGTTTTTAATGTAAAGCAAAACAAAGGTGGCAAAATCTAGTAAAGCCAAACAGGTCTCAAGGAAAGGAAAGGACAAGGAAAGGCTCCAGGAGAATAATAAAATAATAACCCCATCTCTCATTAATGCAGATCTTGCTGCCTGTGGCTGACAATGCCTGTGGTTACATTCATTTAGGAAAGAAAAGGTCAAGTTTAAAAACACAAATCCTAAGACTTGTTATATTCAGGACCGGATTCTATTTGCCGTGGAAGTTCACAATAGCATTCGCTCTGTCGTATCCAGTGTATGTCAAGACGAGTGTGCTCGGCTCCGTCCCTCTGGCTCAGAAATATTAAAACGGAATCATTTGTACAATGTGTATTGGCATGCCGTGTACGAAAACATCAACTCTTCAATGTATTTGTCCAATCAGCCTCCTCTGTGGGGTTTTCCTTTTTTCAACAACAAAACCAGAATGTTTTTCACCAAGTAAACAAAGCAAGGAAAAAGTACTAACAACTCTCTAGTAATGACCAATATGATTTGAGTTGGCTGAAAACTAATTTCATCCAAAAATCTCAGAGGGGAGAAAAGGTATTGATTAAAATGCATGGTTATCAGACTTTCTTTTTTGTTTTTTTTGAATGTACTGTCTTAGCTTACCCTGAGGTTACCAGACTTGTTGCCACATTGTTAACAGAGTTCCCAGGGCTTTCTCCTGAGTGCTGATGCGACACTTTTTGAGTGACAGGGAAATGTGGGGGTTTGGGTTCTGTGGAACGTAACAATGCAATACTCTCTGTGAAAGGAAACTTTCCCATGCAGCCAGCTCTGACACCAGGGAAGAATGACCTTTCCAAGTGTCCTGTTTTTTTGTGCCTAAAACAAAGAGGGAGCAGGAGGATGTTAGTTAGCATTTCCCCCATCACATTAAATGTCAACTTCTGCATGCATAATTGCAGAATGGAAAGGAGGAAGACTTCTAGTGGACCAATTTACTGGTAGATAGATGAATCCTGAACTTAGTTATTCACTGCATTGCAGATATTGTCACCATACTTTGTGCCGCCTGCTCACACTCTATGTCTTTATTTTGGGATCTGTATTTTGGCACATGGCTTTACAGTAATTGCAACATCGAGTGAAACTTAATTCAGCGGGACACAAAATAACTTTGTCACATGTCTACCTTTTTAAAGAATTTCAAGACGGCAGAGCAGACAAAAGAGACCAAATGTCATTGTGTTACACACACACACAGATGTTGGATTAAACCTTTGTTGTGTTTGCTCCAGTGGTTGAGCAGTGTTTCCCGTTTCTCCCCTCCTTTCATTTCAGTAAATTCATACAGCGCTTGGGTTTTCTAGACATAAACCTGGATGCGCATTAGGGAGCGCATGTATGGGATGTTTGATGAGCACAGAGACTGTTGGCAGGCGAGCCACTATAGCGGCAATATCGTCCGCCTCGGAGCCATGCAGCAGCATGGCTAGAGGAGCAGCAGGGTAGCGTAATTGTGCATTGTTCATCCACAGAACAGAGGCAGAGCATGTAATGAGCTGAAGCATTTTCACCCAGCCAGCCTAATGGGCTATGACCGAGTGTAGGCCTCTCCGAGCCCTCGTGTTCCCCCTGCCCTGTGTGGCCAGTGTCTTGGGCCTCTTCTTTTCTTTTTCTCCCATTCTCCTCCTTTTCTCTGGCCGATCAACGTTAACCATTCCTTCACCCCTGTTATCCCCCTCCTTTATCTGCTCCCCGACCCTTTGTCCCCCTGTCTGAGGAGATGGTGGGACCCCTAATGTGTTCTATGTGTGGCTCCTTTTCTCATTCATGATGTCTGTAAAGCTCTAAGCAGTCAGTCTGATTCAGCCTGACATAAATCAGAATAGCTCGTTGATGGAGCGCCGTGTGCAATGTGATTACATTAAAAACCCAAACACAGAATACAAATAAAAGTTCAGCGGGAGAATTTGCTGATGTTAGGTGTAGGGGATTTGTTGTTGGAAGTCTGCTTATTTTTCTATCAAAGGCTGTTTTGCATTTTGATTATCTAGTTTTCCTGAAAGCAATCCAGGTGGGCCTGTTTTGCTTGGGTTTGTTTTCCTGGGATTAGGGCTTTTCAGAAAATGGCCCTGGCCTATTATTCACGTTTATATCTAGTTTCTAGGGAGGCGGGAAACCATGTCTTTGCTCGAGTGATACCAGGTCAAGTTGGAAAGACAAGAATGTGTGCCAGGGAATAGATTAGAAATCCACTCTGGGCTGAGCTCGGAGGATGAAAACACGACTAATGATAATAGTTATGATTGCCTTGCAAGGGAATTGATAACGACTTCACCCGCCTCTTTGTGCTCTCTTATGGCATCAGAAAACAATATTCGGGGTTCAGTCAGTGTCTGGCTGTAGAGCACAATGGGACGTCAGTTTTGACTTTCCCCTCACGTCCACCGTTTGACATACCACAGCATAGACAGCCCAGTGAATGAAAAGCTCTCGGCCTGCAGTGTCTGACTGCTCAGAGTGCAGTTCTTGCCCCAGTAACCGCCATTGTTCAAGATTACTCTCCTGTACCTGTTATCTATTTGAGAGCCGTTCCTAGTTCATTCTTATGGGGAGCCAGTGAGAAGGGAGGGCAGCATCTGTATACTAGTTAAAGGGAAGATTGCGTACAATCTTTGTGCTTTAATAAGAGAGGTTGACAGCTCTGTCGGGGAGCACGGCAGGAGGGTCACTGGAGCTGAGTTTTAGCGCCCTTATCTAGTTGTTCAGGGATTGTTACATCAAAGCAGTCGGTAAGGACTTTGTGTCGACAAATGTACTCGCTCACGGCTTAAAACACTCCTCTAGAACCTTTTCTGTGAACCATTAGGGAATATTAATATGAATCATAAAAAAATGTGGACATTATGGAAATTAATTTATTACATTTTTTAATGAGTTAGATAAGAAGGTTGCTCCGTGATGTGTTTAGCCTAGCTTAGCATGAACAATGCAAGCAGCGGGAAACAGTTAGCTTCCCAAAATGGTGAAATTGTTTA
The DNA here is from genome assembly GCF_050575085.1 of Anarhichas minor. Lineage (NCBI taxonomy): Eukaryota > Metazoa > Chordata > Actinopteri > Perciformes > Anarhichadidae > Anarhichas > Anarhichas minor. The sequence goes on along the minus strand of NW_027466474.1, from coordinate 4,303,217 downwards.
TATTTCAATATTTCTGGAAAGCCTCTTACATATTTTTTGTAATGTGCTAATTTCAGTATTGAGCTTTAGTGATGCTGGTATGCAGATTTCTCTCCTTTTGACAGAACAAGGCTAGCTGTTTCCCCTCGTTTTCAGTGTTTAGCTAAGCTAAGCTAACTGTCTCTTGGCTTCATATTTACCTTGCATATATGAGAGTGGTATCAATCTTTACATCTGACTCTCAGCAAGAAAGTGAATGTATTTCCCAAAATTATAAATTTTTACTTTAATGTTGTTGGGTAAATGCATGTTTTTCTTGTTTAAATTTGTTATTGTAGGAAAAAACAGGATACAGTCTTGGCTTTGTTTTTTCAGTATCAGGCCAAAATGTTGTCCATTGTAAATGTTAATGTGATGGCTGCTCCATTTTTTGTTTATGTGCAATAGGACAGCAGACAAAATACCAAGGGTGGTGGGGGAGGACTGACATGGGAGTTGGTGTTCTGACTTTTCATTTGTTTGCTACCCAGTAATGATTATTTTAGCCTCTAAGCCCCAGATTTGGCCTTGTTTTGCTATGGGAAGCAGCATCAATAGGGATAGAGCAGCCTTGCCCTGGCTGAGAAGCTTGTCCGTGGCTAAGCTGGTTGGCAACGAGAGTCAGGTACATGGCACGGAAGACATTTTGAGTGCAGTCACAGGAGGTCAGCTGGGAAGTGAAAGGGGAAAAAAAGGCAGAACATTCAGTTTAGGTGAGGACTGGTCGAGATTTGCTTCTGAATTACGTACGTGTGTTCGCCTGGTGGCTGAATGAGAGCATTTTCTAATTATAGACCTTCATCGTTTGCCTTGTTAGTAATGCTGGTAACAAGCCAGTCGCCAGCTTGCATGAGCAACTACAGAAAGCTGACTTTTGGTTTAATTTGGAGGACTAGCTATAATCCAGACCAAATCCCTTAAAGCTGAAGCCCCCTCCCTCCCTCACTGTTGGATTACGGGAGTGTCTTTAAAAGGATAAGGACCTGCTTATCACTGCTTCCCTCAACACTTGTTTGGGTTTTCAGATGTGGGGGAGGACGGTTCATCGTCACCCAACGTGGCCGGTGCGGATACGAGTCGGGGATTAGGCATTGGACAACTGAGATCAATGATAATCACAATTTATGGTTTTTAAACCCCCGCAGTCAGAAAGGCATATGGATCCGCTTCCACCCCAATGATTTTTATCAGTAAGTTGAGTCTAACTGAATGACGCGGCTAAATCAGTCCTGCATGTCCTGCAGCACTTTGTGCTTGTTGCCTCTAATCATTTTCACACGGACATTTATGAACTGTTTGACACAAAATGGCTCCAGCCTTTGTTGCAGAGAAAATATGGATCTGAAACCACATGAATACCATGAATCCCCTGTCAACGATAAACTGATCAAATCTACAATAACAGAAAATTGCAATTTGCCTAATTTTAACGTTTTGTCGATCTATATCAATTTTCACAAATTAAGAATAGTAGACAGCAAATGGACCATCTCAGTTTTTAGTGTCAGTGGTGGTGCTGATAATCACTGAAATAGCATTGCCGTTAAAGCATCATTCTACTGTTTTTGCATGTTTTTTTCCACCAAGGAATAGTTTGACATTTAGTTGTGGTTGCCAGGCACTCAGCTGAGACAAGAATCAACAAGATCAAGAAATACTTCGACACAAAACCCTCAGTAAAACTACAACTTGTACTTCTTAGGTTTTGAGGTTTTAACCAAAGATACAACATGTTATGTCTCATTTCCACTGCATGGCTCGACTTGACTTGACTCGACTGACTAATGATACCATGTCCTTTTCTCAATTTTGTTTTCCATTGCGGATAGTACCCTGTCGGTGTAGGCCGGATTCTCAGCTGATTGTGAGCTGATCGACATAAAAATATGGAGTTTGTGCAGGATGTCCCGTGACGTGCTAGGGACGATTCTCTCTGACCAATCAGTGATCTGAAGTGTTTTAATTCCACCTTCTAGTATCTGCTCGGCTCGCTTGGAAAGAAAGCACCAGGTACTATCCACAATTTAAGTCATAGAAAACCAAGAATCATTGAGTAAATGCTAGCTGTTTCAGGTCTTCATGCAAAGCTAAGCTAACCGTCTCCTGGCTCAGATATGAGTGGTACCAATCTTCTCATCCAAGTCTCTGCAAGAAAGTGAATTATCTTATTTCCCAAAATGTCAAACTGTCTTTTTAATACTGCACTGAAATTAATGCAAACCACGAGCTGCCTAGAGGCCAGGAAAACCCATGCAAACATCAAACAGTAATATTTTGACTGTAATGCAAAGTACTCCATTTGTAATAAATGACCTAAAACATGCAAATCACTGATTTGTTAAGCAGCTGTTGCACGGTTCATGTGATATTGACAAAGACGGGAGCTATGTATATATATAAGGTTTATACTAACAGTTTAAACTATTTGTGTCACTCACTGCGAATGAAGTGTTGTTGGGAATGGGTGAGGTGGGGGGTGGGGGTGTTGCAACAGGGGAATAGAGACCAATCTAGCACACATCGGCATATGTGTTGTTTGAGATGCTATATTTGAGTGTCTGTCTCATTGGGGTGTGGTGGTGGTGAGGTGAGGGAGCGGAGCGGAGTGAATTCCTGGTGGATCCAGGCCGTGAACCCTGAGCTCTCCTCTCGGGAGTTACAGAGAGAGTCGAGCCACATGGGGAGGAGCGCAGAAATAGAAGTACCTTAGTGTTAGTACTTGTTTACGTCAGTGCCACCATTTTTGACTCGGCTCATTAACCTGTGCGCCTGGGTGAAGCAACACATCTCTGTCTCTCTCTCTTTCCCTCAACTAATAACAATAACTGAGGGTAAGCATGAACACATTAAACTCGAGCTAATGAACAGATGCAACAACAGGGTGACGGGGCAGCTCTCACACCTCAAAGGCAGCCAATCGATTTCATCTGATACCAGTTCACAGATACACCCTGTAGCACTCTCCTCAAATCTAATCATGGATCCATTTAAACTACGTTAGCTGGGAGTCTACTTGCCATTAAAATGGGTTTTCAATTCCTATTATTTTGAGAGCATTGGTTAAAAAATGAACCGAGTGCAGAGGTAAAGTCACAACCATACGTCTTCTGTCTCTGAAATATGGAAAAGGATTAGATCATCACATCGCGTTCATCCGAGCTCCCCCCTTCTCTTTTTGCTCCTCCTCTCTTCCTATTACCCATGCAGCCAGCATCCTCTCTAAATTGTTTTGCATGACCTTTGCTACTGTAGCTCTAATTATTACCATCACACTGGCCCTGTAAGGCACACAGCTAATTATATTGGATTTATCTGAGGGGACATTGGTGCTATTCTTATAGGCATGTCTTGGCTACCGTCGGGGCAAGTGATCTAAACCCAGAATAAGGTTAATTTGGGTAATACAGTAATAGTAATTAGAGTCACAATAATTACAAGCATGGTTGTAATAACAATGAAGACGAGGTTATTGGTAATAGGGGTCCAAATTAACTCGCTACACATATGCAATACCTTATGTAATTGAGAAGAACGGCGTTGCCAAAAAAGAGAGAGGTTGAGAAGTGCAGTGCAATATACATAATGACATTATTACTGAGCCAGATTGTTGCTGTTTCCTCTGAATCGATGTTTGACAGTGGTAGTTGAAAGATGTATTTTCAAAGGCATTGTGGGATTACCCGTTAGTGTAGGTACCAGGACCTCTAGTCATTGCATCTCATAAAGAGTTGTTACTAGAGGAAGCGATATTTTTCAAAGCTCCAACATAAATGAAGAGGGGCAGTTGGAGCCGTCTTTTGGCTGGCGGGCAACTCGTGTAATGAGCCTAAGAGGGTTCCAATTATTCCACTTGCGATCAAAAAGGAGAAGGAGATTACTTCTCTTGCTTTTTTTTCTTTGACATTTTACACAGTAACATCTTTTGATAGGGGCTGGGGGAGAGAGAAAAAAAAAAAAAGAGATCGCTAGTGAGCGCCTGATAGTCTTGAACAGGCTCCAGCAGGACAGTCCTTCCTGTCTAGCAGAGACAAAGCTGTGCTTTTGTAGCTCACACATTTTTTTCTTTATTTGTGGGAAGTTTTTGTAATAAAACTACTTTTCCCAGTGCATGGTACATTAGCTTTCTCTCAGACCATGTCACCTGCACAAGACAGAAAGGGAGCTTTCATATGACCGCAGGCTTTGGCTACAGCAGACTTGATGGCTGATCGCTGCCATATTTTTCCACAGAGCTATTGTAAATTGTGAGGAGGCATGTTGGGTACTCACTCACTCACTCACCGCAGTTATTTCCTTCTGCTTAACAGTGTAAGTCATGTTCCACACAATACATTGGGGAGTTAAATTATTCAATTGTGTGCAGATTTTGTCCTCTCCCTTTCATTTATTATATTCCCAGATTACAAGTAAAAGCACATTAGAGGCCTGGCGGTAACTAAAAGGATTTCTCCGCTATAGGATATCAAACTGTATCAGCCTAGGAGAAATAAACAAAAGACAAATAATATTATGTACCACTGCACTGAGACAAAGAGAACTCCAATCTGCATCAGCACAGATAAACATCCACCCCTAAGATATGTTCTTGGTAGATAACAGCTTAGTGTGTGTGTTTGCAACACTCACAAACAAGAGACGCACAAGAGCACAAAGCAGAGCTTTGATGAGCACAAAAATGACTACATGTTGTTTATGGTTGCAGAACAAAAGGATTTAAGGTCTTCAATTTCAAGAAATCAAGCTGTGGAAAGGTGGATGCAGGGTTGAAGATGCATTTCATTTGGATAGATTCGACTTCATAACAACGACATAATTAGGGGGAAACAAGATATGTGCGTGTGTGTGTGTGTGCGTGCCTGTGGTCTGGGAATACAGTGCCTTGCCTTCCCCTGTGAATCCACTGCTGGGGTAGGAGGCAGAGATCCACCGTCTGTTGCTGTTTTCCACGACCCTGTATATCCCCCCGCAGTGAAAAACGATGTTTGCCCCCAAAGACGACCCTAATACAAATTAAATTAAATGAAGTCAGTGCGGCTAATCCCTGTGTGTTTCAGCAGCTGAAACACACCCCCTCTCTCACGAAGTGAGTGGGTCAAGCCCGCTGCATCTGGCCCCCTTTCCACTGGCCCTGCTCTCAAGCTGCTCGGCTCCCGGTCCCTGACGGAGGCGACAGCAGGCTCCGCTCCGACTTTTTGCCCCACTGCCACTGTACCGTGTGTGTGTGTGTGTGTGTGTGTGTGTGTGTGTGTGTGTGTGTGTGTGTGTGTGTGTGTGTGTGTGTGTGTGTGTGTGTGTGTGTGTGTGTGTGTGTGTGTGTGTGTGTGTGTGTGTGTGTGTATGAACATGTGTGTTCCGCGGTAAATCTGTGTTGCGTTATTCCGTTTGTGACAGTGTTTATTCCCTTTTGCTTGTTTTGCCTTTGCGCCTGTGTGCCTGCATGTAAGCATTTCTTCAAGAAAGATTTATTTTTGTTTGTGACTGGCTTACACAGTTCACATACATTTCTCATTTTTAGCTGGGGTTTAGATTTTTTTTTTTTGTTGTGTATTTACTTTTAAATGTAAAATAAAGAGGATTCATCCACATCACTCAGACAAAGTATTAAACAGCAATGTAATGGAAAACAAACAGTGGCGTCGGACCACTTAGTGTTGGATGTTGTTTTGTTCTCCCTGTGCCCTTATGGCAGCCTGTCACAGTCCTGTTAACAAGCCGGATTTAAGTGATGATGTGCAAGCACCTAATACTCTGCTGTCAATCCGGTCGGTGCTGACAGCTGCCTAGAAAGACTATCCCAAATATTAGCACCAGATGTGATGCACATTGAAGCACCAGCAAACAGGATCAAAAAGCTAACTAGGCTTCCATAGCTGGATCACTGATAGGAGTAGCCTTGTGTGACGCAAGCTAAAAGATCTCGTATGCCCATCTGTTCAATAAAAAGCCCCTTTCTGTGATACGTACTTTGGCATCGAGCCCAATCGTCCACCCCTGATTTGTGCACCAGCTCTGATTTGCGAGACAAAGTGCGCCGACTGAGTTTTAGCAGCTGGTGTAAACCGATATTGTGTTTAGGGGGTTGTGGGTTAGGAAGGCGGGTTGCTTTTTGATGAGCTGGAGTACATGTTTATATGTGTGTGTGTGTGTGCGCTGCGGATCTGAGCACCTGCACACATGCCCTTTTGAAAAGCTCCGTCACCCCTCCATCCAGCCAACACGCAGTGTAAACACGGTTTGTTTGAGCGAGTGGCCTGGGGTAGTTGGATTAATGAGCGCTGATGAAGTTCCACTTGTGTCCTGGGTGCTGCCTCCCTATTTGCTGGAGTGGCTGCGATGTGGTAGCGTGTCTGGAGGCGGTGACTCATTCCCTTTACCCAGTGTCAGATTAAGGCATGTCAATAAACAGACCCACTCAATCCATCTCCGAGTGACTGCATCCGCTCACGGAGCCTCCCAGTCTGTAATGAGCTGCTGCAAATCTCCATCCAACTAAAATGTCTGGAAAGATGCCTTGTCACAGTGAGTGAGAGAAAAAGAGAGAGGGAGGGAGACGGAGAGACCACAGCAGCACCGATGTGATGTGACTGGCAGCCACCTTTTAAGCTGCTAAGAGAAAACGCACCAGGCGTCGTGCTCCACCATGTTGTGGAGCTCAAGCTGATCAGCTCTGCCCGCAGATTCCTCTTTTCTGTCGCCCTCATGTGTTTTGAGTTAATCAAAAATGAATTCTAAGTTTACTGATTTCAAAAGTGACTCAAAGTTATGCTGTTTATTCAGTCACTGCTCTCCTGTAAGCATTTAGGGGGGAAATGTGTTGACATAATCTGCAGTGTCTCTCAATGTTTATTTTTAAGGCCCTGCCCAGGGGAGGTGGGAGAAACCTTTGGGGACTCCTTGTGCACTAATTTAGCATGCTCCCCCTCTACACTAGCTAATATAGGGCACAACTGAGAAACAGAAGACGCTATCTAGTCATTTTCTTCTAGAAATTGAATGGCTGTTAAAAACATATGTTTGTAGTGCTTATTCCCAGTGGTTCCTGGAAACAATTAAACTACCTGGATTAGATGTTACACTCAACATTTCCGGAGTCTGTTAAAAAAAAAAAAGGAATCACAACCTACTTCTCTCATGTGGCGCCATACAAACATTAATGGATTTTGGGATGAGAGTGAGTGTGAAAACTTTTCGGTCTGACATCCAAATTAAAGGAAATCCCTCAAGACTTGCCTAAAGGGGAAGTGCCTGCTATTTGAGTTTGATTTGGCTCTACAGGCTTTAAGGAAAGTAAGCCGATTTCTTTAAGGAAACAGCCGAGATAGTCAAGTCTTTTTCCTCCCTCCTCCCTTTTTACTATGCAAAACCGTGAGTCGTAATCTCATAGAGACACTCTGGTTTTCTTTCTGACTTGGAGATAGAATAAGTCTGGAAAAACATGCAGACCTGAACGCTGAACAGGTGTTAGATGAAGCTCCATCCAGCCTTATGTGCCTGGCGAAGCAGTAGACGCCTATTCATTCTAAGTAGACACCATAATTCCCATCTGAAAGGCTTAAAAGCACCACCCTTGTCTCTAAAGACAAAGACAAAACAAAAACACAGACCCCGGAACCCGCACAGCCACCAACAGTTTGAAACATGTTGGTCCTGAGCGGTGATTCTCTGGTAAGACAACAGCTCTGACTTAAGCCTCTTTAGCGTCAGCCGACTCCGCTGGAATGCAGACGTCTGCAAAGAGGGCCTATTATTTAAAATCTTTTCATCATGCTGAAAGGGAGGGAAATAGCTTTGACGTTGAGATGTTCATGAATAATGAATGTTGTTTCTATCAATGTATGTATAATTAATCACATCTCTACTAACTGGACTTCTGTGGAGCCTGTAGGCCTGAGTGACATGGAGACTGGTCTGGACTGTTGTCTCTGTTTCAGAATAAAAGGCAGCCGCATTGTCTTGTGCAGCTTCCTCTGTGGGGGTGATGCACAGGTGGAACAAGCAATAGCTTTAGTACTTTGGCCCTTTTCCTCACTTTATGAGAGCAGGGGGTGATTGTTTTCGTTGGAATGAGCAAATATTTGTTCAATTTCACACGGAAAGGCAAGAGAAATGAGGAGGAAGTGCCAGCAGGAAGTGGTGTTGTGTTTACAAATTTGTTTCATTGTGTTTCAGAGAAGCTGTTATTTAGTTTGCTCAAACAATACTCAACACTTAACACATCTGGTCAAGGACACAATTGACCTCATAATAGCCCTCAATTCACAAGTGCAAGGGAGCTTTTAAAAACCTTTTCACCACAGAATCACTCACTTTCAAAACATGATTGATTCCCAAATGGGCTTCTGGGTTTGGGGTGAATTGATGGGTGATGAAGTGAAATGATGCAGAGAATGTGGTTATTTGTCACACATGTGCCCTTCTGTCACCATTGATTGTGTATAATTTGAGTTTGCAGGGGAGCCAGTTGATATTAAATGGTAACAACTCTCTGTATTCATCACGGCAGGCCCCCTTTTAGCAGGCAGAAATAGAAAATGTAATCTCATCCACAACCATGGCTGTGCCTCAGGCACTCTTTCACCCTTTTTACCGCTGATCCTCCCTTAGGGGCCCTGCCCTCTATAAAGGAAGTGGGAAATCTATAATCTGGCAGATGGCAGAGGATCTATGGGAAATTCTATAATCGGGAAGAAGGTGGTGATGATGGTCTTCGGGGTAGAGGGCAGAGGGGTGGAGGGTTACGGCCAGCTCACAGGCCAAAGAGCGTCTCTTCTGTCTCCCATAAATAAACAAAATATAAACCGAGCAGGTGCCTTGGTGGTCTGTGTCTTCGTCATGGGTGTCACACAGACCGAATTTGAGCTGCTTAGAGGTGCTGCTGGGTGCAGACCCAGAGGCGAGGTGGTTGGGCGCCAGCTCAGCCCTGCGAGTCAGGGATTGTCGGAGCCGTGCTTTTGTAGGGAATCAGAAAGAGAGAGTCTGTGTGTGCAAGAATGTGAATGTGCAAGAGGCTCAAAGTGAAGCATTTCTTTTCATAGTCACAGTGTACAGGATGAGAAAGTCACCCGCAGACACACAAACACACACACACACACACACTCCTCTGCATCCTCACTGCGAAATTACATGAGGTGAATACATGCATCTGTAAACAGGCAGTTTCAGACACTAGCTATCCTTCATCTCGTGGAGTTTTTTTTATTTTTTTATTTTTTAATAATTTCCTCCTTTCTTACTTCTCTTTTACTTTATCACAGCCTAACCTAGGTAATGAAGCCTTTTTATTTTCTAACTGCTGCTGGCCTTTAAAGCCCCTGAATCCCTCCCTCTGCCCATCTCTCCCTTTAGCAATGGGATATCAATAACAAGGCGCATTATGTCTAACGTTTCTTCCGCGACCGAGGGGAGTCTGCGAGCGAGCTGCAGCAACACTAAATGAAGACTGAGGCACAACCTCAAGACTGCTCGAACGCAGAATGAAGCGGCAAAATTCGATCTGACAGTTTTAATTGATTCTATCTCGTCTTGTTCTGTATGTTTAAACTGTGCATTTTAGTGTGGCAGAAAGAGCACTTTGTTTCCGCAACAAACGTGGCTTGATGTTTTTTCGTCAGCTAAATTGGTGACATTAAGGAGTCGCATCCATGACAGACATGAAACGCTCTCTCCCGCAATCAATTTTTCTTCTTTTAGATGCTCGATTATTTTAGACACAGTCTTGTACAACCTGCCCCGCCCTGCTTTAAATACCTTCTGTTTTTAAGCAGTTTAACTCACGTCTGATGCATAAAGTTTATCTCAAATGTTTACTTTGCTTAAAAGATATGACTGTATGCGTCTGTGGTTAAGCAAGGTTTAATCTTGTAATTTAGTAAACGGCAATTATTCCAGACAAAGATACAGCCTGGCAAAGACTGCTTATCTTTTACAAAACAGTATGTTATCGGTGCATGTCGCTGCATCTGTCCATATTTTTCGAGCTTGCTTCCCTGTTTCAATGTTATTCTGTGCTGCATCAGCCTCGGTAATACATACAGTAGGGCAGCTGTGTGACTTCTTTTTTTTTCCCCCTCTCCTATCTGTGTGACATCTGCTGAACTTGTCGGGTGTTTACTGGTGTAACAACTGGTGTCTTCACTCCCCACCCCTCCTCTTCTCTCTGGTGCTCCCCATGCCCCCACGCAATGAATACACTTGCATCCAGACTACAGAACCAATTGTCACGCTGGGAGGAAGGCAAATCAAATCTTACGGCAGCAACTAGGCGAGGAGATTGCTTTTCCTCTCAGTGGCAGAGAGGCGAGCCCATCGTCCCTGTGACTCGGGTTTTACTGGAGAGAAAGGTGCAAAGGGTGAAAAGGGGAAAGCTGCTGGGCTGCAGCAGCCGGACCGCAAGGCTCCCGCAGGTCAAGTCTCACCCATTTCCTCCCCTTCACCTTCTCTCTCGCTCTCTCCACTTCCCTCCCCACTTCCCTCCCCACTCATCCCGACACTACCGATCAGTCACCCAGCGACAGCGGGGACTACAATCCTCCCTCCAGTCCTCCAGATGAAACGGAACAATAATTATGGGGATAGAGTGGCTCTAGCCGCCAAACTGGGGCCGCTCAGATCACAACAACACATTGTCCAACCTGATTAAATAGCCATTTGTGGCGTCCTCGCTGTAGTTAAGCAGTCCTCATCCTCTTGCCTGAAACTTGACCTCCCAGCAAGACGTATTGACATATCCTCCAATTTGAGGTCAGTCAGAAATGTGGGGGAAGACATTACATTTCTTTACAGGAAGCCCGGGCTAATGCATCCGATTCTCCCTCAGAATAGGCACCCGAGTGACTCACCAATGCCCAAGGTTATGCCCTCACATGTTGAGTGTTTGTTTATTTCCCCTGACAATTTGATAAATAGAGGTAATGTGGATACCTCCACCTTTGAGTAACAAGTAGCTGTTGTGTTGAACATGAGAGGAAGAAATAGTGAAGCAAAAGCATTGAATACTATGAGGAGTCTCTTTTGGTTTTACCCACTACACACTTAAGAGCGCTCCATGTAAAAACCCTGAGAGGGAATTGCATTATGGAGAGTACGGTTTCATTTCTGGACTGGAAGAGCTTGAGAGCTGGCCGGGGCATACTGCCTTCCTCTCCAGGCTGTGCTTACACAGAACCTGCCATCCAAACCAATTACAGGCTGCAGCCAGAGTGACATTCACAAGAAATGTTCTATCTTGTCTTTTAAATGACGTTTTCTCTTGTTACTCATGCCTTGCATTTTCATTAGTCTCTCACTGGATGCTCAGTTGTTGGAGAGGAGGTTGTTTTATGTACGTTCACTGGGACCAAAGTGGAGCACAGGAGAACACAAAAGACATGCATGTACAGTATATTTTGTAGTAGATATTAATCAACATCAACACATGATCTATGATAGAAGCGTTGTATATATATATATATAAATCTTTTAAGAGACGGATCTTATTCTTTGATAAAACGTGTGTATGGCATGATTTAACAATTCATGAAGTAGTATGTGTTAATCATTAATTAATAACCAATCTGAGTTGCAGTGTGTTGCCACTGCAGTTACCTTTGATATTTAATGGAGTCAAGCTGAACGGGAACAAAAGGAGTCAGGGGTAATACAAGAGAACAAACACATTGTGCTCCAAATTAAGAGCTAATAATAAAATGTTAATTAAATTCCTTTTTATGAATTATCCTCTCTGTATTAATGAGTTAAAGTTTAATAAGGGGTAAATGGTAAAGGGAGACAGAATGATGCTAACCTTCAGTGCAAACACATTGCATCATAATTTAGCAAGCCCCAATCAGAGGCCTGCCCTTGCATTGTTGCCTATCATTATAAAGATTCCTGCAAAAATAATTAGGAGTAAAGGAGGTGAGAAGGCAAACAGCAGCTTATCTCCTAATGATTGAAGGTAGACCTTATATGCACCTTTGAGGATACTAAAATATAACTACATCTCTGAAATACATACAAGTTCCTTAAAGTTTAGAGCAACTACACAGCATCAGTCAGATAATAATGCCGCACAGCATATATGTTGTCTTTGAAGCCCTGAGTAAATGGCATCAATACCACGAATCTAAACAAACAAGGACATGTATTTGGTTGCAGTAACAAGCTCTTCCATTTTTCATAGACTTCAAACGGGTCATGGGAGCTATTTGCCAGAGGTAAACACTGCACATTGGCTCCTGTGGTTTGCCGGCATCACTTTTATTTATTTATGTACTTTTTTGAAAAGAGATCCAAGAAGACGGGGACTAATGTTTGACATTTCCGCCGCTTCCCTCGTCCTCACTGCTCCGACTCCTCGGCATTGTGGATTCACTTCCACGCTGACGCCGAAAAAGTTCAAAATGTTCAACCCCATTAACATCTAACAAGGAGCGTGCGCGCATATTGAGTTTAAATCCAAATCTGTTTGGTCACCATGTATGACAGCTGTGCCGGGCCGCTGCTACCTTAACAGCAGGCCTGTGTCAAATGTGTAGCTCACTTGATAATCAGCAACTGTGCTCCAGTGCCTGCATTAACCTTCCTTATCATAGGGGTGACTTTTTTTTTTTTTTTCAACAGGGCTTTGATATCGGTTCTGTAGACTTCCCTCGGAAGTCTGCCATTGACTCTCAGCTTTTTATCAGGATACAGTATCTGCGCCGTGGAATTTTAAGTGAAGGCTCTGCTTTCTTTCTGCAGAAAACACCTGCATCTTATCAAAGTTTGTCGAAAGGGTCGTATCCTGGCTTTTCGCAGGACTGGGGAAGTCCTTTGAGAGGCTTTGATACCCTTTGGCCCCCTGACATCTTAACAAGTGTGAGTAAAAGCTTGGCAGACGCAGGAGGGGCTACCTGCTCAGTGTACACTAACTCCTCTGTCCATGTGCTCTTACTCGACATTCTCCTTGCTAAATAAATGTTGGAGAAACAAAAAAAAAATGAATGTGGGGTGCCTTTGAACTGTGTTCTCTAATGTGGGTCAGAGATCTATCGTATGCATATCCGAAAAGCCTTTTCATCTGCAATTGCGGAGTTAAGATTCCCCTGGTACACTCTTAATTTCATCTACTTCTCTTGCAGTTATTTATTTAATATTTCCACATTAATGTCTTCTCAAACATGGTAAAAGTGAAGAGTTCAGAGAAGGAAAAGGAAAGGGAAACTTTTTTTCTCCCTCTGTCTGCATGATCGCCTGTCCGTCCTAATGACTCCATTTTAAAGACGGTGGGCTGACCGGCAGCGGAGGGATGGAGCAAGGGATGGAGAGCGGGGAGGGTGAAGAGGAGACGAGAGGCTGCGCTCGCTGCAGCACTCTCCTCAGCTCTCAACTCGCAGTCAGCCTCTCCGTGTGTGTGTGCTTTGAAAGAGAATAGAACTCAGCCCTTTGAAAGTCGAGGCAGCTCACCGGGGCCTTTGTGGAAAATAACATTTCAACTGAAAGCCAATTACTGCTAACATTATTTTGGTTGCTTCCATTATTAAAAGTACCTCTCTCTGTTGCCCCCCATCATCCCTCAACCACAACCCCCACCCCACCCACTCACTCCCCCCACCCCCTACATCCTTGTGTTGCAGACGGAGAATTATTCCATTGACTCCAGTTACGTGAACAGCAGAGCCCACCTCATTAAAAGGTATGTGTTGATTAGGAATTGTTACCAGCACCTCGTTACCGTCGTTATCTGTAATTGTTTTATCTAATGAGTGCACAGCTACCGTTGCAGCAGTTTGCATGTGCTCCTGTATGTTTTCCCGTTCGGTATAATTGCAGTGAGATGATAAGATTTTGGGATAAATAGCATTACTCCGTAGTGCGTTTAGTAGACATTTGTTGAAACGAGCCACAAACTTATTAGATAACACACAGCAGCAGAATAAGCAAGTAATGATTTTCATATTTACAGATAACCTTATTACTTTCCTGTAATTCGCTTCATTTGCAAAACATCTGGCTTAAACTGCATCAGTTTAAGGCTTTAATCAACCCCTCGATGATTAAATGACATTCACGAGATTTCTCAAGTGCATTTCTTCATCGGCTTTCAAAACATAAATAGGCAATAATGATGCTGTTTTTTTCTTGGGTGAAGAAGTTAAGAATAAATGTTTTCAATGTGCTTTGTATTTCCTTCAACCAGAACCAGGATATTGGATAAGGTTGCAGGAATGCAGGGTTGGAGGTTGGGATGGGGGTCATATAATAATTCCCTCTAGCCAGGGTTTTGTAGCCAGGCTCATTTAGAAAACTACAATTCTTCCTTTCTACCTGCAGCTATGTAACATTCCAGTCTTTCTTTTGTTTAAGGGCCCTCCCGGCCTTTTTAAAAACCTATTATGGCAATTTCCCTCCCCCTCCGGAAAAAATAAATTCCCGGCATAAATGTAAACGAAGAGCATTCAAGTGTGGGCCTCTGCAGCACACTACAAAGAAATCCCTCAGGAGCCAGTGAGCCTATGGTCTGGGACAGGTGCAATTACAGTGATAACATCAGAGAGCAGAGGCATTACCTGCAGTCCTCTCCCCTAGGCTGGAAAATGTGAGGCTTGGGTCCGGGAATGCAGCTACCTTGCACTGTCCTTCACTTCTGCTACCTTTCTTCTTGTTTGCACACATTTCTTTACACTCATTTTCTCCTCCGTCCACTCCTTTCTCTCCTTCCTAACCTCCGTTCTCCCCTCTATATGAACTCATCCATATGTGTTTCCTCTCCTACAAGAACACATGTTCATATATTCACCCCTATTTAGTGTTGTTTGTAAAGCGGAATTTGTTCCAGTGGGATGGAAATCAAATGAAGGGAAATCATGCTGTTACTGTGCAGCTGTTGATTGTGCCCCCCCCCCCCACCCCACCGTCTTTATTGACTGTGAGCCCCAAACAAGACAGATGCTCAGTTTGTATGCTTCCAGCGTTTCCTCCATCCATCTTCCTTCCAGGAATTCCTGATTACTGCGGTATTTGTTTGATTGTAGTGAGCGAGTGCCTCCTGTTTGTTCAATGCTATGTCCTTGAAGTCAGAGCATCCATCCAAAATGTCCTTGTGTGAGACAACCCATAGCTGCCATGCTATCTGTGAAGTTAAAAACAAAAAATGTGCACCTAATCCAAAAAGGCTTTCAACAGATTTAAAACTTCCTTCTTATTTCATGGTCACTGCCAGCGTAGAAGCTGGGGCGAGGCTTTGTTCTTTTTCAAAAGCGTACAATTTAACTAAGACAACAACAACCACAAAATCACTAAAATCGTCTGTTTGGAATTCATGGAAACAGACCACGTAAAAGGGCAAACAGAAAGGACATGAAAAAAGGACAGGGAGAGAAAGACGGACAGCTCGTCACAAACCATCAGAGACACGGGAACCGAGGAGAGCATGTGAAAGAAGGTGATGTGACAGTTAATCAACAAATCCCTCTCCTCCCTTCTGGCCCCCATGTAGCACGTCGACGTTCAAAGACCTGGAGGGGAACAGTCTGAAGGACAGCGGCCACGAGGAGAGCGACCAGACCGACAGTGAACACGACGTCCAGAGAGGACACTATGTTGACACGGCTGTCAATGACGTGCTGAACATGACTGTCCCCCCCAATGTTTGCCAGCTGCCAGACCAAGGTAAGAAAATCTGTTACTTGTACTTGAGTGTGCGCGCGCTGTACGCGAGGAGGATTGCAACATCCTTTGGAGTGTTTTCAGTTTCGAGATAAGACCGCTGTGTATTCGTGCGTGCACCGCAGTGTGTTTTCATGCCACAGGAGCATCTTTTAAGGTGCATTATGCCCACTGCGAGCTTCAGATGTGCAAGTTTGAATAACATCACAGTTTTCTTTTTCGTCTTTGATGTCCTGCTCGAGCAGCTAATGTAAGGGATCTCTGACAGCTAAGGCTACCCTTTGATACAGGCTTAGGCAACATTATTGACTGATAGTAGCCATGTCTGCCAACTTCAGACGCGCTTGAATGGCAGCAATCAGGCTCACAAAGGTAGAAGGTGGAAATCTACATATCTCCATGTGCCCTCATCCATTATTCAGTCGGACCATTTAGCAGAGAATTAATGTTGATGTTTCATTTTTGACTCGCCGTTTAAAAAGACATCCACTTGGTTGGCAGAAGTCAGTGTAAGGGTCATGTTCGTTCTTAACTACTGCCAGTCAGACTGAGGAAGAGAGTGGGTCAGTAAGAGGGAGAGAGAGCGGAGAGAGCTGTCTGGAGCACACCAGGATGTTACTATATGCACCTGAGGGTATTTACCGAGCTCAAAGGTAACACCACATGCACAGGTGTAACAGCTCAGCAGAACGCGAGAGTCGGTCTCTGTGTGTGAAAAATTGCAGACATTTTAGAAAGGCTCACATTAGCAATTTAATTCTGAGTGAGGTGGCAATACCGGACATTATATTTTAAAAGTACACTCTTGAGGACAGCACTCACAGAAATCCCTCGCAGTATCTGAACTGTACATTTGCACTGTGCTACAATTTGGGAACCTGTGCCAAAGTTAGTTTTTCTTCCCTCAGTTAACATCAACTAACACTGCCCCAGTAAGGCTTTCCAGTCTCTCACTATTCCACTCAGCTCCTATAGGGAAGACCTTTAAATGAGTAAGAGATGACGAGAAAGGAATCCTAGTTTGATAAAATGCATAAAGGATTGAAGATTAAGGGATTTGTTTTGTATTTTATTTATCTATTTTTATCGGCGGATTGTGAATTGTGTGGGTGTGGCTGGAGAAGCAAAAAGACTGGAAGGCTCTTCCTTGTCTGGTCCTTGGCACGTTTAACTAACCAGATGCTTCACTTGGAGCAATTTGGCTGTTGTTGCTGTTTGACTGGGGAATAATAAGATTAGGCAACCTACACTTCGCTTCACCTCGAGCACAGTCACACAAATGGACCTGCCTTCGCGGCCCGATATACAGATAGACGGAAGTGTGGCGACCATTAGAATCAACTTGTACCGGGCATTCCCTCGACGGCTTCAGACGGTAATGAGCAATGAAAAGTGAACTTGCTGACTACTTGGTTGCCAGCTGTAATTACTTCACAACACCCCCCAAAAATCCTGTGCCTTAAAAAAAAGTGCATGCTAACAGGTCTTCTAGTGGTGGGATCTCATTATTGGAGACAATTACAAATGATGTACATGAGGAATATTACAAGTGAGGAGAACTCTCTGAGGCAGTTCTTTTTTCATTAACACCACCAATGACTGTATCTGTTTCAGCAAAATGGATGCATGCCTCCTGAATGTATAATGCATTGCCACATTGCTGGTAAACAGAACAAGTGGCTATTTCACAGTGCTGTCCATTCATTTGACCAGGACAAATAGATGATAACAAAGTATCTGTTTGGAATTACAATTAGGTGGGTTATTATTGGCTTTTGTTTCATTTCTTTTTTTATTGCAGTCAGCTAAAGACTCGCTATTTTCCCTCAGTAAGGACTCAACAAAAATGGCTTCACTGGAAGCTTCCCATCCCTTTGTTTAGAACGTCAGTCAGCAGCAGTGGTCACACCAGAGAGTAATGAGCTGCTGTTCATAATTATTAAACGACTTGACCAAAGATCCCTACACGTGCAGAAATGTAATGACGTAGCAAATGAAATCGTCCCTATTACCATCTCAACGGTGCAATTACACAGTTAAAGGGCATGGTGGGCTGACAGAGATGGGCAGATTCAGCATGACGCATAGTTGAATCTGTCTCTGCTGTTGTATGATGATTTTACATCATCAGATTTTTCTTTTTGTGGCGCTCCTCAGGAGAACACTAGCTCTTTTCCCTCCTTCATTTTATTCTGTGCATAGTCACTTGAGGACGAAGGCAGAAATAGAACAGTTGAGGTTTTTATAATACGAGAGCCGCAGTGGTTACAGTCATGTGATGATGTGGTTTCACTCTGAGCTCATCTGTCTTAATTGACAAAAACGGACACTATCTGCTGGTGCTATTGGCTGTATGCAGGGAATTGCCAGAAAACAAATAGGCATGTTCACTAAACACCCCGCTGCTTAGATGTCTTTTGGGACCAACTCTGTTGTGTAGTGCGCCTCTTCTGCCAGCTAAAGCAGAAAACAAGTTGAGAGACTGCAATTGCCAAAGGACAACAACACACACAAGCCGAGGATAGAAGTGCCTTGTGTTTTGTGTGTTTTTATTGTTCTGTTTTCTTGTGTTAAGTGCTGAGAACAAAAGGAAGCTTGAAGAGGGATGGAAGAAGGGTTAAACTCTCGGGCTTTTGCTGTGCAAATGTTTACCATTCCCAGTGCCATGTAAAGGTGTTGTTTGCCCAGGAGACAAGCCGTTACCTTTACACAAAGACCCTGCATCCCCGTCGTGTGCTTTCATGTGGGAATCCAATTGTATGACGAGATTCAGCCGCTAACTCGCCCTGCTCTGAATCACAGTGGGCATTTTTATTTAGCAGTCTGATATTTGGCTTTTGTCCATCAGAGTTATGCTTTTTTTCCCCTTTCACTGATGATGTTTCAACAACAGCTATTCATTATTCCTGCGCCAGCCACCACCAAGGTAACTTTCAACGAAGTGCCTGTGAAGAAATTTTTGACTTAAATCTGAGCGAATGCCTCTTTGTTGAATCCCTGCCAAGAGTCTAAAGAGGCGTGTGTGCTCTTTTCGCAAACCTGACCTGAAATATCCTCACCCAGTGGATTAGATTAGGAAGTATCTGAAAAACAAATTACATTAAATCTCTTTGAATCTATAAAGGAGGGGCTATCTTTAACATGTAATGGCTCCATCATATCTGCCAATAGAATAGCGATGGACGATATCGCCGTAGCAAGAAACTGAGGAGAAGAGCTATATAAAATGAATTTGTCTTTATCTTTACAGGCATGTCTGTGAAGTTAGGGGGATTTGGTTGAAATGTGCGACATGCTAGCTTTGGCTCTGTAGAACCATTAGTGTCAAGGGAAAAGCGAGGGAACAGACTCCGAGGGGGCTGGTGACAAAGAGAGCTAAATCTATTTTTTTTTTTTCAACTTCCTTTGATTGTCATAGCTCACACTTTAATTCCTCCCGGATATGGATGAGCCGTGGTTTTTAAGGATTAAGATTCATGTGTTGTTAAATCGCTTGAGTTATCTCCGCGGGACGGAAAGGGAGGGCATGATGTCGCTTCGCACTGTCCGATTTAGCAGTTTAGAGGGTTCTGGTCTTGGTTTTGGAATTATTTCCAGGTCAATGTGTAAATGTTCTTTAAAAAAAAAAAAAAAGACCTTCCTCTTGGCTTACTAGACTCATAATGATCCAAGACTGCTCAATTAGGGAACAGGCCTCTTTTATTTCTGACATATTCCTCAGCCTCCACCTCTGGAGAATATATCTCATCTATCTGTTAGCTCCCTTTGGGTGTGTGCCTGAAGCTGGAGCCCAGGAATGGAAGCCCCCTACGTGGGCCGCAGACTTCTCCATATTCCCTTCTTCCATCAGCAGATCCACAGGGTTTCACTGTTCCTAATTGATTTCAGCCCCTCCCCCCTTTTCTCTCTCCCCATCACCCTCCATATGTCGTTCTGTCTTCCTCGTCTGTTTCCATCTACTGACTGAAAACATCTCCAACCCACATCTCCCAACTTTGTGCCAGTCAGGCAGTTCCCTTCCCCTGTTGAATTAAAGAAAGAGTAAAGGCACGTCACATGTTTCTGCTGAAAACTTGCCCTAAATTCAACACAGGAACATTTCCAGTTTGCAGTTCTCTGATCTACTAACGAAAATGCTGACAGGTGTCAGAATCAGGAAGGCAACAGGAACAGGGCTGTGCTGACAACAGGAGAGGCGGAGAGAGAGTCGGCGTGTGAGGGAGACAGAGATGGAGAGATGAGCTGAGAGTCTAGTAAGCAGTCTTAGCGAGGGAAAATAAAAAGAGGCAAGGAGGAAACAATCTCTCTGACAGGTAGAAGTGATTTTCTTTTTTCGTTCTCTCACTCCAAGATAACTTTGTGACTGTGCCAGAGGACTTGACTGATTCTCAAACAACATTTGATTGAATTAAGCACCAAAAGTCGCCTTGTGATTCGGGCTGACAACAACACGTGTTGCGTTATGATATTTTACGATGAGATTAACATACAAACTCTATACTGGGACCATCCATTTTGATTTGGATTAGCCTAATCTAATGTGTAACCCTTGGTGGAGGTAAAATGGCTGACAGTGACAAAGAGCGCAGTGCAATGCAAGCATTAAGGAAGATAGAGTGCACACGCGCTGCATGCTCAAACACACTAGAGACGGCTTGCTAGCAGGTGTAGTGAGGTCTGTAATGAACAACCAAGATGCAGATTCTGCCTCCGAGATGTAGAGACTGGAGGAAGTACTGTTTAAGGAAATAAAATGTCATTTCAAGCTGTGTCCATCTGTGCTCATCTTTTTTATCGCGCTTACATCACTGAATGAAACTGTGTGACTCAGTGAGGTCTCTGGCTCTGTTTTAGTGAAATTATACTTACATAATGAAAATAAAAAAAGAGCTGACCAGTATTGAATTTGCCCCCGGTAAAATAAACCTCCATCAGTTAGAGGAGAGATGTGGATTTCCTTTATCCATCTTTGTTTTATCTCAATGATTAAAGCAATCTGGTTTCAGGACGTTCCTAGAAAGGAAACAAAACAATTTCACAATGTATTACTTTTTTTAGTAATACTATTTTTATACTATTTAAATAAATATTTCCTAAAAAACCCCACAACATAACTACGTAGCCTATAAAATAGGCCATATTTTCTGGGTTTGTGGGGCCCAGCGAAAAAAAGGAAGAAGAGAAGAGGAGGATGAACGGAGAAAGGACAGGTGACGTGATGAATGAATAGTTTATCTATTCCTTAGTAGTTGCCGTTGAAGCAGAGGGCTGTTAGCTTGCTTTGGACGATAGCGTGAGCTAATTTACTAAATAGCTAGAGTAAATGTCAGTAGAAATTTGGAAAGACTTTTCGGGTATTTCGGGTAATAACCTACATGTTTTTGAGAAATACAGTTTTTCTTTTAAGTGTGAGCTGCATAGCTTAATCTCAAATACATAAAGCTATGCAGTTTATTTGTGATCCTGAACACAATGATTGGTGGTGGAATTGGCTGGAATGCCAGGGGCAGCAGCTACAATCTTACCTAGGGCAACGAATTGGACAGGGCCGGCAGCTACACTGCTTTCACGTCTGTTCTAAATTAAAATAAGTGGCTGGTCGTGTTTGTTTACGGTATAAATAAGTAAACCAACAAATTATTTAAAAAAATAATAATAATCTTCTGTGAGCCCATCCTTAAATCCACAAGGGAATAAGTTAAAAGATGTGAGGAAGTGCTTAAACAAACTTGACATGTTTTGATTCTCTTACGTTTTACAAGCATTGCCTCTAGCTTGCTCGTCCTCAACTGCACACACTAACACAGCCACGAGCAAAAAGGCATGCAGCGGGTCTTCTCCTCCAGCCCAGACTGAAAACATATAGTAATGTTCTAATACTAGGATGGCATCCCCTCAACCCTCATTCTGCCAAAGCTCTCCTGAATATACCCAGTGTATTTAATCAGCTCAAGAGGGGACTGCTTATCTCTCTGCACTTGTCACGGATAGCGTATTGAACATATCGGAGAGAGAAATGGGAATAGTTCATTATTTTCTAGGGCTCACAATGAGCCTGATGTGTCTCATTGCAGGCCCTCCACTGACAGCTCATTTTCTAGACAATCCTGGCATTCAGTTCACAACGCGGCAGGCCAAGTGAGAGAGAGAGAGGGAGGAAACACAGAGACAGAGAGAAAATAGGGCTCCGGATCTCCATTGCTTATTCATGACGCCGTGGCATGCTAGGTGTGTTAATAATCTCCGCAGAAACCAAGTGAATCACAGTTGTTTGTTGAGCACCTAGCCAAGCTGGGCCCCGATCGACAGCAGATGGGAAAACAGGGGGATCAGGATGATCCCAGACAGAGGGAGGGAGATTAAGAGCAGGTAATGTGCTGAAGTTGATGGAGGCATCGTGTGTATTAAAGCGAGGGGAGAAAGTACCTGAATTCTAAATCTTGTCTGAGAGGGTGTGTACACTGTGTGTGTGTGTGTGTGTGTGTGTGTGTGTGTGTGTGTGTGTGTGTGTGTGTGTGTGTGTGTGTGTGTGTGTGTGTGTGTGTGTGTGTGTGTGTGTGTGTGTGTGTGTGTGTGTGTGTGTGTGTGTGCCTGCAGGTGTGTGTCTTTAAAGGTTAATCAGAGAAGGAGGAGGGGGGAGGGAGGAAGATAAAGAGATGGCACAAGAGAGAAATACTACTGGTAGGGGGAAACAGAATTCCAGTAGCAGAGCTGTAGCATTTTCTCCAGTCTATTCGCCTTTTGTGGCTGCGATTGATTCCAGTTCGTGTCTGAGGGACCGAGGCGGAGGTCATTCTCCCGAACTGCACCGCTGTGTTTTTAATTCTTTAAGGTCACTGCAGGGGTACAACTCCTTCTCCGATGAAACACAAGGCAAGTGATAAGACTGTAGTCCCATT
Source organism: Anarhichas minor (assembly GCF_050575085.1). Lineage (NCBI taxonomy): Eukaryota > Metazoa > Chordata > Actinopteri > Perciformes > Anarhichadidae > Anarhichas > Anarhichas minor. Next base: position 4,280,673 of record NW_027466474.1, on the reverse strand, counting down.
TGTACTTAAACCAGGATCTTGTACCTCCATCTTTGATGTGGGCTTGCTTCCATGGATTATTATCCGAACACAATTTGCATTTAGTCTTATCTTCTATGTGATGCATTTTCAACATAATGAGAGGTTGACAAAGCCTCCTCCCCCATGCTGTTCTTTATTTTGCATCCTTCCCACCCACAAACAGTGAAGTGCAGAGGCTGTCTCATGCACCCGAATTGTGACAGTGAAGCCAAGGCAAATAATTTTTCCTTCAGAGATAATGAATCGTTCAAAGTTTGGTTGAATGTCCATTGAAATTTGATCTGTGATGTAACCCAAGCCAGTAACTGTAATACTGTAATACTCTGAAAATGACTTGCTTGTGAATCACATCACTGTCTGGGAATGGTAATTTGATGCCACTAACATGGTATCTTTTAACCAGCACTGGTCTGGACACTCTAACACGTTGGGGTTTTAGTGGAAATGAGGACTCCAATGGCTGCTGGTCAGCTGAGAGAAAGAGGGAATGTGTCCCCAACTGATAAGTCATTGTTGTCTGTCTTGTCAGGAATGTAATTTGCGTGCGTACAAGTTGGCCACCAGAACCACTCTGCCCCGAAGACAGAAAATAGCAGATTTTCTAACATGAGTCCCTATACACATTTACAAAAAGCATGCCTTACCACAGCCTTGTCGCTGAATTGGTATGACTATAGACTGATACCATGTGGAGTAAACAACCCCATGAGGACATACTATACACATAGACTAACTCAAAGGAGCCTCAGTGTGTGGCTGGAAGTGGGCAGGATAGTCACAGAGTGACTGCCAAAGCAAGGCTTGTATTACAGGGATCCCAGGATATCAGACACCAGGCGGCCTGTGCTCCCTCTAGGCAGGGCAGAGTCTGGCAGCTGGCCCGTAGCCCAGATAGCAATAATCAGCTCCATTACCTGTAGTACTGGCTCCCATTTATGAGCCCTCATAGTGGAACCATGGCTATACTGCGGGGATTAAGGATGCTGTGAAATTTAGCAAAAGTACAAATAGCATGCAGTAGCACATAGCTGCACCTGGGGGGGGGGGGGTTCTGGGCACTATGTGTCTCGGCACAAGTTATTCGTTTTATCTTCTCCCCCTGTGAAAGGAAAGATTTAGAATATACTCTGCTCTGTTTAACGGGAAAAATCAGCTGTCTTCTGACAAGTACATTGTAGCCTGTAGTTTTCTGTCCAGAATACAAAGAGACATTTATCACTGCAGCTGGGGTAACGGAGGAAGAGAGAGAGAGAGAGGAGGGGGGGTCTCCTGTGCTGCAGCAATGTGCATTTCTCTTTTTTAACCCCTATTACTTCCTTTCTGTGGGGAAAAAAAAACGCTATACCTCCATCCTCTTTAATCCATTTGAGAATTCCTACATTCTGTTTTTCTTTTATTTCATCATCTCCCCCGGTGCCTTTATCATCTCCCCCCTGTTTTTATCTTAGCTCTCATCACCTTGTTTCTCCTGACAACATTATAACTCAGATGGAATATGTAGCGGGAATATGTTAAGTTATGTCGTCCTCCTCAGTTGTGGCAACAAAAGGTTACTACCTCAGGCGTACTTCTATAATATTTCCATACTTTTTCCTCCTCATGTATATTCAGTGAGAATGATTTATTCTGTCACACTTTACAGCCGTTGAAATGCAGAATTTCTCTCTCACACACCCTGCATACGCTGTAAAGCATAGCATGGCAGAATATGCTCTTTGGAATTGTACTCAGCAGAAGTTAAACAGAGGTTAAAGGCAAGTCGTCCAAACCACGTCTGTCATTACTGTCTTTCATTCACCAATTAGTGTCAGTGATCCCTCGCTGTCCCCCAGATGACCTAGCAGGGATGAGCTCACAATGTTGTAATTCAACATTTTGAGTCGGTCTCAACAGTGAGAGGCACATTTTGGCTGCCGGTGACCCAGATTATAAACTATTGATGAGAGAGTGAATGCACAGTAACGGAGAGGAGGGACTTGCTGAGATGTGTGTGTGGACCCAGGTAGCCTCCCCCAGCTACTTTAATGGGCCGCCGGCCTCCACATGACTGAGCTTGGATTTTGTCTTTCAACACGTCTTCATATCCAAGAACCTCTGGGTCTTTTAGACCCCTGTGCTCTGTTTATTCCTTATTCAGTGCATTGACATTCTCACTAGTATTTCAGATAAAGGAAACACGCATGGTTACGGATCATATCAGGGTTGTTCAAGTTGAATAAAGATCAAAATTGTAATGTGTATAACCTGAGCACCACATTGAGTTAACTAGTCAATCTGAATTACTGTGTTATGCACACACTGACTGCAGTAAGAGCTCTGCCTGTTGTGACTCTGTTCATGTGTGGGAAAGGTCAAGAGCTGAAGAGGATGCAGAGTGGTGTTTCTACATTGTGGCGTAGCTGGCAGTGGTGGATAATCAAATGAATGTGAATTCATCAACATTTACATTATTCACAAAGGCCCTCCGATTTCATATTGTTCTGCTAAGATGTTTCCTCCGGGCTACCACTCATCTTTCTGGGCATTAAGCTAATTATTATACCACATTAGTATATATTATGGAAAATCAGGTTAGTGTGAACCATGTACAAGCTGCTGTAACTGTTAATGAATCTGCTTATTTACAGTACATGCTTATATATATTTTTTTTTACAGAACAAATTACTTGTGGTACATTCCAGGAAACTTTCCTGTTTTATGTAGAGTTGACTAAGGGACAGAATTCACTCAGTGGATGCATCTTGCCAGCCAAATGTGACTTTTCAAACCCCGTTGTCCCCGTTCTCCTGAAAGGGGAGGATAAAAGGTAATGGGAGAGGTCGGCTGTTAAGTTTAATGGCAGACAGGAAAGTCTCAGAATGGCTCTTTTTAATGATGTGCCTGCTCTCATATAGTCCTTGTTAAAGATGAGGCCAGAATGCATACGGAGGACAGGGAGGGAACTGAGGCCAGGCACTGCGCTACCCCCTTCAAAACTGTAAGATCTGCAGTGGGGCTCCTTTGTGTTCTCCGGCACATCGTAGGAACCCCGCGCTCCTTCTATATTCAGCTCACATTAGCATCAGAAAATAAATAAAGCAAGCAATCAGGCCAAGACCTCTTATATCCATGGTGCTTCCAGCCCCCCACTCGCCCTCCTCGTCTCCGCCTCCTCCACCTCCTCCGCTGCACTCTACATAGGTTTGACTAGCTTGGATTTGCCACTAAATGTCAAGCCTGGTGTTTGGCTTTACCACAAGGCAGGTTGTTCCTCAGCTGCCTCTAGAGAGAAAAGCAACTTGAGGATCGAGAGGAGCGAGTGAATTGGATCTTTGACACCTGTCACTTCCACTCTGCTGCACCTTGCTCCCTTGCCACAAATAAGGACTTTTCATGTCACAGCTCAGCATATTATCATGAGTGGGCACGGGGCCTGAGAAATCCAATTACTACCACTGTGTCAGACCCCTGCCATCATCCGTATGTATGCTATAGTCATGTTCCTCAAATCAGAAAAGATGGGCCTATTAGTTCCTTCTCTTTTCCCCCAGATCAGTCTTCACCTCCATTTCAATCTGTGTCTTAGATACGAGCTACAGCTCTTCTCGTGGACTGCCTCAACGCTGACAATCCTCTGTATAGCGTAGCACGGGCTGGTGGGTGGCTAATGCTACGGACATATTAAGTGGTATCATGGTGCATGCCTCACTGTGGTAAATAATGGAGAAGCTGGGAGAGTCAGTCTGCCCCCCAGATGGCAAACTGAATGGCCTTTGTGACAGGGAAATAGAAAGTGTTGGAAAGGCCTCCCTGTTGCTTTTCCTCAGCCCAGTGGGCGTAGATCTAATGTATCACCTTGCAGCCATGGCCTTGCTGTTTTGTCCTTATTTCTTTTATATATCTCTTCTTCCTGAGTGACACTCTCTGGTTCATTGGCAAATAGGGTAGACTGTCTTTTCAAACCATGAATGCATCGGTGTCCCAATGCCCCTACCCCATCGTACTGTATATGCTGGGCTCAACCTGCCCATCACGCTACATACCATCACATTCATCATGTTACGGTGCCCTACTTCTGGAGGTTGTTAAAATTGTCGGGAAAAGGAAGAGGGGAAAATAGACAGAAAAGGGGATCAAATGAGAGAGAGCCGGAACCCTGCTGGTGCTTCTGTGACAAGATAAAATGGAATATAAAACACATAGTCCTGGCTGACACAAAGTGAACATGACTGAATGAGAAGCCACATTATATTAATTATGTAAGGCCACTCTTTTGAGGCGAAGCAGAAGCTCAGAGAGAGAGAGAGAGAGAGAGAGAGAGAGAGAGAGAGAGAGAGAGAGAGAGAGAGAGAGAGAGAGAGAGAGAGAGAGAGAGAGAGAGAGAGAGAGAGAGAGAGAGAGAGAGAGAGAGAGAGAGAGAGAGAGAGAGAGAGAGAGAGAGAGCTAAGCTATTGGTATGCTGCCCAGTTGTCTGGAGCTGGACACATCGACAGGCGCTGAGGTATTGTCTTTATTTCAGAAGGCTAATGGAAATAGCAAAACAAATCAGGAATGAAAACATTGAGAAATGTCTCTTCATGGCAAATGTGAGAATATAATGGTTTCTCACTCTAGGATGTTTATGGGTTATAGATTGTCCAAAACCATTAAATCATAAATCTATTTCTCCACACTTGCTAAGTTATGATTTTTAACTGTTGGGATAAAAAGTTTAGAAATCTTGGTGTTGGTGACACATTTTTAAATCGTCACGGGCCTGACGTTTATTAAGGTAACGCTCCATGCCACACAAACCACTGTTTTCCCCCTCATCATTATCATTTCCCTGACATATGCAGTTTGTATTTTCTCTGCTGCCCATCGCAATTGCTGAAAACTCACACCTAATATTATATAATGGGGATTAATTCCTGCTGATAGCACACCTAAAGTTTCAATGAAGGAATGTCTAATTTTCACTCTCGGTTTAGGTATTTAAGTGACCTCAGTGACATTTTGTTCCTCGCAGTTTTGGCATCAGTGATCTCAGTCCATCCCTGCTCCTCGTATAGCTTTCCTCTACCCCCCCAACCCCATTCACACATGTAATTTAAGAGTATGTTTCTGTCCCCATTGCTTCTCCCAGACTCAAGGGTTTAGGAGCAAATTAGCTTGCTAGCTCGGTCAAGATTAAACACAGAAACGCTGCATTTGTGCCGGTGTATTTAAAGATGTCCTCTGCCGATGCATTGTTGAGGAAACGAGCCAAGCAGACAAAAGCAGGCAGGCAGGCGGTCGGCCTGGCTGGCTGCTGGCTGGCTGGCATGGCGGAGTGGGCAGGTCTGCAACTGGGACGTCAGCGGCCTGCTGTGCTGAGTTCTGGGAATGCATTGTATTGTTGCTGTGGGTCCGGGGCGCCAGAGCACAGGTTAATTTGAAACCCACCATTAGAAGGGCAATTTGGACACTGAGAATTGACAAGGGGGACATTTGCTGTGTCATTATAGTGAAGTACACAACATCACAGTACGACACAATGCTTCCTCTACCTTCATCAAAAAGCAAATGCAAAGCTGGAAAGTAAGTAATAGTATTGGTGACAGTCTTTGCGTCTTGCTGTTTCCCTCCATGAAAGCAGCAAAATAGTACCTATGAAAGAGTCAAGAAATGAGCCATGAAGAGCTCAATTGCCTGCAAAGCAACCAAAATTCTCTCATGTTTGCCTTTCGGACGCTTTTGAATTCCTCGCTGCATGATGTTGCCTCACAATATCCTCTTTTAAATGGAAATATATCAAATGATGTGAATAAGATGAGCTCAAGAAGCAGTTTAACATTTTCCTAATTATTTTTCATCCTTATCTTTCATATTTCTTATGGTTGCTGAAGAAAGCACAGACATATTCAAAGTCATTTTACAGTTCGTAGTTATCAGCTGTATTTAAATAATCCCAAACATTTACCAAAATACACTTAATGAACCTCCTCCCATCATCATAATGCATTGATAAATATTAATTTATGTTCCAACACCATTTTTGTAAATGTGATTTGGCATTTGTCGATTAAAAGTGTAACTAGAAAAATTTGATTTATTTGATCATCTAAAAGAAACACATATGACTACAACCATTCCATGCGTTAAAAATGACTGAGGATGAAAACACAATGAAGCCTGAAGGCTTATTTCTATTCTGGTCCTCTAGTGTAAAACTTAAAACACCTCAAGATAAAACAACACATAACAAGACGACAAGTGCAGACAATACAATCAACATGTAAATAGCAGGCGGCAGGGTAGCTACGTCAAAATGCTCTTATCTTGATCATAAAAAGTTACATATTTTAAATATTGAATATGCTCCATAATACTTTGCAGACATTTATTTAAGGCCACTTTAAACATGCTCTGGGAAGTGCTCAGTTTCAGATTTGTGGTCCGATTATCTCCCTGTGCTGCTATACTAAAGAGAGACAGTGATGTTTTATCCTAAGTGCTATATTTGTTCATATTATCCCAACACATCCAACTGTACAGCCACATCCCTAACACTGGAAAATAGCTTTCTAAAAAATCACAATAACTCTTTTTGAGCAGAGTGCTACAGAAAAATGTGTAGGCAAGAATAAGAGTATGCTCTAAGGACGGTGATTTGACACAAACGTTAAAACCTGACCAGAATTTGTTCATCATACTTGTTCATATACCGGCCTTCCCGCAGGCTTTCTGATATTTCATGTTTCGTCAAGTTCAGCCTCATGCAGCCAGGCTTAGGTCTCTCTGCCTTTGTGCCTGGGTTAATAAATCCAGTCCAGAGTGACTGTTGAGAGGGTTAAACAGTCACTGACTCATCTAGTGTATGAAACCAGGGCATGTATTATGTGTCTAACTGCAGCTAACACGAGGTCTGACCGCAGTAAATCCTGCTCCTCCAAGCGTTGCACATGTCATGATAGAAGCCAAATGTAATGCTTCTGCAGCCTTACTGAGACACTGCAACATCTAGGAGCCAGTGATGGTAGGAGTGAGCACAATAAGGTGAGAGAATCCCCTCAGCAAGCATTGTTACGTATAGTATTTGTTGCCGGGGTGCTGATGCCAGCCCACCCATGCATGTCATCATGACAACCAGCTCGCATCGTTTCCACTACATCAAGCAGTCCATTGGCTAGCAGTCCTGCTTTTGAACAAAACAGTGCTCTGCGGTGACATAGTGATTTATAAAACAGCGTAGCGATTGCTTTTTTTTTTCCCTTCTTACCGCTGCTGTTACACAGCTGTTAAACAGATGCTGTTTGTACCAATTTAGAAGCTAGTGCATTGTTTGTCAACACCAGTTTGGAAATGCATTCTTTATACCAGGACCTGCTGTAGAATGCACAGGCTGGGCTGCTGGGCCAGCAGCGAGGGAGGGGATGCACACAGAGGAAGTAAACATTTGCGGAATTTGGCTTGAGCTGTTGCTTGCTTCTAAAACAGATACTGACAAGTGTTTGTAAAGAATTGCGACCGTAAGAGTGGCTCAGAATTAAGTTAACTTGCCATTTTGTATCGGCTTTTGGGAGGACACGGGCTGGCCCGGTGGAAGTGACAAACTGTCAGACACTCTCTGCGGTGCTGGATGGATTAGACAGTGAATTCGCTCTTGATAAATTGAGTGGTACTAATGCTCGGAAATAGAACCAGTGCCACATGAACCCCTGGCTCCACCGGCCGTACGACAGCGCTAACAAGGCTGTCCCGTTAGTGTAATTTCCTCGGCAATTAATGTGTGAATGGAAGAGGAGAATGAATTCTGGTAGAAATGAGAGATTTATTTAATCACAGCAATTTACGTGAGACAGCAGTACTGGTGAGTTGAAAGAGGAGGATAGAAGGAGGAGAAGTATAAAGGATTGGCTTGTGTGGGAAGCTGCGAGGGATGAATCTGGGGGTGTCAAGGGAGGATAGCTTGATGTGACTGAACCAGATGCTGTGGGGAGAAGGAGAGGACTCGGTGCTGTGTCGAGAATGATGGCTTGCGTGGCGCAGTAAGGGTGCCCCTCTACTGTTTGTAAAAACAAGACCATCACACTCCATCTTGCCGCTCCCGCAGGAGCCAGGCCTCCAGGCTGATTTATGGCCCACAGACTGAATTGGCTGGCTGGGATGACAGCAGTGCTTGGACTCTCCCCGGTGAGTAGTGTGGGAGGCTGCTCGGCCAAGTCTCAGCCTCAGCTGGCCGTAGAACTGCCCTTTGCGGTAGTTAGGGCAGACTGCATGTTAAGCTCCATCCCCAGTGTTAGGATCAGGCTTTGGTGTCTGAGCGCCAACCATTCGCAGACCGTCGTCCTCGGTTCTGCTGGTGCCATGGTTTTATGAATTTCTCCTCCCCTGTGATACTTCCATCAGCTCCTGCATCACAGGCCCCGTCAAGACTCCGTAGTAACAATTTAGATTTAATCAGACTTTGCCATGTGACTGCCAGGATGGAAAATTAATATGGAGAGCAATTAGAAAACAGCCATCTTACTGTCAAAGATACACCAAGATGAGAGCAGAAGAGTGGATAGCATTTTAGCAGCAACTGAAATCCTTCTGTGCACCACTCAGACATGCCAGGCTGTCCTCAGAAAGGGTCATCGGCACTGAGGTCTCATGTATTTAACTTTTTGCAGATCGAATTTCTTCGTATTTTTGTACCAGTCCTCTCCCACAGCATTAAAAAAAGACTTAAAGCATAATGTTAGAGCTCCTTCAATCACCAGAGCTCAATAATTGTCATCTCAGACTATAGACAAGCAATATTTGATCGATTACTACTCTCATTATATGAATAATTTATGTCATATGTATTGAATGTGTTGTAAATCTGTTATGTTGTTCATTCTGTACACATGACATATATTGCACTTCTGTCCATCCTGGGAGAGGAATCTCTGTTGCTTTTCTCCCCGTTAAATGTTTTTTGGGGGAGTTTTTCCGATACTGATGCGAGGGTTCCGGGACAGAGGATGTCGTATGTGTACAGATTTGTGATTTGTCATTTTGGGCTAGACAAAATAAATTCAATTGATAGCTTTTTGATCGGGTTTCATATCAGAGACAGTGAGGAAAGAACAGGAAAGCAAGAGAAATCAGTAAAGTCTATGCAGGCCACAAGAAAAGCATATCAAGGTTTGAATTGCTTTAAATGATTTGCTTTCATAACTACATTGTACTGCCAGGCTGTCTCTTCAGGGGTGTCTTTTTTTTTCATATGACAAACAGAATCAGGACATCCATTGTTACCGCTACAACAAAAATGGCAGTATACAGAGGAAATACAAAAAAGTAGTTTAAGCCAAAAGTGGCAGACATTCTTTGTACAAATGATTTATCATGCCACGCTGCTGTTCCAAATTCTTTTTAGGGTTCATCATGCTGTAAAACCAAACTGACTGAATTGTGTCGCACAGCAAGCCCCCATCGCCTTGTGGCTCGTGTTAAACTAAGAAATGGGAAATGAAGATTTTGTCACCTGAATCTGGTTTCACATCAACCCAACCCCCCGTCTCTGGCCCTCAAATCTGGCTTTCTGTTTTATTGTGGCTGCTTACACTCATTTTATAGGATTACATCATTGTTTCCAACCTCGAGGCTGTGTGAACTAATTTTGGAGGGAGAAGCGCTTGTGTTTTCCAAGCCAGGCTCTGTGTGTTAGCCAAGCAGGACGCAAAATAGCTGGCGAAAGCTCAGGGAGTTTTTCGGGGGAGTTGCCTCTTTCACTGAACACATCCCTTCCCCTTTGTGTCAGGGGATTTTACTCTTTTGCTGAATCCTCTTTTTTTTCCCACATTAGCAACAAACAAATATCACCTCCAGCTGTATGACATGAAGGGATCATTATATGCGGTACGCAGGGGTAAATTGAGCAATGAGCTTGTCAGCTTGTGGGATCCCTGTGCTGAAGCTGAAGATCTGTCTGCTGTAACTGGAAGTTAAGACGCCTTCATCTGATTGAGGGAAGGAGACGGGATTGAATCGGCTGCATGTAGGCTGCAGACGCGAGTTGAAATGGCAGGGAACGGGTGGGTTTTCTCCCCGTGCTGATGCAAAGCGATGCGATTTGAGGTAACTACAAACAGAAAAACATGACCAGCATTATCAGGAGAATTTGACTTTTGCATTTGAAGTGGCAATATTTATTATTCTCCCAAACCATGCGCATCAGTATATACATATTTAAAGTGCTCCCCAGTGCCTTTACCAGTCTTTGGACCTTTTTTCAGTATTAAATCGCATCATGTCTGATTTGATAGCAGCGCTGTGCCACTTGGTACATGGATTTTGTTTTTTGCATCCACTTCCAATAGACTGTTTTATCTTGAATGCAGAGCACTAAAAAACAGAGGCGGCCTCCACCTCCCGATGGAGCTCCCTCAGTAATTAATAAAGAATGTAAAGAAATGGGAAACTGTCATATAACTATCACGCTTCAGTGAAAGGAAAAGAAGAAGTAATTAATAGGTATTAAATCGTAGATAAGAAATGTTCCCAATGACATCCTGCTCTGTGCTGTTCTTTAAGTCTGCTCCTGGAACGGATTGGCAGGCTTATTTTCCTGAAGACTTTGAATACGCTCTCACAGCAGGAGAAGGCGTCACTGTCTTCTGTTCTGTTCGTTTTGACTTACAAACCTACGCTGTAAAAGCCATTCATTCATCTTTTACCATTGCAGTTTGCTTGCTCATTTTTTGGAATAGGAAGAGGTTGTGCTTTGTTAGAGGTCAATGGCCTGTCACTTTTTTTATTCAAATTTTGTCTCTTCCACTTTTTGTGGGTCTTTTAAAGCAACATCTGCGTTTTATGAAGCTCTGAGATGAGGCAGGATGTGAGAGTGTTAATGGCACTTGGCTTTCATAACAATGCCATTTACAACCCAGTTGCTCTCGCATAGACCCCTACAGGAAAGGCGAGAAAATGGCATTCACTGCATATGCATGCTCTGCTAAGTAGAGAGCGTACGACTTGTTTATATGTCTTTGTGCCGAGAGGCTTTTCATGCTTTAGAAAGTGCGGCAGGCTATAGAAAAAAAGCCAAAAGTTTTTAGAGGAAATTGCAGTCATAAGCAAGATGCTTGTAAATCTTTAATCAGCGCAGAAAAAAAGGATCTGCTTCATCAAACACGTCAAAAATGATTTTTGGGAGAAATTTTACATTACTAAATGTAATGAAGTGAAATTTGAAAATGTACATTACGATTTTCAAATGCATATTACATACAGAGTTTTTTTAATGCCAGCAAGTACTAAGATATAATATTTCCAAATATACTTCACATTACTATTATGACTGAAATACTGGCATCTGTATCGTTAACAATGGCATCAAAAAGGGGTAAGTTCAAAATACAATTAATGATAAAGCAGCTACATAGATTTAAAAAAACAACACGGGATTTGAAAGGTCTCTAAAAATACTTTCGCAGTGGACAATCTAATCTAGTGTGTGGGCATGTTTTTTTTATGTATTCATCGCACTCCATTATGTTCCTGGTACCTGGTAAAGACTTTCGTAAATACTTTTGATTACATTATCACATTCTGATTGGATCCCTTTTCTTTAAACAAAATCCCCAGCTTCATGCCTTTTGTCTCCTTGATTGCCGCAGGTGCAGTCCCTTGGACCAATCAGCATTCATGCAAATTTACATACATACAAGAGTGGAAAATATATTCAATTTGCTCATTCTTTCCTTTTGGCCTAATATGATGATTTTAACTGTATAGAGATTTTATAAAACTGCCTATTTCATGCTGCAGTCTGGATAATAGGGATGGTTTTGTGTAATGATATTTCATAAAGCTGATGTTTTTTTTACACAGAAAGAATTCCTATAAGATACACACATTTGAGAGGCTTATTACAATGCCGTCCCTTGTAAGGAAGAGGAGGTCCCAGTCTGCATTTATTGAGGAGAAAGCCAGGTCTGTGTTTGCGTCAGTGTGCGTATGTGCATCTAGACACAAACATGATCAAAGGAAGCTAATTCTGTGCCGCCTCTGTTTCTCTATGAAGCGCTCATGTGGACATTGGTCACTCAAGCTTTCCTTTTTTTGTGTGTTGGTGTTGATTTTCTGCCTTCAAGCATGATGATTCCTCCAGAACTCCATCTCCCATATTTGGGTTCAAACAGCCCACGATACCCTTTACTCATGCATTTAGTCACCAAGTTATCTGTCGGTCTCATCAGATTATACTTTATGAGGGACAGCTCTGGCAAATCTGTCCCTGAAAAGCCCGTCTCCAATCTTTAAATATCGATCCCCTGGGTCTAAGCAGAGGTGCCTCTCATGAGTGCAGGAAAGAAGGGAGAAAAACAGATCATTAGTGATTTTAATTAGGTGATCTGTCAAGCTGCGATTGCCAGATGTAAGCGTATGCATTTGGGTCGATGGCAATCCCTCTCACAATCCCCTCTTGTCACCTTGGGCCTCTGAAAAGGAGGATGGCTCTTGCTAGGAGTGAAACAAGCAGTAGGGGAGTGCAGAAATGTGTCACTGCGCATCTCCGTAGCAGGTTCTTTCTCAAGATTGGAGCAGGTGGAAAACACAGCACAGTGGCATTGAGAGATTTGGAATTGTTATGTTTTCTAGGGCTGAATCATTTTGGAAGTGTGCGTCTTTCTGAACAGATTCCTAGAATCAAGCTTTTTCAGCAATTGTCGTGTTCGTATATATGTGAAATTAAACCAACGGGAAAAACATAATTACAGCATCTCAGTATGAGTAAGAGAGCGTGACACTTTTTTTTGTTGTCATAACAAGGCAAAAACTGTCTTGAAAGTCCTTCCCCTCCAACACAACAAAGTAGGAAAGAGTGCAGTTATACCGACTCAGGCGAATCTTTTTTTTTCACTCCGGCGTTAAACATCATTACATATTTATAACACGGCGCCAGATGACAGAGACAGAGAGGAAGAGAGAGATGAACCAGGCAACAACACCGCAACTCGTCTGGTGTCTCTCTCCTTGAGATATCTGATTGCACTGTTTAAACCTGCCTTTCATCTAGTGTTGCCACAGAAAACCCAATTATACAAGAGTTGCAAATGGACTTTTGATTTAACAATACATAATTTAATTGGCACATTAGAAGTGCCCAAACCATCCAGCTATAGTTATCAGCGTGATAGTAACAGTGTGTTAACGGGACTGCAGTCTTGAGCAGTGGCAGGAATGCATTGCAAGTGAAAGCAAATCATTCAGACATGTTTAACTTGGGCTGTTTTGATTAAAACAGAATGCAGCATTTATTTTCATTTAGTTATTCTATTATTTCATGACAAGTTTGACTTAATTAAATCAAATCAAGGCCACGTGGGGAGAAAAAACAGTTTGAGATCTTTGTGCAAATGAGTGTAAAAGTTGAACATGAAACTGGTTTTACAGACAAATGTAACAATCTTGTTTTCTCTTTCTCTTGTGTCACCACAGATCCCACCGAAGGCTTTCACTGCCAGGACGAGTGTCGCATCCTTGGCCACTCTGACCGCTGTTGGATGCCTCGCGCCCCCATCCCGGCGCGTGCCAAGTCGCCCGAGCACGGCCGTAATGTCATCGCTCTGTCTATCGAGGCTACCACAGTGGACGTGCCCCACTACGAGGATGGCACCACCAAGAGGACTTTTGCCACCTTCGGCAAGGATGGGCCTGAGGACGTGGAACGGGGAGAGTTAAAGGGGAAGCGGACTCAGGAGTCTCAGGTGTGTAGCCCCAAGGCCAATGGAGGGGCTGTCCGTGAAGCTGGCAACGGGCGCGAGGCGGCCAGCCCCATCACTTCCCCCGTGCACCTGAAGAGCCCACTGTCCAAGCCGTCATCTGCCTACAACACGCTGAAATGCCGCGACGCAGAGCGAATCGCCAACCACAGCCTGCTGCGGCAGCCTGAGGGGAAGGACAGTGAGCCAGCTGTCAGGGAGATCAACACGCTTCTCCACGATGGCCGAGACAAGGAATCCCCCAGCAGCAAGCGCCTGAAGGACATTGTGCTCTAGCGAGCTTCTCTGTGACACAAACCAACATTCATACACACACGCGCCGTGTAAACTCACATATATGTACCCCGCAACAGCTGTGTGTACAAAGAAGAAAGTCAGGCTGTGGAAGTAGAGAGACACACCCATTTGCAGTATACAATATTCAAGAACCAGCTCGTGCTGAGGATCATGAACTGTAATATGCTGCGGCTAGTTGTGTGCTCAAGCCGAGGTAGTGGATGTGGCTTTGTTGTAGTTGCAGTACTTTTTCCTTGTTTGCTTTTTGTTCAGTTTCTTTCTATCAGTCTGCAATGAGTGGACAGGCAGGTCACTGTTGACCGCATGGACATGCCCAGTGGACCTCTACAGCACTTGCGCCAAAGCGGGACACTGCGTGTTTGGACACCTGAGAGGCCAATTCATGAGTACAGTTATGCCTTTTGAACTACTTTTGTATCACAAACTGATATTTGCCTTCTTTGGTTTTGCAGTTTGTTCTAGCTGCCAAAATCGCTCTTTGTTCCTTTGTATAGTGAGCTCCATCAATGTAATAAACGACATACACAGGATTCATCTAAAAATATTCCCAATTTACTCCTTCAACAGGTTGCAGTGCGTTCAGGGGAATGTCTCATTTGCCTCTTTCCCTGACTAATAAGATAAACTTTCTCTGCGTATCCCTGAGGACATCCCAGTGTCATCAGACTGTGAGGTCTTTACAGTATTTATATTTTATCAAGGACGGAGCTAAACGAACTCTCGCTATCTGCCCGGCCGTTCTGAACACTGAAAATGGGACAGACGGATCCTTGTGTTTAAATTGAGTTGTATGAAAAAAAAAAGACTTTTTGAAATCTCCTGTGCCCAACCTTGATTGTAGCCAGTGGAGCACAAATTAGAACATTGTGCTCTGGTCTTGTACTTTTTTTGACTTTTGACTATGGGGCTAGGATAGAAGGGATCGTCACTCATGTCTTGCTATGTGAAACTCTCTATAGGGTTTACTATTATCATTTTTAATAACCTGTTGTTATGTGACAATCCCTTTAATGTTTTGTTTCAAGAGAAAAAAACAAATAAACATTGGTGTTCAACTGAAGCTACAGTAGCGTTTGTTACACAAACACAAAAATAAAAAAAAACATATATGCCAAAATATATTTTATAAATAATTTAAAAATGTATAATGAGAATATTTAATGCTGTGTAGTTATTTTATGAGTAAGTTATACTTGAAATTAACTTGCTTTTGTTCATTTGTCTTTTGCTTTTATATTGAATCTGATTTGTTTTTTTATTTTCAAAATGAACTTGGATTATTTTTTGTTTACTGTGTGACCCCTGGCAACTGTTGCAGTCTACCTTGTTGTAAAGAGTTTCTTATTGGTCAGTTCTTGTGCCATCAAGTTTCTGTGTGGGCTACTAGAAAATGTAAAAAGACAAAAAAAAAAAACAACAACAAAAAAAGCGATATCAGCACCAACATTAGTGTGTCAGTTAAATGAGCTTAGAGTGAGATAGCAAAAGAAACCAAAAAAGATGCAAACAAAACCTTAAAAATTGCAGGATGTTGCAGAACGGCTCCCAGTGCTCGTCATGCTGGTCACGGGGTTCCACCGATTTTATCAGTCTAATCGAGTCGCCTTTCCTATTGGGTCAAATCCAGTTTAAATAAGACTTTTTCAGCCTCAATCGAGGGCATTCGTACGCGAAGACTAGCTTTGCTCAGCACTGCTGTCACCCTGCGCCATCTGTGTTCAGCTGATCTCAAAGATAAGGTTCAGACCAGAGTGGTATAAACAGGACTTTCCCCTCCTACGAGCGCCACACAACAGACTGGATGGAATCATGTTTGAACAAACTAAGGTCTTGGAAGAACCGTGTTGCACATCAGCAATGTGGGTTTAAGTTGCTTTGCAGTAAACTATGTACAATGTGGAAAAATATGAATGAAAATTGACAAATTGCATACAACACACTAGATCTTGTAGCTGAATGTTTTGCTGGTCTCACCCATGGCTTCTGGCAACATGAAAATCGGAATAATCACTGAATGTATACAGCAGCTTATAATTAAACTATTAAATGTCCTCTGCTCTGTTTCATTGTCTTTACTCAATACAATTTTAAAGTTCTTCTGAATTTTTGTTTTCAAAAGAGGTTTAAACTTTTTTTTGGGCTCATTTGTGGAAACAGTTTCCAGGCGTCGTTCCTCTGGATGAGCGTTTCCTTTGGCAACAATCTGCCAACAAAGATTGACTCCGTACGTCGCATGTTTTGAATCAAGATGCTGATTAACACATTTACGGGGTCACGGAAAGTACATTCTCAAACAAGCAACAGCTAACTCTGTCTGCCTCACAGCTGGTCAACTGTCTGTGTGGCTCATCGATATATATAAAGAGTGACTGTTTGAAAATAAGTAGTTTGACTTCACTATTTTTAGTCCCTGTCCACGCAGATCAATCAAATTACCAGTACTAACATTAAATAAGGGTACACTGTTGCAGCAGAGAAAGGAATCATACTTTCATTTAAACTTTTTGATGACCAAATAAGTACACAAGCCAAAAACCTAGGACATTTATAAAACAAATTTTAAATTCATTTGACTTAACATCTGCATTTAATGCGCACTAAAATGATCGATGATTAACTTGAATAGTCTGCAAACCAGAAATGTGTGTGTGCTACAACAGTATGCATCATCTTCCATTTTGAACTAGATTTAGGTCTGCCATAATACATTTACAATCTGTAATATGATGGATGTGAACGCCTAAGAACAGTTATTGAAAACAGCATGATAACACGTGGAGTGATGTCTATTCTATTTGTCATGATAAAATGGAAATTAACAGTTTGAGTGGAGGCTGGCTGCAACTCTGCATTAATATTCCATGCATTCACTGTTGCTCTTTCCCATTATTCCCGAAGCGGACCTTTGGGAATGGTCCAACAAAGTGAGGTGAGTGTGTGCTAGTGTCTGTTTCTGATGGTGGTGCTCTTTTCATTTGCTGGAGGGGGTCACACATGCCATTTTTGAGACGTTTCACATCTCCAAATGTCTCTCAAAACACTACAACACAGACGCTGATCAGGACCATGTAGCCTGTCATTGAGACTCACATTCAGCTGGTTGTTAATGCGCTTTCACAGCCAACAGAATGATGTCATCACAGCACCAGATCCCACTTGAAATATTGATCTATTAGTCGACTTGGAGTGGAAGGGTCTCAAAGCTATGAAATAATTTGAGAGGCAAGACAGAGCCTGATTCTTCTTCTGCTAGTCTGCAACAATTTCTATGACATTTCCACTCAATAAAGGCTCCACTTTTCACCTCCCCCATGAACAAATCTTTCTCTTGAGTAAGTTTGTATGGATTGACGAGGAGAAGCAGAGAGTAGATGTCGAGCAGGACACATCCCAGCACTGTAGACAGAGAAAAAGGGAAACGAGTGAGGGGGAAACACACAGCTGCCCCCTATGATAAGAAAAAGAGGTTGGCTTCATTTCTATAATTAATTTGCCATTCCCTCTATACCCTCTGGTGGAGCCAACATGAAAGCTGGTCTGAAAGCACATTCGCTAACACATCCATTAGTCTATAAGGAGGATCTTGTTTCTTCCAGCTAAGTTCTCTTCTCATGGGCAATGCCACTATTTTGCCCCACTCATATGAGCTACACATGCCCATTCAGTAGAGTTTAGACCCCTGGGTCTCCATAACAAACTCGCCTGAGCTAAAGGGACTGCCTCCAACGGAAGGGTAAAAAACTGCATTTTAAAGAAGCCCGTCTCATAATCATTAACCTTAAAAACTAACTTATATTATTGCGGTAATTCTTTCAAACCTATTATTAAAAAACATTGTCTTCCATATCAACAGTATCCCCCAGGGTCAAACCTTATTTGCAATGCAGAAACCATATTTGTAAATCCCTAAAATGGTGCTTATCCACACATATTTAATTACTTCTGATTCATGGTGGTCATGGAGAATATTCTCCTTTACAGGCGAGATTTATATCAAAGGTTGCCAGGACACACATCCTATTAACATCCTATTAATGTTTCAATTATAATTTTGCAGAATGGTGAGCGGGGGAATCAGAGAACAATTAAAATGATTTATTTCGGACACAGACATGCATTGAAAAAGAGCAAGAGGAGGGCCTGCAGCCTTGCATTCCTTCAATACAAAATAGTTTGTCGCCAGTTCTTTTGAGTGCGACGCCCCTCCGACCAACCCCCAATCAGAATCACTGATCTCTGTCGCTCTAGTGACCTCATTCTATCAAAAGGCTTGCAGCTGCTCCTGCCTCATTATGACCAACTCCTTTTCACTAACCTCTGTTAGGGGGTTCACTACGGGATTAGATGGCAGGCAACAACGTGTTTGATATGGTGAAGTAACATAAATGTCCTGCTTTCTTGCTGTTTTGTTGCAATCTTTGAACATCAGCAGTTAAACCCTTAACGGATGATAAAATAATGCAATCTGTAGCTAAAATAAAATGGTCTGGTTCTGTTTTATCTGATGTATCTTGAATGCACCATATGAGATGTTTAATTCAATGACTGCATCCTCAAATGCTGTATCTACAAATAATGATTCTCTCTCTCTGGTCCACTGCAGTTTGCCACGCTCTTTTTTATTTTAAGCATGCAAAATGAGACACTGACTCTGAGCATTTAGGCTCACATCTCTTGTATAATGTTCCTCCGCTGAAAAAGCAGGTGAAGTGTTCAAGACTTCAGAGTCACAAGGCAGCAAAGCTCGAGAAAAAAGTTTTTACTCTCACAGCAATTCGTTTTAACTCGTTGTAACTTAAAACTACCAAATATCTTCAAAGAAAAATGCTATATAGGCTTTGTGCAATTTCATAGATCATGTACTTTTCCACTTTCCCTGGATGACTTACTAAACAGATAATGGTTTGTTCCACAGATCCACACCTTTGAGCGAGACGATTATCATCACTGCTGGAGATAAATGAAATCGGCACAGAGCTGGGCTCCCCTCGCCCGGTATGTGTCCTCACACCAAATCTGCACAGCTCCAGTCTGGGCCTGGACGGAGATTTCAGGTCCTTGGTGGACGCTGGCTTGCACTGCACTGTGGTTGACAAGGTCAGACTTTGCTACTGTTACGACTTTACTGCAGTCACAGTCATTTGAAGGTGGCAAGTTCTAAGAATCGAGGTTTTGGCTCAGAGACTATTGTGTGAAGCCAGAAAAAGTTCGTAGAAATTATAAAGGCTCTCGGGGACGTATTTTTCCTGGCCAAAAGGAAGGTGGACCTTTTTTGTTAGAGCTTTGTATTGTATGGAAGAGGTTAGTCTCTGTCACAATGAGTGGGCTGGTCATTGCTATCAGTAAGAAGACTGATTAGCCTCCACTCTCCATTTCCCCACCACAACGAAATATCTAATAGGCCTGGCCAGTGGCCATTTCCCTTTGTGGTAGTCACAATGGAACTTTGATCGCCACTGAAATGAGTGGCTCAAACAATAGTCTACATTCACTGAACACCACCGTGCCCTCAGTGAGATGGGGAGCAGCCACATTCCCCCGCCTAGCTTTAATTGGAAGTGATGCTAGACAGATCATATCATAACCATTAGTGATGCCCTGATAAGACTGACCTGGGAGCTGCTCTGTAAAGCCTCTTTGTCTGAGAAGGGTCCGATGAGCCCCAGGACCCCTCAGCCTGCCATCTCCAGCAGCAATCCCAGCCTGACCTCAGCCACCTCTCTCAGCCCTTAATGCCCAGGATACATGGCTCTGGGGCTGTGGGACAGGGGCAGTTGACCTCCCCCTCTCTAGAGAATATAACGCTGATAGCAGGGACAAGAAATTAAAGACTGTGGCCTTTGAAAGCCTCCATTATTGTCAGCCGTAGCACAGCAATGAATCTCACCAGCCCTCTCCATGGACATGCATTATCGGAGGGGTGATTATTTGACCTAAACCCTCTGCTTGGCAATGATTTATTTTACCAAGGCAAGGGTATGTTGCTTGACCCCTCTGTCCTTTTGGACGGCAGCAGAGTGACAGTAAACAACATTTAAAAAAAATGAATATAGGAACTATTATTTAACTTCTTTTTTGAATACATCTCAAATATGCATTTCTGTCCGTTGAATGAAGCTTTTTACAGGAATATACAGCGGACTAAAAAGATTTGATCAATTGTTCCACTGCTAAAGTAATTCAGAAAGATGGACAGCAGTCCAAAGTGAGACCAACATGTGGTGTGAAAAGAGCACGTCACTTCAGGTGTCAGTTCTCATGGTTACTGAGGTATGCTCACAGACAGGAGAGTCGTTTTCTAGAATATGCAAAACCCTTTAGCAGGAGTGAGAAGTCTTTGTTTTTCTGAGATGTTTTTTTGCTGTTGTTCTGTTTCTTGTGATGTTTAGACAATACACTTACAGTACAGCAACTTTTTTTTCGTTGCGTCTGTGGTCCCCAACCACCGCGGGCCGTGGACCGGTACCGGGCCGTGGATCATTTGGTACCAGGCCGCACAGAAAGAATAAATATTATATCATTTCCGTTTTATTGATTGTTAGAGTCTGAAAGACGTTTTATTTTGAAAAATAACCGGATTCTCTCGCAATTTCATCCGCCTGTGCCTCGTGACACATGTCAAGACGCTTGTCTCGGTCACGTTACCTCAAAAGTTAAGCCCGCAAACTAGCGAAAATGAGTCAATAACTTTTGGAGAGCTTCTTTGCAAAGGGGGAAAGGCTCACTAAGGAGACAGAAGAAGAGCTACAGCAGAAAATGAAAGCTCCATTTAACAGACAATATCAGGAGTCTGATTAAACATCAGGAGTAATTCTGACGCGTCAAGCCCGCTCTGCAGAATATGTGGCGACAGAGATCAGCTGCTGGAGATTGTAAATGACGGTGATGTTTGAGACAACAACTCTGCTGGTGTTTTGGATTAAAATCAAGGCTGAATATCCTGAGATCGCCACTAAAGCACTGAAAACCCTGCTTCCATTTCACACATCCTCTTTGTGAAGCGGGATTCAAAACAAAATCACGGAGTGGACTGGACATAAGGAACAGACTTCGGGTGTCATTGTCTCCCGTTACCCCCAGATGGGACCGTCTCGTTGCAGAGAAACAAGCTCTGGGCTCCCACTGATTCAGCGTTAATGTGAGTTGTATTTATTTATGCATTTTACATTTGTTTTCATGCCGATCGTATCATTTTATTTCGTCGTGTTTTTCCGCCACACCTTCAAGGCCGGGTCCGTGAAAATATTGTCTTACATGAAAACGGTCCGTGGTGCAAAAAAGAGTTGGGGACCTCTGTGTGATTCATGCTGTCACTGAATTCAACCTGCTTTCTCCATCATCTACAATGCATTTGATGACATATCGATTTTAACCTTTGTTGTTCTGCTACTATACATATACAACATACTGTTTTCAAGCAGGCTGTCCAGTTTACACGATTCAGTGCCTGTTTCTCGGACCTCTGTTTTCATATGGAGTGCCAGGGGAAATAATGCTTCCATTGTGTGCATGTAAAGAGGACCGCAACAGTGAAAATAAGCTTCTTGGTAGGGAGGCCTGTAACACTAAATACTGTGCAAGCACCGAGGTAATGGCGAATGAAGATGACCACTTTAGCGCAATCACACAACAGCTTTTGCAATGTGTGCGACACTGTTGGCTGTAGTTGGCCCTCATCAGCGGTCATTCGGCCGAGTCAACATGTTGAATTGAACTGTCAGTGGAGGCAGTCAATAAGAGAGAGAGAGCTGTCTGACTGGCTAGTAAACCAGTGATTTTCTCCATTCAGTGCCCCTTTCCTTATTATTGTGTCTGCCTTTTCTTTTCTTCCCCTAAAAGCAAAAGACCACTGGCTGGCAACGCCATTTGTGACTATTACGCTTATGATTTAGCTGACAATGGCTTCTAGCACATACAGATTAAACATAATCAAAGTGATGGGTTTCAAATTATAAATAAACTACTGAGCAATCGCAGCATTTCCTCTCACCCAGGAGCAGAACATGTGTGTATGTTAGTTGGCAAGCGGGGGGGTTGTCTATTTATTCACTGAGGATTGATTAATTCCAACTGAGTTGACCATGAAGCGATGGAGAGCCTGCCTCTGTCGAAATGAGCTCTTTGAGGTCAGCTGTCAGGTGTGTCGGGTCCCTAGTTAAATAACTTTATGTCACGTTTAAGCAACTTGGATCTTAGAGGTTGAGACACAAACCATCTGAAGATCAATTTCAACTGTTGTGGCTGTCAGCTCGACTGCAAACATGACTTAAATGAACAAATGCTTATACAAGATATGGCTACTTTTCACAGCTTTTATTACTTTCCCAACACATCTTCTGCTGCTTAAAGGAGAATAAAAATGTGGCTGTCAGTGATAAAAACAAAAAAGTGTCACAAAATATATGTCAAAACAAAAGTATTGATTTCTCTCATGTGACCTTGTTTACCTGTTAAAAAAGATTGTTTTTCTTTTCAACTTCGGTAATACTGCTTCATTTCTGCTGATCTACTATTGACAATAACAGTGTTGCTTTCCCTTTGCACTGTAGCGCTGCATAATGACCAGTTACCTACTGTGATCTATGTGGCTCCAAGACATTTGTACAAAAGCCACGCTTAAGGAAAGATGTATTTTACTGCTGACAGAGCAAACAAAGTCATTTAAACAGCGGAAAGATAAAAGGCTGGCAGCTGGATATAAAAAAAACAAAAAACACTTGTTTTGTCCTGCATGTCACCTAATTCATTTCCCTGTGATGTACCATTGTGACAGAACAAGGCTGTTTTTACTGAGCTGCAGTAGAGAAATCTGATCCAAAAAATGTTGGTTGTTAACAATTCTAAATGATTAGTTGTTGTGTTTAATATTCACTCAAAATGTTGCTTTGAGAAAGTGATATCGGCCTTTTTTGATTCAGCTATATTCCTGTGACAGTTCCTGTGTGGACATTTTATGCTAAACCATCCCACCACAGCATTTCAAATACATCTATAGATTAAAAATATGATATTTATGTTGAAGAAATCTTGAAGGAGCTGTATTTAACATTCTGATCATTAATATAGCAGCAAACACCTATTTGCTATGTAAATATATAGTGGAGTAATGTCTCCCTGAACAGAGAATGAAGTCGCTCTCCCTCTGTGTGCTCTTATCCGAGCTTCTCCTTGCTTTGTCTACACAGCCCAGCCAAATTTGTTCATCATGCAGTAGTTGCTATAATTGTAGAGCGAGATTGTATACGTTTTGCAAATACGCTCAATATCAAAAACGTCCAATCAATCATCATTTCCTGATTATGTTGATGAAAAACGAAATTTGTTTCTTTCAAAATATTTTTGCAGATTATAGTAAATAAATGTAATTTCTAGAGAAGCGCTGGAGGGATCATTAAAACTTTAGTTTGTAAAATAAATAGATTTAAAAAGTTTTACCTAGTTAAACCCTTCACTTTATGTCAGGGTTTATTCTAAAGCCCATTCCTCATACGTTACAGCCAGTTTGTAGCCAATTGAGTGTTAGTTTACAAAAGGTGTATCCTTTCAGTATGCATTGATGCATAACGTGCACGCCTACTGTACATATACTCCATATGATCAAACTATTCGAGATCGACAATGTGTGCAAATTAAATGTCAACACATTTACATATGCATATTATTGACATATGCATACTATTTACACATGACTGCAGTAAATACATGCTTTTGCACTTCTTATAAGAGGTGGTGACAAAAAGGGTTGAGTGGATCTCTCTATTCTGCAGTGAAGAATGAGAGATCACTCAGAGAGCTGAAATTGGAACGGTGTGTAGAGCGCGCGCTACTTATTGTTCTCTATGTTATTTAAATCTCTGAACAAAAGTGAATGGATCGCCTGGAGCTTTGACTACAGGTGTGTGCAGCTTCTAGTGCAGCTGGTGGAAGACAATTGGACACGGTTTTTATTGAGCCTAAGTTGTAGAAATTGTTGCAGACAGATTCGTCTACAGCACAAAAGCAGATCATGAAGTTGTCTGGAATGAAGCGCCAGCATAGAAAGAGTGCGCTCCGGCCATGGTGGCGAGTATAGCTGCATCATCACAAATACATCTTCACAGATTTCTTGTGGGTGGTTTATGTAATTTGTTACTGGACACCGGGATACTCGGCACAGCGGTGTGTATATCCCCATGCTGTGAGGATTGTATCGCTAAAATTCGCTTCAGTTCAGCATACAATGGCTGAAGATTTACCAAGACTTGTGGCCACACATGTTTTGATTCACCATGCATGCAAGTCATCTCTGGTGCAATTTTGTGCTGATCATATTTTTGTTGTCAAATTCCATTCTTACTATTTCCATTCGGTTTTTTTTTTAAACTGTGAAAACTTCAGTTCTGGTGATTGAATTCAAATTGATGTGTAAAAGTATTTTGTGCCTTTTTAGAAAGTTGTATTCTGACTCATCTTGCCGATGCAGCTCATTCTAGCAATGCGGAGCTCCTAGAAGTCATAAATCCCAGGAGAGTAAGTGTCTTTGTTTAATGTGACCTCATGAAGAATAAGCAACCTGGTGTGAGGTTTCCACCCTGAAACACTCAAACAGTGGAAGGCCTGAGTGATACCACCAACACTGCAGGAGAGGGGGAGAGGGTAAAACCTACTATAGATCCAGAAATACACACTGTGTGTATAAGACTCTTCCCTCCCCGTCTCTGGTGATTCCTTTGGCCTCTCTCCCTGAATCACTTGGGAACTTATTCTCAAATTCAACACAATGGCTTCTAATGAACCTGCACCTCAATTTCCAAAGCAAACTAGCATTTTTATGGAACAGTGTGCCACCATTAGGAGAAGGTCCTTAAGGGATTCAGTGGAGTCTGCATTACAGCTTCAGTGGTGCAGTTCATCAAGTCCCTAGATCAGCACAGTCTATCGCAGGCTATTGCAATGGAAGAGGGAAGGTTATTGGAAACGGCAATGAGGATAAACCGAGATTTTATAGTTAATGATCTTTCTTCAGTTACATACCTCCAGGTTTAGGCCATAGTATGACAACTGCAAACAACCCCTTGGCTGCCATGTTATTTTTATAAATAATTAGGCATTTAACACTGGTTTGTGCTTGTACTCACACGGTCCTACAACCTTTGTCAGAGACAGGCTCGCTGCTTTTTGCATGACAGGGAGCTGCTCGTAAATACATTTTTTTTTCAATGCATTTGGAAACAGTAAAAGACGAGAATTGTTCTTGCCCCCTCATATCACCAAAATGTTATGCTTCTTTTTACAGTTTGTAGGGCAACAAACTGTCAGATAAGATAACATCAGATTACTGTTTTAGGCTTCAAGAATAAGCACCAAATTGTTCATCAAACCTGCTGTATCAGGAAGGAAAAAACACAGTTGTGTTAGCCACAAAACAACGAATGAGTACATGAATAAATTATGATGGAGATAAAAGGTCAAGCGTGGTTTGAGGCAATATTTTCCCCATGATTCTCTCAAAATATTCTCTCCCAACCAGTGTATGACGCTTAATAGGAACACTTTATTTCTTAGGCTACATACTGCACATCAGTTGATATTGCTAAGCAATGGAAGGTTGGCTACTGTGTTATGTTAAGATAGGGTTATTTTAATGATTATAAATCAAGCAGACACCAGAGTCCTTGTGCTGCAGTCATTTAGATCATCAAAAACAAAGACTCGGGAAAAGAATATCTGAGCACCCCGTGGGATTTATTGTCTTCTGTCGCACCTTAAAGAGATCATTGGAAAAGAGCTAATGATGTGACAAAACATTTTGTTTTTTAAATGTATGTTTCCCATAGTTCTCTCTTGCAGTGTGGAAAACAAGGTTGTCTCACTGATTTATTCAATGTTTAAACGGAGCACACTGTCTGACAAATAACTATCAGTTGCCCGATTTCTTTTTGCCACTGTCACAAATAAGCAAAGAATATATATTTTAAGATTTTAATTAACTTTTTTGTTTTAAAGCAAATGAACAGTATGAACCTGGTTGGATAGAGACATCTGGATACCCGTCATCATGGTCGTAGTGAGGTCATGAAATAAAACAATCGTCAGTACAGTTCTAAAATCAGCTGCAGCGCCACAGCCTTTTGCCTGGAAACAAAGAGCGTTACTGGGCTGATGTAGACATTCATTAAAAATGGTATCTGGCATGATTAATGATGCTTGCAATTTGCTGGGAAAGTACAGGCTCTGTTCAGGCTTGGGGAGGGAGATTTCACTGCATTGGGTAAAGGGGTGGGTGGTCCTCAATCCCCGCTGTGGAAGCCCACTTGCTCTGTCATGTTGCAATGTCTCTCAGGGACCAACTCTCTGGAACACAATGACTTGATTTCCTTCAACTAGCAGTCTCTTCATTTTTTTTTTTATTATTTTGTGTGGACTGATCATTATTTCCTAATTTTGCATTCGTTTCATCAGAGATGATTTATCTCTGCCTGCTTTAATGAAGTGATAATTTCATGATAATTAACGTAATCCTGCACCAAGGCAAATTTGCCTAATGACTGTTGTTTTGATAGTCAGAGTTGGTGCATGGGAGAATGTCCACACTGGGAGAAATCGAGGCTCTGTGCCAGGCAGAGGAAATAGGAGAAAGCAGAGTCAGGAGCCAAAGGTCGGAGGAAAGTACCAGAGGATTTTACTTTGTGACCTTAACTGTCTGCGGTGGGTTGAAGAAGGGACCCTGGCACTTTTCATTCAGCAGTTCAAATAATAGGTTGCTAATAGGTCAGCTCAGTGAAAGAAAGCCTATTTGGTCTGCCCTCTTATGTCTGACTACAAATATGACTGCCTGGAGATGATGAGCCAGGTGAGCGAGGGCTGGGGCCAAGGTATTGTCCCTGACATTTCATTTGTTCATGGGTACCAACTTTGACAATTCATTTGTTTGATATTTGTTCGACTCAAACCCCAGCAAAGTTTAACCTTTTCAAATCTCGGATTAAACATCCATAAATACTCCCCTTCCAGTCAAAATTAACATAGGTGTCAATAACTGATTGCCATAAAGATGTGCATGGAAGACCTCATATAGTACATATATAGTATATGGACCAGATTTTTGAGGGATTAGTTACAGCAGGCAGTATAATATGTATGCATTTTATTATGAACATAAACATGCACATGAAGCCTGAAAAGGTTTTATAGCTACCGCTTTCCTGTCAACGATGACATCCATGGTACTTAACTTCACAGTGTAGTCTGGCCGTCACTTGCCATATTTGAAAGTGTTTATATTCTTGTGCATACATGTAGATGGATGAAGATAGAGATAGACATATGGAGAAAAGGAGATAGGACCCTGCTTTAACTCTAAATATTTTCAATATACCTGGCTTATTGTGGTTCTGTTTAATTGGAGAAGAAAGAAAATGCATAAAAGAAATGCATGCATTTATGTACCTGCAGACTAATAGATGAAAGCCCTGATAACTTCTTGCAATGTAACTTAACCTGGGAATTAGATCTCTAATGCGGGTTGCAGATAGTATTTTCCCAATAACTTGAATTTCAAGTAAGTTGATTTTGTTTGTTGGGAGTGTTTTTGTTTAATTTCCGTCAAATAACAGCAAAGCAAAAACACAAAGACAGACCTGGATTAACTAAGTTTAGCAGATGCTCAGTCAGAAGGACTCTCTTGTTACGCTCATTCATTCACAAATACCACTGTCTCTTGCTCTCTGGCTTCTACTCTGTCAGCTGACTCTGAGCATTCACTCTAAGTTCACGATCAATCATATTGTTGGGGTAATAGTCCTGTACTAACCGAGGCATCACCACCCCCCTCTATATCACCATGGGCTTTAATCGCCAAAGACTCACAACACAATGGTCTTTATTGTGCACTATGACATTTATTTGTCCTCCTCTAAATGAAGTCTCTCTTGATTTGAAATGGCTTTAAAGTGAAAGTGGACATGAAGCATCCAGCTGGCTTGATCTAACCACTGGCTCACCCTGGTTGTGGGGAAAACTGGCAGCCAACAAATCACAACCATGTTTGTGTGTTTTACATGATAAGGCATATGGAGGGAGCATAAAATCACCATTACCTTGCTTGACAAACAGACAGCTGCAGACCCCCTTCACTTCTCTGTGCGTGTATCGACAGGCACGTTTCCATTTATTAACATTAATTTGCCTAAAACAAAAACATGACCATGACCAATGATGACAATTAATTAATAGCATCTTTGAGTGAAGTCTCGGGGCTCTTAGTGTTGACTGGAGTTGTTCAGCTGTGTTTTCTTTATGCACTAAGGTTTGACTTGGTAGTTAATGTTAGAATACGTACAGCTTTTAGCATTAAACAAACCATTCATCATTATAAAATCCTTTATTATTGTGTACTATTGCAGATGTTTAGTTGATAGAAGAATGTCTTACAGGTGAGCTCTCGTATACATTGAGACTTTCTATGAAGACGTTTGGTGAAGTATTCTGACGTCCATCATACTGACGCATGCTGAGATAGTTATTCTAATGAGACATTTTCAGTTTATGCATGGCGTGACAATTATTTATTCTTGAGCTTATTTACACAGTGGCACGTATTAACAGACAGCAGCAGATGGCCGCTGAGGAGTAAGCATAGAAGTGCTGAAGCAATTGGCCCTTGTTGGAGTGTACTGGGGACTTGCATGAACTGGCAAGCAAGGCATAAGTCGCTGTTGTGGAGCAGTAGATGAGATTTGGGTCAAAACTGATTATGGTGGTAGACAGGAAAAATGGGCTCTGGTCAGAAATGGTTAAATACTAAAAAAATCATAAACAACAGACTTGTATATGAAGTTCTCAAGTCCTTTAAGTAGTTATCGAGTACAGAACAGTATGAATAGAAGAGTGAGGTTAAGATTGACAGATACAAATTCTCCTCTTATTGACCACAGCAGCACATGTTGTAAGATGTATTTAGTGTCTTTGCCAAACATGTCTGCTCTGAGGGAGACAACAAAGCGCTGGTCCATGAAATGCACTTTGACTCCCATGTTGCGACAACAACAGATGAAAGCCATGACAGCCCTCACGACACCCAAACAACAATGTGTACACTGTATTTTGGCTGAGGTATGATATTTGTGAGCAATTGTCCCTTTAAAGACTTAAAGATTATTTTCAAGAAAGTGTTGCAATTATGCTGTTATGTCATTAACTACGCACCATGGAGCTCACAAATGGCATTCTGCTCATTGTTGCTCTCTGGTCACTAGTTCTTCCTTCAAATGTTCTGAAGACACCCCTGGAGGAAAAAGATGGAATATAATTACAGAGTGATGTCTGAGGCAAACAAAATTGTTACGTTATTGATGAGATGATTATTTAGCTCAGCACATTTCGGCTTCAACAGGGGAGTCAACTTGGACAAGGGGACAACCTTTTCCAAAAGTGCCATTAAGTTAATTTTTTTTTTAAAGAAAAATGAAATTATAAGGAAATAATATGAGACAACAAAGTACAGTTTACATTTAGTATTACCTCATCATTTTCAGGTCCCTTCATAATTTCCTGTATTGATTGTATAAAATAAGTAATTTCAAAGGAAAAATAAATAAAGAAACACTATAGTTGAGAACCGATCTGGTACAGAATGAAAATCTGTTACTGCAGTTCATCTCAGTTTTTTCGACCCTAAAATCCAGCTGTGGTTAGCTGTTGCTCAGACAATGTTGGAGAGACAAGGTGGTCCCTCATTAAAAATATCCAATTTGCTGAGAAAAGAATGGCAATGGGCTCAAGAGGCGTCTACAATGTCGGGGATCTGCACACCCTTTCACAGCAATGTGTGTGTGCTTGTGTGTTGCTTGTATCAATTAGGGAGGCTTGTTGGGTTTCTCTCTTCAAAGTACCTAAATAATTCAAGCATCAGGGGTCAGACCCAATTAACCAGTGTGACATCAGGTCTACATCGTGGCAGTGTTTATAGAGCTACAAATTATTGGGGAAGCTAAAGAGAAGCGGGGTTAAGAAAGTGTGAAACTACATGATGCAGCCTTCCACACCTTGTCTGACAGTGAAAGGGTATCACTGTTATAACTAAAAGTATCTGATACTCGCACTCACTAAGGTAGGAGGGCTTTAAATTGGCTCTGCTGATTCTTTAACTGCTTCCATCAAACTAGATTAGGGAGGTGAGCCGGAAGATGGACCCCTGATGGTTAATTGAAGTTTTATTAAGGCTGCTGAAATTCAACTGGAAAAAGAGCCGATATGACCGCAGGGCTAGTGGGGAGCCTTCAACAGTGCTGCGTTTTAAACCAATCATAGCTATTTTCCAGTGTCTTTATCCTTACATACCTATTTTCTTTGACCTTGAACGTCCCTCTACGGTTGTCTGCTCTGAGGATCCAGGGTAGCTCCCCAGTGAGAATTCTATGTATTCATAATTAATAATTCATCGGCTCATTGCTTGCAGATAGCAGTCTGATAGAGGGACTGACACATTAGTAGTTCAGGGCAGTCTCTTCACTCGACCTTAATCAGGTGTTGATCATGTAACACTGCTATATTCAACATTGACTTTCTACTTCCTTCTACCACTGTCAATATTTTTCTCCAAGACCTCCTCTGACGCCATTTATACTTTCAAGTACTGTCCATATGTCGCATTTTCGTTAATCATTAGCTTTCAAAAAAACCAAGAAATTGCTAAGTGGTTTTGAGACTTTTTAAATGATTAGCTAGAGATGATGTTCACTCCTCATTGAAGTCATTTATCTTCTGAAGTTCACACATGGCTCATATCGTGAAAAACCCTGACCATTGCGTTTCACATTTTCTCCCTGAAAACTGAAGGCGCTGACTGTATGAATTGGAGTGCAGAAGCAGTGGGTCTGCACAGCGTGAAACAGAGTAGTCACACTGGATGAATGGATGTTTAAGGAATAATTAGCCAAGGGTTAGATGAGAAGTCGAAAAGAGACTGTATAAGACCGTGCTAAGCTACGCTAACAGTCTCCTGGCTGTGGCTTCTTAATTAACAGACAGATAAGAGTGGAATCATTGTGTTTCTTGTCTAACTCATGTAAGCGAATAAGCGTATTTCCCCAGATGTCCAACTATTCCTCTAAGTGTCGAACGCCATGTTTTTTTCAGCAGTGCCTCTTCTACAAATGTGTGCTAATAAGTCATAAAGAACGAGATTCAGATTTCTGGTCTGATCTGTGTCCTACCAAGTTTATGGACTAGAGAAAGAGTGTATGATGCTGCTGTCTGGGGCTGTTTACTTATATCCATGGATGAATTGACACGTCTGCTTGCTGGTGTTACTGGTGTCAAGTAAATTGAAAACAGGCAGTAGTTACTGTCATAAACTGACAATATTTACTGCCTTCCCAAGATCAAGGTTGCCCATGCACACACAATTTTTTCAATTTACTTCACTCTTTGCCAGCGAACTCCATAAATATGTATTTGCACTCTCAAAACTTCTTGTAGGGAATCAGACTATGGAACTATACCTAGCATGTTTATTTTGTATATTTCCAAGTGATTAAGACTTGGCCATTTTTACCATATGTGTCCCGTGATTTGATTAGGTGCACAGTGTGCGACAGTCCCCTGCAGACAGGGAAATAAGGTGTCAAAATCACTTTGCATATTGATAGAGCATGCCTTCTTGCAGGATTGGACCCTCCCGAATAGCCCCTATTAAGTACACCCAGAAATCGGCTGTAAGCCTTTAGACTGACGACCCCCTTCTGCTACATGCAGCTTCAAGTCTGTATGACATTAATATTCATTTTCTTGGTTTTAACGAAGCAGGCAACAGGCATGGGGTGCCCTGGGAGCACTGCGTTTAGCATCAATGGAGATACAGTCAAACAACCAAACACAGAGGGAGGAAGTTGGCTGTCAACTTCCCCTGGGCTCCATATTAATGAGATAACGCCACACTGCAGCCAATTACAGCCACTCCCAGACAGATGCCTTTGGTCCAAGACAACCTCCAACTGTAGACTCAACCCCCACCTCCTCCCAGTCGCCATTCCTTTACATGAGCATACATACATCATTTCTCCTTACCCGTGACACAAATCCATAATATATATTATGCGGATTTTTGCCGATTTAAAAACACCACCAACAATGGGTTGTAAAAGGAAAACCTCAAGTGCTGAAAACCCATAAAGAAAATGTCCCTTTAACCTTTATCTAAATCCTATATGTTAAAACGTGCATTGTTTGATTCACTTGTCAGTTATCCATCCATCCATTCTCTGAAGCGCTCCTGTTCAGGCTCATGGTGGGATGGAGTTTATTCCAGCACACACTGGGCAAAAGGCAGTGTGAGAGGCCACCTGTATATCACAGGGCTAACATACACAGACACACAACCCCACGCTCACATTCACATCTACAAACAATTTCATAGTCTCCAATTTACCTATCCTACATTCTGCGGTCTTTGGCCTGTTGTAAAACCCACACAGACATAGAGAGAGCAGGAGAGCAGGAAACACATACACAACTAAAAACACTAAAAGGCTCCATCTGGTCGGGTTGGGTTTAAAAAGCATGACCTTCCTGTTGTGAGGTGACCCCCCCTCAATAGTCGAATATGACTCATCAAAACCTTCCCAACAGAGTCCTGTAAGAGTTTGGATCATGGCTTCCAATGAAGATGCCATTAAACAGTGGGTCCAAATAGAAAGCCTGTAAAATATCAATCTCTAGGTGGCCAGTCTAGCATGTCAAAAGCCAAATAATAGTGCTCTTGAACGCACCTCAGTATTTAAAAGGCCTTGTCTAACCCATGCGAGGTGGCTCATTAATTGTGCATTACAAAGCTGAGGCAATGAGCTGCCTGCCTGGCATCACAGCAGCCCATATATTGGATAGAGCAACTACATGGTCCTTTAAATAGGCAGGCTTAGTGGTATGGCTGTACTCGGCACAATGGGAGAAAGCAGCTGCTGTTTGCCTACTAAACTCTGAATTGAGACTGAGAGCAATAATCGTTGTCCAAGCTCCTTGGAAAAAGGCCTCATGGCCTGATGGAATGCACGTTTACCTAGAAATGCATTGATGCACATCTGCTGTAAAATGCCTACCAGTTTTAATGTGACCACATTACAAATAGGAACTTTGAATTGTCATAACTTTCCCTTATTGTTCTTAAATCGATACTGGCCTAAATATGATGCAGATCTTATATTATACATTGAACATGACACGTGTCATCATGTTGCTTTAATGGCAGCTTTAAATGTTTCAGCCTTTGAGGTTTAAAATCAAATTCAACCTGAAACTGTGGATTACCTGGTAAAATGTAAGGTTGACATGTACAGTCTTATATATGGGCTGAACATTGTTAAGCAAAGAAAAGCTTTTCATTTTGACATCATCTGTGAGTGTGGATATAAAAAAAGGCCTGAATCTGCCACAATCTGGCAGCTATAACGCGTGTGCAGACAAAAGACTGGCCCATTTTGAGAGTGGAGGCAGACAGATAGCAATAGGGGCCTGGGGACCTGAAAATCGTTGGGCTTGGCTGGTATTCAGGGTGAATCAGGGCCAGTAGTACGATGCATGGGCCCGATACACCTCAGGGGAGGGGGAGGGAGTGGCATGACTGGAATTAATTCCCTGTGATTGAGGCAATTGCCAAGGTTACTGCAGAGAATCAAACAGTGGAATGTCACAGGAAGTGTTGTTGTCACAGGCACAGTATCCTTGGTCACAGCTCATACCAAGGAGATGCTAATGATAGCTTTATCTTGTATCTCTGAAAAACTCAGAAAAAGCTTTTCCCACGAGGCAAACCTCTTTCTTATTTAAGAACCATCAGAGCCTTATTTTCAAAAGAGATCTATCCAGCTCAGCCCTCTCAAGTATCTCATAGTTTGGGATGTTGTAGGCACAGTGAAAAGACATAAGCAAAGAAAGTGAGCCATGTTCATGTATTAAAACAATTCCGAGGCCACAATTCAAGCAGGATTTGTCATTTGCAAGAATAAAGTATGCAACTGAGCAACAGTTGTGTTTTGCTAAATGAAAAATGCTGGTCTCCATGATGCATCATCATTGTAGTGCAACTCTGGGTAATTACAACGTGCTCTTGGTTTGTAAGGACCTGAGGAATTGAATGTAACAACCATAAACAGAACCCAGGCAACACAAGTAATTTCATCCAAATGTAAATTAGGTTGTAAACCTTGTGTAAACCAACTGTAAACATTGAGTCAGTTGTAAACATATCCCATGGGTCTTATCCAGTGGGACGCTGTTCGACCCTCATGAGAGCTGTATTTAGTGATGGCAAACAAAATAATTGTTGTATAATCTTTACTGAAATGATGAGGGGCTTCTACTATCCAATGCAGCGGTGAATAACCATTTATTTATTATATATGAATATATATTTATATGGATAGATTGTCTACTTGTATTATGACTATATAATGTTTTTTTGACACGGCCAAACAAAAAGGTGTGAATTCAATATGTGTTTTAGACTGAGTAAGGTCATTGTTAGTGGTGGTGTTGTACTGAACTGCATTGTATTTTGAGGTGTTTCTCATATTCTGCCTCCCTCATGTATATATAAATGGGAAGGACAAAGAACACCTCCAAATATAATGGCAGAAATGGAATATGATATTCATAACTATGTTCTCTTTCGTGTATAATCGCCTCAAAATGAGAATAAGAATCGTTGTGTTTTCGTTACCTTAGAATGAGCCGTTTACATTAACATACAGAGCAGGTCCTCTCACAGAGTCTGCTATGTTGCATTGCCATGTTTCTACAGTAGCCCAGAATGGACAAAGCAAGCACTTGTTCTAGATAGGGCCATTTGCGTTTAATCATTTAGCTCTGGACCTTAAGAGACATTACAGAAGTATTAACAGCTTACTGTAATCAAGCATCGAAAGTAAAAGTACTGGCAAGCAGCTCTCCGGTCAGTGACGATGAAGAAATCACAAGCCATGTTCACGTTAATGGTTTAATGGCCCGTTTAGCTAGCATCCAGAAAGAGACACATGCCCCGACTACGAGTTCAAAACGTTTCCAACATCTCAACCTTTGTATCAGTTAAAACACCACGGGGGACATGACACGGCCTCTGAAGTCGGATGATCAGCAACAGGTGCTGTCATCAGTTAGACCTGCTGCCAGGAGTAGCCATAATCAGACATCAGCAGCGAAGATAATGGTATTGTTGCAGCAGACGCATTAGTCTCACCGCCAGCATCAGGGCTGTCATCAGCAAAGGAAGCAGTGTTTGCTTTTGTAAGGCTTGTAAACTGACAGCTCTTATGGTGCACTGGGGCAGATAAAGCAGAGATGAGAGGGAACTCTGCGGCCCATGCGCCATGTCATGGATGTTTAAAGAGATAGGGGAACCACATAAAAAAAAAAAAAAAAGGACAACATTTATGTAAATAAAGAAGAGCTGTTATGGAGCATGCCAAGGAAGCTGCTCTTCATCAAACGTTACAGAAAAAAACTGCTGAATCAATATGTGAGACGATGACCTTTAAAGGAAACATCTTCCCTTACCAGTGACCTGTTGCATTGCTTCCGTCCGGACAAAGTGTACCAAGAGAATAGTTTATTTAATCACCATCAGGAGGTTTGGCATTGATCGTACATTGCTGTCATTGGCCCAGAACGGACTGACTCTGTGTGCTGTCATTGCTGCCTACGGAGTCCGTCCCGGTGTGATCGATGGAGTTTGAGGATTGGATGGATCGGGTTTGCACTCACAAAGTCAAGGAAGAAACTCTTCTAAAGGTAATACCTTACTCCATTAACTCCGTGTAATGTGATACAGTTTGGTGGCTAGTTGTTTGTTTATGGTGCAGTATTCAGAGACTGGATGTTTATTGTGGCTTACTTCGGTTTGGCTTGGTTGAGCTGCTTGTGATGCTTAATGAACATCGGCTCTGCTATGGATTCATCTCTGTGTGACATTGTTTTTATAAGCTGCAGTTTACACAGACACGTCGGCCTGTGGTGCTCAGTCAGTGGTTGGTATTATTGCCCTTTGACAGTCTGTTACCTTTGTTGCTATGAGTGGAGTAGCACGGCTTAGTGCTGAAGTGGTAGTGGTGGGCTGCAGCAGTCATTCAGATGAGCTGTCATATGAAACTGTAATAATGCAACTTAAACACACATTAGGTGTGCATGCCCTTCTCTTTCTCTGTTGACATTTAGACCTAGTAGTGTTCTACAGTGTGACTAGTATAGTCTGCATCATGATGTTGTCGTGTATATCTATACGTTGACATGCCGTGGATGCAGTAGATCTGCAGATGGATACATAGATCTAGTAAACTTATGGGTTAAACTATAGTAGTGTTATATGCTATACGTATGTATACAGTAAATCTAAGGTGCAAATATATTGAACGCTCAACTCATATTACATTACAGTCATTTAGCAGATGCTTTTATCCAAAGGGACTTACAATTCAGATTATATCACATTTCTACAGCACAGCTACGGGAGCAATTTTGGGGTTAAGTGTCTTGCTCAAGGACACATAGACATGCGGCTAGTGGAGCCGGGGACCGAACCGCCAATCCTCTGATTGAAGGTCGGCCCTATTATATACATACATCTGTACTGTAAACCATAGTATTAATTACTTTGTATTTACTACTCTATAAAAAATGCACGGTAACTGTTATTGGGCTGCAACTAGTGATGATTTTGATTAATTAATTAATTGTTTGATCATGAAATCATAAAATAAGGAATGCTATATCTCACCAACAGTCCAAAACCTAAATGTATTCAGTTTACAATCACATTAGACAAAGCAAATCCTCACATTTGAGAAAGTGAAACCAGCAAATGTTTGGCCTTTTTGCTTGAGTTGAGTCAGTTGACAGATCAATAATGGACTAATCTACTAATTCAGCTCAAAGCTCTGGGCAGTCTTTGCTGTACTGAATCTGCTACATGCATGTAAAACTACCGGATCTGGTTCTGAGGCCCGCGGTATCTGTTAATGTGACTATTTATAACCTTGTAGCTCATATAGGCTTGTTTAGGGCCAAACACCAAACTCAAGACTGCTGGTTCTCCTGACCAGTTGGACCATCAACTAGAGAAGAGGATTGTACTGCAGTGGATGTTTGAGAGGCTTATATAAGCATTTTGACGCATTGGTCATACTTTGCTCAGGAAAGAGTGGACCAAGAGTGCTGAACCAAATGTCAAAATTGTTTGAGAAAGAGAGCGCTTAAGGGGGCAAGGAAAAAGGAAATTAAAGTGATAAGTGTATTAATTTAAAGAAATTGAGTTATTTAAGGACATCTCATAATACATCTGTGGAGCACCTGCAGCCATTCTCCTCCTTGAGTTTGTTCAGTTTGCCAAGTTTAATTATCCAATCCTGACAAGTGTGTGTAGTGCTCTGCAAAAACAGTTTTATTCTGCCTATTGATCAAAGTTGTCCTCGCTGCACTGAAGAAGGTTTAGAGATATGGATATACAGAAGTTACCATTTTATGTTAACGCTCAATTGGTAACCATCTTGTCATTTTTGTTGTTGGACCTATTGAGGGTTGCTGTGCACGTCCAGTGTGAGACACTCTCATTGTTGATCAAAGTATCGCTGCTACTCTTGTTTTCTCACACTCTGATAAGTTGACGTAGGAATTTACTTAAATTAAAGCAGAGTCCGGAACAGAGTCTACAGCTGTTATCTGTGACGTGACTGAGAGCAAGCTGTCGGCATCAGACTGGACTGTAAGTTAGTCTGTTGTGTACATAGTGTGTTTATGTATATATACATGACGTAGTGCGACACAGTGATTCTTTGAGTGACACAGCTGAGTCGTGTCAGTTTCAGTGTGGTTCAGACAAATGAGAAGCAAAAGACAAGGAGGAAATGAAGTGTTGAAATATAAGTTGATGACGGCTGCACTGATTGTCCTTAGTCAAGTTTTCAAATATCATCAGGACAAAAGGCGAGTTGTCTCACTAAATGGGAAACATGCCATATACCACAGATAGTTTGTATACTTTTGTTGTATTAATGATAATTTAAGCAAAATCATCCGTTATATGATGGATTGCAATGATTGTTTCTTTGAAAGTGATCACACAGTAAGACAAAGTATGGATGTATACTAAGTAATATGAATTTTGTTACAGTAGTTACAAAAATCAGGGTCTTACTCACATCTGCAGGGGGTTGCTTTACAGTTAGATCCTACATGTAAAGGGCCTTAATTACAAAATAAACAGCAGAATGGGATTGACTTTGTAGCATTCAGATCACAGTTCATCTGGTTCCAAAGAACTGACTCGGGAGGCTCGGTCTACACTGGCAGTAGAATTGAAGTTCAGAGATATTGAGAATATGCCTAAGCCATCTTTTTATTATTGAGAGAGAGTGCATATCACCCTTCCTAAGAACTTAATTTATTTCAGCAAACTGTAGAGTGGAGAGAGATGAGAAATTTGGCACAGAGTGATCAGGAGACCTCCGGGAGGTCTCAGATCTGCATATTTCCCTTATTGTGTCACGGGCCTGCAAAAACACTGTATGCTACGGAAACAGTGAAGCACAGTCAGCATATAAAGCATTGCGTTGTAAATTATACTTTGACATAGTCTTTAAAACAAGACAATGTTTGAAATAACACAAGCACCCACACATCTTAAATCCATCTAACCGTTGTTGTTATTCACCCTGGCACACCGGCAATGGCGTATTCCAATTGAAACACACATTAACAGTTACATTTATGGGACTTTGTGAAATTGTGACTTTATGCCGGCACTATGACGATGCATACTGAATATCATTTGAATGATGAGTGACGGCAGCCACTAACAACCAGTTTGAAATTTTATATGAGAGAGACTGCAAAAATAAGCAACACTAAATGGCTCCTGTATGAAATGTAATATCTAATCGATTGCAAAAAGAGACACTTTGAAATGGCTACACAGTTCCTGTTAAGAAGCCCTGCTGCACTGTGATGTTTATCACATTCAGGTGTAAGCATAACAAATAAAAAAAAAAAAGGAATAAATGGACCGATATGCAATTCTAACATAAATTAAAACTTTAGAAACATGAAAAATGTTTTTTGTGGATATGGTAATTATGCCAACCAGACCAATTCAACTATTGTGAATATAATGATGAATACATCTACATTTAATGAAATAAGCCGTTTTAGGGATTACTTGGTGTCACCTAAAGGAATAAAAAGCACAACATAAACAGAGCCGGGGCACTATGTCAGGCATTTCCTTCACACCTTTATTTACTGGGAGGAAAAAAAGCAATACCACATCAGCCAAGATTGTTTAGCCTGGAGACGATAAACGATAGGTCCATTGGAATCAACTCAAAACTCCCCTTTGGCAAAGACTGTCCAACCTTGGAGCGGTCTCTTTCGCCTCTGTCCCTACAACATCTCTTTGTGGCTGGGGTGTGGTCCTCAGTGACATTTACCACTAGGTCTAACTAATGCGATGTGGGCAGACAGAAGCGCCCTTTGCCCTCCCTGTTGCTCCCCACAAGGCAAAGAGAGGCTCCTGTCTTGTCAAGGTCAACTTCCCTTTCAAGCAGACGGCACTTCAAACTGCAGTCACCTCTGAGCCACCCATAGGTGCCTCTCAGAGAGGCCTGGCCCTCTCACTGCTTGCAATCACTGCCGAGAACACCGCACACCAGACGCTGTAAAGACAGAAAGGAGAGAAGTGTAAACAGAGAGGTGGTTTGGATGTAACCACTGACACTTTTGGCCAATTACTCAAGTGGGTGGTCTGCAATCGGCTGTCTGGAAGGGAGAAAATGGGTCTGAAGTGAAACATCATTGAGGTCCAACTACAGTAAATGTAATTTTGTTATGTTTTCCTTCATACCTTCATTGTAAACTTATATTTGTTTGGGGTTCAAGGCTCCATAATGAATTTAAGTCGATAAATGGTTAATATATCAGTCCGTGGAATATTATGAAACACTCACAAAAGAGCACTTGTGCCTGTCTGAAGGAGACATTCTCTATACTCGGCAACTGAGAAATATAGATTGGCTTGCAATGTCTTGTCAGGTCTCTTGGATGCTGGTTAACAGTGCCAATAAAGTCTGTTGAAAAGACAGCGTGGGTGCGCTGTGAACAAGGCCTTTATATGCCAGGTTTGCACATATTGTATTTCTTCTTCATCAAAATCAAGCATAGGCCGAAGCGGGACTGCACTTACAGAACACAAGCATTTTCCAAGTTTTGCATTGGTTCCTTAAAGTAAATGGCAAACTTACAAACATATTCCACATCGGCTCTGTAGACCAAAACTGCTCAATTTACCTGAAATCAATGAAACCTATTTATTGCATCAACTTACACATGCAATTAACTCATACTGGAGGGTTGCTTTAGCCAATTGCATGCCGATTACACGAGGCAACACGAATGAGTGCATAACCCTACCTACGCTGATCTCTATGCAGAGTGTACCGAAAATATGCTGGCTGGCGTGAGAGGTATCGGGGAAGAGATGTGTATTTAAGTGCACTTCTTGATCCTCGTGTCACACAGGTCTGAAAGGAGATGGAGATGCATTCAGTGATTTTTCAGCTGACTGGATGATGCACCACAGCATTCATGTTGCATGTCAGCTGCACAATAGTCAGCCACAGTGAAAGACAGGAGAGACTTGGTGCTGGCAGTTAGTTTCTGTGGCAGCCGTCATCAACTACAATCCTGAGTCTTCAGAATGTTACCTTTACTCGCGTGTGATGTTGGATGTCTGCTTGTTGATGGTCCTCCACTGGTGGTTATTACGGTGAACGAGTGCCCCATGGTGTGGTGTCACTGATGACCAGTCGAATCAGCTCTTTTCCCTTCCCTTCAAAAGCAGTCGGTAGCTCATCCAAAAAAGAAACCACTCAGCACATTGTGACACTTCTGTGTCAAAAGATGTGTCTGCCATGAAAAACACTGTCTCCTTTTCCTGCTTGAGGGGTTTGTTTAAACATATTCACTGACATACCCACAAATGCTTGACCTAGCCTGATCGTGTGGGCCATTCAAGTGCAAATCTTTATCATCCTCGACATAAAATTGCACTGTTCAGCCTGATTGTTCTTGATGCTCCCCCCCTACTCTGCATTTTCTCCCACATTGGCGTCAATTCCATAGGTTGTCGCCAAAATATCACACCGGTATGTGCGTCACCACCATGTATGTCGAACATCAAGCTCATAATATGATTGTCATACATGGAAGTTCAGACGACTGAATTATCACCAGACAACATTTAATGGACTTATCTTTTGGTCCATAGAATGTCAGAAAAATGTAAAAAAAACAAATTTTCCTGAAGTTCGAGTGGATGTCGTAACATTGCTTGTTTAGTCCAGCTCAACACTCCAGCACACAAACAGTCATTTATTCTCACAAAATATAATAATAACAGTGCGTCTTCACAATTCAGAAGTTGGAACTAAGAAATGTTTGGTATTTTGCTTTGAAAAATGACTCGCTAAAAAGTTGCTGATTGTTTTCAGCACTGCAGCCAAATGCT
Source organism: Anarhichas minor (assembly GCF_050575085.1). NCBI lineage: Eukaryota > Metazoa > Chordata > Actinopteri > Perciformes > Anarhichadidae > Anarhichas > Anarhichas minor. The sequence goes on along the minus strand of NW_027466474.1, from coordinate 4,239,128 downwards.
GTAGATTTATTTTTGTGTTCTGGCGTTACATTTCATACCGGAGAAAAGTGCCTTTGTACTGTTTTTTTTTTTTTGTTCAGTACAGTATGAGTAAAGTATGAGCTCCAGTTTTTCTTAAACTAGTTGATCTGAAATATGAAAGCACCGTAGTATCCACATTTTAAACACTGAATCTAATGAAACGACTAAATCTTCAGTTATTTCATGATGATGTATGAATTTGAACATATTTTAAAGTCACTTTTTTAGAAAAATAACATGTATTGTAAACGTGAAGTGAATGGTACCGCAAAGTGACAGACACAAGAGAAAGGTTGATAAAGTAAGATAGAAAACCCATTTCTGTTCTCCTCCATGCTTCCCTCCATACCTTCTGTGTTCCTGTGAATTACCTTTCAAGGGCACAGAGTTTCAGCAAATATTTCATTTCCCAAGATGGTCATCACTCAAGCTATCACTCCAACAACTCAAATCTGTCTTTTGTGAAGGAAAAAGATATAGGGTATATAGAAAGTGGAAGATGACTGAGATTACTTTGTGATCTTTTTTTTTTTCCAGTGTCAATATCTTGAGACAGAAGTTGGAAAAGTGAAAAATGGAATCCGTCAGAATTCTCTGCCATCAGTGGACAATACCTTTTTAAACGTATCTCTATAAGATACTGAAAATAAATTGAAATCTAATTATTTATTTATTATTTGCACATAATTTGAAAGGTTTCACTTCAGCTAATTAGGATAAAAAGGACTCATTTTAGTGTCAAAAAGAAGCTGCCTGTGACACTGTGTTACCTGTTATTTTTTGCTTGCTTCAAATGTATCTATTTTTAATTGATTGGGTCTTTCTCTGCTAGTTTGTCCGTTCATTTGATGGTGTGAGCAACATGCCAGTTACCCAGCAGCGATGTAAATTGGGCTTCAAAGAGAAGGTTTATTTTTAAAATCAGAGAGCTTGCGGTTCTTATTCAGGTTGATTATGTCGACATACAAAGGCTTGACGAAAAGTATTAAAGAACAAGCGGCAGCGTGTGGAATCAATGCATTCCATTTCCTTTACACATTTTGGACTCTTTGTGCTCAAAGGAAACATCATGATGGGCCTCATCATGGCGCTTTGAAGAGTAATGGTCTGTTTGCATAAAGCATATCGGCAAACTGATAACACAGTGTCAGCATTTCCTCGGCCGAATTAGGTATGTTGACAACAAACGAGTGAAACAAAAAAAAGACTGCATAGTCTGCATTTCAAAATGGGAGGGCATTCAAACATTTATCACACCTCTGTGTCAATTGCCTTTTTTTTTTCCTCTCACCATCTTTGAACATCATCTGATTCTTCTTTATGTTTTGGGGAGGGCAAAAAAAAGTCTGTGTTTAAAGTGCATGCGTTCTTTGGGGGGGGGGGTGGGACGTTGAGGACAAGGCTCTGCAGGTCAACGTCTTAGTGGGTGCTGCCTTCACCATGTCGAAACAAGAGGCAGAAGGTCAGATTACCCCCACCAGGATGTGAAAAGAGAAAACAGTGCATCAGCCAGCCTTTGTTCCTGCAGCATGGATGGACTTTTCCCCACTGGTGCTGCTGGTTCATTGTCCCCGGGGTCTCGACGGGTCACAGGCTCGTTGGGGTAGAAAGGACAGGGGGTTGTCACACTGCTTTCCAAAGGTCGGTGTCTACATCTGTCATACCCCTAAGCCATCAACGGGAAACAACTGTTGCTCCGTTATCGCAACGCGGGGATATTAAAGCTATTCATCTAGATGCCCTGCCTCTGCAGAGACAGCTCCGAGGGTCTCTGATGCATGCAGTAATCGCGCTCTCTCCCTAGGACCCCTACCCTAATCTCTTTCTCTCTCTGTTTTCTCTCTTCCGCATAACTTTGATAACTCCTGCCATGCTAACACAAATTGACAAGTAGTACACTCAAAACCACTGACATCCCCTGCACAATTACATAATTGTGCGCTTGCGCTGTCGTATGCTGTCGTCTGCTGTCTCGTACACAGAAAGACACTCGGAACAGGCTGGCAGCGGTGCGCCCTCATGGGACGTTTTTATTTTTCAAATGCAGACAGCTTCCTACGAGGGCTATTTTGGTGCCATTGTCCCATCCTGCACCTCCTTCTGCATGTCCATTCGGTGTACACATATCTATTTATGCAAGGGCGTGTGCATGTCATTGCTGGTATTCTGCGTATTCTAACAGAGCTGCCGATGTAACGGACATGATGCTATTACCCAGGCCTGGACATTCTCAGATGTGGTTATCGTTTGTTTTTAGCTTAATCATCTGTAAAATGTCAGAAAATCGTATAAAACTGTCCATCACAGTTTTTTTTTGTTTTGTCTGACCATCCATCCAAATTCAAAGATATTCAGTTTCCAGTAATACAAAAATAGAGACGAGCATTAAATACTCACAGTTGGGAAAAAATACCTAATTCATCACATTTTTAGCAATTAATTAAATATACTTTGTTGATTGACTTCGCCACTGATCATTTCACCTCAAGTGTTATCCATCAACAATTAGGTAACATCCTTTTAAATCACAATCAACATTATTATTCGATTATATTTTCAATAAATGTGTGTCAGAACAGAGGAAATGCATAATGATTCTGTTCAAAACAAAAGTCCTGTAATCCATAAATGATAAATCAATATTTTCTTGTGCTAGGTAGTGCTACCTGAATGCATGTTGACACACAAACACTCGTGAGTGATAGTAATGGCGTCGCAGTCGCCATGAGAGAAAGCCACATCAAAGATCTCTCAGTTGTACTTGATTGTACTGATGCTCAGTATGCTGAAAACTGCATATTGATGGCTCAATTTCTGTTGCACTTTTCCTTTGAAACTGTTCACAGCTGTTATGAATCGATAGCTTTTCACGATGGAAGGGGCTATGTTTTATATCGATTATTGTTGTCACTGATCATTTTGAAAAAAAGAATCCGACAGTCTAATGTTTGGTTGCCACGAACCGATTCTTGCACTATAGCATAGTGTAGAACTAAAACACATTCTTCCGGCCATTTGAACACTCTAAAGTTAGTGAAATATCAATACTAAATATTGGCACGCCATTACTTTTACTACTTCTAACTTTTCATTCACTTTCTCAAATGTCATGTTTTATCTGTTGAACTCTTTTCTGTAAGTTTCACTGACCGATTTATTCATTATAAATGGAACATCTGTGGCTTGTCACAATAATTTCAAAATCGACTTATCTTAAGATATATGGACATGACCGTGATCATTTCTGCTGGCTGTGTTTACATTTTCATTTACATAAGACATTGCATTTCTCATAAACGGAGTCTGGCAGTTTATTTTATATATTCCTTTGGTTTTGTCGTCTTATTAAATTTATCTTTTATTCATTTAGCATATTTTCATGTTTTTACACATTCCAGATCCAATGCCTGAATATTAAGAATGAAAAGTTCATTGCTCTTTGAAAGAATCCACTTGCTTCGTCGTGCTATTATATTATCATTATATCAGTGGCATCAATGGCCTTGAAAAGAGAACTTTTTACGGGAAATTCCCCAATCCTTGGATACAAAGATATCTGTTCATCTGGCAAAACAAGCACCCCAGTAGATCCACGTCTGCACGCCCGCAACACACCATCTAAGCGGGTGTTTTACAGGCCTGCATTTAGCCTTTCAAAAGTGTTTCCTCTCCTGCATGCACCTGTATGAACAGGGCTTCTAACAGCGCCATTCATTTCATTTATACACAATATTTTCCCCATTCTTCCCGACTGATAAATTCAAAAATATGACAGACATTCAAAGATTCATTCGAATGCTATGACTGTGACCAGGCTGCGCTCATACTTATTTTCCTCAACAAGAGCAAGTAAGCAGAAATCGTGACACTGTGAGATATTTGTTAGGTTCTACTTTCTTGTTGCAGTGTTTGGCTACATTTAGTTGTTTTAGAGACAATAATAATAATATAGGTTATTATTACTATCGGGTATTATCTTTTATATTAAATGTTTCATATGTGTCTCTGCATCTCAATATGTTTCATAGCTTATGCTATATCGTTGAAAATGAAATTCTCCTTAGTGTTCCCTCTCCTATACCACACGCTATGATAACCCTCTACTTTCATGCACATGTCTGGTGCCTCAGTTTTTCCCTCACTGAAAGGTGCATATGTTTCCTGATATCAGAATGAATAGCACTCATTTGTAATGTCTGCACTGACGGTTTAAAGGAAATTGCATTGTGTTAAAAAGCCACTCAAGCCTTTGGTCGTTGAAATTCCCCTGCAAAAGTATTTACTAAACCTTTACGTGGAGTGAAACCAAAATGCATCAAGCTGAACTGTGCCATGCATGCTTCTGCATTGCTACACTTCCGTGGTAATTAATAGATGAATAGAAATGCTGATTTAGGTTGTTTTTTTTGGGGGGGGGGGGGTTATTGCTTTACCTTACGTAATGCTAATACTTTTGTTGCTAACTAAATTTGTGCCATCAAAACAGTTGTTTCTTACCAGGATCTTACGTAATCATCGCAACACATAATCAAATTCTCATTCATTAAAATGTAGTACAACAACAAATACTTCTACTCTTGTTTAGGTGAGCAGGACAGATGTAGGAGTAACCAGGTCAAATGATTTAACCATCCTTTCACTGTGAATTGCTGCCACAACTACAGTATGGCAGGTGCTAGTGCTGCCTCTGTAAAACAACACCATACGTCTTAGTTCAATTTGTAAATATTCTTCTAAATGCGCTCTAAGCAAACAAACGTAGGGCTGCTCTGGTAAATAGATCACTGCAACATGGGTATGTGCATGAAGAGCGAAGGGTCCCTCCCAACAGGAATGGGACAATCAGCCACGCTAACCCCAAAATGTTGTACTTTAGTTTTTGTTATTCTTTAAGATAGGGCTGGGCGATATGACAATACATAACTTCAAACGATCTAAAAATGTTTATCATTTACATATTTTTCTAAATATCTTCATCGTGATGTCATTAAACCCAATCAAGAAGAGCTCCTAAGAAAGTCAGACATGGACCATAAAAAACATCTTCCCCACTACAGGCATATGTGGAGTGCAGGCTATCTGTTGTTAACCGGCAAAATGTGACTTTTTTTTTCTCCTTCGCGTTAACAGTGTTTTGTTTGTTGCTGCTTATGTGGGAACGTTATCTCTGTTGTTCACATTTTTGATTGGTATGAATGTTTGAAGCTATCGCACAAGACGTCCATTACTTGTACATTGCAATGACACCGAATGTAAACAAAGCAGATCTAAGAACCAGAACGAAAAACACTCTCTTGCTAACCTTTGCTATTATAACCAATGATACAACAATCAGTGAGGTAATGGAGGCTATATACACCTTACATGCAGTTGATCCAGACCAAGATGTGTATTATGTCTGCTACTTATTTTCATTATTACATTTGCTGTTCCCCATTGTTTAGAAAAGATATAGATGAGGTCTGTATTTATATATTCCTTCTCTAGAAATACACTTGAAACTGTTATGTCCATTTTGTACAAAAGTTCTTAATAAAATGAGAAAGTACTCCGTACTTTTCACTTGTCAAGTATTTAATTCACACAGGAGTATACAAAAATATGCTTAACAATGTGATTATTTTACATAAATTAGTAATCTATTGAATTACCAGAAAACATGCCGGTGAGATTTATTGTTACCAAGATTTGAAAAGATGAAGATTATGGCCATATCAGAATTTCTATAAAAAAGGCACAGAAAGTGAATCATTTTGTTTCTCCTTGACAGTTTTTACTTATTTAGTCAGTATATTTTGCCTGTGTTATACTGTCCGAGCGTGATCAACAGTATCGGAAGCAATTTCGAGACTTTATTTGAAGCATTTTGTCGCTGTTCTTTTCAGTAATATTTCAGTCACAGTGAAAAAAGGTGGCAACAGATCAAGGCTTTAATAGAGCTGAGGTGCTGAGATGTGTTTGGTGACTGTGTACCAGGCAGTGAATTTAAAAGCCAAACCATGACAGCCCTGTATAGCTTGCTGTTGTCTCCCCAAAGTATGACATGCTCTGCTCACATCTTGTTTATTGATGGTTGGGTTTAGATATGCATTCTTTTGTGGAGCAGGCTTTGACCCGAGAGGCTGCTCGTGGCTCAGATGAGACTTAAATGTGCTGAATTCTAAATTAGGAGCATCACTATAGAAGCCAACAACTATTTGCTAAGAATGTCTCAATAAGACATCTATTGTTTTTAAATCAGTCTGAATCTTACAAGGCTAAGTCTGAGATTGAGTCGACCGTTTGGGACTAATCTACGTCATGAAATAAAAATAATGCATCATGCTAATGTTACACTGGTTACAGAAAAAGATCTGAACAGCGGGTTCCTGCTCCCCGCCGCAAGGAGACTACAGCCAGGAGGAGAGCAGACGGCCGCTCTGGAGACGGAGGAAGCTAGGGTTCGCCCTGGCTGAGTTCGAGTTGCAACAGCCGCGAAAGTCCATCTTCGAAGCTTGCGCCCGTTCTCCTCCCGGCAAAGTAGCGTCCCAGCGGCGGGGAGTAAGGGCGGAGGCATTGAGTGGAATCCTCATTTGTGGTCTGAGGAACAGTAAATCCATCAAAATCATTGCCCCACGCCATATCACTATTTTACAAGCTACTGTAGGGAGCTGTCATCAGCTGTCATGTTTGTCGACGCTTATTCGAGGCTTTCGTCATATGGAAGTGGACATGGCTGGTTTTTTGAATTTCTCAAAATTATGCAGTGGGCGGACCTATAGGCTCAGACCCGAGGTTGAAGTTGCTCTTTAATAATGAACGTCACTGAAGTCTTCCAGAGAAATGGAGGCCTTGAAAGGCCATATCTGTAGAAAATGTTAAGCAGAGATAATTGAGTGATTAAGAGACAACATTTTCAATGGAAGGGATGTGAATGTGCTAATGATAGAGCCTACCTCTTTATACTACTGAGTGAGGTTCAAGGTCACTCACTGAGGCTGACGAAGCTATTCATCAGAGCCATAACATATTTCCATTTGCTCACTCTGACTCATCACAGCCGTCCCACCTCAACAGAAGATTACTTCCGTGCCCTCTGGCTCAGCCCACTTATCCAAAAGTTCTGGTCGGAGTTCATTAGAAAGCTATCTGAGATTCGCAGTCGGAACCTCCCCTTGCTGTGTGTCCCACAATAAGGGGACTTCTCACTGACTGAAAAAGACCCAAACACCCTTCTTCGTAAACTGAGTAATCAAAGTCAAAATCAGAATTGAAAATCAAGCTCCCACATCCTGTAATACCTCCAGCACTAGGTTGTCTATTGCTCCACATTTCAATATTATTATCACTGTTTTGATTTGCATAGTTTGCCAGAATTTTTGCAGGACTTATTTATTAAAAAGAAGATATTCACTTGATGAAAAAGACAGAAAATACCCAGAGTTGCCAGCTAAATCCGATTCAGTCTAATACAACGACCCTCCATTGAATTCTACCTCATCAAAATAATAATGTTGAGTTTTGTTGCAACTGTTCAGAGATGTTTGTTCCCCATTTTGGACTCTGCAGTTTCTGCTGCTGTTGAATTGTACTGAATTATACTGAGAGGTGTTACTAACACTGTGTCCTCCCCATTTATATCAACGAGGGTCAACTATAATATTGGATTAGAAACACCACTTGGTATATTTTGCTCCAGCAGTAAATGTGTTTTCATTTAGCAGTAAAAACAACAGAAAATATTCTTAACGCATACTCATCATTTATTAGGTTTCTTCTGGAAGGTAATCAATTTTAAGTTCTGTGTTAGAAATATACACTTGCAATCTTGTTAGATGAGGACAACAGTTTCTGTAGGCCTACTATTGCACATTCTTACTTTTTCAGCTGAAATGATTACAAGCAGTCAGGACTCTTGACGGTCAATAATATATGAATATATAACAAATGTATTATATAAAAAGGTGCATCTTTTCAATACCAGTATCTGTGTGACACACCACAGCACATAAACATTACGAAAGCAAAACATAAATCCTGAGACAGGGCACTGAATGCTTATTGCAATTTACACTGCATGAATTAGCCTAGCAGCTAGCTGACTTACGTTAGTTAGTTACCTTTCATACTCATAGCTACTATAACCTGGTTTAAGTCACTGCATCTGCCGACAAAGTTAACAACACCATGGTTGAATTTCAGCCTGCACACACGTTTTTTTTATCAGCACAACATTGTTGAATCACAGATGCTATTATTGGTAGCGAGAGCAACAAGCTAGCCGGCTGCAGAGGGCCGTCTCTCTGATCCTGGCACAAGGAGAGTGTGCAAGCTCCCCCCTGGGTGAAACAGAGATCAGAGGAGAGAGAGAGATAGAGAGAGAGGAGAGTAACAGGCGTGACGGACAGTAAATGCAGTAAAGACTCTCACTGAGCTGAAATGAAACCAAACTCCCGAATATGTTCTGTCACTTCATCGATCCAGAGTCGTTCATGTCTGCAACGTGATGCATCCTAGAATCGAGAAATGCACACACCTCTAATAAATACATTTATTTTTACATGTTTGGTTATATCTGTCATGTGCAAAATGTAAAATAGCTCACTGTTTGAGGAAAAATCATAAAATGTTTCAACTTCCAGATGGAACACTATGTTAAATATGCTTTTCCTCTATACTTACGATAGATAAATAGCATAATACCTACCTTTCTGTACTTCTTAAAATGTAATTTAGTGGTATTTTACTGGAGTGCAACATATAAATAGTTTTAATTAATTGTATTCTATCTTTACTTATATATATATATTGTTATATGTATATGGATGCTTGGGGACCTTTGCAATGCTTTGTCGTGTGGTCTTTGGTATTTACTTTGTTCTTGATGAATAAAGATTTATTAAAAAATATTTCCTACAGGCAACACTGGTTATATTTCTCTCAGCAATGCGGCTGTCATTTTCTAACTCCTTCTGAATATGACTTCATAGCTTTCCTTGACCTCATATCATTTGTATGCAGTTGAGGGAAAAGTGGTTAGAAAGTAACAAAAAGATGGATTTGTTGTTTCCATGTGAAAAGGCCAGCTAAAACAAAAGACAACATTGCTGCTGCCAAGTATAGTGCATTATTAATACCTCACCATGATGAGAATGTTAAGTAGATTACAAATCTGTTAACCAACGGATTGGCTGTATCTGTTACCAGCAATGACAATCCCAGCTTTGCCACTAAAGTAGCTAATAGGTGACAAAGACCACAAAGTGCTGTGTGCCATTATGGGTAATTGTCCCTCATCAATATTACATTACTTAGTTAGCCCAAGTCTGATACCATCAGTTAAATGCTCTAAACAATTCCTTCAGTTGGCGTGAGCCGCTGAAACAATCCCTGGATCCTCATTTAAGAGAAAAATATTCAACACAAATTTTGGTGTGAAAAGAAAAAAAGAGTACTGATCATTACAGTGGTTTGTTTGAATAATCCTGATACATTTGAAAGAGAAGAGTTTCTTTAAGATACGCTGTTTATTGTGTCCTTGTCAGTGAATGTCAGCCTCCCATCACATACAGTAATATTCTGTAAAGAACAACACATCAGACAATTCAGTAGCTACCTCCATTAACTAGTATATGAAAGATGTGCTTGAGAGGTTTGACCCTCGAAGATGATTAAAAGGCAAATATAGACCCCTTCTTCTTCCACGGAAAGCTCATTTATTTTTTAAATGAAGATAATTCATGCATATTCAATTCAATGTTCTCGTAAACAAAAACATAATTTAGTTTCTAGTGGACTGCTAATCATAAATTATCATCAGAACAATCCGATTGTGCTCTGTTGAATGTTTTGATGTGTCTACATTGTGCGAAATGCTGCTTTGCAACATGTACAATTATATCCCAATTTGCACCAAAGAAACCTGTAAATTACACGTCCTTACATTAAGGAATGCCATGAACTGTACAATCCCACAGCAGTTGACTTACAACTCAATGTTAAAAACCCTTGAGGTTGGCTCCTTAAGGAATGTTTTGGGGGCTTTATGCATCACTAGAGAAGGGTAACAACAGCCAGCCATAAGAAATTGATACAACACAAAAGAAACACTCTGCCTCCAAGAAATGTTCCCTCTGGCTCTTTATGTTCCTGAAATGGCCTTTTTCAAAACACCACTGGGCTAAACGTTTTCAGAATTATTTTTGACTTCACTATTGTTGAAGCCGTCAAATCTGCCAAGCTAGGCCAATTATTGCCGCTCACCATGCGGTATGGTTTACAGCAAAAATAATATTGTAGCTTTTCAATACAGACGGCGAACAACACTCGTCTGTTCTCGATTACATTTTGGAGTATATCATACATAACCTTCTTAACAGCCTCATCTCATCACTTGAGAATAACGAACACGGTATAATCAAACGGCAGTGATTGTATTTCATTTATTGATGAGAGTAAATCAAAGTGAAATGCCACCAAGCAATTACAATGCTGGTCTTAATGAGTGCCTCAATTTACACTGGTTGATTGCCAAAGAGAAAAGTAATGTTTTGCTGTACTCCTCAATTGATCATTGAAATTAATTCCCTAAATGTGCATGATAAACAAACAATAAACTGAAGTTTATGATAATTTACTAACAAAGCCCACAATGCATTGCTTTCTACACCAGATGTTATGTTCATTTAAATGTATAACAAGCATTTCAATATGTAAAACAGGCAATCAATGACTTTTGAAGAAACACGTGCAATGCTTAATTTGGCTTTTGGGTGACACAGAATAATTAAAGAAACAGTGGCTGGTATCAAACGATTACAAATTAACTGTAACTGAACATGCAATATAATGCATTTTCAGCCGATTGCGTGCTAGATTTGCTGTAATCGGTGTCCAATTTACTGCTGCAACACCATTGACACTACAGCTTTCAGTCAGTAAACTCAATGACTGCAGTGCAAAGTGACTGAACACAGAAATGGTGCAAAGCTGAAAACATAGTTGCCTACAGCAGTGGTCCTAAATTGGCAACTTCATCACTAGATTTAATAACTTCTTAAACCTTCATGGTGACTGCATTTCTTAAAAGCTGACCGTGACAAATTTGTCAGAGTATCTGCGAAAATGGTAGGGTATACATTTTAATACATAATTCTACAATTGACACATCTGTTCTAACTAAAGTAGTTCTCGGCCAATTGCCAGCCAGAGGCATCACCCCACTCCCACCCTGGAAAGAAAGTGGAGCAGGTGGGCTATTGATCTCCAGTGACCTTGCCACTGGTCTCAGATGAGCTGAACACTTTTGCTACAGAGTGCGCTGCAGGCCAGGGAAGAAGAGAGCGGATGAAAAAGACTTGTCAGCAACGGGCTATAGGTGCAACAGCAGCAAACACGCACACACAAACACACAAACACACACACACAAATATTTTGCCAGGAGTGATTTTAAGCAGTAAAGTATAAAAGATTGTTCCAGTACAGGAAAATAATGAGTGAACCTTCTGCACTGAGTAGGTCCACTCCTGCCCTGTCGTTTTCTTCATATTTACTATGTCGGTAAAGCTTGTAGTGCATTTTGTAGTGCATCATTTATATTATTTTTGTTTGCAAGTAACTTTAGTTTAAGCATTAGTTTACCATTTAAAATGACGTAAAGCTTTAGTGTTGTTGGTATGGTTATAGGCTGAGAAGTAAATCTTAAGTGTGCTTAAACTATCAAACTATGTTATCTTATGCTTTGTGTTGGCACAGTGGGTATAGGTAAATGAGCTAATCACATGACCGACCGGTGAATTTGGTAGGTACAGTATTTAAATAGAAATGATTTAAGTCCAGTCGTAAAATAGACTGTCGCACAGTTTTCTGCAGTCATCAAAGCTAAGAAGTTACTAGAGCCCTATAATATTCAGAACAAAAGGACATCTTTTGTTACAGCCATTATAGAAAAAGGGGAATATGGACATTGTTTCATAACACATATAATTGGCTGCTGAAGTTTTCATTTACAACTACTATAAACCGGCAGTCTCTACGTCATTTCTTGCTATTTTCCGAAGTAAATAAAGAATGGTCAAGGAGGTTTTCATTCAACTCCGCAGCAACAAGATGCATTGATGGCATAGTGCGACAATGGTTGCCCAACATCCCTCCATCATTTCCTGTCGCCACCATAGAGGGCAACGACTGGCAAATTTACAGATTTCATCTTAATGCAGAGCTAATAACCCTACTCCAGAGCTGGGCCAGCTACTCTAACAGACATCAGTCCGGCTATGAATAACAATGTTCTACAACACAGTTACATTGTTACTATATCCAGCCAGAAAAGAGCCAAATTGATGAAGGTGAAATTGCCTAATTATTTGATCTGTCTTTAAGTGCAGTATGGCTCGAATAATTGTAATTTACTGCAAATGTCATGTTCCTATCTTACAGGAAAGAGAAGATATATTAGACATGGATGCCTTGTTCTGGTGATGAGTGTTATACTCAAATGTTACTTTGCTGGTATATTGATTATTCATCGGTTAAATTTAGTGTCATTTAGTATTTAGTGTGCGTCCTTCCTTTACAAATGTAGTGTGCACTGTGTAATGAATTACATAATTACCATTGCAACGACTTAGCCAGCAGCTCTTATTTCTTCAAAGTTATCTTGTTACCCTTGATTTCCTGTAATTCCACAGATGCCACTTTGTCTGCGCTTTTCTCCTGGGACGGCAGCCATGAGGGATAGGGCCTGGATGACTGAAACTAAAGCTCGGGGAAAAGGACGATGTCCCCTGTGAACTGAAGGTGCATCAGAGTTTAGGACCCTTGTGACAATACACCACTAGAGAGAGAGACGGAAAATATGTTACTGTTACATTAACTATATACATTCATCCGTTTTCTATATCCACTTACTCTGTTTAATGTCGCGGGGGGCTGGAGCCTATCCCAAAATGCATTGAGTGTGAGGCAGGATACAACCTTGGCAGGTCTTCAGTCCATCACAAGGCCAACTCAGTTAGACAAATGTAATTTAAAGTTTCCAGTCTACTTAACCAGCAAGTACTTTACTTAATGTTTTCTCACTTTGAACCAGCCAGCTGCCCGTTATATCATTTCAGAAATCAATTAAAAATTCAGAGCACCTTGGCTTGATAACATGAATGCACAGACACACTCATTTATATACCAAAACTCATTCCAAATCGTACCTCACAAACTTACACGCACTCACAAGTGCCATTGAATGCCACAATAAATACGCTATTTGCTGCATGAAATTTGAATGTGAAACCTAATTATTTTCATGCAATACTTACATTTATACTAGCACTTAACACAACACCGACACGTACACCAAGAAACATGGATCAAAAAAAGTTTGTTACGGTTAAGTTATAGGCCGGCAACAAGACAAAATAAAGATGTAGGAGTAAATTACAGGAATATTCATTTATCGAAGAATCAGTTGATATTTACAAATGGATTTAAAGCCCTATTTTGTGCCAATATTTACAACTTTATAACTAACAAAATATATAATACCGTAGATCTAGTTGTTGTCTGTTGGTTTCTGTTTTAAGCAGTTTCTAATCTTTAATTTTAGTGTTGCGGTTTCCCTCCCTGTTTTTGTTTTGATCACAGATTGTGATATAAAAAAGAATAATACTGAACATTTTACTGCTCAAACTGTGGGCAAGAAAATTCATCTTTGAATCGCTATGTTATTAAAACCTGCATCCAGTCATCCAGAAATGAGTGTGTGTATATAGTATATCCAGCACTTGGCTTCAAACAGCTATATCCCCACTCAATTCATAAAATATAGAATAGAAGAATCAGAAGAATCCCAATAGTTAAACTCTTAATAAATGTTTCAATCTTTACTAAATTGGTTGCAAATTGGTTTATTTATGATTGTTATGCTTCCATCCGCAGATGGTCAAATTCCAAGTCAGGAAGCGGGCTGTTTCTAATCCTAATGAGGAATATTACTTCACTGGGCTGATAAGGCACTAGTATGTGACACTCAATTTTCAAGACTCAAACCCTATCAAGGAACTATCAAGTGATAGAATAGCTGCAGGACCAGTAAGTGAATGTCTAATGAACTTATTATAAGGCATTTCTGAGCTGGCTATCAAATCCCTCCTCTAGGCAGTAAGCACCAATACATCCATCTGACCTGATTTGATTGCATCGCCACATTAATGAGCTCTGTGATGTCCCACATACAGGCTCACCTCGCTTCCCAGCTGCAGCCAACAGCAAGGAGGTATTAGGGGTGGGGGGTTGATTGTGTGTGTGAGAGACCGGAGTTCTAATAGATATACGAGTGTAACCAGCACTTAAATGCCCCTGCTGGTATTTAAAGGTTAATTTGTTTGTTTCTGTGATTAAATGGGCTCTCCATTACCTTTGTGTGTCAAATAGATGTTCGCGAATGCAGAATCCTATCAAGAATATATGAGTGTTGGTGTGTACCTGATCTTGGCTTGGTTATTGAATGGAGGGAGGGGGGAAATAGGACTACAAATAGTCTAGGAGCAGGGATATCCAAAAACACTTCATTTAGAGACACACGATCTGCCCACACAGCTTAGACGAGGAACATTGTGTGGAATCAAACCCCATTTTCTATCTATGGGTGTCATGTGTCTGTGCTGGTGGGAGAGAAGAGAAGAAAAGGAGAATTTATTTTCATGCAAAATGAAATAGTTTGCATAACACGCGTGAAACTCATTTGCACGTCTCCCGCCCAAACTTTGCATGAAAACAACATGGAAAACAAGCAGACAAAAGAGGTAGGAAGTCAATCGTACAGCCTACTGAATCAACTGGCAACTGTGTGGAATTTTAGATAGTATAACGTTAGTCAGTTACCTATATATTGACACTTTTCTCAGTGTTTTAAACCTTTGGAATTGACTTCTACCCATCGATTAAGTTGCTTGTTTAACACATCCTTGACTATAGTGAATGTGACCGAAAGTATAACCCAAGGTCATCTCCTTAAGTTGATTGTGAAGGATACTGCAGGGAGATTTTGTCAGGATTATGGTCTCTGTGTGCATAAGCCCTGGGTTTAAACTTTCACTTTATCCGTCTACTGTTCTCTCTCTGAATCCCTCCGCTGGCTGAAGTCAAGAGAGGTTCACTGCACTGCCCCCTCCTGTATGGGAACGACTATGAATATAAATAGGTGAGCTCCTCAAGGTATTACAACTCATCCATGCTCGGCAGCTGGTTGAGAATGTCAATACCTGCATAATACAGGAATTGTAATTTCCTTCGGGTTTCTAAAGGTTACTATGGCTGAAGTTTTCACCTACAATTTAATTTCTTTTGGCACCATAATATGCCGTTGTCGGGGGGGAAGGATATGGCGGATCTATACGCTGATCCATCCTCAATGTAACACTTTATAACATCTGGCATTTCACATATTTGAGAAGAAATGAATGCTATGGTACTATATTGGTCCTGCTGATAATGATGATGATGTTTATGGGATTTGAAAGATATATGGGGTATCCACATGCATAATCATGTCTGTTTTGTTAGAGATTTTTTCTTTAATTTAAAATTTTTATTTTAGCGAAATACATAATTCCCTGTCTACGGGGCCAGTACTGATAATTAGTCAATTGAACAATATGAAACAGAAAAATCCATTTTGGATTAAATTACTCAACTCTATTTATGCAGCATTGTATGAGAATAACACAGTACTGTATTGTTTGACATAATGTGGTAGTCCCAGAAATCATATATTGCTTTTTGTATTTTTACACAAGGATCTGTTAGTGGACCACTAGCATACCTGGCATGAAACGACTAAGCAAATACCAAAGTGATCACCAAGAGCATTATCATGCAGGAGACAAATCCAGAAACAAATGGGAGAAGACAATGATGCGGTTTTAGCAGAGTAGGCCATTAAAATTCCATTTGAATCATAGCGGCCTGCGATAGTGAAAAACAGCAAAGCTGGGTAACGCATGGAGCCTGATGCTGGGACTGTGTGACTCAATTCTCCACTGAATTCAAAAATGTTGCTCCTTCCTGTGATCAGTCAGCCTGGGGCAAAACTGGCACTGCTGGACTGCCTGAGTGAGTGAGAGAGAAAGAGAGAGAAAGAAAAGAGAGAGGAGAGCAATGTTGGTGTGTGCATGCGATTCGGGCTCTAGGCCATGATACCAAACTTCCTTTGAACCAAGCAGCAGTAGGCTGCGGGACTGATATAATATTTAATGAAATAATTACATATACAGAGAAAAATGCATTGGTTCAGGAGTGTAGCTTTCATGCTGAGGATCTGGGAAAATGCGGCACTAATAGACATGATTTGGCTACTTGCCCTCATCTCTCTCTCTCGCTCTCTCTCTCTGTATAATGCAAGCAGCCCAACTCTGATATTAAAATTTGTGCATTAATCCAGAATTTTAAGTGTCTGTAATATATGCCTGCAATAATTTGTATTTATTTCTGCAGGCAAAGTCTCATTGTCAGCAGCATTACAGAGACATTATTCAATTCAGTGTGATTGCATTCACATTTATATTATGTAAGACTCAACTACTCAATTTAAAAGTTGATAAAATATCATGTATAAAATATACATGATAAAGATCACACAATGTTTATTTAATAGTTGCGTTTAGCCAATAGTCTGAAGCTGAGATGTTGAGGTATGTTATGTCTCTCTTTGGCTTCCTTGGAAAAAAAATGTTTTTTAAATAAAAAATATTTACGAGTGCTACTACCTAAAAGTGCATATAAACCAATTAGCTTTTAATAAAGAAATGCTAATATGCTACTAATAATAAGTGAAAGAGTTTTGTTTTCATCATGTAGAATAATGTTGTAATAGACATCAAGTAGGTATTTAATTTGAAATAAATTCTTTGGGGTGTTGCGACTCCCCATGTGATGTATGCCAAGGTGTCAACGCTCTCATCATTTCTGCTTACGCCGCATCCCCTGCCAAGCGGTGCATATATCAAATCCTTACAGAAACCCACAGCTCATCTTTCATTTAACAAACTACAACGCGCTGTTACCTGGAATTTCACATACGATTTATCGCTTATATCGGAAATTTAGAAGCTGCTGATAAATCTGTGCTCCCTTTTAAAATGTGCCGTTTGCCCCGTAGTGTTCACCTCGATACAGAGAGCCTCATACTATCCTGTTCCTGCTGATTGGAAATGTATTTACACTACTTTGGCCTCACTCAGTCCGAGGTGATCGATTTCAGACGTACTGCAAAAATATATCAAACCTCTTTTTTCAACACAAGTGAAGTGCAGAGATTACCAGTGATGTATACATATAATAGTCATACACCACAACAAGTTTGCTCAATAACAGATAGATGGTGTTGCCTAGCAACTGCTGAGTGCCATAACAGCAACTAGTACCTGCTCCTGGAGGCAGACTCCATCTTGTAGGTTTCTCTGTCTTCTAATTGGCCAGGTGGGTAAACACTGATCCCTTGCTTCTCCATCTTCCCATTTCAGCCACGGTCTTAAATGACAGATAGCGCTGGCATTATGCTAACCTTCTGACTGGGGGAATGTGCACAGCTGCACTGCTATTGGCATGAATTGACACCAGGAAATACGGACGACATTTCCTCCCCAACAGTGAAGCCCATAAATTTACTACCTAAAAGTGTCCCACACTATAACAATACATCAACGTGTGTTGTTCCTCATTTCCAATCAATTAGAAATTATTCAGGAGGTAAATTGCATGAAATGTGCTTGTGGCACTTCAACCGCAGAGAAAGTCAACAGGCTGCAGGGAAGGATTGGTAATTATAAACCGAGGAGCTGAGCTGGATGCAAAACATAATTTCGGCTGTACACCTTGTCCTACTTTACAAAGATGGACATTGTCGTTATGTTTTTGCGTGGCAATACAACAAAACACTGTCCTCTGACAGATGAGCAAGTATTAGAGTGTAACTTTACCACGCTTAGAATTACAGATGGGTGTGGCCAGTAGGGTCGTCTGCTGGACCTGTATTTACAGCCAACAGTGAAGTCGTAGTGCACTGTCACACCCTGTGGTACACATTTACATCACTGCAGCAAAAAGGGAAGTTAAACCACTGGAGATCAGACATTCACAGCTGGTGTCAAGTAGAATAATCTCTGTACATAATACTGCATTTTTTTTTTTTTTATAGCACTGAAGATTGTTTTAATTAATTTTGGGGGTGAGCATTTGCCTTGAGATTATTTTTCAGCTCTATGTCTTAATTGTTGGCGCATGTGAAGATTTCGAGCTTATCCGAGCCACTAAGTTTGATCCAGGCATATTTTAATGTACTAGCCAAATAAAGCAGATCAAAATGCAATCTTTCCCACAGCTGGGCTCTAAAGTGTGAGCATATGCATATGTGAGTGAAAATTAGAATGTGTCAATGTGAAAAATGATTTGGGCGCCCCCGTGAGTTATTCCAAGTTCAGACACTGAGGTTGGCCAAATACATGAATTTCTACACTCTGGTGCTAATTATCATTAGCAAAGTAAAGTGTACATGACATTAAGGTAGCGGTTTCCCATATTTAACCGGTGCTGACCGTCGCTGACGGTGGCTTTCATTGGTTAAAATGACAAATGGTGCCTGAGGCTGGTCATACCAGCTGTTATTAATGTTAATTCTGTAGCTTGATAGAAGGCCAAAATAAAACTCCTCTGCACTCGTCAAAGATTGTGTGTGAGTGAAGAACCCCTGCTCTTTAACCCCACTGTTCTACCACAAGTGGACTGAGTGTTTCTGTAGTTTCCACAACTCCTACAGGGTGATACATCTTCTCTCTAGCTTTTGCCTTCTCCCAGTTAAACTTTCATTCATATCTTATCAATAATTGATGCTTAACTTTATAATTTTTAACCAGGTTGGTTCAAGTAGCTTCTGGAATATAAGGTGTACCAAGTTTTGTAGTATAGCTGTTATTTCAATGCGTCAGATACATGTTTAATCAATATTTAAGTGAATGTAAGTATTTTATCGGAGTCCCTTTCCATCAGATACCAATTTCTAAAGAACTTGAAATGGTATTGGGCCAAATAAAAATGTAATGTGCGTTATCCTGTGACATACTCACTAATTGTGACAATTTCCCCCTTAAAAGATATAATGCCTTCACATGCTAATAGTTCATGTTTTTCTTTTGTTTCGAGTAAAGAAACATATTTATGTGTCTGAAATACTATATCTAATATCCAGTCTCATGCCACTATTTTGATCACAAGACTTTAAGATGAATCTTTAAGTTTATTAGTTGTGGAAACGTCTTTCACATTCATACACAGTTGTGATGAGCTGCTGTTTTGATGTTTCTTCTGGCTGCGTTGAAAAGGTGTCACCTCACTAATTATCAATACTCACAACACTGCCAAAATAGCCGCAATTAAGTGTGGAAGGAGCTACAAATAGTAGAGCAAAATAGAACACTTAATTATTTGTCTCTTCAAGCTGTTTTCAGCCCGAGAAGGAAAATGCAATGCTAATTAACTGGTCCTTAAAATAGCCTGCGTTTTGAATTACCTTTTATCAACATTAAAACCACACTAGTATGATTTCTCATTGATGTTTTGCAATATCATCTAAAAGAATGAAAGATGTCATGTAGTTATATTTGTGACCAAAATGCTTAATAGGATATATTTCATGGATGATGGAGGCTATTATCAGTGTGAATTTATTAAGACTGCAACTAATAGAAAAAACCTTCATTTTGGGTGAACTTTTATCAACATGTTCTGAGATATAATCTGCTCTCAATTACCAAACAAAAAGTGTACTGAAAGTGTGGCATAGTACAGTGTGATGTACTGTACATTATGGAAAACAGAATTCTTTGCTACATTCCCCCACTCCCTCGTGAAATGGAGCCTCTATTTAATCAATAATTCAAAGTACTTAAATAAAAAAAACATTCCCACCATCCCCAATGTTTACAGGTTCAGTCAAAGTGCGTGTTCGTATACAGATGACACTACATGGATAATTGGCATCTAATAAGCACATTCCTTCTCTAAAACATTTCATAATTTTCTCGACGTATTCCTGTGTGAACGTGTGCATATTTCTCTGTGTACATGGATTTGTGTGTGAATACATGAATAGGTCTGCATCCTAATGGTTACTGTCTAATTGAACAATGTAGGATTATGCAATATACACAGTTACCGGGCTAAACACTACATCATTTACATAACATGAATACATAACATGAATACATGACATTTACCTCTAATCAATCTTCCTTCATATCTGCAACACGTGCAGTAATTGCCTTGGATGGCCTTCAACTTTGGCTGTCATAACCTTGCTGATTCTCCCTGAGTGTCACAGTCTCTATCCTCATACGTTATGAGTCATGTCTCCCCATTCATCATCAGCCCTGTGGCGTGCATCAGCCAAAGTGAGAGGAACTTAGCTAGCCATGTGTCACTGTAACGACAAGTAGGAGTCTCGGGGAAACTTGAAGGAGAATAAATTAATTTGCTGTGGTGCTGATGATGATGCAGGTCATCTGCACGGACTGGATGGCAGTCCCTCCAGGAGGAGAGAGAGAGAGAGAGAGAGAGAGAGAGAGAGAGAGAGAGAGAGAGAGAGAGAGAGAGAGAGAGAGAGAGAGAGAGAGAGAGAGAGAGAGAGAGAGAGAGAGAGAGAGAGAGAGAGAGAGAGAGAGAGAGAGAGAGAGAGAGAGAGAGAGAGAGAGAGAGAGAGAGAGAGAGAGAGAGAGAGAGAGAGAGAGAGAGAGAGAGAGAGAGAGATAGATATCTGCCACCCCTTCATTAATAGCATTTATTTATTTGTCTGCATGACTTATATCAAAATATATTCAAATCAAATGCAACTAAGGTTATCTTGAGTTGGAAAAATATTCAAGGGAAGGGGCAAGAGGCAGACTAAGTAAGAAAGAGAAAAAGAACTTGAGCAACTCGTTGAATGTTTTAGGGATTAGATAACGCCTGTAGACAATTCAGGAGTTGCAACATGGCTGGGGTTTCTGTGTTGCAACAAAGTGTGTTTACATTTTTAAATCAAATCCAGATGGAAATGGGATTTTTAGCCTTCAGTGCTGTTAGCCACTCTGAGCAGCTTTAACTCTTCACATTTGACTGCCTCTCATGCAGAAACTTGCAAAAGGCTTTTCACAGCACTTTAGTTGCGCGCAGGAGATTAACATTGTATTTTAGTCTTCTTATATTATTGAGTATAGGTCTCTATTGGGAAATATTTACCCTAATGTTTTTGTGCTTTTGTCTGTCTGTTATTGAAAGTGTATTTATAAGAACATACAGTTTAGAAAACCTGTTTTCTTAAAGTGAAATACTCTCTATATATTGTACTATAAAGAAAAATATACTATTTGTAAGTTAACGCCTGTAGACAATTCAGGAGTTGCAACATGGCTGCGACTTCTGTGTTGCAACAAAGTGTGTTCAGCAATGCATTTTATATTACAGGCTTACTGGAATTATTAATGTAAAGTTGATTTTCTGAATATATTAACAACTATAGCTGTTAAGATGTAAATATAGTGTAATATAACTGTCAAATGCAGTAGCATTACATTATAAAACCATATTCAAAGTAAAGGACTAGTACATCAAAACCATATTTACCTCCAGAATCTCTAGAAGATATCAGGTTCATATGTTCATGCACATTGAGTAGCACACGTTTTTACAAGCTGAGCAGCATATTTATCCACAACTATTTCAGCTGCAGGCAAATATTCGTGATGAAGTATTGATTTGTTTTCCACCCTATTTAACTGAAGAAACAAAAACCGGTACATATCAGTGGTTTAGTAAATGCTATTCACAGAATTATTCGATATATTGTAATCATGTCGAACCAGATATGGACAACCATATGCTATGGGAGCCTGGAGGTAATCATTCCAAACCATGATTATGTCATGTTAAAATACGTTTTGCTGCGTTAATCAGTAAAGTCACCTGGGCCACTTTTTGGAGGTCCAACACTTAAATGGTAGTGTGTTAAATGCTTAGGGGGAGGCATGAAGTTATACTCTGAAAACATTTATCACAATAGCAAAATGATGCAGACAATTAACAAGGCCCTGGAAATGGTTGGACTGAAAAGCTGCAGACTATTTACCCCTCAGGGCAGATGATTTCTGAGCCCTATTTTTGTGCTCTGAGAGAAGCTCCACACTGTTAGTTTCTCTGATTAGTAAAAATATGAGCGTTACATGTGCAATATTCATGATGATGAATTTTTGGGGATTTTTGGATAATCCAAATTTAGGAAGGTTAGTAGTTATAAATTGTAACCTTAGTTTCTATGAAAACAGGCTAAGAGGGCTTTTAAGTAGGAATTCACCGATACCACTTTTAGTAGCTTTATTTGGGTATTTGCCAAAACTGATAAGAGTGCTTAATAATATCATTACAATACCTTTGAAAATTCCCATTGATGTCCCGCCAACGGGCCGGATGTGGCCCGCGGGCCGTACAATGCCCAGGTCTGATCTAAAATGTCAGCCCACCTTCAGTGGCTGTTACTAACTTCGGGACTAGCCGCCTTCACTTTGATCCCCAGCTGGCTGACCGGCAAGACATGAGAACTCAGCTTGGGTCTCCTCACGGGTCTTGAGGAGTCGTAGCATTTAATCACCGACAAACTGCACACACACTGCACTGATACATTCACAGCTGTAACGTTACTGCTGACTTGGTGCTCATCGTCACGCACGCTCTCAATCTCGACCGGACACTCGTCAACATTGCGGCGGGCTTGCAATACACTGGCTGACACCCTGACAGAGTATGCCAGGCAGACACCCAGCTGTCAACCTGGCAGCGAAACTAAATGATGTGGTGGAGACTTGCTGGGGGACTTCCTGTTTTGTGCATGCACTGCGGCTGGTGATAAATGATGGATTTAACCTGTTCATGCATCAGGCTATCGTTCAACTGAGTATCGGCTCAACTGTTGAAATTTAACACCACTGTGCCGTAGTGGTATCGGTTGCCGTTCCATCAGAGCAGTTTTACGAGTAGGAGTACATGAGAACTAGGGGTGCATCGGATCACAAAACTCACGGTTCGGATCGTATCACGTTTTTTGAGTCACGGATCGGATAATTTTTCGGAGCAAAGAAAAGGGTGGGTGGACAAATCTAACTTTGCTTTCCATATTTTAATCAAAGAACTTCAAGAACACCTAAAGCAAAGAACTTTGGGCTATAGTCTTACATGAAAACCACAATATTTAAGATACACTTTTTTTTTTTCAAAAATATGAGAATATCTTCATTGTCTGGGGAAAGGGTAGTGCCAGATGTGTGGCTGTGTGACTCTCACACAGGGGGCGTGTCTGCAGCACCGTACTTTGAATCTACCACTCCGCCGCGATGAAGTGAGCTGTCTCTGGCCTGGAACGATCTTCATACTGAAGTAGGTGCGTGAGGGAACTTTGTAGCGTGGCTCAAGCACTTTAACCATATTTTGAAATCCTTTGTTTTCCACAATGGAGTATGGCCTCATGTCTGCAGCAATAAAAAAAAAATAAAAAAAAGCAATTGATCCGCTGTTCACATGTGTGCCGAACCGTGAGGGGTGATCCGTATGGATCACGGATCAATGCGTGATCCGTGACACCACTAATGAGAACAGTATCGGACCCAATGGTATCTGTGTCATTTTTCCAAGGCGTACTGAACGTTTGAATGCACGTGCTTAACCAAACAACGTTAGAGCTCATCTTTCCTGATGGAAAGTCTGTGATTCTGTTATTTATCCATTATGTCTGCATCAAATAATGGAAAAGGCAGAAAAGCTGGTTGAAGGGCTCTCTCTGTGTTTGTGGAACTAGGGTTATAATGCATAATGGTTGCTCTATTTCACACAAGCGGTGCCCTTTAATGAGATTGTTTTGGCACAGGGAGTGAAGCCTGATAACTTTTTTTTTTACCAAAGCACTTAGTAAGACTATTAGACTCTTCATGAGCTTCAATTTAGTGCTTCTCAGGTTGTCAGGTTTGTACACAAGGAAAATAAATTAAACCACACATTTGATTTCTCGTCGATTTGTTTGCAATGTTAGCATTCAAAAGAATGAAATATGTTAAATAGCTAAATTTGTGGCCAAAACTGCATGAAAAGGATACATTTCATGCATGATGGGAGCTATTATGAGTGTGGATTTAGTAGGGCTGCAACTATTGCTTATTTAATATTAACTCTTTTCTTGATTAATTGTTTTGTCTACAAAATGTCAGAAAATGGCTTGTTTTGTGCAGCCAATAGTCCAAAACCTGAAGACACTCAGTCAACTGTGACAAAGAACAGCAGCATGTCCTCACATATGAGCAGCTGGAACCAGTGAGTGTTTGACATTTTTGCCAGAAAAATGACTTTGAATGGTCATTTTATTTTTTTTATCAAAGTAGTTTATCTGATATTGTTTCAGCTCTGAAGTTCTGGAGCTGTACTGTGACGAGCTTTACCCAGCAAGTGCTATATTTTTATAGCAGTGAAGATAAAATCTTTTTAAGCATTTGTGCCCTGGACATTGGTATTTTGATGAAGATTGGGTCATTGACATTGCACTGAGAATCAACATTTTTACCACGTCACTCACTTGAATTATTTATGCGACATGATTCCTTCGACGATCACAAATTAAATATGTGATGGGAATGCACAGCAACTGCAGAACAATGCTACATAATGTGAGCATGCACTTTGACAAGAAATTCTCGCCGGTAGACACAGTTTTATGTTGCAGTAATGCCTTAAAGAAGTGCATAATAAGCTAAGATCAATACGTAATTCTTACTAGTATGTGTTGTCAACAACGGCTTGTGGGTGAAAAACCCTCTTCTTGTGTTTATTACATCACTGCAGTCATTTGAGGCAAGGCAGCAGGACAGATATGCATTTTCCACCTGCAGCCTCTAATTTGAAAAGTGCTGCCAAACAGCAGTGACACCATTACACGAAATGATTCATTGTGGTTACTGTGATTAAATCTTTCTCAGCCAGCACCAGGCTGCAAAAAAAAAAAGACACACACAAACGTCTGTGCTTCTGTGCACATTATACTGGTTGGATATAACTCGTATCCTTCTAGTTTATATAACGCACAAACTATCAGATGAGTGGAGACGTACTGGTAAAGCAGTTTACACAGTTCACTATTATGCAATGCCTGTTCCAAACAGTCCACTCTCTGTATCCTCATCCAAAAACACCTGTTGACTGAGTACAACAACTGCATGCAACTTCTTATTAACTTGTCCGGTAAAGTTAGTGTTGCAATTTGAAGTGTGTATAATGCATGCCAATTAATATAGCAGCATTATGTCTGTTACTAGTTTCAATCATAAAGGTTTCCAAAATAAAAGTTAAGACACTATCGCAGAATGAGGTAACCAAATAATGTAATGATGAAAGTATTGCATTATTTGCGTTGAGTATTTTTTAATCAAAGCAAGTATTTAAACAAAGATACACTCATTTATTTCCTATTCATTTGAATTGCGTGCTTGCTGCAAATAACCACTATATGACAATTACAACATTTTCGAATTTCTGACAGTTTACATTGACTTCTGGATGGTTGACATTAAGAAGTATTTACATTGACATTTAAGGGAAAACAAATATGCCGTTATACACACGGTTAACATCCGTGCTTAAAAATCCTAGCATGATATACATTTTAGGCTATACCCCGCCCTAATTGGGGCATCCTTCAAAGTTATAGCATTTCCTGATCTGATCTGTAACTCAAAACCGTGATATGATCCGAAACGTGGGTTTTTGTAATATTAAATCATATTTGCTCTTGCCACCAGTAGGGTGTTGCCATATCAACTAGGACTGACATTTTAAAGACTGCCTCGAGCATCACCTGTGGAGACTTAAAAGCACCCACACACAATCGCAGTGAAGTTCCTACATGACAAGCCGTTTGTAAATGCAGGTTCAACAGTTTGTATATAAATGTAACAACATCCAATGATGGAAGTTGAAAATAGATATTTGTGGATTTCTATTACATTGTTTTAAAACAATAAATATTTGTGTGTGCATTACAATAATATTTGAGAATCTTGTGGATTTTGTTAACATTTTTATATAATGAAGACTATTTTTGTGTGCATTGAAAAATATTTTTTGTGGAGAGTCATTGATATATAAATCAGAAAACTCATTTGTTAATCCTTCTGGGTGCATTGATTAATATGGAATAATAATACTGCTCTGACCTTTTTGTCCTAATGTAAAGTACAATGAATATTGCAGCCTGCAGGGGCGAGTATCATGGGTTTAGGCTTCTGTCGTGATTAAATTAATGCAACCACCTCCTGTGGGCATTCTCATTCGGCTCTTTGCATGTTCACATGGTCTTATCGCTGCAATTTGTGTGTTTTTAACTTGTTGGAACGGAAGCATGGATTTTCCCAGGTTTCTGTCTCTCTTGGCTGTGAATGATTTTATTTGCCTCCCAGATGCCTGAACTATGACAACTTGTCAATTAGAATCAGGAATCATGGCTGCTGACACATGACACTTTTCATTTCATTCACTGCCATGCTGGGGCACCGCTTCATATTTAATCACAGCCAGCCATGGGAACCTTGAAATGTTTTTTTAATTGTACTGTGCTGTTACGTAAACAGCCATTTTGCCATCTTCATACAAACGTCCTTTTCGAAGCCTCAGTTCGACTGGGCCTTGAGGTCTGAACCCAGATGTGTCCCTTGGATGAAACTTTATCTGTATATTATTACAGCTGACTCTTTGAAGGTCTTGACTGCGAATGTTGCATGAAGAGGAGGAAGCAATATCAACCCCTCACTACTCACTGTCCTTACGGTGATATCAGAGCTAGCCATATGTCTGCTCCTACTGCATGCACATAAAGCGATAATAAATGCATATTAGACCGGAGTAATTTGTGGTGTACGATCTGAAATTCAGGTCTCTAACAATATTGTATGTCATCAAAGCAGAAGGTTTACACTGATATTTTTTTTCGGGGCATATTCATTAGTTCTTATGAATTGTAACCAGCACACAGACCCACAGGCTAAAACGCATGCAACGGGTGCATCTTGTGGAACATTTCACGTGTTCATTCGGTCCACAAAGAAAATTGAACGGCAAAACATGAGCTTGACCCAATTCACCACCAGTTTACACAGTGACAAGAGTTCACTGTCGAGGGTAAACTCTGTCAACTGCACCTACATTGAATTATGCAGGAAGTAGGCAGGGAATCATTATGTGACATCTGCAGTGCCACCAAGCGCTTGCAAAATTATAGCCTGGAGTACTGTGTGATTGGCACTTAATGAGCAAATGTGAGTGACAATGAGCCTTAGCCTGGGGGCGACAACAGCATGGGGTGGTGGTAGGTCATGAATCTGGAATAATGAAACCGTAAACGGTCTCCATCACTGGTATTGATTTTCCTTAGCCTCTATGTTTTATGTCCATGACGATCAACCACCAACATTGTAGCCATTCACACACGAAACACTAGTAGGCACGATGCATGTCGTAAAACAGAGAAAGGCCCACAAGGATGAATGACCTGTTCCTTCCTTGATGGACTCTTTCAGCCCATACCTCATACTATCTCATATGGACTGAACAGACTTTATTAAACTGAGCTCATTTAATATGGAGCTGTACCTTATATGATCTCATACTGTGAAAGTCCTGATCGAGGTTCTCCGTCATCACTTTTAAAAGGACAGGAAAGGGATAGGTGTGCAGAAATTACACCTTAGCAGAGGACTTGCGCTTGACTCCTGCTCTGTTGTCTTATCAAGACTTTCATTAGCATGCTGCTGCTCGAGCGCTTCATCAATGTAGCTGGTAATTCACAGGAAGCACCCCCACCCGCTGAGGCCTTCTCCTTCCCGTCCCCAGCCATTATGCAATTCCTCATGGCTGTGTGAATCTTCTCCACACCCACCTACCTCTCTGCCAGTCTAACTCCCCTCCTGTCTGCCACTCACATTTAATCTACAACCGCCTCCTCTCCCCACAGCTGCTCTTACTTTTCATTGTATGCCTCTACTCGGTCTCAGCTTCTGAGCACGCGGATGGATGTTTACAGTAACAGAGCTGCCAAATTTAGATTTTATGTTTCATCATCGAATTAGCTGTGTGCCACATTTGAAGGATCTATTCTTTCACTAAGTGATGTTAACAGGGTGATATGATATTCTCATCAATATATTAAGGTTATGTATGCATCATTACTAAGCGTTGAATAACTATAAAAGTGGATTCCTGCTGGGGAAAGATGGGGCTATACTCTAGCTTCTCAAATGTGTGTTTCATTCATCAACATGAAAAACATCCCATTGTGAGACAACAGATGGGATGCAGCTTGGTCACATTTTAAAAAGCCATTGAATTAATCAAGCGGTAGCTCTTCCTTATATATTTTATTGCACTTAAAGAAGTTTAAGATTTTATATAGTATTTAGAAATACATGGCACAGTACCTAAAAACCCTATTTAATGTAAGATGTATAAGCAAGCAGGACGTTCATGATTCTTATTTTACTCTTATTTTACCAAGCTGGATGCTTGGGGGCCGTGTGAGGTTTGAACCCAGTTAAACTTGATGCCAACATTACTGAAATGTGCTTGTTTTACAACTTTAATTTGCTTAACTTTTCTAAAGTGGAAATGGACAACAATATGACCAAGATAATTAGCCAAATTATGAGCTATGGCATCGCATGGCAAACCTTGAGCCAAGTGGGAGCTGCCACCGTGTCCTGAGGCATGCTAGTGTTAGCCTTTGCATCCACCACAACAGACAAATGTCACTGACCTTCTGTACTGCTGCGCAAGCCAGATATTGACCTAAAGTCTGCCTACTGTACCTGAAAGAATTGCATTCATTTACTGGAGCTTTTCTCTGTCGTTTCTCTGACAGAAAACTGTGTACAACATGACTTATCAGATACATTGTTCAAAAATCCACAACATTGTAATTTTCAAAGGATGGTATTCATTTTGAAACTACCTCACCTTCTTGTTTTTTAGATGTCAACTCAAGATTATTTTCTTCAGCCTTAATTCTTTTCTCCGTTTGAAGCTGAAATGCAGTGTTTCCCCTGAGAATTGAGGATAGGTAATAGTTTAGAGTCTCTGAAGAGTTAAGGGTGATTTCAGCATTTCAAATGCTATTCAATAATGTATGATCCATTTGGCATGCATGTGTGTAACTTTCCCTCCCTCCCCTGGTATTTAGTAAAGCCCCACATTCTTTTGGAAGGGACCTTAATTATTGCCCAAAGAGTCCCCATATATTTGAAGGTATAGTATATATAGTAAGGCTATCCTAATGGACAGGTCTCCTTTACACTGACACACATTCTGAAATTCGGAGATTTCTGGATGTTTTGTCTGTTAGAGTATAATTTTGCGGTGGATATAATACCATTCAAACAATGAGCATAGTTATTGAGGATTGCTTTTGTGTCGTTAACTATACCCATCTGGATTATCTTCCTTTATTAAATAATTCTGTTGGAATGGGTGTAGTGTTGTTGGTGGTAATACACCAGTGAGAAACACCCCTCAAACTTTACCCTTTGGTGTTGTCAAACTGCTCTAAAATGCAACGCTGTTTCTCAACTTTATGAATTGATTTAACAATTCATAATGGATTTTTATTATTTATGATTCTGTGGCACGGTAAAAATGTGGTGGTGTGCCACAGACGGCCCCATGTCGGGGAAACACTGGAAATCCAAGGAGCCAATCAATTCAATATGAACCGAATGCTGTTTCAGATAACTTGCAGTTTGCAGAAAAATAAAGAGCACTCACACGGAAAAAATGCTTTGCCCTAATGAGTCAGTCGTTCCACTACATAGATCCATTTGTGAAAAAAAAATAAATACTACTAGTTTTAACACGTCGGCAAGAGATGTCCAGTTCAGGGCTCTCATTAAAAATGTGTTACCGTCCCAAAATACAACCTAAGGCGTTCCAAAATGAATATTGACTGTTGCGGTTGTCATGAAGTCAGAGGCCGATGGTGTGTGCTCTGCCTGTGTGTGTGTGTATGTTGTCAAAAAGGTTTAAAAATAACTTTCATTGCCGTTCATTGTAACGTAGCATTGTATATTTCTTCCAAATCTCGTCCCAAAATTTAATTTCATCCTCCTTGATCCTATTTTCGAACCAAAAATATCAACCTCTGGCATAAAAGTTAATGTATCACCAAAGACTTTATAGTACATCAATGCACTGACTATGGGTATCTCTACTGAATTATGTATCAATCCATCAGGTAGACGTTGAGTTATTTCACAGGATAAGTGAAATATCTGACCTCCTGGTGGGGCTATTGGTAACATCAGGGGTTCACCAAAGTCAGTTCGATTTAAACTCTGAGAATCATGAAAGTTGTGGAGATATTTCTGTCTGGACCAAAGTGGTCCATTGACCGACAGTCAGTTCCCTAGAGCCAAGCAACCAGTGTGGCTAAAAACAAACCAAGTCCCAATTTTTGTTAGAGATCCTTAAATGCTTTTTGTTATCTTTTAATAGTATACACACGGTAGAGTTACAACCTCCACTTTTGATTTTATCATAATATTCTATTCCTCATTACGCTCTTTAACTGGAAGTGCGTTATGATTCTAGCTTCTCTCATCACTCTTATTTCCTGGAGTTCATTGGCAAGTATAATCACTTGTGCGCTCAGTGGAGATAAGCATCCAAGACACCAAATGACTGTCAGGGATTTCACAGTTTTTAATTGGATCCTATGGATAAAACAATTTGTTATCTCCGTTTTGGGGTGTTTGTGACTCTAGGCAACGACAGAGTGGTCTGATTTGAATGAGAGGAGCATTGTAGCGTTGGCACATTTTCCAATCTTTTGCAAAAGTAAGAATGACCAAACGTACATATTTACATTCATAAATAGAGAACAGACTGAATATAAATAGATGTGGACCATAAAACAAAACTGAAGATCTATAACATCTACCTGAAATGTCAACACATAGAAAAAAAACACCTTAATGTTTAGATTTTCAGTATCGAATAAGGAAAGGGATATACAGTACACAAACAATACTAAAATATTGGAGAAAAAAACAACAAATAAACAGTAGTGGTGCTGAAAGCTGTTGAAATATTAGGAAAAAGTAAAAAATCACATATTTTGCCTTTCAGACAGTTTTTTTCCCCCCAGAAAACATGCTCATTGCAAACTATTCAACAATGTTAATGGTTGACTTGGGAGTGCTTATGGCAGATGTTCAGTGTTTATGTGGTGGCTCAGGGGTGTGAGTTGTCACTGCTGAAGGTCTTTCATTCAGTTAATGTGTGAGGAATATACAGATGGACTTCATCCAAGCTAAAAACAAAACC
This sequence comes from Anarhichas minor, assembly GCF_050575085.1. Classification (NCBI taxonomy): domain Eukaryota; kingdom Metazoa; phylum Chordata; class Actinopteri; order Perciformes; family Anarhichadidae; genus Anarhichas; species Anarhichas minor. The sequence goes on along the minus strand of NW_027466474.1, from coordinate 4,207,706 downwards.
CTTTGAAATGGCCTATTGATCCCTCTCTCCCTCCCCCTCCCCTCTCGCCCCCTTTCTTTCTCTCTGTGTGTGTGTGTGTGTGTGTGTGCGTGTGTGTGTGTGTGTGTGTTGGGTTAGCGTAACTAGGTGTGACTTACTGTCCTTGGTTGCGGAGTCACTCACACTCATCCACACACATCCCCACAAATTCACACACTTGCAAACATGCTCATGTATGGGTCCTGGAAGTGGGATCTGAATGCAGTGGGCTGTGAGGATGGGTAATGGAGGACAGTATGTGTCCTGGGATCATGGCGGATGGATCCTCCATTGCGAGGGCGATGAGACCTGAAGGGCGACAGGGAGATGGAGGCATTGAGGGAGAAAGCAGCCGCAGCCCAACGCTCTGTTAGGCGCCTAATGGAGAGGCCGCAAGGAAGCGGCAAGCGCCATAGGGCCTGCTAACAGAGGAACACAAACTCACAGACAGGGAAGAAAAGTCAAGCTGCAGGGAATGCTGCAGGACTGGGATATTTCTGATTGACAGAATCCTTTAGTGCGGCGTTAGTAGAAGAGTTCTTTGAATGTACAACAAGGCGCTGCCCAGTGACACAAAGCGACCATAATGCATCTGTAGGAGATTGAGTGATTAGTTGATCAATGCCAATGACATAACGATTACTTCTGCACATGTAAGTGGCTGATTAAAGGTCAGGTTACTTAAAGAGAAGGCTGCATTTTTTTTGCTGAAGATGTAAGAGTACTCGCCCGTAGTGATATCAATATATGGACATTAGCTGCTTGGACTCTGGTCATTGTAGACGAACAACACCAAATAAGGTTAAAAAAGCAACAACATGTTAAGAATGCAGAATGAGAACATTTTTAACCATCCGCAAACTAAGAAAGGTTTGCTCTACTCTTAGAACTCTCTCCAGGGCTTCTGAACAGACGCAATCAATCCTGTTGATGTATCAGGCTGCAATTAAATGCAAATTAGCTTTTAGGTTTTATACCAGTGCTGCATCCTGCTTCTTGATTTGTTTGTCAGGTCACTGCTTTCGTCATGGCTGGGAGATCCTCGATTTACAGGAATTATAGCCTCACCCTAATGCTAATGTGCAAGCCACTAAAAATGAGTAGTTATGCAACGTAATGTGTTAAAACATCCAGACTGCCCCTTTTAATTACTATTTGACTTTTGGAAGGACTGTATTTAAGCCGATTAAAGATATTTTTGTGGATTTATTAGTGTTCTTTAGATGAGTTAAAATGTTTCTGTGCAAACACATGCAATGCCTTTCTCCAAATATGTATCTTCTAAGATGGAAAAAGAACTACACTGTATTGAGACACGACTGCGTATGTAAAGTTTCCTTTGATCTTTGTGTCTGGGACAAATACATATGGTGGGACCCATTTTTTAATTTTCTTCAGTTTAAGAGGGAGACTGTATTTTCAGTTACAGCACACAACTCAGTCTACCTTGGACTGCTGATATCACGCTTAATTGGATCAAAGTCCTCCATTGCAACAAGACTTACAATTATTCTTCCTCAGTGGAGGAGCTATTTTAATGAGTTCCTCTTCAAACATCCTCACCTTGCTAGCAACTAATCTACATCATTGCTGTTTTCTGGAGAGAATGCCTGGAAAAAAAAAAACAGGGCTTCATATAAACGAGATTGCTTTGTTTTACAAAAAGTTCAGCGTCAGTTAATCGTGCATAATTCTCCAAAATAAAAACATGCACACACAGTACATCTTGCAATAACAATTCCTTCTCCCTTCTCTGCTGTGTTCATTCAAGTGTATCATTCTTCTTAAAGCTCATAAAGAGCTGTGCACCTTCACACACATTTGAAATATTTCAAACACCTTAACCACACTTAGAAAGTTACCGGGGAACAATTGAAATGAATAATTGAAATAAAGATACTACACTCGAATTACTAGAGTGGTTACATAAAGGGCTGTGAGTAGGTTGTTCAAGTGTGACCAGCACAGTAAAGTACCTTTCTGTACATTTCATACATAATTACGCGGTGAGGACGAGTACCGACTGCACATTTTGATGGTAATACAGCAAATCCCTGCATTCTACTGACTGGTGCATGCATATTTAATGTTGCTCTCAACGTACAACATGTTCAAAACTATGATAGTCACTGACACACCAATTAAGGCAACACACATAGAACGGGCCTGAACAGCCTGCTATGTCTCCTTCTGTTTCAAAATGCATTTGTTTTGTAAAATGTGTCGTGACTACAACTATGACAAAAAACGTTGTTTCCCCAGTTACAGCTACCTTCATCTATGGAAGCTACACTAAAGAGAGTAAACAGCTCTTTCAAGAGTCGTATGAGAGTCTTGAAGTAAACAGAAATTCCTGTTTTGAAACGCGTTTTCAGCTCATTATGGACAGGAGTGTACTGCGAGGACGGCTTCATTAATAAGGCACACCACATCTTCATATATATTTAGATGTATAAACCAGTCATTTACTTAATTGGGTGTAAACGTGTATTGATATCCCTAAGAGTAGCAGCAATTTACAGCAGCTAGAAATGCACTGTGCAAGGTATTACTTGTAAAATCTGCATGAAAAGATAATGAACAGATATCCACACTTAATTAATCTCAGCCTCCACTATCACTGGCCTTTCTTCTGTTTCTATCTAGTGAGCACATGTATTCACAAGTGGGAACAGGTTCTTTGAAAAGACACAGAGGGGGGAACTAGGTTAGAGAGCTGAAGCCCCCAGAAGGACTGCACTACACTCCACTCAATAAGAAAAGCCCTAAACGGATTTCTGTGAGGGAACTGCTCAGGGAGAACTGAACAGATTGATGGATACACATTCTGCATGCTATTGCTGGCGGAACAGCAACACCAAAAGCTTCTCATCGACAATTACAGCTGAGAGAGCAGAGAGGGAGATAAGGCCAGGGGAGACGATGCATTTCAGGAAGATATTAGGTTTGGGCAGGGGAAAAATATAACCACACAGCCTCATTCAGTCTGTTTCCAGCACAGTGTGTCGAGAATCCTTGGCAGTATTACACGAGTGTGTGCAATTCAAATCCTCTCATTGTATTTCTTCAGATTCAATACGTTTCAAGGTCACTCATAGGCACCTGTAATTGATTATTGCACGCAAGCAGCATCAGGCTGATAAGCTCCTTTCCCCATCTTAACACTGAGCCTGCTTGACAAAGACTGTATTCATCTTCACTGTTGACTCGTGACAGAGGAGGTGTGGCTTATTAAAAGGCGCAAGCAATACGACGACTGATCTCTAGGGTGCCATTTCAAGAGACAGATAATGCAACACCCTGATATGATCGCACAGGCATTTTGGCCCCTAAGACAACAATGCATTGTACTGTACATCAACCATGCAGCATGGTCAATCAAGCATTGTGTGACACAAAGCACGTGTGCATTTTGCAGGCTGGAAGGGAAATGGATCAGGTGCCATGAAGGTCGTTAGGAGAAAGCGACATATTGGATCACGAACAGAAACGGATTTACTTCTTTTCTTCAGGTGTATGGAAGGCAAAAGCAGGAAAAAAAGGAGGTACCTAAAGACTGTGTAATATAACAATGTGGACCAAAATCCCTGTAGGAGAATAGGCTGTGAGACATGTCCCTGTGAAACTCAAAGGGACATGAGGAGTCAACAACACATCGCAAGTATGCTATCCAATGCATATGGCGAAAAATAACATCAGTTTTTGGGGGGCTTTGATGAGAAATTCTCTCTTTTCCCCTCCACCACAATGACTTGTCTCTCACACAGCGGGAAGCGTGTGGCTTGGCACAACTTTTGAAGTCTCACTTGGACACGCGGCAAAGGGAAGGGTTGCAGGTGTTGATTAGACGTCAGCTTCACTTTGGGAGATAAGTTGCTGTGTGAACAGGCCATTCTTGATTTTCAAGGGCACAGGATGCATTTGAGAGACTGCCAAAGGTTCGCCTTCATGCTGCTGTTCACACTGAAAACAACCGAGAGACGAGCGATACTGTAGTTTTCATGTGGGCTTTTTGAACATAGAGAAAAAGCTGTAAAATGACATTTCTGTCGAATACTAATGCACAGAATCTTAAGCTAAGAAGGCTAAAATCAAGCAATGAATAAACTGCACTCTCAAAATGTGATACTTAACAGATCAAGTGTTATCGTCTTAATCTTGCAGCTCTTTTATTCATCAACAATTCTTAAGTACGGGTTGACAACAAGGTGCAGTATCAAAGCAAAATTACAGACTTTAATAGTCAGTTAGAAAAAGTAAAGATACTTGTAAATTCCAACTCATATAATCACTCATGAATACTGGGTCACATGGAATATGCAGAAAGAATAGAAATTATCAGGATTTGCTTTTTTTTTTTTTTTTCATCTTTTAAAAAGTCACTTGGCTGCAGGCAATTGTACCTGGTGAGGACCACAGAAACTCACTTGAATGTGAACCTTCACTTTCTACAATGTGCTGCGGGACTTGAGCCCAGCCTATCATTCAGTGTGTTAAAACAATCCTCAAATGTGTGTGTGTGCATGTATGTGTGTATGGAGGATAGTCTATTATTCATTAAAATTACAGTTATTTTTCATATTCTGGCAATTCTTTCTCTCTAGAGGAGTGAGGCCATGTGATAGCAGCGCTCCTCTGCTTATCAACACGATGCGCCACAGGGCTGACGGAGCTCACGGCTAGAAGTAGTGAATGAATTTGTGTGTGCGTGCGCGTGCGTGTGCGTGTGTTGCTGTGTGGGTGTGTGTCCATGTATGCACAGTTTTTTCTTTTGAGCAAACAGTGTGCATAGTTCAATTAAAAATCACCATCCTGCAACTGAGAAACATCACCTAAATGGTCGAGAAAGCCGGTCACTGTAGCATTTACATTGTTAATGCTGTTGACCCAAACAAATTGAACCCAAATATAAAGGGCCTTGTTTTTCACAAAGCAGCACACGGCGCAGTGCAACTGTCTTTGCTAGTTTCAGACCGATGCAGTGTCATTTTCATGCCCAGCTTTCAAGTTGTGTAAGAAGGAAATGTACTTGCGCCCATCTGTTTGCCCATCTGTGCGCCCATGGGCGTGTTGGTGTAAAATGAGGTGTGGTGAGGCCCATTGTCAATGCTTCGCTTTCTTGAGGCAGTAGAAAGTGAAAATCTGGTCTAAAGTCAATGGCGCAGTATTTTGCTGCTATTTAAAGAGAGGGCACGTTATTCAGCCAGTAAGATGCACCGACATACGCGGGATCACAACAGAAATTCTGCGTCGTTCTGGTGAACTTTTATGCAACAATTTATGGTGGAAATGTTTTCTTTTTATGTCAAGGAAAACTAATATTCCTCATCTATGTCCATGAGCGTTTGGATGTTGCACAAATGCATCTGAACTCAGCGGCTGGTTGCATAGGATTGTTGCCGACTAGTATGATCCAGACATTTCCAATAACTCCAGAGCATTGCTAAGTCCAAAACTCAGAATTTATTGAAAAAATATGGATGTAATCATTTCTCAAATCACGTCATGTTAATATCTAACGAAGTATTCTGTTTCAATCCATATTTGTTTGCGTTTAGTCTTTAAAAAATATTTTTCACTGCAAGAACCGCTTCTCCAATTTGCCAAATTCACCATTTAAATAGCAAGATGCAGGCTTTTAAAGGGATTGGGAGACGACACTGATTAGTTAAATTCATGTTACACCCAAAACACCCTACGATTAATTAAGAGACTTAATACAACCCGTGTAACCTGACCCGCCAGATATTTGTTACACAGAGCCATCTGAGAAGCCATCATTGGAAAAGGGCAGGCACTTTCAAAAATTCTTTCAAACTCTTGCCGAAGCAAGTCTGGAGAAGAGCGAAAACATCTGGTCCATCGTAAAAAGCCTTCAGAGCCAATCTTAGCTGTTCTTACAATGAAGAGCAACTCTCCAGTTCTGATATAACTGATGCTATTGCAGCATCTATACTAAGCTCTTTGCAAGCCGCCATTGTTGTTTTGAACGGAGTCCTTTGCCCCTTGAACCTTACTTTGCACCTAGATTCTGAACCATCCAGATTCTGAACCGTTTACCTAGCAAAAGTGGTGTAGGACATGCCTTAAATGCACATTAGGCCATGCCCCATAGATGGTTTAAATAGGGCCCTAACTGTTTCTCATCCTGTAGCCCTGGTAAATTTGAATCCTACTTACAGCCCAGTTCCATTTCTGGAGGCAGCAACATTATTAGACATTGGCCATGTCCTAAGTCCCTGCATTGCAACCGGTTTAGGAGAAATGTAGGTCATCATAGAAAACCCACCTTCAAGCCCCCCTCCAGCTCAAATCCAACTGACATCTTTGTGGCAAGAGAAGTCTTGGGCTGCACACTAATCCTTCCGGTCATGCTGAGTCTCAAATTCCATCTCGGTTTTCTCATTATAGGTTTTGGAGATACTGAGACCCCATATTGGTCAAGAGATAGTTCAGCTTATCTGATAGGGTTCTGTAGTAAGGCCTGTCAAAACCAATGATCTTGGTTCCATGGGTTAGGGGTATTCTCTGCAGCAGGTGATGGAACCTCTAGAGGCAAGACAGAGGGCTAAGGCCAAGCATGGTGAATCTAACCCTGCTGATTGTTATTTGTTTGAATAGCCAAGAAACGTATTTCTGAAAGAGGGATTCATTCTATGTTTTTTTGTGGAGAAGTTGTACTGATAAAATAATAATTAATAGTATGGAAAGAAGAGGCAAAGTAAAATAATGCTGCATTAGTGTACCCCATAAAGCAAACATTTACCGATTGTGAAGCTGGTGTGGAAACTCACTCAGCAAATATAACCTGTGGCTTGTGCCCTTAGGACAGAAAAGCTGTTTAGAAATGGCTAAAAATATTGTTGCGCTGCTGTCTACTGTGCATTTCATGTCATTGTGATGAAGTTCTTTCCTTGTGCTTTTTCTTGATAATACAAAAGTCATGGATTTTTTTTTTTTTTTTACTCTAGCCTTAAATGTTTTGGGAAAATCACAGTAATTTTATATCTGTGCGACGATAATCTAATTCCATCTCATAACAGACTAAAATCCTCCTCATTGGGGTTAGCAGTAAGATCAATAGAAAATAGGTTTGGATGTGTCTGAGTCAAAGCAGCACAGGGAATAACATATCCAGTATGCTGCTGTCTTCCGAGACTCTACAGACATGCAACTGAAAGTAATGTTTGGACCTACACAGACTGACACAACAGTCAAAGAGCTACAATAGGCAGCCATAATGAGCAAGGTTGGTCGATGGCACTTTGTGTACTGCTGATGTAACAACGGTATTGTGGAGTTAATACAATGTTGCCACAGACACCACAACTCCGGTCTGCTGAAAAATACAGCGAGCTTTCCCTGGCGGCGGAAGGCTTAATCAGCATTGTGTGAAATCGTTTGGCAGGGGCTTGAATGTAACGGACGTTCATTTATATGCAAAAGTCCCGTACTCTAGCTTTAACATTTTTCCAGGCATCGCCAGAGGCGATTTACCACACACGAGCACACCCACGCACACTTGTAAGAGCTTAGCCACATCTGTGCACATCCACACGCACGTGGATGTAGACACACACATACACACACAGCGGTGGGAAAATGACCTTGGAAAGCTGGTCTGAAGCTCTTGTTGCGCAACTGTTCATTATTCAAACTTCATGTAGCAGTTGCTCAATTTCATTTGTTTTTGGAAACATTACACGTCTCTGAAGTGCTTTCTTTGTATCCTCATTTGTTTTTATATTCTCTTGGACTCTCAGGTTGTTGGCTCGATGAATGGTTTCTCTTTTCTCTTTCCCTGTTCAAGCTGTTCAAGGCTAATCTCCAGCAGGGTTCTGACCCATTTAGACTGTCTTCATGGTAGGCAAATTTAAGTGGAGACATGATGCACATCAGTAGGATGTTGAGCTGAGGCTGACAGGCCAAATGTCTCCCAAAATAGAATGACAAGTAAAATATCTTAGGTTTTCAGCTGGAGTTGATTTAAGTTATGTCCCAGGCTGTAAGAAGCAGAAAGTTGTGTATCACAGTGGGCAATTTGGCACTGTGCTACTGGGTACTAGACCTTGCCGTGGACCTGTGTGGGCAGATGTGCTGCTCTGATTTGGCTGTAGGCTCACAGTGGGAATGCAGTCGGCAGGGAGGAGATTGAACACGGAAACAGATCAGAGATCTTTCTGTGTATATCATGCAGATACTTTGGAGGAACATATCAAATTTGAGAGCTCAGTGGAATGATCACAGATTCTGAGAAACCGTGTTCAGATCAAACTTGCTTTGGAAAACAGAGGTGATTAGAGGTTGTGTTATTTTTGTTTAAGCTTTTTAAGATTCGCAAACATTTTACCCATCTTAAAAATGGCTTCAAATGATGGTCAACAATCATCCATTTCTAAAATATACAATTGATAGAATTGGAATAATGTGTTCATTCACAGTATGTTTCACTTCTGAACCCTGATTTTTTTAATAACAAATGTGAGTGTATTATTATTATTTATAGTTAATTGACTTTCTTCAATTAAAGTAGTTAGTAAATTGCAATTGATTTTATTTCTAATGGATTTAAAGAGAAGACAAATCACACCTTCCAATAACACACCATTAACTATGATTACCCTCTTTTTACTTGTGTCTTAAACAAAGCCTGTTCCAAATGATTCCAAACCTTTCACTGACTCATTTATTAATATTCTTTAACGAGTGAGCAGATGCACTCATATCACTGCTTGAAAAATGGTACTGTCTTCCTCTTAATTAAAGTCATACATGTCTAAGTCCTCATACAAAAAGCTTGACCTGTTTGTGATGTGCTGAGTGAAGTCACTATCATCAAAGCCGACTTATCTCCAAGAGGATGGCTTGCTGATTAAAGGTGGCTTTTAAGACAATCCTATGCTGACATTCACCTGTATTGAAGGCTTATATTGTGTTTATAAGCTACTTGACTGACAGCTGGTCTTTTTCGATAGGGAATAATGTTTAAACGCATGCACACATGCACACAGACACACTCCCCACCCACACACACCCAGAGGTCCTTGGTTTAGACCCGGACCATGGGCACACATTGAACTGCAATCCATGGCTACAAGCCTGGCATGCTTAAGTGCACAGCTATGGATTAGCGGTTAGCCCAGCAGTACCCCTTGATTATGCACTTTGTGGTGACAACCTGAGCACGACTCCATTATAATTGACCTCCTGTTAAACCAAGCAAGCTCACACTTTCACATAATGGTGCCTTGAATAAACCTTTAGGTTCTTTACCTGATGCATGGCCAAGTCACATGGCATTTCACTCTTTACTTACCAGACAGAGACAGACCTCCTGCTCTCCAGACTTTATTATCGCTACATTCTCTTTGGGTCTCCCACGTGGCAATTATCTCACCATGTTCGCAGATGATTCAGCATGAGTTCCCATTATTCTCTTGGTAGAATGCTGTTACATTAGTTCATGGTCTCTGATCTCTTGTTAGTTCCCAGGCTACAGTAGTGACAAATTCGAACAGACTCTGAATCAGATTTCAAATGATAAAGGTAGCGCTATAATAAAGCACAATATTTATTTATCAGCAAGACTGGCAGCCCAGTTTTCAAAAACCATCCCATATATTGCAGGCAATCGGCTCGAAGTTATCATATAACAACTCATGCCACCTTGCCAAAAACAAAATTAAACTTGACAAGCTGTCTTTCCGCTTTGCAGCAGTTGAGTGTCAGCGATTTACTCAGCATTGTGTGTGCTGGTGGTTCCATTAGCTGTTAGCCAAACACACCGTCCTACCCACCAAAAGAGAGCATACTCAGTCAGCAGGCAGTCAATGGCAGTATCAAAAAGGCAATAAAAGGTGTGAGAAAGTGTGAGTCACTGCAACCAGGGGGGTTCTTGAGCATGCAGCCATTCCTGGGCACCCAATATATTTTGCAGTTCGCTGCACCACAATGCGAGAATAGCCGTGGACAGACACAGAGGTGTAACACATACTCATGGATTCACGCAAATGAATCCATGAGTATGTAAATGTATTTGTTGAGACAAATCTGCTCAGTATTGTGTTTGTACTAGGCGAGTGTCTTTGTCACTGACACTACTATTGTTTGGTTACTGAGGCATGATAGTCATTGTTCTACATCATCTATTACAACAAAGAAGCCTGAAATAACAGCACCATTGTTCCGTCAAGGAGCTCTCTTTCAGATTTACATGATCCTTTTCATTATGTCCATGGTGTGTCGTCTGCGTTTGACATGTTTCATGATTGAAATGCTGTACGGCAGCTAACTTTAACATGAGTCACAGGTGTTATCAGGGTTTGAGACTAATGGCGTCTCGTTGTTCCAGGGCCGATAGAAAATGTGTTTGGGATGATCAGATATCTCAAACACAAGGCATTTTTGAATGAATGTACAAGTATTGCTAAGCAAATGACAAACTGAACCTGTGCTACAACAACAGAGCACGTCTTCTCATTCTATTTCTATAGTAACTATGACTGTGAGGAGAGCTACATAGTCGTTAGCAGTCGGTTGGTAGCAGAGCTAACACTAACAGAGCCAATGAAGCTTACAAAGCTAAAAAACGAACGGAGCTAGCAGCTAACTCAGATATATTTTGGATTATTTAAAAATACATCCTGTTAATCCTTTAACTTCTACTGTGACTTTTTTCTATAGGGATAGCAGAAGAAATATAATTATTTATTTCTTCAACATTTTAATAGTGTTTTTTAATATGCCACTATCAACTAACAACTATAAATGATAACAAAGCGGTTAAAATAGTTTTTTGGGAGTTGTTCCGGGTTGGTGGTGAAATAAAGTAAGGGTTGGATCGGTCTGAGCCAACTTTATATTATATATATATTTATAACCAAAGAACATAACAAATAACAATAAAACAAGTTTCTGTATATTAACTGTCATGGATAACCTAACTCAACCAAGTGTCATTTGTAGGTTAATTTTTGAGATCAGAAATATTGGGATTTATAGCGCTAAAAAGCTGGTTTGGACTGTGAAGAAAGGCAAAACATAAAGTGTCATTTGACTATAGCTAGGTTTTATGCTTAATCTTCTTCATTTGGAAGCATTTCTTTGCCTTTATAAATCTCCATATATATCTCCAATAAGTAAGTAAGTATGTGATTGACATTCATGGAAACTGGATCAGGTTACAAGATTGGTAACTGCAATATTATGGGTGTAATCAAGTCTAGCTATTCATACGAGACATCTCGAGTCCTTACAGATGCAGAATTTTTAAATGTCATGTCATCGCATTTAGGTCCATTATTCTCACTTGAGGTGCTAAATGTACGTTATATCTGAAGTTCTACCAAAAAGCCTTCTATCAATATGGCAGCCACCAATGAGCAATCAAGTCACCTGTTTGTGAAGTGATTACAATCATCCAGCTATTCCCTGCATAAAAATCCATGTCAAAAGAATTTAGATCTCTGGCCATCATTGGAGAGAGGTACCTGTGGTGTGTGTTGCTCATCTGTGTGATGGATGAGAGGGCCTTGCTCTCTGTGGTCTATGACAGGGCCTCAGTGGACTAGTCCCATAGCAACTACTCAAATGTGACAAGCAGACCAAGCTGGCAGACACTGGCCAAGGTGAGAGCAGGACAGATGGGAAGCCTCTCTCCAGAGTATCTGCCACAAAGCAGAAGCAAACAAACTGCTTAAAGATTCACTTTAGATTCCCCTCCCTTCCCATCTCGCAGGCATGGCCCTCTTCCGGCTCCTCCAACAGGTCTGTCTCATTTACGTTTTGACACTGGTGTTCTTCCCGCTCCCTTGCTACACTGAGCCCCAGGTCTTCAAGGTTAATCAGTCTTGTTGGTTGTATATGCCAGGATGCAGCTGTAATCTCACGGACTTGTCTATATATCACAACGAGAACGTTAGGGAAAGCAGGAGCGCAGCCTCTCTCAATAACCCAGAACAGCGCGCTGGTAATGCGTTTAGACAGACAACGCTCCCCTTTGATTTGCTGTCAAATTTTACAACAATGGGAGAGGGGTGGGGTTGGATCTCATGTGAGTCACCTGAGGGCACGACAATGCTCACACCACCAGTCAACCAGGCCCGGCTCCTCCTCTTCACGCCTGAATGGCATCCTAAACATGGCTGTGCTGACCTTGCGAGCAGCCATTAAACACCTGGAGGAATTCTCTCCATCTAATTACATTTGCCACTGCCAGCCCTTCAGTGAAAACAGGGACTGTTCCCCATAGTGATGTTTTGTTAAAAAGTGAACAGTGTTAAGTTTGAGTTCATTTTTAATTATTCCGTGATGAATTATAGTCAAAGCACAGTATTTGGGTGATTCAATATTTTATAGGATAACAATCTCAGGATGTTGGGAGACATGACATGGCAATTACAATGGCATGGATAGTGTTTATCTGATGTAATAATAAAAGCGTCTAATTCAGTCAATATTATACACAGATTCAACAAAACTAACGAACAATTATTTTTATTGATGATGAATCTGTTTTACTTTCTCAATTAGTCGTGGGTTAATAGAATGTGATAAAATAGTAAATGGATGCCCTTAACAACTCTCAATAACCTGAAGATGATAGTCTTCAAATTGCCTGTTTTGTCTCACCAACAGTTCAATACCTTAAGATTCTTAACTCAATATCACATAAAAGAAATAAAAGCAAGACATCTTCACAATTGAGAAGCTGGAACAAAGGAGTTATTTTTTTTTTATAGAAAAATGACAAATGAGATTATATAAATAGCTGCAGATACATTTTCTCAAATACATACAGTAGGTGAAAAAAGATTATTTTCTAATGTATTCATTTTTTAGCTATCAATTTTAGATTAGTAAAAGCTGAAATTATCTTAATTTTTACAGATGGGGCATGGTATTCATATGCACCAAATAAAACATGAAAAAAAATCTAATTTGAAAATTGATGTGCCTCTAACCACACTCAATATTTGTCTCTTTGATTACACAAAGCCGAAGACCGTGTTTCTCTGGGGCCATGCTGAAAAACTGCAGTGTGTCTGACAGCGGTGGAGCCTCATGGTTGAGTGAATGAAAGGCGTCAGTAATAGCACTTCATTGTAGATAGACAGGATGCTGAGTAGAGTGAGGTGGGTGGGGGAGGGTGGTGGTATTTTGATATCATTGAAAAGCTCAACCATGACTTCTCAAAGCAATTACTATACTGTCATTGTTGAAAAGGGAGTGTCAAAGTCAGATCACTAAAAATATTGCAATTACACCCAGACCTGACAGGAATGAGAATACCTCCTATTGTTAACACAAAGGTTGACTTATGCACCGTATGCATCTCTCAGTGCAGTCATATACAATTTTTCCAGATGAGCAAAAACTCCACAGAATGAGAATGTTACGGTCCTCTACCATAAAAGAATTGTGAGAGAATAACACATGCTGGACTTTATGTTAGACCGTTTGTAATTTAACGGCACTTTCTGGAATTAGAATAGGCTCGTTAAACCACTCTGGTTATGGTTTATGTTAGGTTTAGGGAACTTAAACTTTGCTTAAAAAACAATGTAACACTAAACCACTTGAATGTGTACAATAATCCAGCCCCCCACTTATATTTGTCATTAAAACAAGACTTGTGTTTTTGTTTAGGTTTGAATGCATCTTTGGAATTTCTGACGAGGGTGTGTTTAGGCTGTAATGGGGTGTTAAATGTATTTTAGATTAAAGCAAGATTTTGGTCGGCTGTAAATCTAATCATGGAAGAATCATAGCCAGAAACTTGAACTTGGTATCAAACAGATTTTGTTTTGCATGGGGTAGAAACTGAACCTCTTGAGTCGTAGTAATGCAAACTACTGAGGGCGGATGAATAAAAGAATCCTCAGTATATAGTAAATCTAATGCAACATCCCTGAAATAAGCGCTACTTTTTGTAAAGCTTATAATGTTCGGTGTGTGTTGAAACTGAGTCAGAGAGATTTGATTCAAACCAGGATTTTTTGAAGCCACAGCATAGTTTGTGTTGGTATTGTTTAAGATTGCATTACATAGTGATATTCACCACATATCCACTGCTCTTATCACCTTTACTTTTTGCAGCAACTGTTTGTTGTTGTCTGCTCATTAGTCATGCATATATTTGCATTTAGGTTGGCATGCTGATTTCATATAATTGTGGAAGCCCAGGCTCAAATCACCCAGGGAGGTACTGGTAGACTTGACTGTGTGAACAAGCGATGAGCAAGATTTGATTCAAAAAATAAATAAATAAAAGTGTTATTTGTAATCACATCGGCTATTTAAAACTCTACTTGGGAAGAGCAAGAAGAGAAAGTAATCAGGCATGTCGGCTATTTCCTCCCATAGGGACTGAAAAATAGAGCTTTGCCTAAAGCTAACTAAGAAATGTAGATAATATTTGTTGTATTATAAATAGGCTTTGTCACCCTCTGGACACATTTCTAGTTGCTCTCCACCATCTGCATGACCCAGGGCATGATGGGAAACGCCTGGCTGTCGTCAGATCAAAGAGCTGATTGGCTCTTAGATTTGACAACAAACACCACGTTTTGTAGAAAGTCCTACTTTTCTGTGTAATTGTAATACTTAACGCTAGATTGTTGTCTATTAGTCTCATATGTTGTACATGTGTAATCTAAAAACATATCTTATGTGATTGATAGTAATAAAGGTTATTTATACAACACACATCAAATACGAGCAGCAGAGTGTTTCACAGGCAGACACAAAACGCACATTTCCACATTAATATATATTGACAAACACGCATGAATAAATCCGAACGAGGTCTGAAATCTACAAGTAGCCTACAGATCTGTTTCTTTGACTTCCTGTTTATTCTTTAAAGGCAGCTGAAAACTGTCCGACTTGACCGCAGTTTTTTTTTTCACGCCCCCTGCTGCTGCCGCCTGCTCTCGTCCACTTTCCATGCGAGGCGCAATTCATCTCATATCTCTTATTATTTGAACTACAGGAGTGTGCTGTTCAAATGCTGTTAGTCATCAGCGTTTGGGTCATTCCCTTGCACCTTACACTCCCCAGCGTGACATGCTTGTTGTATTCAGTAAACCAACGGTACGTTTCCTTTGATACTTTGACCAAATAATTACTTACTCATCATGTTGTACAGTATGTCCTCTGCTACTTGATGTAGTTTTTTAACGTTTTGCTGTTGCCCAGTGATCACCCCTGATTCAAGGCCTTTCCACACTGTAACCAAGAGGAAAATATTGAGTATTCATCTACTTTTCATGTTCAAGCCTTTCAAACCAAGGCCGACACTAATATTCGCATAGAAAATGAAAGGTTAGAACCGTCCCACAATCTTCAATTCATTTTTGTGTTCCATATGCCATGTCTGTTTTATTGATTGGCTTGTTTTTATTGGCATCTGAAATTCTCAGAAATTTAAAAAGCTGCAGAGAAAAACAACTGCACTGTGAAATAGGAATGTTTTAGATTTGGTGTGGAATATAATAGAGATAGATGGTGTGAACTTTGAATTTGGAGTTTATTTATAAGCACAAATTATTTGCATTTGGTGTGAAAACATGACCTGAATCCTACCCAGCTGCTGCAGCAACCCAACCAGGAGCCCTAAAGCAAGTGTGTCCTATGTTTCAGCACTTTCTGGCAGAGGAGCCTCATAGCCCGAAAAGGCTGTTTGTGCTAAAAGTCTGAGGGTCTTAGGCAGCCTGTTGAAATAAAACTGCGAAACTGAAACTAAGTTGAAAGGCTCAGCGTTAGTTGTTAAAATTACAATACATTTATTTAAAATCCATACAAGGAAAATATTAAAAGAGGAAGTTAAATGTTGTGTTGTATGACGACTGAAAATGAGTATCTAGCTCAGGACCTGGGGAAAAAGTGAGCTCATGAAAGAGAGTAACCGAGTGAAATTATAAACAATAAACAGTATGTCAAACATTCATTGCTAAATGGAAACCCAATTCAGGGATCATATAAGTTCAAACCCAGCTAGCATTTATTCTACTAAGTATTTGAGAGTCTCATGGCTGCACACTGACTGGCATGGGATACATTGATTATTAGTGGTAATATATTGCTAAAGACAAAGTAGAGAAAAGGAGATACATCACAACAGTAATGCAGTAATATGACGATGTCTAAAACACAATGGGTAAAACTGGAGAAAAATGTGATATCTGGTTTATGACAGTGAATTTGTCCTAAAGTCAGAATGACTCGTGTGATTTGGAGTTATTCACCCTCTAAGGAGTCTACCGAAGGGGATATGACCAATGCACTTGCAATTTGGAGTTACTGATGCATTGATGTCAAATGGTATTTTCCCTGAGGATAGGCCTTCATCGTACCTCGGTCTCTACAGAAAGAGTATTAGTAATGAGGAGCGGTGCCCTTACTTGGTCTTTTCTTACGACTACTGCTTCAATTAGTGCACACATAATAACTTAGCACTGAAAATAAATATCATGTTTTATTTTTCCTTATAGTATTTACAATTATTGGAACAGCCAAGCACATTTCTCTGCTTTAAGTGGACTAGATGCGCGTGAACATGCTTCTGGTTGTTGTCAACTTGTTTACTTTGCCCCTGATAGGGCTAGAAAGACAATACAAGCTTCTCAACTTTTGTGGATGTAAACGTTGACACGAGCCAAGCCCTGTGGGTTTTAAGTTCAGCGTTCACAGACTGCTTTCTGCCAGTTCCACCGCTTTATGGCATCTCAACTGGACAAGCACTCTGATCCTTAAGTTGGCCCTACAGTCATCTAACTTCGACTGTGCTGTCAAGAAAACAGAATTATTTCCTAATTGTTGTCTAGATCTTAATCGGTGTGCAGATGTTTGCAGCTTGTTGCTTCAAATATTATGTGCTTGTGCTTAATTATACATGTACAATAAGGTTAATCCTCAAAATCAAGGCTAATCCGCCAGGAATACATGCTGCACATTCCAAACACAGATATTGACATCTTGCAAAATGCAGAAAAATAAAAACTTTACAATGCAGAGTTAACTTGACATACAGCTTGCAGGATGGAGATAATAGAGATGGGAATTTATTCATTCAGAATCTTGACCTTTATTCAAATTGGCACATTACCATGCGTTGATGGCAACCATCCCAAACATGACCTTATGTAACATTGATAAATATTTGGTATGAAAGCTGAAATTGTTTTGAAAGAAACTGGGTTATGATGTGAGAATATTACGCATTGCCTGATTATTTGAAATCCCAGAGCTTTAGATTGTGTGTATAACTTGCAGAATGCTCAAAGAACAGTTCAGTACTGTTATAAAGTCTTGTTACTCGAGTCAAGCTTGTGTTTGTGAGTGAAGGATTCCAGGTGTCATGAAGGCTGAATGGACCAGTGGCTTTGTGCAATGACATGGTAGCCATTTCATGGCACTCCCCAATGGTCAATGACTCTCTTTTTCATCATTGTTCCACGCCATTGTGCAGCTTTTTATGGGCCCAGCTGCCACCTGTCCTCCATACAGTGTTATCCAGCATGTGAATGGCATTTTTACTCTTTTAGAGCAACAAATGACAAGCTTTTGACAAGCTATTTGAAACACAATACACTCAACACGCAACAACTTTTAAAATAAGCCTCTTTCACACATAAACCCTGCTAAATTTCCAGGATTACCTTTCAGGCACCGCTGATGATTTTAACTATACACACATGCCTTCCATTCAGGAAGATTTCCATTTTGGAACTTTTCCCACATGCTATGGCAAGGATGTACGTGTACGTGGCGGAAAATGTCTCTTAGTATTTTCAGGAACATGGCAGACGAGGAGCTGTATTTGTTTGAGGCCATTGTTCTTGTTATGTATTTACTATTCGAAAATGAATTGTTAGTTATCAAATCACCTCTAAAAAGCATTGGTGGGACCGCTAAACCATAAACAGGTCGTAGATTCAGATACTTGTGATTGGTTCGCTCCTTTCACCTGAAAGTGTCCTTCGTCAGATGGACGTAACCTTTGACGTGCTTGTCCCTGCATTACAAAAATACTGTGGCAGGCCTACAGATTTCCCTGAATATCAATCCCTGCTCCCATTCACACATGACCTAATGCAGGAAATGTTTCTGAACATTTCAGGGACTGTATCTGTGAAAGAGCCTATAGCCCATGCTTTTGTATTTTAGTAACAGGCTGTTATATTTGGCTTATCTGTTGTAGCAGATTGACTCAGAAAAAAGGCAGTTTCATACTTCTTGAGTGGTATTCCTCCAGCTCAGCCATTAGCTTGCTGTTAATTTCATGCAGAACGAGCCACTGCCCTCAACACCCTCCCTGTGTGCAAGGACATAGTGCCTTCATATTAACTGCTGAGTCAAATCAGACATTTACAGAAAAGGGCAAGACATTTGTATTTATGGCTAATTGACATATTAGTTTTATGCAGAATATAAAACCCACGCAGTCAATAATCACTTATCTGTGCTAAAGTTCAGCACTGAAACATTAAGGGTTTGAATTTGGAATCAGTTATGTTGCTAGCCCAAGGGTTGCTCTGTGACTGTCTGAAATGGTTATTGTCTTTCTGAATATTTGTTACATTTTCTTTTAAATTTGAAGTACTATCAAAAACACTGAAATGATAATGATGGGAGAAATACAGTACCTCCGTTATGTTACTGAACACAATTAACACAGGTATTTTGCATTTTGCTGCCTCATGCCTTAACGTGCTAATAACAATGCACATTTGTGAAAGTAGTCCCCCAGCAATTAAGGAGTTCCTCAAATTAACTGGTGTGAGACTTATATTTGATTGTCTCTGTACTTTATTTTACAACTAGAATCACTGTTGAGTGGTTTTGTCCTTGAGAGTCATAGTGAGATTGCACGGTGTTGAGAAATTGCTAATTATGGAAGCATATAGCGCGATAAAACTCATCTGACACTGGAAACCATGCTGCTTCAATAGTCCTCCAGCAGTGCAAAATGCCTACCTCTTCATATACTTCATATCCTATGAGAGTGGAGTTCTTAATACAACCCAACTGCATTTTCATCCTCTCACTCTTTGCTTATGTCAGCAGGTGATTATCTTGCACTCATTATAGCATTTTTTCTATTCAGCAGTCAATTAGAACAGCCTCACCTGCTGCCTTGACTCTTTAAAGTGGAAGCTCTACTCCAGTTTTTACCTTTACCTTATCTGATCATGCTTTTTGCATTGCTAGCATGTCTTCTTACAGGCACATTTGAAATCCCACTGCCTTTGTCTAATGTTTAAAGTTAAGAACTTTTAACTTGTTTTGAAACAGTCTCAGTTTAATACGTATGCCTCTATATGACCTAGAAAAGTAAACAAGACCATCAGCAAAAAGATTTGTTATTTCTATATAGTTGTTCGTAACACTTGTCATCGGTGCCACCGGGTCAAATTCTGCAGCTAATAGGATGAAATCATGTAGGTTCACCACAAAGTCTTCCTGCTCAGGCTCCAGAGGGGCCTCCAGCAGCAACCAGCCCACAGCGGACAGACCCTGATCCGGCTTCGACCTGCAGTCAGAAGCTCTGGTGTGGAGGAGAGTTCTGCGCCACTTTTAAGCTAGCTAGCTAATACTTGTTTATGCAACACATCAATTTCCAGCTTGCACTTTTACAAATATCCAACAGTACCTTTATTGCTCTTTGTCTTGGTAGGCCTGCTAAGTTATTTCTTTTCTACTTCTAGTGTAGGTGGTGGATACTTGAGTAACATTGACTTGAGTGTCATGAAACTTTAGTTCTCAAAAGTCCGGTCCCGGTATTGGGGATTGTTTTTTAATTTCCTATGGCTGCTGCTACTAAACAGCTTGTATTATTAATTGCAGCTTTGGCTCGAATGTTAAGATTTTTATAAAATAATATCAAAGCTCTCCATCTTATCAAGAACAAGCAAGATTACTGTGCAGACAAAAACAACTAGAAACTGTAACAACATTGACACTTGTGAATGAGAGACAGGACTCTGATATTCAGTTAGAGGAAGATTTTAATGCCATGTGCAACAGTGAAGCTGTTCTGTCCAGACCTCAGTGGGCCTGTTAGCTTGTTTAGATGACTGGTCCAGTGAAATGACCCAAATTAGGTTGTTAGAAGAATAGCTTTTATGTGCCAAAGTGCCCCCAATGGGGATGCATGAACGAATGCATGCACAGCTTTCAATCTGGTCAGTAGAAAGTTTTCCAATATTTCATCTTTGGTTTGTTGGATATGCCAATGGCTCAATGAGGGCTTTATTCCACATCTCTGTGACTATGAAATGTGTGCAGGAAAATATCACATTAAATCTATAAATGGCTTTGATTATCCAAATCACCACATCATGTTTCAGATATTTATTTTGGAAATATCAAACGATTAACAGTTACTATGACGCAAGAATAGTCAAAAGTCTCTAAGTCTGTTTATTGAAAATATCAACCAAATGTTGAGTAATTATTTATTCAACCCCAATGTGCGCCGACTACGAGGCCCAAGTTGTCCCTTGCAAACGTGCATAAATAATTTTAATCTCTATTGTTTTTTTTCTCCTCGTAATTACAGTTGTGAAAGTTAAATCCCAGTCGATGTTTTATCTATTCTGACTCAAAATTATTTTTCACTAAATTAATTGCTCTACTCAAAGCCCAGTTATGGGAATACTCCTAAGCCCTGCCTTTGGAGGGACACTGTCAAGACATGAACAATAAATGATGAAGTCCTTATATGGAAAGAGGAAACCATCAAACTCAAGCACATAACTATTCCTATCAAAAAACCTAGCTCACCATAACGTGTCCACGGTTGCTGTAATTGCATATGTTCTATGATTCGTTTTAATATAGAGTGTAATGAATGTGCCAATTGCATTTTCACTATGAAATTATGACTCTGTAATTTGAAGTATCCGGGAGAGCGTACTGTATGGTTTACATGGGTTGGCACAGTAATACGCCTCAAATGCTGACAGTGCATCAGCAGCAAAGCACCATGGCCCTCAGAGAGCCATCAAGCAGAAAATGATAATTAATTAATCATGGAGTGTGAGGCAAACTCTGTTCTATTAGCCCTTTGGTAATTCCTTCCCCTCGGCCTCCACACTAACCATAGAGATCATGCCTCTCCAATAAGGCTTGTTTACTCAGAAGCACTTTGGTCACTGCACTGACAGCTGGTTGGAAAATGTCTGTAACCTCCAAGATTTACATTTTTTAGCCACAAAACTGAACATCTGAAGATTTGCCTGTTGCTTGTTGGCAACACAACACAGGTGAATTGCTTCCTCACTCCTTTTATTTCAATAAAACCCCCAAAAAACAATAGATAATTTACTTTGGGGGTGATCCCATAGAAATACAATAGGATCAAATCAATGTAGCAAGATGGTCAGCGAATTGCTATCGGTAGATAAGGGACCAATTCGTTCGGCTCATTTTCTCTAACCAGTTTAGCATTTAAGTATCGTGGAATTAACAAGCTACTGGGCTACACTGGTTACAATAAAATTAGCCCAACAATGGACTGGTGGCCAGTGGCAGCGGTGGGTCCAACTATCCCTCCGCCTCACTCCCAGTCTCTCTGGAGAAGGACAAGCTAGTTACCTAGCTACATAGCCAGCCGTCCGTCTCCAGAGCTGCCTACGCTCTCCTTCCGGCTCGCACCATAACAACCAACAACGATCGCCAACAGTTCAATTTCTGTTCTACTCCTAATCTATTCCTATGGGTCATCTACACCTTTTTAAGTCCCTGATTGTTTGTATAGTCCATCCTATTTTCTCACTATTCTACCAACACCATCTTATCTTCATAGATTTACGTAAACTTTACGTATCCATGTGTTATATGATTACTATATACTGCTTCATGACTTGGTTCAAATATTGCAAGCTGCTGTCATGCTTTTGGTCCACATCCAGCCCTTCTCCCACTCGTCAAAGCTAGATTCTGCTGAATCATGTCTCCTTCATCTCTCAAGACTCTGCTAATTTCATAAGTGTGAAATTGAGATTCAGCAGTACTTGATTCATAGGCCAACTGGTTGCTCTTTCCCTCTGGAGTTTGAGCAAAGTGTAAGGGAAATCTTCAATTATTATTAGCACAGGGTGTATCACTGCACTCTGTTATATTAAATGAAAGACGTTTCTGCTGTTGTATAATAAACTGCTATTGGCCTTTTGTTTATTGAGCTATTTTAGAATTATATATTCACTGAATAAATAGTAATTAATACTAAGTACATTAGGAGTTCAGAGTTCAGATTATGTTTGAGTAGTACAAGTAAACTATTGCTTGGTGATATGAAACAGTCACAAGCCTGTAATCCTCACTCCAACACACAATACATTAGTGTCTGTTTGACAACAGATATAAAAAAGAAAAGAAAAGTATTGACTTACATTTCGCAATGAGTAATAGTTACAATTAAAGATTCTAACTAACCACTGTAATTAACAACTTCATATAAAGTGTAACTGTAGAGCCTAGACAATTAAAATGAAAACTTGCTCTTTAAAATTACACAAGTGCCGGAATTTGTATTTTGTTCTCTTTAGAAAAGCTTGATATACTGAGATTAAAATGATCCTCCAGGCACAGGAGTCATTGCAATATACACAGTCAAAGTATAGATCCATAAATTGATTTCTAACTATGTAAAAGTGACTGTCTGGCAATAGCAGCGTGGCAGTGCACACCGGCTATTACTCATTGGTTGATTTTGTATGCGCAAGTGTGCCTGTGCAATTACAAAGCAAGCCCATAACTTAGTCACCGAGTCTTAAATCATGAGGGAATGCATCAAATACTATCTCTCCCCATCCAACTGGAATACTGTAGTTGCGAGTGTGACAACAGATAACCGGCAGCCCCCAGAGGAGAGAGGAAGATAATTCTTTGGGGGTGGGAGGGAACTGAACTTCTGTGTTTCAGTAAGTGATTTTTCTCTCTGTCGCACCCTGAGATATCAGAATGTAAAGCTGTGTTTTGTCACCATAGATCCATAATATTTCAACAGATTTTAGATTTCAGCCCGTATTTGCCATACCTGCGTAGACTGTGTTGTAACAATTTGAGGAGAGTGAGAGAGACTGTGTAAGGGTCCAGAGGCCAGGCTGTGAGATTCCTTTTAAGTCATGCGGTCCAAATAAGACAGGACCTCAAACAGCCCTTTAAAAGTGTTAACAGTCTGGGGAGATTTTACCATGGACACAACAGCCTGTGGTCTCGCTGTTCTGATCACTCACATGCAGATGCTTTATCTCATACATTTTTACATAAATACATGCCCCCCATTAAACCGGGAGTGTTTAGGGCAAGCATGCTGCAACCTTAATGTTCTTGCTTGCCTAAAGTTACATCGGTATACAGATCGGTATACAGTATAAATAGTTTTTAGAGGTTACGCAACTTCCCTCGCAGTTAAATGTGAAACATGTACATGATGTTCATGGAACTGATGCCTTTCAAATATTTTACCATCTAAAAGGCATTATCTCTATTACTGCAAAGACAGCAGAGCTGCATGTGCTTTTATTCCGGCTCGATGTCTCATGGGGGCTGTGAAAATTTCCATTTAGCTACAAACCATTTCACCCATGCAGGTCTGTGTATATGGGTATTTTATAGGCCCGCGGTCTGGCAAGGACAGAGGAATTAGCCTGATCCACATTCATTAACCTCATTCTCATTCTCCAGAGCAACAGTGCTGTAGAATTATCTGTCACCACAGCACAAAAATGATGAATTGGTAATCAGTTGAGAGCTGTCAAGAAAGCCCCAGGAATGCAAAATTTACACACTTGTTTGCCCTTGCATTAACCGTTTGTAATCAAATCAGTATTTATCGTTGGTTCAGTCAGACATGCTTTATGCCCCAGTGTTGTCATGTATAGGCAGGGAGACAACAGTCACAGTCTTTATTAGAGGTGGGAGGTGGAAATGTCTATTTCAAATAACTAGATACCCCCCCAAAAGCTTATGATGTGGGTTGGCTGTGATTCATTTTTAATCATCCTCTTAAATTATTCATCATATCCTAATGAAAATGGATTGCATACAACAACAAATCAATATGTTGAGCTGCTGTGAAAAAAATATAAATAATCCTGCAGGTAGGAAAAAATATATTTGCAATTCCACTGACTTAAATCGCTCTAGTTTAGAATGCAAAAACCATCAGACAGAAGTTAAACTGTGCCTATATGTGTATCCTCGACAACAATTAGAAGACTGTCAGAGACATCACCGCCGGGGTTTAGTGCCCACCCTGACCACTCCATGAGCTAGAGAATCCCGCGGAGGAATCAATACACCGACAGCTGAACTCCAGAAAATCCAGACTGTATCCTAATTAGGTGGTCAGTGTGTACCAAGAATTTCTCTCACTCACCTAATTGTGCTTTAAAGTTCAGACACAGTGAGTGGTTGGATAGCAGAGTGCTTGGGAGGCCAGCCGATGGGTAGTCTACCAACCTGTTAATGGCTCATGTTTTAAAAGTTAATGAGAGCTGGAGTTAAAAGCAGCATTAGCTAAAGGCTAGGTGGAGTTGAGCTATGTGGATTAACTTTTCATTACCGCCTCATTAGGTGGGCCTGGGGATTAGAGAGACCCCTGTATTAAACGTACCATGAAAATACCCAAATGGGTCTGCATGAAGACAGTTTGGAAGTGGGAAAAGTGGAGGAGTTAAAGTAAGTTATTGAGCTTTTAGCCTCTCCCTTTCCTCACCGCTGAGATTCCCTCTACAGTTAAGTTGACATCGTTTGCTCCCTATTAGCCAATAAGAAGGCTTGTAGGAGCAGGCAAGTATACCTGCGGAGGAGGTGACTTTGAAAACTAGATTGGGTCATTAAAAGTAGAATAAGAAGGCTATTATAATTCCAACAGTGAAGTTGCCATTTATTTGCATTGTGAAGTCCCTGGTGTAGTAGTTAAATGTCACTTGCCAACTTTAATGAGAGTAAAGTTAGGGAGAGAGTTAGGGAGAGTGGCCAGAGCTGATTAGAGTGTTTCCTACAGCAGCTCCTCGTCCAATGCGGTGTCCAAAGGAATCATCAACACTTCACACTGAGAGACTAGTGGACAATCAGGTCCAGACCTCCCCCACCGACTACAGCCATCACTCCGACTTAATTACCCTCAATGAGGAAATAGAAGGCCACTGATCTTCACACCCGCTGTAAGCGATTTGTAATGTGGTGTGCCAATGAGACATGCCATTAAAAGCCATGTGTGAGCATCTGTCTGTGGGTATGGTGTGCATGTCTTTTCCTCATGTATTTCGAACATTCATTAAAAATGATGTTGCAGGTGAAAATGCCAGGTCATATCAACAATTTACCAACCTGCTTTAAAGTAAAAACGTCACACTGTGGCTTTTTGATTGCAACTGCTTATTGATAGGGCAGCACCCTCTGGTAGAGTTCTTCTTAGGTCCACTTGGGTTTAAGGAACCATAGTCAGTTATAGTTAATACACTCATTCAGGTTGGGTCTCGTTTTACTGCCACATGTCTCAGGTCTGTAAATTTACAGTCAATGTAATACTATCTTGCTGTGAATCCTATCTTTGAATCTAACCTAAAAGATATTACATTGGATTGAAAATGATTGCCATCTGTCGCCCAGTTGGCTACCGACTGTGCAGGAAGTGGAAATAGGGTTTTTTAATTATTTCTATAAATCGTCTTTGAATCATGAAAACGTAATTTGTGGAATTAGTTTCTACTTTTACTTCACATGTATTTGTATGTAACTATTATGCTGCATTTTTGCATAGTGGCTGCTTGTTAATTGATATCACATTGTGCTGCTGCCTGTGTTGGTGGTCTCTCTCTATTAGGGTCTTTTCAGGTCAACCGCATATTGGATCGGGTCTAATCAGGGGAGGACTGGCAATCTGGCAGACCAGGCGTGCTGGTGGACCGACGTGCCTTATGGGCCGACACAACTGTCTTTATTTTTATTTTATTTTTTGACTGACCTGCCCATTAAAAAGTTAGATTGGCCCATGCTGGCACAATCACATCTTTAAACCCCTCCCCATTGCCTCAGTGCCCTCATTAAACAGCGCATCTGCAAGCTTTCCATATGAAAAAGTCCACTGAAATGCTGCATTTTCCATTTACACCACACATAAAGAAACAGGTGTTTATAGGCTTAATGAATGAGCAAATTTATTAATTATCTTATTTACATTAAATATCATTGTGGCATGTCTTGACAAACCTTGCAGTGAAGGTGTCAGTAAATAAATAAAAAATATGAAATAAGGTCTAATAATTCTTTATTACATAAGTTCTGATCAGTCAAGAATGATACATATTGATATTTCTTTCTTTTATGGCATTCCAGCATTTTCAGCAGTATGCAACCAAGAACCGTTACAGATAGTGAGTCATTGAACATTCATGGTAATACTGAGATTAAGGAATAACTTTGAATTGTGAAAGCAAATTGTAACTTGCTGTTGCTCCACCGGTTCTGTGAGAAACTGATGTGACCATCTAAGAACAATCAACACCTCCAGCAACATATCAAATAAAGGAGCTGTGCTCAATGCCTGCACAGTTCCATGTTTAATCCCTTGGAGATTTCTTCTGCATTTGTGTGACCTGTCACACAAAACATAAAAATAAAACGTGTGATAACAACCCTGAGAGGTGTGAATATAATCTGAATTAATGAGGCCATATCGTATGAGAGGAACAGTCTGGAGTGACTGTGGCTGTATTCACATCATTTGGATAATTAAAGCAACTCATTTTGACATTTGCCACACGTTTGTGAGATTCACATTAACGATAAGCGACACTAAGGCTGGCCTCTCTGATTGTGTTTATGATCAAGGCATTGTCCCATTTTATTTCTGCTCTGATAATCTAATTCTTGTATTGGCTGAAAAGAGGAAGAAACCACTCATCATACCACTACGGTCATTATATTATTATCCTTGATACTTATCCTGTGATAATTAGATGTTAAGCATAGTGAGGCATGATACTCTTTCACCTTCTAGAAATGTTGCCATCCATTTAACTGCCGAATCCTTCCTGTAGCAAATAGAAGTCAATTTTTAAAGATGCTGCTAATGCTGGCCCCTAAGTTGCCCTTACCACTCGCTCACTGGGATAGCACACATTCACTGTGACACCATTTCAATGGCAGATTTCCCTTGCTGGCCAATTAAGGAGCAGCTCAAAGGAAGTTAGTTGTAGTCACACTCCTGTTTTCTTTCCTGTAGTGAAATGAAATGATCACTCGGAAGCCTATGGAACAGAACAGAACAAAAACAGTCCGTTTCTGTTATATTGTGAAACCAAAATACAAAAATTGGTTTTGTATTGCCATTTTGTGAGAGATGAATGCTCGGAAAGAGGCAGGTGAAACACACAGATTGATTCATAGTGGAGCATACATTTTCATACCGTATTTCTAGATGCCCGATATTCGTGTGCTAGTGATAGTGACTCATGCAAAAGCTCACAAGGAGGTCCTGATGGTTAATATTCCAAACTGTGAATGCCAATTATCGATCTTCATGCGTGTGGGTATTTATCATGCATTGTAAACCCCAGGGTAATTAAATGCAAGTGCTATGCTTATGATAGCCATCATCAGTTTCTTTGCCAGAGCGGTCAATCATTCTATTAGAGGCCTTGCAGGAGCTCTGTATGCTACAAGGCCACTGGCAATGCACTGCCTCGGGCTAGCAGAACTAATTAGAAGGTTGCCCAGTGGAATTCGATCACCACCATGTCCAATCCACCCGGCCCATTTCTGCTTTTCGTCCCAATTTTCATCTTA
This sequence comes from Anarhichas minor, assembly GCF_050575085.1. Classification (NCBI taxonomy): domain Eukaryota; kingdom Metazoa; phylum Chordata; class Actinopteri; order Perciformes; family Anarhichadidae; genus Anarhichas; species Anarhichas minor. The sequence continues at coordinate 4,179,884 of NW_027466474.1, read as the reverse complement.
ATTTCAACATGCTGTATGTCTCTGTTTCTCTTAATTCCCCCACCTCCCTCTCCAGGGCCATCCATCACATTTGCTTGATATGTAGACTGGAAAATGTGATGCCACCTTACAATTCAAGAGGGAGTACTAGAAGTGAAGTTTGTGAATTGATATGATATTCTCACACGGCTTGCTGGATATGACAAAAAAAAAATGTTTCACTTATATTGTCAGGATTCTTCTTTTTAAGAAATACCCCACTGCCATTACAAATGCCTTTTAGGCTATTTCCCACAGCTTGCATAAATCACTATACTGAAAGAAAATGCCTTTGCTTCTCCAAATATTACCATCCCACCTTAGAAGACACGTTGTCAGGAAGAACATTCTAATTTATCTGTATGTTTTAACGATTTTTATTCTGATTATTTTCACAATCAATTCATGTGTTTTTGCTTTTTTGCTTTACCAGAGGATCATTCTAAAGAATGTAAGAAATTCCCAACGTTATTGTTTTAGAGCCTAAAGGTAAGTCTTTAGATGGCTTATTTTGTCCAACAAACGTTATCGGCAAAAGTTGTATCCACTATTAAACAAAACAGAGAAATGCTTCAAATTCTCACATGAGAGGAGCTGTAAGTAGAGATAATTTGACTTCGTTATGACCTTCATGCAAATCATTTTATGTTAAGTGCTAAATCAAATAATAAATCATTTCAGCTCTGGTTTTACATTTTTGTGCCCCATCTCAATTACGTTATTAGACAATCTAAACCAACAGAGTCTGTAAGAAATCTAATCAAATGCAAACCTCCAGACCAAAGGTTTTTCTCTTAATTTAGTACAATTCAATAAATAATAAAATGAAGGGATTGGAGATTTGTTTTCATCCCTTGTGTCTACATAACCTTTAGTCACTGATATGGTATTATTAATGTTAATATTTTGAATTAGAATATTTATGAATATTTTTATACTTGCGTTATTCTGAATCGGCGGACCATTATTTAATAAATTAGAAAGAATAAAAAGCACTGTCAATAGTATCAGTACTATTATGTTAGTTGTATACACCAGGGCCTCTATAGCTTTAATTATCCACTTAAGTGCCAGTTACATTACATTAACAGAGTTTGTTTAGGGAGACTTAAACCCTAATACGTATCAAGTGTTTTTGAGCATGTATTACACAATGCTATAGTGGAATCGATGTTTTGTTGTATATTGCTGCCATACTTAATTTGAATGCTCAATATTAAGACATTTTCTATACATTTTACACAATTCCCTGGGATTCCGAACTTTTGTTACAGTTCTTACAGTATTTTAATGACTATACTTGTGGTTACAGATTGCCAATACATTTGTAAACAGATTCCCTCCCATTCTGTCTGGCACACTCTCTCAGAAACGGGCACATAAAAAGCCTTACACCTGCCCATGCGTATCTTAATACGTGTTTGATGCGCCCCCATGCTAGTGCCCAGCCATCCTTCAACTGAACATGATGAATTACTATCTCAGCTAGTCACATGTAAAATCAAAAACATTAAACAGAACGCTGGTAGTACAATGATTATACCCAAGGGTTCATTCAAGCACAACCTTTCTATTCATCTTGAAATTACTGTATTCCACACCTCAAAAGTACCACGTTATTGTTGTATTGTGCTGTATTGCCATTGGATTCCTATGCTCCAAGTCTCCCATCTGTTCGAGCCAATGCTCATACAATACTTTTCTTTGATTTGACAGACCTGCAGACATAAAAACAGACTGACAAATGTAGACGCAGACACAAATAAAGACACATAGACCAAATCAGAGAGAACACAGAAAGTGAGAAGTAAAAGGGAAGGATGTGAAAAGCTCGATTTAGACTGTGTGACATGAGTTGTTTCTGTCAGTGTCAGGACTACAGACATCCTCTGGGGTTTGTGGAGTGTTCCTATACACTGCCAAAGATGGATAATTGGTTATTTTGAGTAATTTTATGAACAAAGCTCAGCTGCTGCAGCTCAACCTCAAGTAAACAACACACCTTGGGAATAGCCTCTGTTCATCCGTCTCGTGTCTGTAGATTCCTGTCTGGATGCATGTTTTTGTCTGCCAGATTTAAAGAATAGGGTTAACCCTTTTAGCCCAGATGGAGCTATTTTAAGTCCCTCTGATCTACACATACACACCAGTAAGTATGTAGATTAGTAGTACAACAAATAAGCACAATTCAGTATAATGGCAAGCAATATTTATATTATGGTTTAGGTAAAACCATGTAAATGCATTCATACCAACAACTCTACACATTAAGAAATCACACTATAGACATTCTGCAAGTCACTGTTAATGTATGAAAATGTGTGTATTTATTAAATTCAGTATTTGCCTAAAAACTGCTTCACTTTTTGATATTAATGTTGTGCACCAGTAAGTAAAAGTTATTGCAGTCTGTTTAGAAACTCTTGTTTTCAAAATGTCAGCTTTCCAGAAAATGTTAAGGACAAAACCCCGACTGTTTGACATTTAAAATTTCTGCCCAGTGTATTCTCTGGGGGTTTGTAAGGATATTTCGTAGACACAAGGCCTACAATTATCAAAGTCACAAAAAAACGCAAAAATTAGAACACTGTCCACGCCGGACATGGACTTGGACTTGCTAAATGTCATTGTAATTTAGGATACATTTTTCATAATTATTAATTATTGACTAATTAAGCTTAATGGAATTGATTAAGCGTTAAAGACAACTCAGGCTTAGAGGAGCAGGCCAGAAGGGTACACAAATTATCTTCACGTACAAACAGATTCCCTCTGGTTTCACCATACTGTAATCCTTAATGGAAAGCAGGATTCCACATGAACATCTGTTAGCACAGCTGCTTTCATCATAGATCTTTGTATAATATTGTCCACAGTGGATCCGGGTCTGAACGGTTGCATTGTTCTCTGGTGTTGGCCTTGGCAAAGTTTCCTTCCTGTGAAGCCAGTATGTCAAGTAATAACTAACTAGCTATGACTGTCGTCTTAACAGTGATCTCTTTATTACCTTGATGATTAAAACATTGATGATTAACTGGGTAGTTGCAAATACACAAATCAAAGATAGGCTTTTGGACAAGAGGCAACACTACAAGAATCAAGAACATGCAGCTAGGTATAAACATTAAACAGATTTCAGGTCTTATTTTTGATAAAATTGAAGCAGTTGGCATCTCGTTACACACTAGGTCTGTGTTTATTACAGAGTAAAATGTATGCTATTGTTGCATGGCATTTGTGTCATGTCATCAGTGGGTGGACAACTTGACACATGGTAAAACAATCACACTGTATGGTAAATGCACTGCTGTTCACTGAAAAGAAAGTGTCAGTAAGACATTTAAAAGTACAGCTGAGATGCAGTATAACTACATCAAAACAAATGGACGGCTTTTTTCTTTTTATTCGAGTAAATTGTCATCCATCCATTCAATTTCCAACCGCTTATCCGTGTCAAGGTGCCAGCAGAGCAGCCAGGTGTCCTTTTTCACTGCAAATTTCTCTAACTCTTACTACTGGAACCCCAATTGTGCTGTGCCTGGAGCACCTCCAAAGGGAGGCATGCAAGGGAATCATACCAGTTGCCTGAACGCCTTCACATTTTGGCTTCTGTTTCTGTGGAGGAGTAACAGTTCAATACCGAGGCCCTCTCGGCTCGTTCAAGTCCTCACCTTATTATGCAGACAGAGGCCAGTAACCCTGTGGAGGAACATTGTGTCCTCCATTTTCAGCCACATCTATTTATTTAGGTCTCAAACAAAAGCCTTGACTGACCACTCAATCAAGAGCATTGGACCTCGTCCAAGAACAGCAAACGCTCTTAACTTCAGACAACTGCGTAAACATGATGAATGCCACCTGCGCATAAATGAGAGTACGCTCATGAGATTTGTGAATAAGTATAATTAATGCCCCAATTATACCATTTACAGCTATGCGTCCTGCCCAAGTGACAATCTCCGGTGCGGAGAAAGGAAGCGAATTGCGTAGGTGCTAAAAACTGCGGGGTCTAACAGGATATCAACATGACAATGAAGTGTAATTCATATAGGATCATCAAACTCAAAATTGCTGCAAAGTAATGAAATAACTAAAAATCCATTAGTGAAAAACTTAGACTTGGATACAGACTAATTGTACCAGAAAATTGGTGATGTGTCAAATTCTCCTAAATGACTCGTACCAGCCACTTAATAATGTAGCTGTTCCTGCAAGTGGTTCTTGCATGAGGCCCGTTGCTCTGGGGCTTGCATGTCTCAGCCAACTGCATCATAGTGTTGAATATGTATCTGGAATCCAAACGTCAGTTGTGATCTTAGGTGGAGTAAATTATTTTCTTCATTCTCCTGTGGCTGGTGTTTCTTTCATTGTAAAATGACCCATGAGCATTGTCAGAAAACATGCAAGAGTTAAGAGAGACAACAACAAATCCAGTGTATAAGCTTTTAGCTGCACTGATGGCAGGAGGCCAAACACAAACAAACTGATGAGACACTGCTCCACAGCAAAACAAAGTAAGCAATAAGGAAATAAAGAAAAACTAAATTCGTTGAATTTGCACATATTGGACTAGTAGTTAGAAGCTGCATATGAGTAAAACACACTATTCGTGCCAGATACACAAAAAACTCATGAACCATGATTTAATGCCTCAGATATCCTCTGGTAGTCTGCCTCATTTCCTTGTAAATTTATTATATGCTAACAACAGAGGCATTTGTTCTCAGAGAGTCGTATGAGATACAGTCATTACGTTAATTGCATCACTCTAGATCTGCGCTCAGAGTGTTCCTCAGTGTTGCTAGAGAGAAGCCAATTACAGACACGCAATATCTAAGCTGAAGTCTGACCGGTAATTATCACATTGTCATCTGAGTTGATGCTATTATATGGGTTGTTGATTGACTCAGCTATTTTGTGTACTACTCTACTACAGACAGACATATGTGCCTTCTTCTCACAATACTGATTCTAATTTATGAGTATAGTATCAGTGGGTTGAGTGTTATGACCCGACATTTCCATTTTAAATACCATACGATATTGAATGGAGTCTGTTTTAAAAATATGCTCATATATACGGGAAAAAATGAATTTTTGAGGCAACCTTCCTTCCAAGGACGACGTTGCTGTCAGGCAACATATAAGGTGTGCTTACTTTAAAGAAACAAAGAGTTTGTTTTTGATGTTTTGTTTTTATGTATTTTATGGGTGTTTTTGTATTCTTTTAGAGTTATGGGATTTGTTTTAAAAGTTGTATTAGTTTTTATTTAATCAGTTTTTTATTGGTTGGTTTAAAGTGAACAAAAGTACAGTTAATCTGCCACTGTTTAGTTTTATTTCATTATTATTTATTTCCATAATTATTTTTGTCTATTGGGTGGTTTGTATTTTTGGTTTTGTACAGCTTTATAGTTATATATCAGATTCTGATTCTGTTTCGGCTGCTTTCTTATTTTGTGGTTTGTATTTTAGTGTATTGGAAGAAAATGAAATATTAGTAAAAGAATATGTTGTAATAATACCCTTATGTTACACTGGAAAAGTTAAGTGTTGCACTATCATCATCGCAGGTTTTATTATTTTCGACAATTGTGTCGACCCCCAGTATGTTGGGGGTTTAATGACTATTCCTCTGAACATTTCGAGAATTAATTTCTGCGTCGTGTTTTATTCACTGTACAAATGTTATAGCCAGTACAGATAACTTATACTGAATGAATACTCTAATGACTAGTACAATTTGAATTTAGAATTCGAGACAGTGATGTGGCTTTGGCATAGGGAGGTGATGTCCTCACTTGTGGAGTGACACCAGTCTTGATATTCACAACTTTCCGATATTTCATATCAAAATAAGCTGTCACGATTACCTCTTACACCCACCTTACTGTCCATTTTCATTAACCCTAATATGTGACTGAATATTCCACCAGTGTTGTATATCAATCATTAAATAACATTTCCATTAAGACATGTCTCTTCCATATCTATATTCACTGAATATATATTCTTAGTTGAGATGAATATATATTCATATAAAAATACCAAGGATGAGATTGAATCGACTTCCTGCCCACAAGCTAGTGAAGAGTAATTAGTGTACAATTACATGCAGTCCCTTCCGTGTGTCATCGGCCAATATCACTGTGTCAATATGCCACAACACACAGCAAACAGGCATAAGCAATATCTCTACAAAGTGCCACTGAATTCAAATGATGGGATGAAGGTTTTTGACAGTTTTGTTTGGAAATGTTTTGAAAATATTGATATGTCCACATTTCTTCTCATTACACACTGAGTGGTATTTCTACCTCCATAGAACAGCAAATGATATGTCACTCAAGTTATCTGTAGCTATAGTGCAGCTTCTGCATAAATCCTCTTACGATAAATTCACGTTTGAATATTGAAAATATAGTTACGGCAGTTTCAATGTGGATTTGCTTCTATGTTGGTCAAATTCCCGGATTCATTAAGCTCCTAGTCTAAGACATTTATAATCTAATTCTCCTCATTCTACCATGGCAAAGCACAGAGCTATTAAAAAAAAGCGGTTGTGTCATTAAAATAAATAGCTAATAAGTAATGTATCTGGAAAACTACTGTTTTAGTTCTGGGAAAGTCAATCTTTTAAGCTTTTGGTATTATTTAAGGCTTTCTTTTAAAAGCAGCACTTAAAGAGATTTGGTAAGAGATCCAAAGGGATTTGGATTCAATGAGAAGATTTGATACTGAATTCAGTGTTGACTGCTGACACAAAGCAAGGGGCTTCACAAACAATGAGTTGTTTGTCATATTTCACTTACCAATATTCAACTAAACTTGTTGATTATTTCAATTAAACTTGCAACCTTATTTAGAATACATATTTAATTGCTAAGCCCAAAAAGGCTATAACCTTGATGTCAGGCTATATGTATCTATTGAAATGTTTCTTACAATCGACTGCATTTTGATATATTAGCTATAATATGTGGTGGCATTAACCTTCAGATTCACAACTTAAAATAAAAACTGTGTTCTATCCTTCAATAATGTTCCAGACATTTAAAAATACAGTATTTTCTCCATCATATCATGAGTCGTGAGTGTCAATATTGTCTGTCACTGAACATTTTCAATTCAGATTACCAAAACATGCACAGTGCTGTTTAAATGTACAGACTGACGGTAATAATAAGCGTTGCATAATTTCAGATTGCTATGACAAGAAAAATGTTCCTTCAGCCCAGGCACTAATGTGTAATAAACTCAACAATGGTATTTTAACTTTAGTTTAAGGTGTGGCAGCTCAATGCTAGAAGACAATAATTTCACTATATAGAAACCTAACTGTAGCTAAAGCTCTTCTGTGAAGTTGTTTGCCTCTCTTGCCTTCTCCTCCAGCAACATTTCCATCAGATAAAGGTGGGCAATAGCTATTGTACTAACCAAGATAAATCTCTGGTATACAAGCTGCTGTAATATTTAACAGGGAAGGTGTTTGTTGCATAGCGAGGGTGTATACCAAGGTGTAAAGGCAGCCACATGCACTGAAAATAAAACTTCAGGAGAGAATGTAGACGTGCTCAATCCAATGGCACATAAAGTGCTAGACTTCTCATTAGCAATAATTACTGATGAAACAAAAAATTATGCACAAGCATTCGGCACAAAACACTTTCAACTTGTGCGCACACACACACACACACACACACACACAGACACACACAGAAATACACAAACTATGCAAACACCACAAAAAAGAGGGACACATATTCCTGCTTTGTGCAAAAAGAAGCTTAGCCTCGTTACTAATTATGACACTAATTAATTATGAGGGAGAATTAGAGCCTGGCCTCTGCTGCGCCCAAACTCCAATCAGGCTGCAAATGAGGCAGAAAAAAATGGGCTGAACCTGGTAATGGAGAGACTCTTCAGACATGTGAATTATAACACCTGCACATCAGGAACTCAATTCTACATTGTTAGGTGCAAAAAACAGCTTAGATACAGAGACATACAGGCCCCTGGAACATATTGAATGAATGCATTTACAGTGCATCCATGTATGATGTTGTGCACCCTCACCACACATACTTTTAATCAACTGACCTATTCTTGTTGCATTTTCTACTTATTCAAATGATAAACATTTTGGATTAAAAAATATATACTATTTTTAACTATTATGTCATGACAGTGCTACTATCCATATGCACTATTTCTTAAATTCTCATTTGTCATAGTCTGAAATTATGACATGACCAACTGTCAACCAAAATAGGACTATGTATTATTCTAAATCTTACAAATACTGGCTCATGATTGAAGGTAGAACCCTTTGTAGCACTTATAGTTTCATATTTACATACATCCATATTCAGGATTAAAACCACAGGAATGGGGCTATTGGGTGTCATATCCAATGAAACACTTTCGCAATATGATCCAAGGTGCCCAGATAAGAGTCTAATTTGGAATCTTTAAAGAGCTGTATATCTTGAATTTTGTGCTCATATACTACTGCATGGAAGTTGATTGACAACTGCAGTATCTGTAACTAGCAAGAACGATAATATAATCAGAAGGAGAGAAACTAAATTGATACATGCAAACTAGAGCACTTTGTCTTATACACATTGGCTAATTTGATGAAATATTTATAATAACTTGTTTGTTAGTGATATGTCTGTAGGTACTTACCTGTTTGTGTGCTTTAGCATGGCTGCAGGAACAACTAATAACGGATGAAGAGACTATCGGCACTAGGACATGACCAGACATCTGTCACAGAATGATGTATTTGTGTCCTCACCTTTTTGCCTCTTCCAATTCCATTTAGTATATATACAGCTAGTATCCAAGAAGAGTGTGGCCTTAAAAGAGACTATAAAGTAAAACACTGGTGAAATATCCTAGAAACCACCCTTCCCATTTTCTCTGTTGTCCTGCGTCAAGGGAGGCATCTTTTCTGGAACTCCTCTCGGCCATACTTTGACAGCTAATTAAGAGGATGATGTGTGCGACATTGCTCTGATGCGACGGTGAAAAATTAGAAATGAAAGAGGAGATTACATTTCTATTAATACGATTTTAGTTTGCTCTTTCCACACCTTAGTCTTATGGCGGCAAATCAAAGTTCACTGAAACTAGGAAAGAGTAAAATTCGCTATTGCATACAAAACATCTCTATCGCCAACACAATAACCCACAATGTGTTTAGTGTTATTGTACATAAAGCCAAGGGCGACACTGACAAATTAAGACAATATTCACCAACACCTCCATTCTGTTTGAGTGGAAGGTGAGAACATTAGTGGTAAAAGAGAATCGTCTGAGTAGCAAATCAAATTATAAATGCAACATCGCCCGTTTATTTTATTGCAAGTTCTGCTATGAGTTGAAAATATATTCTGCTGTGTTTTTTATAGACATTGCTTGTATTTACACGTCATGTTGATATATTGATATTCAAAACACATCTGTGAAACACTATGTAATTGTGGACATTTTCATTTCACGCAAAGCATTTAGAGCTGTTGTTCTGTATTTTCCTTCTGTTAAACATTTATTGTTTTTCTTGTTCCGTAAAATTAAGAATAAGACAAGTGTACATAGGTTCATATAAATTACATCCTGTGACGATAGTACACAAAGTGGAGGAAATAAAAGATTTGAGTTCATGCTCTTCCTTTGATATCATTCTTGTACCACTCATTTGACTAATGCTGTCGCACACATATCTGGTTTATCGACCTCCAGAACCTCTCAGACTGAAGGAAATGATAAAATTCAATCAAACCTCCAACGAATTTAGGTTGATTGATGACTTGGTAGTGTTCTGGCCATTGCAATTCCAAGGGAAATCAGATAGACTCTCTAAACATTCTCTGGGTGAGGCCACTGGGAAAGAGAAAAAGACATCACAAATTCAGTAATTTGCACACTTGATGAACTGCAGAGGTAGTGTAGGACATCCATGGAGGCATACTGTAGATAGCAATATTAAGAACAAATTGGATTGAACACACCATAAAAACGTTCATTATCATTCATTCTTCCCCAGAGGATGAATCCTGCCTTTGGTGATCCCCTGTCTTGTCTCGTAGCACTAGCATGAGATTGACAGATTTGATTTTTTATGGAAATATCTCCAAAAGCATAGGATGGATTGCCAGGGTATTTTGTATGGAAATTCATTATTGCCAGAGGATGAATCATAATTACTTTGGTGATTTACAGATATTTTGTCCAGTGCCATCAACAGGTACATTTTTTTCTGAAGTATCTAAAGATCTTCAAGATGGACATTTATGGTTCCCAGACAATGTATCCATACAACTTTGATCCCTTAACTCTTCCTCTAACAGCATTATGGATATATTTGGGATTTTGAGTGAAATGTCTCTACTATTGGACTACTATTGGATGGATCACCTGTAAAAGTAATGACAGTCACCTGAGCCTCAGGTGCACTTTGTGTTCAGTGCTTATTAGCAAAATGTTACCATGCTCACATGCCAAACAAAGCTGGTGAACATTTCGATAAACGTGCTAAACATCAGCATGGTAGCATAGTCGTTGAGAGCATGTTAGCATTTAGCTCAGTGTACCTAAGTATAGCCTCACAAAGCTACTAGCGTGGCTGTAAACCTTTAATACTGTATACAATGTATTGTTTGAGTTGCATAAGCTGCTATATTACACTCTAATACCAACACCTTAAAAATATTTATCTAGATTGATGTATTTCACACCTGTTTTTAGATCATATGAGCTAACATTTACTTTATTTCATTTTGGAATTTACACCTGCATATAACCGAACAGATGAAAGAAGAAACTGCCTCAGAGAAACCTTTTAGTGCTTTTTGAGAACAGTTCATCCGGATATGGGTCTTTGCTATATTAAGATAAACTTTGAAAGTCACTTTCAGTCAAGGCTACCTCCAAATGTATTTGAGGCTTGGCAGCGCAGCTCCCTGACAGGTTGTGCCCCCGCTGCCCTAGTTGCTGCTTGGCCCTCCTTTACTCTGTATGGTGAAAGCACCGCTCAGTACTGGCATGCCTGTGGAGAGGCGTGTAGGGGATGTGGGGTGGTGTTGCTAGTTATGTGTGTTGTGTGTGGGTTGGGAGGGCTTGGCCCAAAACCAATCAAACAGCACTTGTGACTTGCATTTGCTCAATTTCCTGTAAATAAATTATAAAATCTCGCTGGTTAGAAGTCCTGATTGACTGACGACGGGCAAGGAGGGACAGGAACGGTCACGCTGCTTTGACTCCATCTGTAGCTCAAAGTCGTATATTTTGATGATTTTTACTGAGTAATTTCCACAAGATGAATTGCTCATTAATATAAAATATGTTACAACATTTCAAAGGGGAAATAAATAAAATACTCTCTTCACAAGATGACAAAATAACCATAATCCATCAGGGGCTGATGAGGTTGTTCATCCATATCGGTCGGTGCATTAACAATATTTTAGAAAGATTTTCTGGATTTAACACATTTTTGGGGGGTTTGTTGTTATTGTTAGAACAAACAAAATGCCACACCTACTCACATTTTTATTTCACCAAAAGATGTGCTAGTAATTCTAAATAATGAGGGCTCCTAAGCCTTGTTCTCAAGATGAAATAGGAAGTGACATAGCTACATTGTTACCGCATGTTACACTGTGATATAGTACCGCTTTACTAATTGTTAACAAACTTTATTGTTTGCTTGAATCATGAGGACACCGTCACTCAAGGGCATGGATCAAGTGTGGTGTGTTGGTAGGGTCGGGGTAGCTGGATATTCTTCTTCTGACACTCTCAACGCGCCCACACAGGATGGTATGCGTGTCATGTGTGGGCGCTTGTTGACATGTCATCATGGATGTGCGCATTGGTAGCAGGAAGGCTGAGAATATATAAATGTGAGACAATGCCGAATCTTGTCTTTGTAGCCACCAGTCACATATTGTCAGACATTTGCAATGTGTCTGAGCTTCATTCAGAAGATTGCCTCGGTAATTGTCCATGTTGGCAACTGCTTCAATTAGGGCTAACCTTAAAAACATTACATTGTAATCATTGCTCAACCAGTGAGGGTCATTAAAAGACAGAGAGTACTCTACATCTGAGGGTTTGTACCATCAAACCTAACGAAAACAACTGTCAGTGAAAAGCTTTTTGCTGGTGAAAAGCCACCAGATTACATTAGGAAAATCTGTGAGTTTATTTACGTATTGATTATTCTTTTAATTAACTAAATTTACTGCATCACCGCATTGATTATATTAAACTGGCCATTTCTTTTGTCATTAGTGCAACTTCCACCAGGACAATTAAAAGGTGAGGTAAAAGCAGAGTGAACTGAAATACGCTAACTGTGAAAGGTTGTAGTGAAAACTAACCGTGGTTAACACATTCATACATATTTAAAGACACAAACTGTACATGAACACACATACACTACGCACACAGTTGCATACAGGCACAGAGTGGGTACCTGCTGGGAATGTCTGTGGGTCTGGACATGACCCTGTCAAGAGTCTTCAGGAGATTAATTTCCCAGGCCTGTTTTCTGAGATAAAAACTGAGACGGAATTTGAAATGTGAGACGTGGGTAACAAATCCAAAAATGATATATATTTCCAAGGGATTAAGGAAATCAGCACATTTCTCAGTCTCTTTATTTGTCCTTTGTTTCAGTCCAATATTCAAAGGACTTTTAGCCTTGTCAGAATGTATGAAGTTGCTATAGCAATTTCCAGTGGTAGACATTAGCGATGCAAAATGAAGCTTGGGATTCCATGCAATGGTAATCAGGCCCCTCAAAAAAAGCCATCCTAAGTAATTTATCCTCCAAAGTAATTTCAGTATTTATGGGATTCACCTTCAAAATGTGATGCAGCATGCAGGTAGAAAAAACATAGGAAATGAGAAACCCAGTAAGAACGAGAGTGAGGGAAAAAAAAATCCAAAGTAGGAGTCATAAAGTAAGTACAGTCTGCCATCCACACAGGTCTTATGTGACCTCCACCACCAGTGCCCGACAACCTTCACATCTGACAAGGCTGGGAGGACACAGTGGAAATATGAGGCTGTCTCAGCCACCTCTATATTTGAATGCACTCATTATATCTCTGTGTGGATAAGAGCATCTGTTAAAGGACTGAATCGTAAATTGTGTGCTGAGGACAGCAGACTAGCAGGGCAGATAAAGGAGCTTTGTCTTAGTTACATTTCAGCAGGTAGCAGCATGGCTTAGACTGCCAACAGGTTTTGCTACTGCGCAAGCCTAATGGTGGATGACTGAGGGGAGGAGAGGGAGTCGCTGGGAGAAGACATGTGATTTTCCACTTGTCCAAGCAGTTTTCTGTGAAATCATACATGTCACCTTGCACTTTTTCCATGGAATGTACTGCACAATATAGATTTAGAAATATGCATTATATGTCAAATTATTCCAAATATTAATCATATAACGGAGATTGCAGGTCTTTGACAGTAAAGGCTGTGTTCATGCCAGCTTTTTACAATAATGGCTCTTTAAGTTGTTGTGGTTGTTCCAACATCGACTGAGAGGAATTTGGAAGGCTGCTTTGTTGGATTGTTTGAAGAAATAGAACATGTGTTAGAGCTTTGGATTGAAAACAAAATGATGCCGCCTGTAGTTTCAATACATTTGTCACTATTCAGTGGGACAGTGGGTAATATTTTCCCCCAGAAAATGTGAAAAAAAATAAAGATTTATGTATAGTATATATATTTATGTCATAGTGTAAGTGAACGGAGATCGGCCAATATTTAAAGGTCCCCTGTGGTGTTTTCTTGTAAACACCCAATAGTTATGTTTACAATCAGTATTCCTCACTAAAATACATTGCATGTGTCCTTAATGTCCAACAAACATGCTCAATGCATTTATTTCCTCATAAAACATCTAGAAAGCTACTTTTTAAGATATTTTAAATTGTGTATTCTTTACCTCTATTTTAACTTTCAATACTCAAAACTTAGAACTGGTCTTAAATTGATACTGTTTCCTGATTGGTTTGATGGGTTGGTACTAATAAGTCAATTTGTCGTGTTTTGGACTGTCTGAGCAAGACTGTTGCTGCTCCGCCATCGTTAAGTCAAGGTAACACTTGTTATTTGATAGAATAACTCCATCGTTATTAACTTTTATACCGAGAATATCAAACACTTGTGATTTATCCTTTGACTTCATAATCCTGTAGATTCTACATAGAAAACAACATGCATATTTCTAAAACAAAATCTGTTGGTTCATTTTTGATAAACAATGATGGATTCCAAATGCAAATACTGTTTGCATATGTTGTTTCTATTTTAGCATGCTGGGACTTTTTTTGGAATTCTTTGAATAGCTCTTTTGACATAAATTTTTTTTTTTTAAATTTCAGTTAAAAATAATCAAATGCTTTCACATAATGCACCTCTTTTATTTATAAAATGATGGAGGTGTATTAATAAATATTGCAAAAACCATATCCCAACCACAAATTCTAGCCATAAAGACATTTCCAGGTGAGATACAAGCTGAGGAAGCTAAAAAAAGAAGTTACTTTTTTAAATTTATTTTTTACTTCTGAGCATTGTGTGTTCGTACTTGAACACCATCCAGAACAGTTTTCTTGCAGCTGATCAGAATTCTTGGCTTGCCTTGCTCTTCGTTCAAACCTCCTATTTAAGGATTGCACCCCCTCGGAGCTATTGTACCAGTGCCACTGTGCTAATCAATCACAGACCACGCTGTGTGCAGCAGAGTGTATGTTTGTGTCTGTGTGTCTGTGTGTGTGTGCATATTGCACATTCGTGAAAGGGTGTTTAGCTGATGCTATTCGAATGATTATGAGTCCTTAAACATCAAGCCTATTGCCAAATTGCCCTTGACAAACAGGAAATATGTTCTTAGCTAAGATAATGTGCTGCCTATTATTTTAGGCTATAGTGCGCTGCCAGAATGCAGGATTATTTGAAGCTTGCAGGGCGGCGGCAGCTGCACGCTTAGAGATACACAGAGCATCACCACCATTATGTTGCCAGTTATGGAGACAAGAAAGAAAATTGTAGGTTATACCTACAGGCAAAAGGAAATGCCTTTTGGCACCCCAGCACATATAGTATTTAAACATGCAACAATTCGATGCTATAAAAAAAGCAACAGGATTTGCGTAGCCATAAAGTAGTCATAATGATACACTCTAGGGCTTTAAAAAATAACTTTTACACAAGGTATGGTAGCTACAAAGATTTGCTTTCATGTGGTCCAATTTGGGACTTCTCCAACTCAATTTCCCACTAAATCTAAGAAAACTCTCTTTCCTCCGACTGGTGAGTTACATATCAAAAGCAGTGGGAGGAAAATATATTACATATTTGCCCATAAAAATCAGTTATCATTATGACAATTCTTTTGACAATGATATAGAGGAATGTCTTCATGGTTTAACTTTACTTTCATCTCAATCAACTAATTGCATGTTAAAGCAGCATATAGCAGTAAACAACAATTTGCTATGTAAAGCCATGAAGAGATAGTAGAGTAATGTCTTCCTGAGCACAGAATGAAGTCACTCTCCCTCTGTGTGTGTTGTTGTAGAGCTTCTCCTTGCTTTGTTGACATAGCTGGGCTTGTTGTGGGTGGTTTTGGTGCATATTTGTGCATGTGAGCGTGCCCCACTGGTTAGCTCACAACCGCCGCACTGCACTGCTCCTATACAGTGGTCACAGCTGATAATATACTGTTGGCGGCGTCGACATGTTGAGAGCCGTGTGGAGGCAATTGAAAAGCTCCCAGTCTCGGCTCTTTCACCTTAAAGACATGGAATAATATTAAAAACATTCTACTTTCTAACTTTTTTTGTTTTGCCTTTGCTAAAAAAGTTATTGCAATAATGCTGGAAAAAATGTTTGCACATATATATGCATCCATGTTGTTTTGTCCTGTATTTCTATGTCCAAAAATGTAAATCACTTTCATCACTTCCATTCTGTGGCAGCAATATGTCATCTTAAACAAGGCTTTTAGATATCTATTGTCCTCTATACTTTCAGTACATGTTTGCCTGAGGAAGAGACTGCAACATAAATCATTCACACATCCCACTATATGACATCTCCATGAACACGGATGCATGTGACATTAGGGAATCTCTCCATGTGTCAATCTCATATGGCAATCCTCGACAGTAAAACAAAAACAAAAAAGAGCATGATGACTAAATACACCTGCTGACGTATAAGCACCATACAAGCAGCTTAAGAGGATGCACGTTCCACAGTAAATCAAATGTCTTCCAACGAAACTGTCAGGGCAGTGCTCAAGTGAATCACGAGTATATGTTAAGACTGGGAAGAAGGTACAGGCAGAAAGAAACAATTTCAGGTTTGGAATTGAGGTGTTGAGGTGCAGAATCACTTCCTTTAAGAAGTTGCAAATATGCTTTATTAGGACTTGCATGTCTTCATAATAAATGGATGAAGGGGAAAAACAAATATGGAATATTAGGCTGCAAATGCTAGAAATGAATTAACTAATGCCATGTTGTAGTGTAAAGTCTTTCTTGCACAAAAGACTTGCACAAAACTTGACTTGCACAAAACTTGCTTAAAGCATTACAGCAGGATATTATGATGGATGGATGTCAAAGAGGGGAGTCTGGAAAGCTAGTGGAGCTTGTACCAATTAAACCAGTTTGTGTTTTGTGGAAAATTGTACAAATAAATGTCCAATAGATGACAATAAATAAATGGGAACACAGCAGCTGCGACCATTCCTGCATCGGAGGCTTGCCATGGCTAAGACCGTGTCGGTAAGACTAACACAACAGATGCGTTGTACACCACCTGGCTGATGCATCCCACAGACTACAGCATTTAATCACTGACCCTTTGGCTCTGAGGGAGAAGGAGAGAGAGGCAGAGACTGCAATAAATGCCTCAAAATTAATTCTGAATCCATGACATGTCATATTAAGCTTTAATTTTAGAATTCTCATGTAGCGAAATGACCAAATGTATTACCAGCCAAGATTAATCCCTTTTATATAAATCCCTACATTTCCTACTTTGTCTTATAATGAGAGGGCCAGTGTGTCTTCCGGATTTGTCTTCCTTCCTACCTTAAAAGCATCAAATACTATATGTGGAGTGGTACACGATCTCATCCATCATGATCAATATCTCCATGTGACTGTCATATCATTGGAAAACAAAAACTCACGCCACTCACTGTTCCCAATGACGCAGAAAATAAGGTAAAAGTCTGAACATTATAGACTATAAAAGTGAATTGGAAAGCCAAGTAAAACAATAAGTATCTACAAAATAGACAGCACATGTAATGGATTGTGCACAAAAACCTTTTACATTATTTAATTCACCCCTTCAGGCGGACACAATCTATGCTGCATTACTGGTTAGATCTTATTCGGTTTTAAATCTCATTGTTTCTTTAAAATACGCAAGTTTGATTTCTTTGAGTAAAACATGATTAGAGGGAGGGTTTGACAGAGAAGACAGTAAGATAAAAGAAGAAGTGGCAAAAAAAGGAAGTCCAACAGTCACATAACTAAATCCTCTAATAGCACCGAGTGTAAAATGCTTTGGCAGGCGGTTTTGGATGGCTGAGGTCTGGAGGAGATTATCTTGCTGAGTGGAGTGACAGCTAGCTTGTGAGCAAGTTTAGCTGGTTAAGCTTCTTCCAGGGAGGATGATATGTGGCACTGTGTCGATAAAGTGGCTACAGTGACCCCACCATTTTTTGTATTTATTTGTTTAATCCCCTCTATCTCTGATTCATGTAATTTCTTAAAATCTCATTTGTAAAGAATCTCGATTTTTACATTTTTTTTACTTTTTAATGATGTGTGTGATTTAATTAATTGATTATTTAGTCAATTATTTGTTAATTTACTATTTCATTATCCAGATATATACCCTAGGAAATTATGTCCTCTGCCGCACCAACAGTAGTTAACACTGGCAGTGGTAATGCGCATTGTCTGTCATTTTCATCTATTCTCTAACGAGGATGAATTTTTCACTACAGTGAAGCTCGCTGAGTAATGTTCACCTCAATTCCTAGGTCAATGTTCTCCTTGTGGATTTGGTTTTATCAATAACACTGTCTGGGTGCATGTCCTGGTAAATAAAACAGCACAGAAACTGGAAAATAATTTGGGCCAGTTAGAAGTAGCATTAACGACTAACGCTAGTGCTAACCCTGTATCGACCGCTCCTCTTTGTTACTCAACTGTGAGCGCACATCGCATGATTTGGGTTCTTGGTGGCCGTGGATAAACTTGTCTTTTGATGAGACTTCTGTGATTGAAAGCGCCAGATCAGAACTCGACTGTGTCCGCATATGTGTGTCCACACTTGCGACCTGCCTGAACGGATGGTGATTGGATATATTTTTCCGTGAAAGGAGCCGCTTTAACATTTCATTTCCTATACAGTAAATTCTTCACACTTCTCCGTTGTTATTACTGCTTACTCTTAGTACACTTATTTAATTGAAGAATAGCCGCTAACAGAGCTCCGCAAATTTGGTGATAATACACTTCCCTATAAATTTCTTCACAATAAAGTTCCCCTAGTATTTTGTTATTTAAAAGCTTTTATTTCTGAGCAGCAAAATCCGGAAATATTGGTTTGGAAGTTAAAGTATATAACCACGAAGAAGAGCAAAGCTGACGAAGCTGAAAAGGCAACTGAACATAAACACATACATGATATGGGTTGGGGGCGCATATAGGAGGATGCTAATGCTGTCTACAACAATTTATTTTCATGTACCATATGCAACCAATTTGCAAGAAGTTTAAGGAGGAATTGTAATGGCACTTGGATTTCATTCACAAGCAACATGAAGTTCCAATGCGGTGCGTATACTGCTAGATTGCCAGTGCACAAACATCATGATGTGGACAACCTAGATATTTATGAGAATAGATATGAACATAATATAATACAGATAAATAAATGGAAAGATACAATTTAACACATAGCTGCTGGTGCAACAAAAAAGTTCTGTTATCAATAAAATGCAATTCATCACAGAAAATTCCTTTTGTTCAGTTGTCAGAAATACAAACATAAGCTTTGGTAGACGGCATGAAATGGTAATAATGTTGAATCCATCATATTTGCAAATATATGTACCATCAGTATAGCTTTGTGCACGAAAAGGTCTGTACTGCCTATATACCATATATAATCCACTACAGGATTAGGACCCTATGGAAAGGTTACTGTACAATCCGTCCATATGGCTGTAGGAGGCCAAGTAGATTTAATCACACATTTTGGCTCATAATCTCGTCATCAACTGGGCATGGTGTCTGAAATTTTTGTTTTTTTTGTTTTGCAATGTAGCTGTTAGTCAAATGAGGCCAGTGCAATCAGCCTTGACAGATTTAGAGCATGTTACAAGCCCTGTTTGTCACAGGCTGTAGCTGCCACTCAACAAGCAACAGAGAGAAAAAGAACAGGAGAAAGAAAATAAGACCATTTTGTCATTTGCCTTTTGAATATCTTTAGGTGTCCTGAAAATAAGTAATTTTAGGGCCCCCTGGGGCTTACATGCTGTGCCTTGATTTTGTTGAAAAGCACTGCCACCCACACAAAAAAGGGTAATTCCATACTTTCTGCTAATTGCTTGTAATTGCAGACCCAACTTTATATAGTTCAAGACTGAAATTCTTATTAATAGGTTTGATTGATTTGAAGGAACTGCAATGTCACATTGTCACATAATCAGGATTTATCTGTTCTGTCGGATGAGTTTTTTAATAACATTTGAAGACAAACATATTTTTATTCATGCAGGATTGAACTTTGGAAAATCTGTAAGTGCCTGAATTTCCCTGTTTTGATTGGTTAGCGTACCATGTTTTCACCTGGGTCTGGATTACTGTTTGGTTTGTATAATTGAAGACAAGGCAGAAGCCATGTCAGACAATAAAGAGCTTATATTTTCCATGCGTCTGCACACCTGCATCCTACCGTCTAAGTGAATCTGCGTCAGACCTTTCCAATTCGTCACATTACAATTTTAAAGTCCCTTTGTCCCAAAGTAGGTCAATCGTTCCTGACAAAACCACAAAGAAGATGTGACTCTTTATGTCCTGTCTCGATTGCCTGATTTGAACAGACATGGATTGACACGGCAGGTTACGATTTTAATGTTTAAAAAACAGCAGGTTTGAAAATACACTTCCAATCCTATTCAGCTTCAAGGTGAGACATTGGATGGTAAAGAGTTGTTTGAAAAAAAAGAATAAAAGAAACATTATAATCCAGCCATGGTGACAGAAATAGTTTAGAAATAACATTTATCTTTCTGCTTTGACAATTGACATTGGCCATAAAAATAACATCATGCTCAAGTGTATTCATAGGAAAACAATCAAATCACCATATTACAATTATTTTTTTTACAACCACGCAGTATTAAGGTAAAACACAGCACAGTACAGGATGTAAAGGGGAAGAGAGCAGAGGGTGTAGCCCTCTATTTCTCAAATTCCCTCCACATAATCACCTGCAACAGGATTAGTTCAGGGGCTCAGGGTCTGCCACGAGGTCCTAAATATGTTTGCCAAAAGCCCCAGCTGGCCTTCCCCATTATTTGGACAAGGTACTGCAAGTCTTCTCACCCCCCAAGAACATGCCATGCCTCCATCTTTTATTGCATCCTCTCATCCATCCATCAACCCATGCCCATCAACAACACTGGCTTCTCTCTCTGTCTCCTCGATATTTGACCAAGCCAGAGGCACCACAATTATGTTTATCAATGCTTGATATCACTTCAGTACAAAAAAAACAACTTATCGAATGATAAGATGGACAAGCAGACGGACACTCTGCTCTACTAGTAAACGGGGCTTCATTCCTTCTGCTCATATAACATAACTAAGGTCATGAGTGTCGGTCATTTTGTTTCATGCAGTGTCATCATTTGCTGATTGAAGGCTTTAAAAAACTGCATATTTGTATTTTGTAAATGACTACTCTTAGCAAAGCAGTAAGCAAACCTAAGAGTTGCAAACACAGCTACAGGGTCCGTACAAGCTGCAAACAACGCACATTTAAGAAAAACATGAACAGGACATTTCTGATGTGCTTTACATTTCATGCTGAGATGCAATACTTTAGGGATAAAATGTATTAACTGGTGTATCATCACTGGTGTCTAAATTTCAGATTCTTTCCCCATTGAAACAATAATTGTGGAATCAAAAAAGTGGTTTTGAAACAAAGGAATTTTTCATTTGAGCTTGACGTGGGTGCTGGATGTCTGATTTTACATAGAATTGCCTTGTTTCTCCTAATAAATCATGAAATGTCACTGACTTTGGTATAAATATCAGCCTATAAATAATGTTGATAATAAAAATAGGAACGTAGCTCGTGTGATGAGTCAATCTCTTCAGTGTAGGTGAATAAATCCCTGTGTGAACTAAGTTGCACGATGCAAATTTGCTCAGAAAGGCAAAATAACAACAAAAGGATACATTTGTCAAAATCAAAGAATACATTTATTAATTAGAGCGCTCTCATAAGAACATATAACTATCAGACATATTTTTTTTAATTTATGAACGATTGTCTAAAATCAACTACCACCACAACAGCTGTTTGTGGCTTGCATCTCTCTTTCTCAATTCAATTCAATATGCTTTTTTGGCATGAATGAAGAACAAGGACAATATTGCCACTGTCTCTCTCTCGCTTTCTCTCTCGCTTTTGTTGATTTTCCACTCACTTCCCGACCAAAAGTTCCATTTACAACCAGGAAAAGCAAGCAGACTATAAGAAACCTTGTCTCTCACTCTGTTCCCATAGTTTTGGCTGCGCCGCATCCCCACACAAACACACACGTAAACTATACACAACAAACGGAGCAGTCCATTATTCTGAAACAGCAGAATAACGATAGGCAAGACTTTACCAATCAGATTCGGCTATGTAAATTCGAAGTCAGGTACCCCCTTACTACTGTGCACAAAATTCAAATGACCCTGTTTGCTGCTACTCTTTCAAAGCCTACCCAATCAAATTACAGCTTACCAAGAACCAGTTCACTATGGTGTGCTGTTTATCAATTTTTTTAAATAGCCAATGTTGGCTTTTCTTCAGTTTGAACAGTTTATGTGTATAAATCATATCAATTTCATGATGACACATAGGCGTTGAACTAAGCTCCCGGCACCCAACCCGAGCGGCGAGCGCAGCTCACACCGCTTATCATGTGTAGACAGCCTGAGACTAGGGAGGGAGAGTCTGAGGCTGTGTGTTTCTGAGGGTTGGGAGGGAGGAGAGAGAGATGATACAAGTCAGCATGACAGGGTAACCTGTCTTAATGACAGCTATTCACTGTACTGAAGCAAGTGTGCAGTGTGCTTTTTATATCAATAATCAAAAGAAAAAAGTTAATGAATTTTCACCTCGCAATACATCTTTTCAGTTTGTTGTGTCTGACTGGAGATTTTATGTGAGAGGTGGCAATTCCTCCTTTCCGAATTTGTAAATCATTAACTACTGCAAAATGTACTGAAGCAAATTTGTACACACATTACATCAATCCCTTTACCTTTGCTGTTGAAAATAAACAGACATAGAGCATGGCTTTGCTTGTTGTGGAGTAAATGTGGGGTGAAGTTTCATACTTGTATAATGTATGAAAAGTACTGGACACTGACAAAATACTGCATATCTTACATTTATGAAATTCATTGATATGGAGAATAAATTGGATAAAAGGGATTAGCAAGCATGCAATAAATAAAACAAATAAAAATAAAGCTCTTAATTTATACTTTAAAAAAAAGATAAATACTTAATACAAAATGGGCTAGATGACCTTTTGAGTTAAATGTGCTGATGACTATACCAATAATGCATCATGACAAAATAAGGTCTTTCTTTAATGATATAGCTTGTTTTTATTTGTTTTTAATGCAAAAATAAAGGTTTGACTATGCACAGCTAAAATGGAAATACCAGAGTCAAAGAGACATATGTACATCGATCTTAGGTCAAGCATAAAAGATTGAGATTCTAACACCTTACATCCTGATAATCTCTCTATGCTTATCAGCGCGGAAGAACTAGGGAAAGATGAGAGCGTCCTGCTGTTGCTTATCCCTTCCCAGCATGGCCACCGCACTGATCAGAGGGGGAGGACACAGGTGGAGACCTGGAACAGTGTCATCATCAATGCTCAAACAGAAACGAAACAGTCTGGCCCGGGCACCAGGAGCTGGATTTAGCCAAGGTGGGAAATGCCAGCCAAATGCCTTTCTGCTCTTCCTGATTCCATCCTGCCCTCTCATAACAATATCAGGGGCTGTTCCGCGGATGGAGAGAAGGCTAATATTGAACAGGCAGGCCAGACAAATAAGAACAAAGTGTACTTGGCCACCTGTGGACCAGCTGGAGAGGAGATGGCCATAAGATGCCATGGAGTCCTCTGAGATTCAGCCTGATGAACAAAATGGATGAAAACAACAGAAGCACTGGACCTGCTGCTTCACAGAAAATTATAGAAACCCTTTATCAGAATGTCTAATGAATGGTTCTGCAGCAGCCCTAAAGGCATCTGTGACTTGACAAATAGTGTGTGCGGAGTCGCTGATATTGTCTTGGTCAAAACAAATCTCACCGTTATCCGTTGTCACTTGAAGATTCAACCACGGCATTTTATCAACAACAAGTAGTGCCAAGTTGGTTGCTTGAATTCGTATTCAGATTCTTGTTTAAGATCATTTTTAATACCTCCCCTCTACTTATGCATGTCTCCATGCAATTTGCAGAGAAAGTGTCTCCCAACACCTTCCTAATCAATAATCAGTCTGGGGTTGAAATGATAATTTCAGTCATAAAAATAGTCAGATTCAAAATCTGTGCCTTGAGGCTTTGATTCATTATGAAACAGACAAAAGCACGGCGATAATCACTTTCGCACCAAGCAGGGATGCTGTTTATTGATGTTGAAGTTGAAAGTTAATTGTAGAGAAAGGGAAGTGAGAGAGCATGGCAATAAACTATTTTAACTATTGTGCATTGTTTTGGTTTGAAAGTGGAGGTGCTGCTGCATTAGCTGCTCGGCAGTGCTAGCTTTAAAAATATAACGTTCAGCTAAAGCTAGCTCGCTAGGATAGTTACATCAATAAACAATATTACATAATATTATATAATATTATGTATATTGGCAATATTACATTATTATATGTAACTCAGACTTTGACGGACTTTCGGGATAAAATTCACAAATGCTCCGTGTTGTGCTTGAGGTCACCTTGGCAGACCTTTTGGGCCCCTTGTAAAACCTTTTTGCATATTGCTGACATAGGAAAACTCTTCCAAATACTGTTCTGAGAACCAGTGGGAAGGAAGGATAAGATACCGCTGTGTGTTAAAGCAGGAAGGCCGCCCTGTCTGATCGTCGAAACCGCCATCAGCTATGCTTCTTCCCACACAAATGGCCTCATGTCGCTAGTGGAGAGCAAGCCCAAAGAACAACAAGGGCATGGTTTCGCTACCATGCCCAAGGCTTGAGTCTGCCAGCAAAGAGGAACCAGTGGGAGAGCTGCAAGCAGAAGCCATCTCAGTCCTTCCACTCCAAGTGAAAGAGCTGGGGACCAAAGCGCTGCAAGAGATGAAGTCTCTTCGTGGCATAGGTGCTCTCCGAGAGTGTGCTACTAAATCTGAGAGGAGGGGGCATATAACTGACCGGTGGCCATACATCTTTACGCTGTCATCACAGCAAAGGGCAGTTTGAGAGATTGGTGAAGTAAGGCTAACACCCACCAACAAGCGTACTTGACAAATGGTATGTTTTGTGGCACAAAATTGACCTAATTTCTAATCATTGCAAGCAGTGTTTTTGTTCAGGTCATACGCAGTGAATTCACTTGAGTAATAGGCATTATCAACATTGGCATTGTAGCACTGCATTGTTATATCTATCTTACAAGGCATTCTTTTAATGAGAAATACATCATACCGTGTCTATAATTATCCATCACAATTCCAAAAAATCAAATCAGTGGTTATTTCCTTTCAGAAATTAGTGCGTGTGGCAGTTTTATTACACTAATACCGTTTTCCCAAACCATTTAATTACTGATGATGCATTCACATTAACTCACTATATCCAATTGTCTGCTTTACACTGACATCAGTCCACCCTGTGCTCCATGTTAGCACTGATCAGTATTAATCTAATCAATTATAGAATCATTTGACAAGCCAAAGGCTACACAAATCGTATACTAACTGAGCTCTGCAAAACATGTCATGCATTGTAATGAGAGTACTTGATGATATCCTCCAGCCAGAGACATTTATGAGGCAACAAGGGATGATTTGAAATATTGAGCATTCAAATAGGAGAAAACCACCATGGCATTGTTGCCAATTAAACATTTCTGAAACTGGAGGAGTATGCCCCCCTGAGAGCTGACTTTCCCAGCCCTGACGCACATGCTCAAAAACATCATATCCTTGGTAATATTGGCTGAACTGTGATTGGATTTTGCCTGATATTCTGCAGTTCATTAACCTATAGTTAAAAAACTCCCCAGACGGTGGATCTAATAGCGAGGACACAGTGCTCTATCCCCGTTGCTGCAATAACTGAAGAGTAAAGATAATTAGGGTCCAGTTAACAAGTGGAGATGCAAATTATCTTTTCCATGGTATAGTTCAATTATAATTTGCTCCCAGTGGTGACTACCATATATACCCACGGGTCATCTAAATACATTCCTTCTGCTTATATTGGATGGCATTTCCACAGTAAGGCAGGTGTAATCCGTTGGTTATTGCACGTCAATAACCACAACTCAAATGGAAGCCTTCATTTAGCTCACGCTTAGAGACGTACCATGGAAAGTTGGCCCTTCGAATAAGGGGGGAAAGTACAAAGGAGTATAATAACGCCAATGCATAATGGATTAGCACAGGTCTGCGGGCTGAATATCAAGCAGGTTCTCTAGGAGGCCACCTGAGCTCTGTTACAACAGAGTTGTTAAGGTGGGAATAAGCCACTAGGTGAACGCCCACCCTGACACTCACTTTGACAAACGTGATATAGATAAATGAAGCATGCTAATGAGCTTTCTAGAGGTTTCCCACCAACAGGAATGGATAATCTGTAAAGACTTGTCTGTGCTTGGATTCATTATATAATAAAAGGAGAGTAGACAGAACATCCAGAGCGATAAATATGGCTGGCTACTGAATAGAAATATGATATTATTATGAAGTTATATAAAGTGAAGCAATCTTCAAAAAATAGCACAGTACTTTTTGTCTAATTTATATTTCTCCTTTTAAATCTAAAGTAAGTTGTAAGATACATCTCATTTAAGAAAACCTGTGCTACAGTGTCGTGGTTAAACTGGAAAAAGTGATTAGGTGGTGTCACATTGTTGGTATTCTCAATGACCGCAGCCAAGATGTTCACATAAATACGCAGATGTTGAATGGGTGGAGGATGTCAGAGTGAAAAGTTGCTGCAGCTGGTGCCAAGATACACAGCGTTTGGAAATAGACACAGGTACACATACCCGGCACTGCCACAAGGTACTGGCACATGTTGAAGTGGACTTGGCATGCAAGCTTGCGAGCAGATGTTATTCCAGGACAGATAATTACATCAGTGAGTGAGCAGACATTTTTCCACTTAATTTCCGTCTTTTAAAAGTGTGACTACTCCCCGGAGGCATTTTGGTAGAGAGATGCCCCTGGACCAGGTACCTGGGAAGAAGCCCAAAGCACCCCAGTGAGAGTGCTGATCACTGGGCTTCAGTCTGACCTCGTCCTCAGTGGGAGGCCTGTCAGGTTTTCACTGTCACTTCCACAGATCTGTTTCTGTGTGTGTGTGTGTGTGTGTGTGTGTGTGTGTGTGTGTGTGTGTGAGTGAGAGTGAGAGAAGTTAAGTTGTCAGCCAATTGCAGTTCTTTTCTGTTATTTCTAAACAACTTCAGAATGCTCAAGCTAATTATGAAGTACAAAGGCTTTTATATTGTCGTGCGAAAACAAATCTGCTTTTTACTGTCAATTTTATTTTGTGACAAGTACCAATTTCCTAAACTCTTAATTTTCAAGAAGCATTTTGAAGTAAAAAGCAATCAATCTTGATCTTGATTGCTTTAGACTCCCTCCTCAGTTTACTGTTTCTACTGCAACTTAACCTGCATTGCCTGAGACTCATCCATGTTTTTAAGCGAAGGTAAATTGGTAACATGTGGAGACATGTTCCCAATTTACCTTCGCTTAAAACATAGCCATTGTGTTTATTTCAGCCAACAGTCAGGCTTGATAGCATTAGAGCAAATTACTTTAGTGTGATACATTTTAGTGTCAAATGATTCTTAATTATTGTCTATCTGGAAAACGGTAAGTAGGTTAGATGAGAACAGCAGCTCTTGGTTGTAATTTAGAAACCCAGATCCACAATGGCAAAGAGTCGCGCTACGGCACAATGGTTCTCTCCTGTCCAGGCGACAATAAATCTCACTTTAAATTAAGTTAGCATGTTCTGCTACATTGCTTAATGAGCTGCGCTAGTAAACAATAGTGTGGTACGCTCCCTGATTGATTGGTGACAGCAGCTTTACTGCTTTCATAAGGGCCTCAGAAGGACATCGGGGTTTCTTATGGCTGATGCTTTCATCACTTACCCCTCGCAAACAAATGTGAGCACTTTGTTGCCTCAATACACAATAACGCTGAGGGAGTAGTCCTACAAAGGGTGACTTCACGCCCTTCACATATGATTGTGTATGTGCGTGGTTGGTTGGTTGAGGTGTGTGCTTGTGTGCACACATGCCTATGTTTGTAGGTTAGTGTAGAGGAAGGGCGCAGAACTGCATTAGGGAAATTTACAGTCCATAAGACATTAGATAATTCATGGTGTGGAACCATGCGATAAATAAAAGCACAAGCGTGGGTAAATAGTCTGCAGCAATGAGTGTCACACTTGAAAAAGACCTTCCAAAGACCTTTTTGCCTTTGACAAAGCAAGTGGGCACCAATAATTCCTCCCTGCCACTTGTCTGAAATATAAGTGCCCATTTCTCACATGCTCTACTTAGGACAGTCTTTTTCTAATGAAATAGATAGCCTATAAAGAACTTTAACTTTGAGTCAGTTATCTAATAAGTGTTTTAAACATCAGCTTGGATTGTAGTCCTGAGCCTTCTAATCTGTATTCTTTTTCAGTTACTGATTTAGTTGGTGAAAAATACATTCATTCTTTACAGTGATGTGTTTGTGTCTTCCTCTCACTGACAGCTATAGGTAACTGTACAACGTAGGATCTTAAACCATTCCATGTGGTATAATTAAATGTAGGGGATCTGTGTCGTGGGAAATGAAGTGTGCAGTATTGAGTAGTGTTGATATCCAAAAAGCCCTTTCCCATCGATCCTGAGGAGAACTTAGTTTAATGTCCTTGGAAAGTGTGGCAGGTAATCTATTGAGTTATCAAACTGTGAAGGGCCAGGGAATGGCGGGGCAAATTGTGATTCCTACAGGAATTCTTGTTGCACCAAAGCTTTCACCACCACCAAACTCTCTTCCTTTGTAAACTCCTGCACAAATCGACAGTATTAATAGACCACCCATTTCTCTTCTGACCTTAGATATTACAGTGTTTGAACTTCAGTGAAGGGGAAAAAATGAACGTAAGGGAGAGCTGGTTTTGGGTCCCGGAGGAATTCATTTGCTATAACTTTCCGTTGACTGGAGGACGTGACAAAGAGACATGTCATACACAGGAAACATGATCAACACTTCCAATCATCTCTGGTGTGAAACACAAATCACCAGGAAAACATTTGTGCAGTGTGGGGGCTTGTTTTCCTGTCACTAAAAACAAGCAATAGCACATGGTAAGGCACTTCACATGCAATTGAAATTGTCATTTTCGACACGTCCCTTCTGATAGTGTTCAAACCATTGAGCTCAAATGGAGTTGGCACTCACCGGGCAGTTTCTTTGCCACATGAGTGACAAATACATTTTTAAAAAAGGTGCAGGTGGCAGATGAGGCCTAGCAATTGAGAATGAGCACATAACCCTGGGAATATTGGGAATGCCCATATGCATATGCATATATGTTTAATAACTCATCAGGGAGCAGGGATGATACTAGCTCAGACCTGGCACATTTTGCAATGGTTTAACAATGACTATGTGTATACCACAATCAGGCAGAGAAGAGCAAATGACCAGAGCAGGAAGCTGAGAGAACGAGAGAGTTCATTCATTTTGGAGAACGGAGGGTGTGAGCTCGAGGTATGTACTCAGATTGTGCCTCTCTGTCTCCAGGGTCAGGCTTGTGTTTACCTCCATCTTATGCCCATCTCCCACAAGAAGCCTAAGCTCAGCAACAATATGGCTCAATTATGGGCAGCCATTACCCCTACAATTCTCCAGTGGCTTGTAAGGAGGTATTAGAAATGTGTAATATCTGGGAAACCATACGCCCGGACGCACTGCCCTGATATGTGGATTCTGGATTCTCCTGCCTGGAACTTTCGTTCTGGAAGACTAGTCACAAGAAAAACTATGTTCACTAAAATTGCTCACACTGTCAGGAGGGGCTGTGCTGGAGGACAAGAAGCAAGTGTGAACAATAATGTGTTCATATTTGTTCACAGCACAAGATTTGTTTCACAATTATCATAAGAAGGTTAAGAGTGTGTTTGTTACAGGGGTGAAACAGACACTTGAAGATGTCATTACATGAATGACACCTAACATGCAGACTGTTCTTGTGAAAAAAAGAATGAGGAAATACAGCAGGTCTGACATTTGGAACACAATTTCATCTTTTCATGGGAAGAGGAAGTGTCTCTTCACTTTTATAGTTCAGTCTGCTCAGATGTAAGCATACACACATACACACAGAAAGACATCCACAGAGGCATTGGCTGCATTCAAACAAGGTATACACAGGTTCACCTTTACTACAATATCCCCAACACATCAGCAGCCTGTATTTATTGTCAATACACATGTACACTGGCGAACCATATCACTGCCATATCATGCAGATAAATGTCATACGCTTCCAATGTTTGTCCCTGAAGAAAGCATTATGGCACCTGATAAGAACACAATGTAAATGAGGCCCGGGGCTCTACTGTACTATAAGGGAGGCTGTCACATCCAAGAATTAAATGCAAATCATGCATTATCGCCAAGTACACTCGCTGTCCAGGAGAGTGATGCCTTTGTGTTCTCATTCAGCAGCAGAAGGTGCTGGGCCTTCTGGGGGATAGAAAAAAGAAAGGACAGAAAAACAGGACAGACAGAAAACTGCACTCATGACTGAAAGGGACTTGTCAATCACATGAACAATACCCGTCCCTTGCCCTGTAATTATGGGTTTCATTACACAGCCCTGCACCTCTCTCATCCTATTGCTTTACCTCTCTCCATCTCTGTGCGTGTCTGCACCCACAGGCAGACACAGGCAGTCAAGCACACACATGAAGTGAGCTACAGAGAGAGGGAGACTAGCTGCAAAAAGGATATATGACAACACTTGCTTTTTTCTTGTAATCTTCTTAAGGAAATGTACGCATCAAAACAAAATGATGTCAATTCTCCGGCTTGGCTTTTTGGCTTGTGGGAGGGAAACAAACCCGTAGCGAGTTTGAGCAATGCAAAGACACAGCAACAAGGACATGTCAAAGGAGATTTTAATCACAGATTGTGTTCGGTGCCAATAGAGAGTTACATCTACAGACAGCTACAACAGGACTCAGAGCACTCAAGTCTTTTTATTCATTTAAAAGCTCCTTGCATATGCAGTCTGCATGAACAGAGTTGGAAATCTCACAAGGAGCATCCTAGTGATTTAGGAATATATAATTTTGTGGTTGGGGTAAAAATACAACTTGTTTTCACAGGTTATGATTAAAAAAAGGATGTCTATGGTGAAGACTTTGTGTACACCTGTGTGGGCGACTACACTCCATTTGTTCTTACATGATGACTGAGCTGTAAACGCTGTAAATGCTTTGAATATGTGATTGGAGAAGCCACTCACTCCAAGATCCAATGCCACATGAAAACTATTGAAAGACATTGAAAATTGGTGGTTCTGCACTTTCAAAAGCTCATATTGATTAATGTCAGTAAGTTCACAATGGCTGTGTGTGAATGTGAGAGGTTTTAAATAGAAAGTTATTATGAATTGACATCCCACACAAATGTGTATTGTGTTGGATGTTGGCCATGTAACATTCATTCTTTTGACATCTGACAAAGGACCTCAACATTTTTCATGAACTTCCCCCATATAATAAGCCAGTGGCATTAGGCTAGTCTACTCCATCTTTCATTCACTCTTTTATTCTCATGTGCATGTGCTATAATGCTCTGGTGGAGGCCATTCAGAGCTAATGAATGGATGTAATTGAGAGGCTGGAGAAATACACAATTGAAGTCTTTCACGGGTTTTATGGATCTGAGGCTAATTAATGAAAAATAGGAGCCACATTGTCTCCCATCAAATCCAATCCTTAATTCACCAGGGTCCCAATCACCCCTTCACTGGAGCCTTACATTTTAATCATCCTACCTCTAGAGCACAAGGCCAGTCCCCTGGTCGATTATTGCAATTCAATTTAGCATATTAATTATAGCCGCTGCCGAAGGGAAAGATCTCTCTTACAATGCTAGTTTAACCTGCTCCATGTTTTCCTCTCCCTACATGTTTGCTTATCTCTGGCCGCATTAAGGGCATGTATATATTGCATTGTTACTGTGAGCTACATTATGGTAATTTATCTCCCTGCACCCCAGACACAAATGAGTGGACAACTCCACTGAGGAGCTCCCACTGTTAATCCTTCTGTAAAGACTAATAGGATCAATGATGCCCCCCATGGGAGGTTAGGCGCTTCAAGGGATTCTTGTGGTGGTGTTGCAGATGGCCTTGACCTTTCTGAAAGACCCATGTGTGAGTGATTTAGAAAACTGTGCAAAGGCAGTTGCGGTAAACTGACCCACTCTGGTCAAGAGCCGTTGGCTGAACGAAAGGAACTTCTAAGCAGAGAAAGTACTCCATGCTTAATGCAGTATTTATGTTAGAAGCCATGCTGACTGTATGCCAGAGTCATCGTCATCATTAGGGTTTCCACCGGTGTATTGCAAACCCGGCAGCCAACAGCGTATTATGCTTAACTTAGCAAGTGTGCGGTCAAGAGAGAGAAAGATAGTGATGGTGAGTATGAAGTTAGCAGTTGTGAACATTGCAATGCAGTGTTTGTAAAGTTAGGGCTAGGGATGCACCTATCCCAATCTCGAGTATTGGTCCGATACTGTGCTAATTTACTCGTACTCCTAAAGATACTTTGATACAACCACACCCAATGCCATTGTGTGCATTGTCCTGGACACACGCAGCCACTTTCCCCAAAAGTCTCCCACACGTCAGTTAGTTTAGGTGCGTGGTTGTCAGCTGTGTGTCTGATTGGCATTCTTTGTCAGGGTTTCCGCCAGTGTATCGCTAGACTGGCGTAAACGCTAGTTAGTGCTTGGTTGAGATGGTGTATGTAACGATGAGTATAAAGTCAACAGGAATGTTGCTACAACTCCTCAAGAGCCAATTCAAACCCTTGGTCTTGCTTGTTCATCAAAGTGAAAGGGGTTAGCCCTGAAGTTAGCGACAACGGCTCAGGCTCACTGAAGCTGGGCAAACCTGTTCTCCTATAAGAGAACGGGCTGCTCCTCTAAGTTTTGCTCTATCTGAAAAACTGATAGCATTGATTGGTTAAAATTCGGTTAACCGTTAATTATCGACATCCCTACTGCAAACTATACTCTCTTTGTATCAGGAAAAAAAAATCCTTAAATGTTAACATGTCAGCAACAGCCTCATGTTGTATATTTGATTTTTTTTACCATCTCAAAGTAAGGAAGATCTCATTTTGTCAAAGTCATTGTTAGCACTATAATAGTATTATTAATTACTTATTTCGGTACTCTGTATTTGCAAGTATTCAGTATAAAATATAGTGGTATCAGTGCAACCCTAGTTTAGACGATTTGTCGTTGAGTAAATGCCACAGCTCCTCAAGCCTGCTCTGACGTCTGGTGGTACGTCAGCTGATACTTCTGTATCTCTTGCCAGACGGCAGTAGGGTGAACAGGCTGTGGCACCTCTTGTCACCAATATCACTGATGCTCGGGAGATGGGTATCAATGTTGATTTAAGTGGTTTTAATCACCCACTGTAGAGCCCTCCTGTCCCTCCTGGGCCGTACACATCCCATACCAGTTTGTAAGGTTTTCCAGTCAGGATGCTTCTATTGCTTCTCCGTAAAAGTTAACGAGGAATTGGCACAGGAATTTTACTTTCTTAAGTTCCCTGAAGAAATGTAACGTTTGGTGAGCTTTTCTTCACCAGGATCAGTTCCTTGGTTTTACTGACGTTGAGCAGTAGGTTGTTCTCTGATCACTATTCTGCAAGATTCATTTCCTCTCGATATGAAATCTCATTGTTTGTAATCTGGCCGATGGCCGTAGTGTCATCTGCAAACTTCACAACAGAGTTTTCTTCATTTTGTCAGTAGCAGTCGTGGGTGTACAGCGTGAACAGGAAGGGGCTGAGCACACAGCCTGGGGGGCTCCGGTGTTGAACACTAAAGTGGAGATGGTGTGGCTGCCAATCCTAACTGCCTGGGGTTTGTTTCTGAGGAATTCTAATAACAAGTTGCAGAGTGAGGTACTCAAGCCCAGAATGCTAGGTTTCATGGGGGACATTGTGTTGAATGCTGAGCTAAGATCATTAAAAAACATCAGAATCAGAAACGGTTTATTGACAAGTATGTTACACATACAAGGAATTTGGCTTGGTGATTGGTGCTCAACAATAACATAATAACATCACATAACAACATTCAGATATAGGTGCTGTCCTTTTCAAGATGTGTGAGGCGTGTGCTGTGATAAATAATAAAAAAATGATAAAATAGTTCCCATTACTTTCAAGTTTCATCATTCATACAAAACATTTTCGGTTTCTTAGCCTGATTTGTATACACTGAGACTGCACTAAGACTAAAACACCCAAAGGCAAGCTTTGCACATTACAATGCTGCAGACTCTGCGTGATGTGAGGTGATAATAAAGTGAGTCCCCCTGCTGTGGGTCTCTCCTTGCTGAGGACTACCAACCCCCCCACCCCCGACACCGAGGCCTCGTCTCTGCTCCGCTGTCCCTGGGCTCCTGGCATTCCTGCCCAGACCCCTGTCAAATCCCAGAGAAGAGGCAGATGGGCTTGGCTTTTTATGTACTAATCAAGGAGGAATTTGCTCCCTCACAGACACGTCACCTCTGACCCATGTGTCTAGTCACATTCATTATTCATACTCACCGAGGTGAGCCGCTGTAAAGGGTCGAGAACAGAGTGGAGGATGAGCAGGCGAAGCGGAAGAGGATGCGGGGATGGGGTGGGGCGATGAGCGCTTGTCGTGCTCTGCTCCAGCTGCCAGCTCATCCTAGCATTCAAGTGTTCCTCAGTCCCTCACACCAAGACGGAGGCCCTTATGTATATTTAGGTCAAACCATTGTGGCCCATATTATGCTTTTCCTGCCTTCACTCCCACACACTCCATACCTCCTTCATGTTATTTCCTTTTTGGTGATAATTATCGACAAACCATCTGGATAGTATCATCAGCAGAATGGCTGATTTAGGAGCAAAGGGGACAGGAGTGCAGCGAGGGGATCCTGTGGTTGTTTATTAAAGGTCAGATGGAAGGTATTTGCAAGTGGTTGCCGAGCTGTAAACAATATTAAAACTTGTTTTTGTATTGTTTTTGTATTTCATATGATACAGTATCAATGCAATATTTATATATTTTATAGGCCTATTTTAAATTATGACGTTTCCTGATTTCTTTTCATTTTTGTTTTACTCAAAATTGTACCTGTCACATTGCAAGTTTGGTTGGTTTGAAATGGAAAATCCAGACACTTTTTTCCAGTCACTTAATACCTGCAGGGTTACCTTAGATGGCTGACAAAGAGGTGATTAGAACAGCCAGGTTCTGGGATATGTTCTTGTGCTAATTTAATTTGGCAATTTGTATTACCACTGCTATGTTTGAGAATGTAATGCTTCATCTTTTCCTCCTTCATGAACTTGCTCAATTTACCACGAGAGAGTAAATCACAGAAGTTTGAAGCTTTGCAGAGCTTGCTTACCAAAATAAATAAGGATCTTATGGAATTTAGTTTTCAGGCCACGTGGAGGCACAATAATTGTAGTAAATAAAATAACCACATTTAGAGAAGATATACGTTTTAGCTCATTAAGTACAAGTACTCACCTGTCCAATATTTTTCGGAGCGTCAATGAATGCACCAACAAGCAGAGTTATCAAAACTGTCTCCCGACCACATGATGATAAAGGAATAAAACGCTCACTGTGATAGATGGCTTCACTTAAGTGAGTAAGTATCACATCTCTGTAAGTTTATTTTAATACCATACTGAGTTCAATTGAAGTACTGTGGCTTCTTGATTAAACTGTTATGGTTCTTTTCAGGCTACAACCCACATTCAGTTTTATATGAACTTACTACACAGATTCACAAGAGGTTTTAGAAATTTGCCATAATTTGCCTAATATTATCTCCCATTCCTTTCTTTTTTCAATCAGTGCCCTTAAAAGTAATGCATAGGATGGTAACCATTAAAGCACAATAACGAAATGATCTTTGAGCAAATGCAATACAATATGACTGGTAGGGGTGGGAATTACCAGAGGCCCCACGATACATATTGACACGATACCAATATTACAATACAATATTATTGTGATATAGCGATATGCTGAGTATTACGATATATTGCAATTTATTACCTATTTCAATTTGCAAATTATGCAGTTTGTCATCATCTGTTTTATCTAATGTGATACAATTTTACAAAACTTACTTCAGTTCCCTCTGACATGTTTACAGCAACACTTCAGGTCGCAAGACTCAACAAGACTCAAACGCACAAAACAAACCGGCGCACTCGCACGTGTAACGTGACTCGCGTGAGAGGAGATTTTACCACACACAAACAAACCTCTATATAAGAATTAGGACACCATAGATATCGTAGCTTCTTCCGTTCTTATGATTATGAAACTGGGACTTATAACCGCAATTATGGCCAAATCGGTTAATCTCGACATCCCTAATTGCAATATTTAGAATTTATATATTCAAAAATATATACTTGGTGTTATAAAAATATCGCGATACAATGCTGTATCAATTTTTTTCCCGACCCCTAATGACTAGTTTCTATCTTTAGCACAAATGACAATAAAGTAAAAGCTTTGATCTAATTTTAGTAGGTCAATTTGCCACAAATACTTGCACTAATATTAAAGGAGCATATCCAGATCCATCCATGACCAAGAGTGTCTGAAAACAAATAGCAAATAGTTTCAATAGCTCCACACAATTTCTTAAAATGAATAAATAAATAAATACAGCTGTGGTTGTTGAAGACACACTTGGCAGAGATCTGCACTCTACTGAGTGCACCTTTCTAGTTTTAAATATGTATCTAGTAATCTATAGTTATAAATATGTGCCATGTTAAAAACTGTTTCTATGTTTTTAAGTCGTTAAGAAAATTACTTACAGTGGTACATTAGCCACAGAAACACTCATGTGCCTTCTAATGTCCTGTTCATACCACTTTAAGTTCATTATAGCCATGACAACACATTTATGAGAACATCAATATACATCAGCAGAATGAGAGGAGAAAATAAAATGTCTGGAGTGCATACAATACAATGCAATGACTATTAGTAAGACACTAAAATGCTAGAATGTAATAAGGTCAGCAAGTACCAGAAAAATGTGATCACAATTTTCAAAGGCTAATTCCATATTACATTCATGTTAGTGCACTAATCAATTTAGATTCACCCATCAAGCTTAGTCAGATCATTAGGAAGCAATTTTCATTTTGCCTGAGAGTCCATTAGTTGCTTGAGTAACATTGGACTCTAAATTGATGCGCTCAAATTGCATCTGGACTGATTTCAGAACAATAACAAGCACAGAGGATTACATGCAAATGCATCATTAGATTTAAAAACACATTGTCAGTTGCAGCCACTGATGGTGCAAACACATCAACATTACTACCAACTTTGCCAATCATTCCAATTGCTTCTCTTATTGATGTGTTTATGGTGGCTTTGGGCACCCTTGCTCCTACACGTCTTAATAGATGGAGATAGCAGTGTGTACACTCCGCTGAGCATCACAGGAAGTGACTTTCAGCTACCTTACAGAAGGTGGGCAAATCAGCGGGGAGCCAGCCATTATGGCAGTGTTGTGGTTCATTTGAGTGCCATGCAGTGTGCAAGAAAACATGATCTTTCCAAGTGGCCAAGGGGATTCGGCACAGCGGGGTCGCTGGGGAAGAGTTGCCCCGTAAATTACAACTAATTACAGCTTCTATTGAGCTGAAATGCAGTCTGCTCAGACCCACAATTCCACTAAGGCACAGGAGGGATTTCACTTTTCCCCACTTAAAGCTCACTATCCATAGACAGCGCTGAGAGACTTGACAGCATTCAAATACGCAGCCTAACATGTACTGAGATGTACTGTGTAGATACATGTGGAAACAGCAGAGCGGGGTTACATCATATACACATGTGGAAATATGTCTTATAAAATAAGAATATTTCCATTAAAGTCATTTTAATCTCATTTCATTATAGATTCATAATTACCTTAGCATTGACATAATCTATCTCAAATTGCTAATAAGATCATTACTGTTGTATAGACCACGGCATTTGAAAAATTGCCTCCCTTCTGTTTTGTTTTCCCACAATATTGCAATTAATAGAAATAAATTATACACTGGACGCTCTGCTCATTGCTAGGTATGATGTAAGTGTGATGCAACTCCCTCGGCCCATAGTGTCAGAAAAAGCAAAGCAGTTTTCGAGTCTGTAAGAGGATTTTTTTTTTTAAATAAATATAAAAATCTGCATCTTAAAAGGCGTTTTTGCCATGAGACAGCAACTTATCATGTGCTGCTTCACTAGACCAGGGCCTTTCATGTACCTTTAAAATGACATGATGCACACAATACAAGCTCCGGCTCAGACGATGCCAGCATTGTGAATTGTGTTTACAAGCATCTTCTCACAATAAAAAAAAAAGGCCCACAAGCAATATAGGCTACACTCTGGAAGAGAGAGAGAGTGATATACAGGTTATGGTGTTACCTCAATGAGACACAATCAAAGTGATTAAGTAATTTCAGAGACTAGTAAAATAGAAATACTATAATCACAAACTGTTTCAGGGCTTTGCCCTACTTTGTGAGGAGGAGATGTGTTATATGACCAGAGAAAAAAAGATTATTGTCCATGTTTGGATTCCTTTCAAACCTCCTATCAGAAACTCCGCAGAACCCAGAGTGACCATAAATCCTCCCAGCCCCTTTCTGCTTTTTTTTTTTTAAAGATGATCTCCAAGGAATTGTTCATTGTACTGTTACCATGGGCACAGGAACAAATTTCCCCTCCTCTTTTTTTCTCAGTCCGAGACACTTTCAAGAAAAAAAAAAAAGGAATTACTCACTCATTGCATAGCATCGGACTTACTCGTCGGACCCACTGAGCGTGGCACAGGGATGATTGCCACCAGCCTAGCCTGCTATGCCAGTCATTAAGATGGGTGCAGCTCTCACACCACCTAAGAAAGGGAAATTGGTGGACTGGGCTGGGGGTGGTAACTTCTGTGCCAGACACTGGGCTGTTGAAAGTGAGTGTGGTGCCCAATCTTCTCAGTGAGGGTGGCAGACAGTGCGCACATTAACACCTGTGAGACTCGTAAGCCAGAGCTTTGGCAAAGCTCCTTAGCTCAGGCCTGTGTCATCCATTTTATGTGCCGCTGGCATAGGATGCATTTATACACTGCTGCATTACTGAGGGGTATATGCTTGACGGCAGGTCCTCTGTGGAAATAATCTTTATCTTGGCACAGTGGGGCCTTTACATTAGCGTGACTTTTACAAACGGAGCGGGAAACTTTTTGCAACTTGGAGAAAAGCATTGCAGAAGTTGTATGTGCATATGTGTACACACACATACCTGTATGTAACCACATTAACAGTTTATGATAGTTTACTGAACATATACTGTAATGTACTGCTGTTGAAGCTTCCAAACTTGCTCACATCTCTTCTCTCGTTGAAATCTAGTAATACAGTACACAATCCACTAACTATTTAACCTTAGATATCCCTCATGTACGCACTAATGTTGGCAGAACTGGTTTCAGTTCACCTTTTAAATGGAATAAACTGCAAACTGCCCTCAAACTACAGTTTTGCATTCCCTTGGAGGTTTTAAAGCTTTTTATTGTGATGTTTTATTTAATGATTCGTAACTGTTTATAATTCCTGTTTATTGTAGTTGTGTTGTTTCTGTTTTGTTGATTATGTTCTTGTGAATGTTTCTTGTTCACAGGACTTTCTTGGAGCTCTTATTCTTAATGACACTGCCTTATTAAATAAAGATTGAATAAAATAAATAAAATGATGGTTACTGTAAAGTTCTAAGTCCTTATAGGATTAGTACAGGGATTAAAATAATAAATTGATTTAACATCGTGCTCTAGCTTCTACATATTCGACAGACATTGTTTTGTATTTGTATCAAACCTCTTCTAAATTACATTTTTTCTTTGGTATGTCGTATCACTATGTGGTTAAGTCAAGAGAACAATATATACACAGTGAGATCATTAAAGTTTCATATTATTAGCCCAGTAGGGGAAAGTATAGAATGCAGGGAAATGGACATCATTACTGAGTACTACTTCCAGGGAAACATAATCACTTTTTTCTTCTGGCTGACATTAATGATTGGCTCCTTTGTCGTGCCATGGTAGGCTTGTCAGATACAGATGCTATGGAGATGAGGTCCACCTCAGGCAAAATAATGTTAATGGGATTCCCACACAAACACCTATCACATATATCTTTAAGATGCTACGCACCCACTTCGGTGTATCCTTGCTGTAGCAGCAACACACTACAAATCTAAACCATTTCTCTATCCTTGAGTTATTCTGCAATGTTTTTCTTGAGAATTGACTTCGACAAAGTAATGATAGGAAAACATACATTTAAAAGTTAAACATCTGGAAACCTGTTTGTGGATTTCTACATGACCCTTTTGCTCAAGATATGGCTGAGGTTAATACATCGATTTCTCTTCCCTGAATTGTATGTCATATTAACACACTTCTGCTATCGGTCCTGTAACTTGACACAGGGCTAAGTGATGTCACCACTGTGCTGACAGCTCTCCAAATGCATTGGGGTGGCGAAACAACAGTTGCGAGGAAGTGTGGAGAGATACTGAGGGGAAAAAATATGAGATGATGGGGGGAATATGGTGGACGCATCTGTGTGGAAGATGCTGCGGCATGGAGACACAAATACTCTGCACCAAGAGACTCCGAGGGGAAGGGGTGAAGTGGGCTGCAGCTTATGCCACGTCCCTGTTGCATGGCTGCAGAGAGGAGTGGAGGCTAAAAATGATAATTAAAGCCATTAAATCGAATGGACAGGTGGCTGCAGTCAGGTAAATGCTGAATTCCGTCCAGTATCTGTGGGATTGAGCAGTAACGTGAATTCCTTGTCGGTAATTCTTCAAGACAAATAACAGGGCTCCCTGGACACCAACCCCTGCATGGCAGCAGGCAGCCTGCACTAATGAGCAAGGGAGGTGTGAAGGCGAAATCATTACATTATCCACACACTGTGCCCTACATACCCCTCTCTCTCTCCCCCACAGACACGATCAGTCCAACTCCCATCTATCCTCTTCCCACAATTTGCAACATGGTGCATGTTCATTTTTCTCTAAGCGTGCATGAATTTGGGAGCAAAGTCTGTACCCACCCAGCAACAGAGAATACTGCCAGTGAAATCAAAATTGAGACCACTAATAAAGGCATTGGCAAAAAGGAGACAGAGGAGGAGGGAAGATGGTGATAGAGGTGCTGGAGGGAATAGAAAAGAGCGTCACACTAACCACTTGATAAAAGAGGTGGAGGAAGGGAAGGGGGGAAGGGGCATGTGCTGCAAGGTGTGGACAGCACTTCGCCATGACTCCCTGGGTGTAATTATGATAGAATGGTCTCTGATTGATTGTTTGAGCCCGCAGAACCTCCAAAGCATCTCTGTGCTGTGGATGAGGCCTTTGTGGCAATGCTTAGACCCTGTGGACCTCAGCTGGGCTCCTATTCCCAGCAGCATGATTCATGTGCACTCTTCTGACCCGGGCAGGCCTGCAGCCCAAACCATCAGGTAGAACTTAAAACAAACTTGTCCTATACGCAATTAATGAGCTAAAAAAGCAAAGGGTAACCGCCACCGCCACCAACTTCTCCTTTCATTCTCTCAACTTGCATCCACAGCTGTTCAGGATAAGATCTTGTTTCCGCAGAGCACAGATAGCCAGAAGGGGAAAAACCCCACGGTAGGCTGATCTTGCTAAAAGCGCCGCTGTTGATATACAGACACATACTGCCGCAGGCTTACCAGTATGAGTACATAGTCAAACCAATCAGATTTAGGGCTAGATACCACAAGTAAAGTGGTGCACTTAGTACATCCTGGCCACGATCTCTTCAAGAGCATCTTGAATATTTAACCATGGCTCAATTTTACATACAAGCTTTTAAAATATGTGATATTTATTTCATGGGGACAGAATGCATAAAAGCCTTGAAAATTGAGCCCTGTTGCATCTTCCTCCTTTCAAAAATGCACTTATATTGAGCAGCACTTACCAACACAATGCACTCTTTTTGTTTGTGCCCAAAGTTAGACTTTCTACCATCTCCAAATAAAGAAAGTTGGAAGTAAACGCAGGAAAAAGTAGATAAGAAAGGAAGATATTTGGGAAAGTATGAAACGGGAAACCATTGCCTGTTAAGACCAGCAATTTTAGCAGTTTTAAGCAATACAGCTTCATTCGTACAGAAAGAAAAACCTCTACACAGGAACTACTCTCAAACACAAGAGTCACTCAGCACCACCAACAACTCAAAAAAACAACAAGCACAATATTAAACGGTGCTCAAAAAAGACAGAAATCTAACATGAATAGGTGGATCACAAGAGCATCTAAGGCAAATGATAGCATTGCACATTAATCCCCCTCAACTACCCACCCACTCTGTTCCCGCCCCTGAAAAAAGCGCTCTTTCAGCACATATTCATAAAGGTTCTCTAATGGCTTCCAGAGGGACGAGGGGGCCTTCTCCTCAGACAGAGACATTTCACAGGCCCACAGGCAGAGCAGAGAAGAGCCAAGAGAAAAATATCAAGTCTGAGGGAGAGACTGAGAGAGAGACTGAGAGAGAGAGAGAGAGAGAGAGTGGAGTGAAAGAGAGAGAGAGAGAGAGAGAGAGAGAGAGAGACACAGAGGGAGAGAGAAAGATACGCAGAGAGTGAGAGAATGTCTTCATCATGATTGGAATAGGAATGATGCCCCACTGGGGTCTATTAGTGAGTCTTTACATACAATGGCAGCCTCACCGACTTCCAAGCGTGGCAACAATGCAAAGCCCCCAGCTCACTGTGGCAGGGAGACAAAGGTTTGTCGAGGAAAACACACCTCTTGTAAAATCAAGTATAGATAAATCACAGATTGCAGTGGGCCATATGGTCTTAAAATAATATAGTACTGCAGGGTATTTTTACGATGACAATACTTGCGTCAATATAATGCCTCTTAGTTTAACACAATACAATTCAACAGCACCTCCTGGACACTGGACTCATTTGGACGTGAGGAGCCGGGGATTGAACCAACAACCCAGCAATTAACGACCCGCTCTATCTCCTAAAACACAACGTACACAGTATATAATATTGTATAATAGCCAGCCCCTATTTGTAGCCAGTGTTTGTGTGTGTCATACATGGTGGATTTAGACTCCAGCTTTAAACTAACGTTAGCTTCAAACACACCTTGTTGGATTAAACAAGAGTTTGCCTGGTGATAATAATACTAACTTCAACCTGGTGTTTATTCTTTATTCTTAATTGGATCTCCATTAGCTTCCACGCAGTGCTGACTAGTCTTTCTGTTCTGTTTTTGTTTTGCTACTTTGCTTCTGCGTATCTCTCAAAACTCAGAAGGTTTTCTTTTTTTCCTGACATTATGATGTGAAGCTCTGGTTAATTACCACAAAGTGAATGTACGATGTGATCAATCGTCACCTGCTGTGGGCATTGAGACAGATTCTGACGTCTTGTCTGGCAATCCATTTTGTGGCCTTTGTTGTGTGATGTAGCTCCTCTGCTCTTTTTCTCTGAGAGTTAATGTTGACATACCATTTCTGACAGCAACATTAGTTTTCTTTTCAACCAAGCTTGTCACTCCTGTACGTAGTCATGGCTTAAATACGTCATCATATTTGCAATATTGGTAATATTGTGATACGATCCATTTTTATCACATTAAATATTTCACCAATACCATTATGAGATGGTCGCCACATTAGGGATGCACCAATCCGACTTGTTCAGTCCCGATACTAATACCGATGCCAAGCGCCCAAAGGATTTGTATTTGAATGAAGGTTAGTGTGTAAACTTTACAAATTTACAGAAAAACATTGATTGATATTGAAGGGCCACAATACGGTTCAACTACGGACTGCGGGCCAATTATGGTGAGCCTTTAGTTCAAGTGCATTTACCAATCCTGCCTCAGTGCTGAGAATCAGGAGAAGTCCATTAACAATTCCTCATGAACAGATCCCTCAACTCAACATGGTGCTCATTAAAATTGCATTGGGAAGGTGCCATTTTCACTTATTAGCTTAATTGTCAGGTCATGTAGATTGAACAGCTGACAGTGAAAGTGTCAATGCCGAAGGACATGTTATTCTCAGTCAGCAACTGCTGCTAGACAGTAGAAGCCATCAATTGCAGAACACGTTCATACGTCGTCTATACGGGCCAAATTAAGCCACAGACAAATTAAACGAGCTTGCTCATAAATTATAGGACAAGGATGGGGGCACCCGATATATCATTGCCATGTAAGTCATCAATCACTGTGAAGTTGGAACTCTTAACTTCCTAGCTCATGGATAACTGAGGGTTATTCTCTCACCTACTCTCTGTGTCCCTTCACTCTCAGATGAAAGTGAGGCGTCACTGTCGAGCTGACTGCGTCGGCACTCACAGTCTTACTAACCTCAGTCTTGCTTCATTACACTGCTTAATTTCTGATTGAGTGTTTGAACACATGGCTACACTCTAATGAGCTTATCAGAGTAAGTAATATGAAAACAACATAAAAATCAATGTATTCATATATGCATTAAGCCCATATTCTGCTGTTTCTTTAGTCATTCTGTGTATCTATCAGCTCAGTCAATGTTACTTTCACCTAGCGAACACACAACAGGTGTAAGGAATATGAGAACTCTGAAACTATTGTATTCTTTGAGGGTTGATTGTGCCCCTTATAGCCCAGTTCGTTTGCAGTAGATCCAGGAGGTACT
Source organism: Anarhichas minor (assembly GCF_050575085.1). Classification (NCBI taxonomy): domain Eukaryota; kingdom Metazoa; phylum Chordata; class Actinopteri; order Perciformes; family Anarhichadidae; genus Anarhichas; species Anarhichas minor. Next base: position 4,135,241 of record NW_027466474.1, on the reverse strand, counting down.
GTACTGTACATCCTACGCAGTTAGTCAATCCAGCAGCATGTCGCCCCATTTTGCCCATCGGTCCTATAATAGCTCTGCTGTAGACATATATCATGCTTGTACGTGCACTTATTCCTCACTTCTTTTGAGCTTTACTTCACAGACGGAGCCAGCAGCACCTTGTTAAAACAAAAAATTTGCCATGTCCCACAGACCCGACTCTTTTTCATGACTGACATATTCGTGCATATTGCCCTATAGGCATTTCTGAAGGAGACACTTGACAAATCCTACAGCTGGATATAAAGTGTTTCTTTACTGTTCCTGTGTATCCGTTTGTGCTGCTACTTGAAATTAGTCAGGACATATTTGAGTGCAAATGATTCTTTCCTTAAAAACAAGGAACTATTGTTACAGGCAAATGTCTTGGAAAGACTCATGTGAGTGCTTTTACCATAATGTGCTATAATTTCATGCCAGCAGGCCAAATGGAGGAGTGTGTCATGTTTTGAAAAAAAAAATCACTGTGAACCTCACCAATAAACCCACGTCAATAAACAAGTGTCAATCAACGGCATATTTAATATGTTTTTCAACTGGAAATATATCTTATTCATCACATTGATTCACATCATCAAAATGATTGCCATCATTAAAAGCCTTGATGGATTATTTACAAGATGCCGGAACATGTCCACAAATGACCATATCGTGCAATCCTCTTGTGGTTTGAAAAACAAAAATCAATCATGAAAATTAGCTCTATTCACTGAAGTGAGACACCAACGCAGATGTGACTGAAGGACACAAATACCATTTCTGTCAAAAACGCTTTCGAACAATAACTAGACAACCTGCAGTAAATGATACTTCTTGTATTCCTGAGACCTAGTTTTGTTTTGTTATCTGTGGCTAAATGTCCGTCCTTTTAGTGTGGCTCTGAAGAGCATCAAAGTGTTACCTGGCATGCTCTAAAAAGCATCACTCATTAATCACGTACTCTCTCCATCACATACACAAACACATCAATCTGATTAGGAATAAGGAAAGGCTTTTAAAAGGTAATCTATTCATATTTAAATCTCAATGAGTGACAGTTAAAAGAGCTGTAAAAAGTGGACTCTACTATCCTCAAGACAGAATATTTAAACATTCAGATATTAAACTGAGGTCATGCACTGCTAAAAGAATAAGAACCCATGAGAAATAAGAACATAGTCTACATCTTGTACCTTATCAAAAGACATGTGAGAATGCATTTCATGTAATCGTACATATATCTGAAGAACCTAAACTGTTCAGCTTTGAACACAAAGTGAGAGGCCAACTTTTTTTGCTTTGGCAATAACAACAAAGGTATCGCAGGTGCTATACTCCATGCTCTCTTAAACCTGCACAATGGCTCTCCACAAATATAAAAGGGAGGAAGTGAGAGGGCTGTGCTCTGTGCTTCTCAGGTGAACAGCTGGACTGTGGAATATTTGGCGGGCAGAAAGTACGAGGCACAGCTGGCTTTTAAGAGGAAGAGCTCCCCTGGAGCCTCTGGGAGGTCACAGCCTGCTAGGCCGTGAAGCGCTGCTCGGCAGGAGCCGTGTGTAAAGGCAGAAGGCCTGTGCCACTGTGTGCAGATGTTCCCCCCGCTCTGCTGGCTGTCTCAAAACACACACAATACACGCACACACACTATGCACAAACCTTGGTGCAGAGATGATTTAACACACGGAGCAAACACTTAACACAGACACCTTCACCAAACATATACATAAACACACAGACACTACACGCTCCTTCATTCTGCACGCACATATTCCCTCTTCATATCCTGTCTGCACAAACACGTCACTTTCTTGTGTCCTCCATAGCAACAAGCACCACCTCAGTGCTCCTGAGTGGTGCTGCTGGAAACAATGAAGTAGGGTTTAAATGAGCTCTCCAAGGTCTGAAACGCACAACCAAATGTAGGAAGGTGCCCCTCAAATGCACCAGCAAACTGCTCTTCCTCACTTAATAACAGAGCAGCCTCTTTTCAGAGTTATAGGACAAAAAAGTTGAAAAGAGCTCAAGGCCCAAGCCCCCCTTTCTTTATTCTATCTTAGAATGTATGTCTCCCACACTGCACCACATTTACATAACATTCTGCAACAAACACAAACAGTAGCACAAAAAACGTCCTTCCTTTAATTCCTGAGCTGTATGCGTTTATCGACCTGAGTGCTCTTTAGGGACATATATTAAGGGACAAACCATGCAAACTGAGCCAATGTTTGCGGTATCATTAGAAAATAACTTGTCGAAGAATGTCAGTCAAAAGCATGTGTTGTGGGAGATTTACTCCAGGTGAAACGTGTGGCTTGAGAGATGCCACCATTGGATAGGTATAGTCATCAGACACCAGCATCAGCAGTCTACTGACAGTGATGAATAACGAAAAAGACAGTATGAGTGGCAGGCCCTAGTGAGGGACAGCACTCAGCTCGACAACCTCCTCTGAACCATCCGTCCACCCCGACAAACCCTCGCAAACCCAAGAGACAAATCCTGCTGCAGACACCGATAGACAAGCACATCTGGCAACCAGAGTCCATCGGGTTCCTCGGTGACATCCCCAATGGGCCACTTGATATTCACTGTGCTGACTTCCCATTCTCTCACTACGATGCCAGAGACAGAAGAAAAGAGAGCAATAGAAAGAGGAGTGGGGGGGGGGGGCCTTTCAACATGAAATCAAATGTTAATCGGCCCAATTACAGGCATATCTCTATAACTGCAGTCTGACATTGATATTCAACCAATCCAAATGCAGAGATCACCAAGGGATAAATAATAGAACAATAGAGGGTTTAGAGTGAATGATGACAATGGGGGTGTGAATATGAATGCCTCAGTGAAGTGCTAATTATTTTTTCCAGAACTCTGTCATTTTTTTTTGTAGATCTGAAGTCATCAGCATGTCAAGCGTAAACGCTCAAGTATGCTATCAGTGTAGCAATGGTTGTCCTCATTGTTAAAACCTATGCTGATACGACTCCAGCCGCTGTTTTATATGTATTGTTAGTTCTGCTGCCCTTTCATTAATTATGTACCAGAAACTGGCCAAAGGCTATATTGTTGTCTACAGTGAAAATTAAATATTAATAAAGCTCCAGCTTTCACCCCAGATTTCATTGTGTTAACAAATATGTTTTGTTTGCAAAACAATTTCAATTTAATAATTCATCAAAACGGGGAGAGGCCATTATCATTCAGTATGAGCCCTGTGCAGGCTCCAGATGTCAGGGATCATGTTCTCATACTGACAATACATGCAAAGTCTGTGCCCTCTTTTATACATTATTGAAAGAAAAGTCTGCAAGGTGGGTTTCAACATGGGCATGGGGACTGATACATAACATGTATAGAGGTGACCTGTCTGTCAGGAAAAGATTGTGACACAACTACAAAAACATTATTTAAATATTTATATACACTTCTGTGTGATCACTTTGCTTCTATACAAGCGATCATTTTACAAAACAGGAATCTTGCATCACACATGTTAAGCTAAAAAAAATTGCTTTTTAATTATCTCGGACCAATTTAATATACATTAATTAGTGAAGTAAAATCATTTGTTTGTGCGGTACAGGATGTTTTTATTGAGCCTTAAATGAACTCATGACTACTGGCTGTCAAAGGGTTAAAACTCACAAGGCCACAAATCCAATGTAGAGAGAGATTGTAGCGTCCCAGCGGGCTATAACATTAGTCACCAGCTTCATGTTGGTCATAAATCTAACACAGCGGCATCTTGACTCCGCCTGGGAGCATGAATGTAATCCTTAAAACTAAAATTATCCCTTATTTGTCATGGGCTGAAAGGAGGATGAAAACAGTGGCAATTACAACCTTAACCTGGAACATCCAAACTCCATTGACCACTCTGTCAGCCCTCGGTAACAAAGCTTGACTTGACATTCTGTTAGCAGCAGTGCAGGGGCTGCAGAATAGAGGGGAAGTGGTGGCTGATAGGCGTGACGGAGAAGAGAAAGAGGGAGAGACAGGGGACGCCTGTTTGGGATTTACAGCGGCGGTATGCTCACCTAGCAGCTGACCGTACTGCTTCACAGGTCAGCCGCTCTAACCGGACTCCATTAATACGCCAGTACACCTTGTGGCACACTTACTGCTCCAGCGCATCCACCGCCTTAGGGACAACTTCACTGGCACTTTAGTCTAGAACAGAGAAAGAAAGGGAGGAGGCCCGGGGTCCAGGAACAAAGTAACCCTCTGAAAAAGTCACTCCGAAAGTTTGAAGACTAGTTTCTCTTATATACTTTACTGTAGAGAACTGTATATGGAGTGAACTTTCACAGCTCCATGTCTCACACAAAACAACTATTTTTTGCTGTAAAGGTCAAAGTTTGTTGTTTTTCTGCTTTGGAGTTGACTCAGGTTCATCTCATAGACCAGGTTCCACTTTTTTGGCCCCGTAGCCTGAAGCACACGTTAGGGATGGGCATGGACATCATGGTATAAATGTGTTTTATGGTCAGGCAGCTGCCGGGGGCAGGCTGTTTTTTATGCTTTCTGGCCGAGTACAACACAGCCACCTGCTTGGCGTAAAACCCTCACTGCAATGCTGGGCTTTATGGGCACGTTCGGCAACTAAACAAAGATATACAAGGACGTGTGCGTGGCGAGCTGCCTGCTGCATATGGTGAGCACTTAAGCAATTCATCGGTGCCATAAGCATCGGCTGGAGCAAATCCTCGGCTCCTTGTGGCTTTCAGAGCACCATTGGACCTGAAGGCTACTGCTTGGTTCATGAACCCACTGATGCATTACTTTCCTCTGGAGGTCCCTGTTGCCCCCAAGGCATGACTGTATGTGTCACTCCTCTGACAACTCTGTCTGCGTAAGCTCCAGAAAGCCAGCTGATTATCCTGAGACCCTGGGTGGAGGTACTGCAACTGGGTGGAGATTCACAGATGATCACCCTTTGGATTCACAGAGGTGAGCCTGTGTTTGGGCTGCAGTGGGAGGTAAGTGGCACTCAACCACCTGCTCCTCTGATAAACAAGTCCATGTATGGGGAAGAGAGAAAATGATTATGAGAAGGATTTCAGAGTGTCATCCCTCCCTCTCTCCCGCTATCTCACTTCCACAACTGCGAGCGGCAGAACAAAATTACTCCCCGCCAGTGAATAATAAGGAAGTTTATGGAACGTGACGAATGCGACGGCGCTCTACATGAAATACCAATGAGGGAGGCGCCCCTGCGTAGCAAATGCTACATCCTAATATCAACAGTCACCTTGTGGTACTCCCTCTACTACCCAGAAGGACACATCGTGGAGAGAGTTTGAACACACGGCATAATGCGGTGACACTGACGATCCCAGGATGGGGCACGGGCAGGAGAATGGACACGTGCAGACGGCATGCCACCACAGCGGGCTGGCAGCAGGACGGGCACAGAGGAGGAGGGCGAGAGAGGAAGCAGTGTTGTCTTACATTGTCTCAGTGTTGCAGGGGGTGGGGGGGGAGAGGTAGGGTTGGGTGTTGGCAGCGTCACCTGTGTACTGACACGCTGGGTGCATATTTGGTCGCAGCAAGGGTCAGAGGAAGCGTGCCCATGACTGCGATACAGCTGTCACTCAGTGTATTAGTGAGTCAACTTAGACACACATGCTCATTTAGGAGCTGGCTTGGTGTGAGACACCTGGAGGAACGTGTGAACATGACACTGCCTGGTGACCCCTGATGCAGTCAGCTACCAATAACAAAGGAATACTTTGTTCGAAAACTACACTTTCATAAATATTTGTCTACAACATTTTAAATCTAAAAATGAAAATCATAGATATATCAATATATATCTTAAAAACAATCAGTACCCCCCCGACGCTACATGAAACAGTAAAGGAGTGACCTTCTCAACTTCTATCTTTCGGCTTGTTTAGCTAGCTCAACACTGACATTGCAGTTTTTTGTTTTATATCATGCTGCAGGTTTATCTCCAGGTTACAGCAGCGCACCCACTCTCTCCTCTCACTCTCCTCCACAGCTGAGTGACAAATGTCTCTCCGGTGTTAAATCATGTGTTTCCCTCTCGCCTTCATCTCCGATGACCATTCCACTAGCCTTGTGGGTCATTATTTGCTGCTGGGCGAGACAAAGATGAAAAGTCTACTTTGTTTGCTTGCTCGCACACATTAGACCTTTCAGTGCCAAATGAGTTGTTATGTTTCAAGTAGAGCATTATTAATAATCCCAGGTTAAGATGCAGAGCCTGAATGGAATGCACTCTATTTCTCATGAGTTGCCGTGTGTGAGTCTGTTTGTGTTTTTGTACACATGCATGTAAGTTTGTATTTGTAGGGTCAACCCTTTTATCCATGTCTTTCAGGAGAAAGTGCGTAAGTGTTTGTGCGTTCGTGCATCCTCCACAGGGACTATTTCAGTTGAGGGCAAAGAACAGAGAGAAACTTTGAAAGAGCTTTCATGTACTTTTGAGGGAAATGATCCTAAGAAAGGCTTTTTATAAAAAAAAACTAAAATAAAAAACATTTTATTCAGGCTTCCACGTTCGGAAGGGCACTTACTCAATTACCAAGCTCCCTTCCTCCCTTTTTACTTCCATCAAGCTCTCCTCTATTCTTAGGCCTGCATCTATGTTGTGTGTGGAGGCATTGCCATGGGCTAAGAGCATTAGCTTAGTAGTAGAGCAATGTAGGGCACGTCAGGGAGTATACAGTGAGTCAGCCATTTGAAACCACTTTTCGGCCATATTGTAAGCCATCGAAAATATTTCATTTCATTACTAATCTTGCTAATGTCTTGCTATTTTTGAAGCAAAAGTTTATTTGCCTCATACTTTTTTCTGGATGAGTAATATTTGACTTTTGAAATTGTTCAAAAAGACTAAAAAAAACTTCCTTTGATATCACACATGGGCTAAGGTAAAATAGGGCATGTACAGATAAGGCTGATACTATATGACAAGCTAACTGAATTAGAGGTAAACTCATTCTGTCGCCCTCACTTTCGCATCCCAGCTCTCTTTTAACTGCAGCCTTGTCACTCAGTAGCCAGAAAGGCAAGACCTCACACAGGTTTGACAGATAAAAGTCTCTTTACTTCATTGCTGTTTGACATTTTGCCTCCCAGAAACGTTTCTTTCTCTCCTCCTCCCTTTTCTTTCTCCCTTTCCATCTCACACACACACACACACACACACACACACACACACACACACACACACACACACACACACACACACACGAACACACACACACACACACACACCCTCCCCTCAATGTGAGTCCATCTTCTCTCCTCCTGTCCATCTGCCAGGCAAAATGGAACCTCAGACAAAGGAGACAGAGGCTAACTCAGTGATCTGAATCAAATGGCAAAAGGAGGAGGGTAGAAGAGGGGAAGAGGAGTGATGGGTGCCAGGGAAGGTGCAAGGGAGACGTGGGAGATGGAGGGGTTGGATGGTGAAGGGAGGCATGAGGGGCTAGATGTGAATTTTGTCTGACAGTTTGAAGTCTCCTCTGAGCTGACCCTCTCCCTGCTGGGAGCCATGTCTCCCGTATGTGGGTGTTGTGAGGCAGGATGGAGAAAAGGAGATATAAGAAGGAGCAATGAACTGTGATCATGGAAATACCACACTGAATGTACCGGCCGTGATCAATAGTAAGCATGCAGTATATCCATTTTAGCAACACCAAAGCACTCTCTCTCTTTCCAGCAGGAATTTGTCAGTATTACATTTTCAGAGTCAGGTTAATACTGCCATCACTCAGTGTCGTGTAGCATTATTGGACACAGTGTTACAAGCCGTCACTTGAAGTATGGTGACACAGAAGACACATCTGCTGTCTTAGACATTTTAAAATTTCATGTACTGAAAAAAAAAGTATTGATTTGAAAGTAGTAACACTCCGGCAGTGCAGACTGGACAAACACGGTGACAAGTGACTTCCAGGGACTCCAGGGTTGAGAGAGAAAAACAAGATATAGAGGCCAGATCTTTCTTTTTTTATGTCTGGGGAGGATGCCCGAATGTCTAAAAGAGTACAAGAGATTGTTAAACGAATGTGTTTGGAGACATAGAGCTGATTATAGATGTTGAGTAAGGCAAAGAGGAGTATAGACCGTATAGATGTTGATGCCTGACAATCAACCAGTCAATCAATCAAGACAAAAGTTATTTAACTTAATATTTTTCAGAAATGCAAAAACATATTCAGGTTTCATTCGCAAATCTGAGGATTTTCGGCTATTCCCAATTTAATATCATAAAAAACTAAATATATTTTTAACTCACTTCCACATTAAACTGATCAGCTGTCCACATAAATGGAAAACATTAGCTAACAGGACTTGCATTGATGAAAGAACGTACTGAGTGAAGTATCACGAGATGCCACTAGCAGCCATGCAACCAGGTCCTTTCTACAAGTTGTTGTTCCTAACCTGTCAGACGTTTGCTAGGGGAGCAGTTTAACACAGTATCCCAGTACAGTATTAAATACAAAATATTGAAACCGAAAGAATGGAAATGGCCTGCGGATGATTGAAATACAATACATGCATTTCATGTCACGTTCAGGGGCTATACAAAAAGTTTCTAAAGGCCAGCGGGCTGCATTTTGAGAATCCATGAACTATACTATAATTATTTTTTAGCAAGAATGTCGAAAAAAGTCATAAAAAAGTCATAGTATAGCACGTCGAAAAGTCATTCAAAATTCATAGTATAGAATGTTGAAAAATTATCATAAAAAGTCCTTGTAAAGTATGCCATAAAAAAGTCATAGATTTAAAGTTTTGTTACAGTATGTAAAAAAACATTCAATATTATTTCATTGTACATTATTTCACAGCATAGTATGTAATCAAAATGTCATGGTATATAGTATGTCATGAACATTTTACAGTATAGTATCTCATAAAATAGACATTAAAAAATTGAAGTTCGTCATAGAATGTGTTAGTATGGTATGCTATTAAACTGATTTAATACCAAAGTATGTCATGAAATGTCTCAAAAAGTTAAAGTATAGTATATCACAGAATGTCATAAAGAGTGATATTATAGTATATCATAAAAAAGTCATAGTACAGTACTTCAGATAACATGTCATAGAATTGTTATTAAAAGCCATTTTATACTATGTCATAAACATGTCATAGGATAGTATGACATTAACATGACATTAAAAGAGTCATGTTGTATTACCTCATGAACGGGATGTGTGCTGCATTGTAGTAGATGGTCAGCTTATTTGACACACTTTAATACAGAGCTACTCACGGCACACACACACCTGCAGCACATTAGACAAGACAATTCTCTCACAGGCAAATGTATCAAACACCCATTTACCCTAAACACACACATGCGTACATTTATCAAATTCATGTTCAAGTAGAATGTTTAGCTTCAATACGATTTCCCCTCAGACAGAATTAGCTCAGAAGGAGGGAATTGTTACTGTCTGCTTTCTCTCATCTCCATAATGTTTGCGTATTGTCAAGTAGCTTGAAATGCAAAATGAAACGTAATTATGTTGTACTCCTGCTGACAACTGATCTGTCACCAGGCACATTAGAAACGCGTCTATTTATAGTGTGAAAAAAAACATGTGTGGGGAGAGAAAAGAGAACTTGTGTGGACCTGGCTCATCTCTCAGACTCTGACAAGGCGACTTACCTGGAGGTTGTATAAATAAACAAACAGGATCAAATAAACACATAAGTAATACCTGCCACATACACACAACTGTAGCTCATTAGCCGAACACACATTCCGTATCTCAGTCCTAGTTCTACCTTCCCAACCAAGACAGATCTCTCACCTTCAGTAGAGAGCACAATTACAGCGGACCAGAAAGATATAGCACGGGGGGGGTATAATCTTTCTGAATCACCTGAAAAGTCAAGAAGATAAAAAAGCCATCCTTCTCCACAGATGCAATGCTGGTGCATTGTAAGGAACGAGGTTGGCCTCTTTCAGCGTCTTTACTTGCAGCCAAGTACAAATGAACCTCCCAAGATCAACACTAAACCTAATTAGAGTTGTGTTCTGCAGCACACATCTCTAAACACAGATCACAGCTTGTTGAGAGATGAATCTCCATCTGTCTGTCTGCAAACTGGGAGGAGGAGAGACTCGAGGAGTCCCGAGAGTCACAAAATGAAGCTTTGTGGATGTGTGTGTGTGTGTGTGTGTGTGTGTGTGTGTGTGTGCAGGAAGAAAGTGAGGGAGGCCCTTGTGGCCACAGGGTTAGATCCCCATGTCAGCCTTTATTTCATGATGTCATGCTGCAGCAAAGAAGCGGGACAAGGCACATGCAGGGAGAACACGGCATTGGATTTGAGCAAGTTTGGGGGGGGGGGGGGGGGGTAACACTAAGGTGCTTGGACAGGAACAGCTCTGCCCTGCCATTTGACACTCACTCCTGGGACTCCGGCAGCCAGTCTGAGAGGAACACATTGGTGTGCAAACAGGAGAGTCAATTCACCTCACATATTGAAGCACACTCACATACACAGTGTGTCCAATTTTCCCACATTTGCAAAACTAAAACAAAATATGGTTTCACACGTTATTATTGATTATTAAGTCAGATTGCCTATAACAGAATCAGGCACAATGCATGTTTGCAAGAGATGAAATCCCCGGAAAATGTTTGCCTGGTTTTTTGCATAAAATCCGTCAGTATCAAATGATGAACAAATGATTGAATCTTTATGGTTTCTCTCCTTATCCTTTAACATGTGCAGAGGAAATGTGTAGTGACAAGGGAGATTTAAGGTTCGAAAAATGATTAAAAAGGGCAATTTTTCTGGATATGTATTTTCTGACTGTGTAGTAATTTCCGTAAAACTGCCGTTGGACATGACAGCATTATCACTTTGCCTTTGACACTGTGCAAGATAAAGCAGTGGGGGCACCAAGGTCCAAATATGTAGCTTTTATGGGTAGGAGCTGTCCGATTCATCATGCACTTAGAGCTCGCTGTAATCCCTGTCCATAAATCAGCATGGGGCAGGTATCTTCTGCCCTGCCACAAAGTAAACTCAGGATACAATGTTACACCAGATCATTTGAAAAAAACAAAAGGTGGAGACTTAAAAGTAAAGAAATATTCAATACTTCTGACGTGTGAATAAGTAAATAAACGCAAGACAAAAAGACAGAGAATCTTTCAGAAATCAGTTTATATAACAAAGTGGTTATTATTTAGTATCATATGCCGTTACATATTCTATGATAGGACAATGTGCATAACCATTTTGTTTTTTTTCATGGTCTTAAGGATACAAATAAACTTAAAATGTTACAAATATAAATGTTTCTCAAGACAATAAAACATACTCAATGACAACTAGGAGGGTAGGCAGGGATATGGCAGCTTACACATCATGGTTGGAAAGGGTTTGTCCACAGTTATGAGCAGTGTTTTGTTGATTCAGCCACAATACGTCTTCCACAAATCAACAGTAAGCACTCACAGTGTAGGAAAGAACTGGATATGTGGCAGCTGCAACTATTTACCAAAAGAGATACTTTGCAAATATTTCACTCTGTTAGTCGCAATATTGTATTCAAACATCTCAAACAACTTTTCCTCTGTCTGAGCAGAACATCTTGTGAGGTAAAGTGCACTGACTGTAAGTCAGACTGCAAACTTTTGTCTTTATTAAATCACTTGCCACCAATCACCACCGAAATGGCTTCGTTTACAGTTTTTTGATAAATCTTTCCTGCCCCTGCCTCCTCATTTTTACAAATACCATGAGCACAAGGCATAACACCAGTTCAGGTTTGTTAGTCACAAGCTAAAATACAATGGGATGATCGGCCTGTTTAAAGGCCTGCTTTTTTACACTAAAATGATGGAATAAATTCAGGTTCTTTGACATGAAACACTCCTGCTAATTTCTATACAAACACAGAATTCTTACTGATTATCCTAAAAGATGAAATGGAGGATGGGGGGGGGGGGGGGGGGGGGGGGGGTACAACAATCACTTACAAGGGTTATGACAGTGTTGTCATTGTAGACGTTTCTTGTATAATCTTAAGTTGCCTCAACTATAGCTGCTTTTATTGCTGCTTTCCAGTCATTTGTTCTATTGAATGGCAGCACACTTAAAGTTTAATGACGCACTTTTCCTATTCAGTTTTGTGTTGCATCTGAACTTCTACAATCAATAACACCTTCGCTCTTCGCTCGTTATCTTCTACAATGGCATCATCACAAGAGATTTTTTTTTAAATTACAAATAAATTTTAAAAGATTTTGAGTGTTTTGTTTTAGAAAAGAAACACCACATGTCTATCATTTTATTACATCAACATCTCCTACTTTGAATTGCAGATCCATATTGGATCGATGTTTATTAAACAATGGTTTCAGTGAAATAACAATTCATTTTTTTTATTCCTGTACAATCTTTCCAAGACTTAAAAAAACAATACCTGTACCTCCCTTTAATATACAAAACAAAATTTAAAAAAAACAGGAATTTCCCGTCATTGTACAGTGAGAACTGTGTACCCACCCACCCCCAAAACGTTGGCACATGTGAAAAAAAATCTAATTTGATTTAATAATCAAGAAAACGCTTTCAGTCAAATTGTAAAACCCAAACTACGGGTTGTTTTGGCATGTATGGTATCCAATCACAAGGTGAAAAAAAACACCAAATGTCACAGAAGACATTGGTGTTGAGGGAGAACTGATATTCACTCAACTGTACAAGTGTGGTGGTGTCGTGACTTCAAAAAGGAAATCAGTCCCTTTCATGGCACATCTCTATCCCTGCTGTACACAGCCCACCCTCAAAACTCCTATCCACACACAATCCCTTCGGCGGAAACCTCATTCTCTATGCTTTCTCTGTGCAACTGCTCCAACCTTATATTCGCGGGGGAATTATTGTCTTCTTAAAAATGCAGACTTCTCGGAGCATTGTGGATGCACCTTGAGCCGAGATGATGTGTAAAATTGCATTTTTAGAAGCATGCAAGGCTGGGAGACGAGGCATCGTGAAACAGACACATCACAAGCAGCACTGGCAGATTGTTTAACTGAAAAATCTCCATCTATTCAGCCAAGGAGTCAAGCACACTGAATCCTATTTCGCCCGCGTTCCTGTCAGATTACTGAGCTGGCATGGCGCGCACACACACACACACACTAGCCATGAACACAAACACACAGAGACACAAAGCCTAAAGCAGAGTTATGGTATTATTAAAGTAACTCGTGTTTGGGAAAAAGGGTCACTTATGCTATTAGTGCTGGGGAATTGGAGGGCGTGGGAGACTCACTTGCCAAGACAAGCATCATCTTGTCTTCTTTGCCCCTGAGTCGAATATTCCGGTCGTGCCCACTGTCCATGTGGACTCAGTGGTTGTTTTTAGTAGCATCTGCTTACAGTTTAGGGCAGTGATGGGACAGGGTCGCTCTAGGCATGAATATATGAATAAATAGTTCACGTGAAGAAACTGTGTGACACCGGGTCCTTACAGAGGAACAAAGCTTACAAGTTTCAACTATTTTGAACACGAACAACAAGCACCAGGTGTTAAAGCTTCATCAGTATGAATAAATGATGTCGTGTGGTTCATTTAAGCCGAATAACATTCTGTATTTTGATCTACAACATTTTCCCATTGAAATCTCAGCTGTGATTTTGTAAGCTGCTTAGCCCTGATATTATTCAGCATTATTTATTATATAGTCTCTTCAACATGGTACAATATGTAATCTTGTTGAACAAAATGTGTTTATTTGACACATTATTTAACTTGGTTATCCTGCAGTGATTTTATTTTTTTTTTAATGTATTTATTTTTTGGAAAACGGAATAAAATGTAAAATCTTGGAATTCTAAATGGAGCAAACTTTTCACCATCGGTCTCCAAACAGATGACATATTTTGAAATTATTTTCAGAGCAGAAATAGATTCATATTAAAAATGTTATACAAGTGCACAATGAATCTCCCCCCACTGAAAACCTGTGTGACTGCAGGAAAAGTCAAAGGGTGTTGTTAGCTCCTCTTGGCAGTTATATGCATTTAGAAATGTGTCAGTCTCTCTTGTTAACAGCAAAAGCGACCTTGGGACAGAGATCAGCACCTGGAGGCATTGGTCAGATATTACTCAACTAAAAATAAAATGCATCCTGTCAAAATTGAGATTACAGTTTCAAGATCCATGAGTCACATGCGCTGAAATATCGGCGCAGGCGGGCCAGCTCTCTCATATGTGGAATATGTATTGAGTAATTATTCATATGGACTCCTTGTACATGTGCTAGTAGAATTGTCTTGATGTTGGTTGAAGGAGGAATTGACAGAAAAAAAAAAACATTGAAGCAATTACTCCCTCTTCTGTGTAGAGTTCAGAATCTTGTTGAAGAAAACTTCAGCATACCACGTGTGTGAAATGTTTTTCAGGAAGATAAGCCTACACTATGGTGCAGTCCTTCTTGGCAGAATATTTATTTTCAAAACACTTGATGTTTCATGTCAAATCTGTATGTGAACTGTAATATTTTGTTTAAAAAAAAAAAAAAAAGGATTAGAAGAAGTTTAGACTTTAAATGGATTTCCAAGCACAGCAAACCTTTCATTAAAAACAGCAGCAGCCCTAAAAATATGTTGTTTTGTTTTTATAAATCAAAACCATGTAGAGAGAACATGAACATTTAGAGTGAAAGTGTTGAATAAATATGTAAGGCATCAGATGAACAGCATGAAGATAAAATGTCTGTGTATGATGTACTGTAGATGCTTGCGTTCTATGTGGATTCTTTAGGTATTTTTTGTTCCACAGTTGTGTGTACGTGTGAGTGCGCGCTACAGTGACGGGTGCTCTGTCCCTCCTTCAGGTATCGTCCAGGTCTCCACCTCGCAGGCCTCTTTGGCACTTATCTAGCGTCTTGTGGTAGGCGTGGGCGATCACCGAGCTTGGTGATTTGCGTTGTGGCGTGAACGAGACCTTTCCAGGACTGCGCGGCGGTTGTCTGTAAAAAAAAGAAAAAGAAAAAAAAGAACCAACAGAGAATCAGAAACAGACAGTGAGACTGAAAAAACAAACAAATCCATACTGTCAAGCAGGAGCTCAACTAAATGAAAGACTGTATAAAGAAAACCAAAGGAGGCAGAGAAGAAAGATGGAGGGGGAGATGAGAAAATCCGGGCAGTTTGAAAGCAGAGCAGCAGGTGAGTAACAGAAGAAGCTGATGGAGTTGAGGTGCTTGTGTGTGGTGTCACGGTAACTCCATTCAGCTCCTGATCCACTCAAGAGCCCCTCAACTCCACTCAGAAGCAGCATATGCACAGAAGGAGCACACAAGGACCGCGAGACTTGTTTGTGTCATGCGCCTGTCCTTGTTGAGTGGCAGTGAGGGATTCTCTGCCGTGTTTGCGGTCAGGAAGAACTTTGGGTTTTCTCAGTTGCCAGTTCGATGAAACAGTCATACAAATAATGCTTCCCATGCTATCCAACCATGTCTGCACAGAAATGCCCATGGTATCCGCTGGGCAGCCAGGTGGCAGGTCGGGCTGGACAGAACCAGGAAGCATAGCCATGGAGATGACTGCAGGCACACCCACTCAGGACTGCCTGGTGTTTCCAAGCGTGCCACCACCAGTATGCCCATTACTCAGTGCCAGCTGTAGGGTGCCAGGCGTCCCGGGCTGGGCGTTGTTTAATAGCTTTCGCTCTATCCATCATGTCAGGTAATGAGCTGAGAGTGACTGTGATGGCTAGGAACACATACGCAAACATTTGCACACACACACAGACTCCCGCCATCACAGTGTAGAACAGAAAGCACTCCTTCAGATTAGATACAAAGCATCATGCAGATGGTGCACAGGGGGGAGAGAGGGAGGAAGAGGGAAGGATGGAACAGAAAGAGCGAGAGGAAGGCAGATAGAGATGGTTAAAAAAAAAACAGATAAACGGTTCTGTATTATCTGCTTCTTTTAGTTTGACATCTGCTATTATACAGGTGATTGTTAAAGCTAACATGTTCTGGCAGCGTGTCCAAAAACATCATCACTACTTATCCATGCACTCACTTTTACATTCACAGGTTGTGCTTCAGTCTCAAAACAGGACTTAAACGACCTTCCTTCTTTCAAAACAAACGTTCATAGTACACAAAAAAGAACAAGGACAGAATTGAAAAGAAAAAAAAAGTAGATCACACAGAATCCATCCCGGCCAATCATTTGCAAGCCCAATTGCTGCGACCTCATTTCTGGGCCAACAGTCCCCATAACCATCAGTCTATCAGAGGAGCATGAACACAGCTGGGAGAATACAGACGCTCTGTTTCTAATGATGTTAAGCTACGTCTTACTGTAAATAGGATGAAAGAAAAGACTTTACAAATAAAAAGACCATAAATTAATTGGGAGACAAGTAAAATCATATAAAAAGTGGAACAATCCACAAACAGATCTATACAAAATATAACTACTGGGGTTTGAATACAGGCTGCACTACTATTTTCCCAGTCAAGCATAGCAAGATATACACACATTACATACAGAACACCCACCATTAAATCACCCTTTCAAAACTGTTTTTCATTTTTATTGAACTGTCTGTGGTTTGTGGCAAGTGATTTTTTTTTTTACAGTAAACCATAAGCAGGCTGAGTCTTGCCATCAGCTCTCTGCAACAATACAGCACACTCCTAGTTAAGTCTGGTGTTGATTCAAAAGTAGAGGTGTATTGATACGTGTATGAGAAGTGTGCAGCTATCAAGAGCATCCAGTTGTTGTTGTTCATTTGAAGAGGCAGAAATGTGTGCGCTGTGTAAACTGAAAGCAATGCAGAGCATTAGTGTGTCCACTTGTGGAAACCCTACAAACATGTAAAGCAGGCCGCTTGTTGTGCAACAACAAATGAAAAGTGCCCTGTCGGGGGTTGCCTAAATACATGGGAAAGCTTTCGACAAAAACTTCACAAAACGGGAGAAAAACCTCCAGCAAAATGCATCTCCCATCACAGGATCCTCCAACGGAGAGCTATTGGCTTCTCATAAAGACTTTTCTGTTTCTATCTTCAGGTGCATAAAAACCCTTCTTTTCCAACCCCACATCAATTTCTCACAACAATTGAACAAACAGCAGCCATTTCTACTGGGGGGAAAACATTACCACGAGCCTCTACTGGATTGAATGCTTCAAGCACACATACACACACATATACAGACAGCGAGGGGAACAAAGTGAGACTGGGGGATAGGAGGAGAGATCCACACAGAAGACAAACTCTACGGTTATTCGCAGCACTGATTGCAACTCTTTCTACTCGCATTGGTTTTGATGGCTTTACCTGGTTCTCCCAGCAGCACCAGCTTTCCGAGTTACAGTGGGCGCGACACAGAGGAGCACACGAGCGGGAGAAGAAATTGACAAAAGAAGAGCAGGTATTCCATGTTACAGCAGGGAGATGTTGGCATACCAGAACTTAATTAAATGCTGGCACCGTTTCATATAAATGTTACTAAATGCACTGAGGATGTCAACGAGGGTGGGCAGATGGAGGGGGAAGTCACTGACACACACATACACACTATCGCTCTCTCTATCACATACACGCACACACACAAAATAAAATACAGTTCTGCTCGAATATTTAAGTGGTACACAGAAAAAAAGGCCCAATGCATGGCTTTGAGGAACTCTCTCCCACACACACACACAAGCATATCCTCGCATGTATATCATGATGATCTCTGCCACGAGGGAGAGGCTCTGCATAAGACAAGGGTAATAGGAGGAGGGGAGGACGCCAAGATTACTAAACAGCTAAAGCAGAGGCCTTAAGCCGGCGCAGTTAACGCTAACCCCCTCCTGACTGTTTAGAGGGCCTCCAGTGAGATGTCATGTCATGTTACGATAGAGCCGCAGCTTCCCTAGTGGATTCCCCAAAAGAGATTAAATATCATAATGACTTTTGTGTTACTGTCGTCTTTGGCTAATTACGCGGAATTACATCATGATAAGGCTCTATGATCCGCAACAGAAGGAAAAGCTGCCAGTCATCTATCAAACGCTTTCAGCATGGGATACTTTGAGGAATTGCCTCTCAGTGGCCAGAATAAACAGGAAGACTTTTGGAGGGATTATGCTACGTTAGTTAAATATCATCTGGGTAGCTTCAGATCTTGGGCCAACATCTAAACATGGTACCCACATTCATCAAGGCCACAATAACAAGGTCAGGCTCACATAATCACCCATCATGTGTGTACATAGCTGCAGAAGGCAAACAGGATGCATCATAAGGCATGACTGGAGCTCCATCTATTTTAGAATTAACTTTGCAAATAATGCATTCACTGTCTTGTGTGCTAAACAAGTGAGCAACGACATGGATTTTCTGCCTTTGTCTAATTCACTCTCAGAGTCTCTCTGCACTTCATATTTCTGACAACATAAAACATAATAAAGGTGATTAAATCTCTGCTTTCTGCGCATCAACATGTTGCCTTTGCTTCTCTGTCGAAGGGGAAAGCGTCTGCAGCATTAGCAACAGCCGCAACCGTCTATCGCCTCTTTTCATCTTCTGCACCTCCCTTCCGCCTTCCCCTCTGCCAGCCTCCAAGCTACAGAGTAATGGAACTCCCTACACAGAAACAAGATACGGTGTATAAATGGGATGCAGAGGGAGAGAAGCTATTTCTTCCTACTGAAAGTTATGGGCCAGCTATCGCAAAACTACAGTCGTGGCAAACACAGCCCCTCGTTCACCGGTAAGAGTTATCACCCCAGAGAAGGAGGAGGGGAGGCGAAAAATAGTACAACTGAAGAAAAGGTGATTTAAGTCGTGGAGATCGAGCCGGAAAAGAAAAGAGGGAGGGGGGGGGAAGGACGATGAGGATGGTGGGTCAAAGAACAAAGAATGTCAGTGACCCTTTTCTATCTGATGTTACAAGTCACTCGTTGATTTATAACAATCAGTTGAAATGTATATAAACCAAAGTGGAGGATTAAAGATATTTAAAGTCCAACATGCTTTCTTTCAGCTACTGCACTATATAGGTTAGGTTTTTTTTATTTTGGGGGGGGGGGGGATATCTAGGTTCTCAAAAAAAAGCAGATTGATTTGAACCAATTTTCCCTCAGACTTTACGCCACCAAGCATCCAAATGTTGTATATTTTCCTGCTGCAAGTAGACACCGTAATTTCTAGTAAATATCTAGTAAATATCTTGTAAATATCTAGTAAATATCTAGTAAATATCTAGTAAATATCTAGTAAATATCTAGCTTCTGATAACAAAAAACGGAAAATAAAAAATATAATTTTTATGAAGAGTTTCTCTAAGTAAGTAAAAAACAAAAGAAGATTTAGAAATCAGAAATTCTGGTTATTATGAAATCTGTTTTAAAATGTTTAAAATATACATTGTAATGGGGAAATATTTTAAATATTGCTACTTACAAAAATGTTTTATTGGCATACGTTTGAATTATCAATTCCTTGCAATTCCACTCACAACAAAGGTGCAGGCATACACACACGACAATTGTCTTTACTTTGACTCACAAAAAGTATAAACACAAAGCTTTTCAGTGTTTCAGCTGATGTGTTTGAATTTGGGGAGAGTTGACTTTTCATCTTATGTTTTATCTAATTTACAATATCGATACCTCTAGTTTCTCTCATTCTGCCTCACCAACATTTTCACTGATCGATTTCCTATAAGTCCTAGAATGACTTTCACAAATTCCCCGGGTAATAAACTCGCTACTTTCAAAGACAACTCTACGTGGCTTATATCTCCAAAGATAACGGTATATTACCTGTAGCTAGTGTGTTTTAGTGTGTTTGGTTCCTTATTTTAAGTTGGTATCGTCTAAATGAGGGGAGTGTACAAATGTCAGGGGATCTGAGAGTGTGGGGGCTGCAATCCAGTGCTTGATGTGTTTTGGTGTGTTTTCTCAGCATGCCATAGCAGGCAGAGGCGATCAGAATGGCATGAGACAGGCCTGGATAATTCTCCCACTCTGTGTTTCTCACTCCCTTCTGCGCCACACTGCCTGTCTCACTTCTTTCTCTTGCCCTCCCTACTTATATATTGTTCAATCCTCCCTATTGCTGACATTACCTCTGACGTTACCCACAAAAAGCAGACCACTTGTGATTTCTAAAGACCCAGGAAGCACAGAAAGCAATCTAAACACTGACAACACACTTTAACTTGAAACGGACACTAAATCTTGTAGAATTCAGATTAGGCATGCACGTATACAAGTTCACCATCCCGCTCGACAGTTTGTATACGGCATTTGGAGCAAAGTGAGTTTAACTGACAGTCTGTTGAGATAAACGGTAATGAGGAGAGGTTCTCAGAGAGCAGGGTGGTCATAACACATGCAATCGGTTTTGACAGCACAGGGATGTGTTTAATCTTTCCATGCTTCTATCACCACTCTATCTCAGTGGGTACTGTGATGTGCATGTTTGGCAATACTGGTGACTGACCCAGATAGTAAATACAGCCATTCAACCCCACCGCCCTACGCCTCCCAAACAGTCTCTAACGACTCTCTATCCCTGGATTACATTTAAGTTTCAGATTCTCTCTGACAAAAACTGGGCTGTGCACCGTCACTCAAAAAATGGCAGCAGGGGTGATTTTTTGCTGCCTTTTCCCCCCGTATTGCAACTAGCCCCATCTGTCCTCAAAGTGCTTTTATTGTCAGACATACTGTGCTTAAATGCAGCCTATTTTCTCTGTCTTGCTTCCACATGCACACAGCATATAATGTGCACATATTCACTGACTACCCCTCGGCACAGAATTTTCAGATTCAGGAGAGTAGGAAATCACTGCACATGTTCATATACAAATGCGAGGGAAGAAAAGTACTAGTTTATCTTCTCAGTGGGTAATCTGTGACAGGTCTACCTGGGACAAAACAGCAGGAAAGAAAAAAAGAGGTTTTGCGTGTGTTTGTGCAGGTAAAACCTGTGTGTACTATATGCTCTTGTAGCTCTGCGTGCGTGGTAATCTGAAAAAAATCCATCTTTCTCTTTAAAGCTCGGCTAACATTTGTTAGATTTTTGATTGAAAACAACAAGCTTGACAGACTACTGTAGCACACATTCCTCATTGGGCCCTTCAGGTTCAGAAATCTCCTTCAAAATATCTCTGCTGGACTTGATTCTTCAGTCACGGAACAATACCTCTTTGCATTCTGGGATGCAGCGGAGGCACACACAGTCCAAATGAACAGTTATATGAAAACACTTTTGCTATCGATCAGTGCCTGAGGCAAAACTCCCATTCGTGATTGTCTTCTCAGCAGTCAAGTTTCAGGAGGCAGGCTTCAACTCCAAAAAGTATAAGCATGGAAAAAAAACTCAAATATCCTTGAGAGTAAATTCACGAAACTGCCAAGCACTGCCCACCTGTTTTGTATGTTGTTTGAGTATACTTTTCACTTTGACATTATCTCCTTTCTTTGGCACAACACTCAAGTATACAGTGTAGCTTAGAAGGCTGGTGGTATTATGATGTGCAGTACATTATGTAGGAGGAGCATTCACACTACATTTAAACATGAAGAAACGTTATTTTATTCATCAATTATTTTTTTGGGATTATTTTCTAGATTAATAGAAGAACTGTTTGGTCAATTAAACATTAGATATTATTAGACAATATTCGAGACTCCAATGTAACATCAACAAGTATCTTGTTTTTTCTGACCAACAGTCAAAAAATGGAAAATATTCAATTAAGACCAAAAAAAAATCGTTTGCCATTTGACATCCTGGAACCATGCTTGAAAAATGCCAAACTATTAATTGGTTATCAAAATAGTTGCAGATTATTTCTCTACTTATCGATTAATCTTAAATAAAGTAATTTGCTTGAGTCTACTTCATGCATGGAGGGCAACCAGCAGTGTCAGAATGTGTACACTTGACTGAAGCTTTTTTAAAGATTATTTTCTGTGCATTTGCCACTTTTGTTGGACAGATGACAGCATAGAGGCATACTGGAAAGGGGGTTGAGAGACATGCAACAAGGATCCCAAGCCTGAAATCAAACCTAGGACGTTGCATTCATATGGCATGCACTGTCACCGTTTGGCTACCACTGCACTGCTGGACTGAAGCTTTTGATTTGGGGCTTCACCAGCAGCCTGAGACTTTGACCACAAGGCATGCAGGAACCATGGAGAGCACAGATGGGCGCCTGTAGCAGAGGCCAGTGTTTCACAGGCCTGAGCCAGGCGAGAGAGTAATCCATCAGGCCAAGGCACTCTGGTGCCTAGGGGGGCCCGTCACTGACCCTATAAGACTGATTGGAGCACTGTGGGAGGCCAGACCCCCTGACTACATGGACATCAGTGCCTGGCTTGCTCCACTGAGGCTTGATCTGAACTGGACCTAGCCAAAGCAGTGACCTGCTTCTTTTTGATTTCTGCGGAGGGAGCTATCTAGATCACAGATAATGTTCTGTAAAAACGTGTGAGAATACAGCATTATGTTAACAAAAACCAAGCAAACACTTCATACGTCGAAATAGGTCAACCTTCTAGAATTCATAGCCTCCGTTCATATATTTAGCCTCATGTCAACCCTGAAACTGACATAATTCTATGACTATAATTACATTGTGCTGTAGTTAATACAGCGTAAAACCTCCGATGAAGTGATCGGAATCTAATTATTTTATCTAATTACTTTAACGGTCTTCTGATCTGACGAGGTCAGAGACGGCATCAGCCAGACGTTCGGCTGGAACCTGCGGCAGCCAAGGCAAGCCACATGATTGACAGGTGAACGAGTAAACAGAGAGATAGTTAGACAAATGGAAGCTAAGATATAGTTTGACAGACAGATGGGAGCGTAAATGGATGGTTTGGCAGCATGATAAGGTAAATAGGCTGATGGATCACAAAACAAATGTGGGAGGAGGAAGGAAGAAAAGAGAAGAAGAGAATGCCTGCCTGCAGACAACAAAAGATAGAGAGCCAGATAGTCTGATGAACACAGATGGATTGTGTTGATTCACTGGGAGGTGGGGCAAGATCAATAGATTGTTTTATTCTATTTGCTTGGCAAACTGGAGATTTGACGAGGCAGATATCAAGGTGATCCGCTTCCGACGACTCTAGGCATGACTGTTACAGATGGCGAGATAGCGACACATCTCAATCTGTGGCTAGCTGGCACTCTATCTTAGCTGTAGTGCTAGCACCACCAGCAACACTTCTGAGTGTTGTCAAAAGCGCCTTGTGTGCAATGATGTATCATTTCCTATAAATCCCCGCCCCCACACAGGGTTTCAGATTGGGTGGGGCTCTAAATTAGTGAGTGTGAATCACCAGGTGAAGTAAGGTTGCCATGAGGCGTTACCCCTGCTCCTGGCCGGGAGCTGTAGCTCCGAGGGAATCGGGTCTCGGTGTCTCAAAATGGTGAAAGGGTAGGATTCTTTGCTTCTACTCAGATTTGAGAAAAACAAAATGGATGCCCTGACAACCCCGACGCCTCATTACTGCTGCTTGCGTTTATCATGTCAAAATGGAAGACAAGGGTATGTGAAGTTTAGAGGCAAGGGCTCTCCTAGTTAGAAAGGTGGCTTTTCTCTGTGGCTGCTTGAGGGACATGAGGGTGCACTTCAACAGCCTTGATGAGTGTTGCAGGGCTTATAATAGACAGGAAAGGCCCAGAAAGCATGCCCTTTTAGAGGTGCAGCATCTCTCACTGTCTGACAGCTTACAGGGCCTGGGCTGCACAATGACACCTTCAGTGCACTCAAGATGACACGCAAACACACACGCTCACAGGTGCATAATGCTCAGACACACATTCTCAGGAACACAAATAAGTTTGGCAGCACATGCGCGCAATTACACAGAGAGATACCTAAACTCATGCGTGCACACACTCAGTCACGCACGCACCATACAGTAATCCATCTGCGATGTGTATATAATACCTGACAAGTTGAATCGCAGCATCATCCTGACAGTATTAATGCTTATAAAACAAGCCAGGCTATAAAAACATCCTGCATTCACTCCAAGAAGGGGGTTATGGAAACAAACATCTGTTTGTGCCATGTTAAGACAGCAGTACAGCTCCCTCACTGTAGACACAAATACAGCTAAAGCCCCATCTCTAGGAATAGTGTTGGATTTATGTCAAAACCACATAGTAGGTGAAGAAAATAAGTATCCAGAGGTGGTTGTTTGACGAAGAGTTTGCAGTACGTGTATCAATCCAAGTACACGAGGATAGGGGGCAGCTGTGTCTCAGGATATAGAGCAGGCTGGGGATTCAACCCCCAGCTCCTCCCGTCCGCATGCTGCTGAAGGTCTGTGTCATCAGTGTGTGAATGATTGAGTTAAATGAAATCTGATGAGCAGGTAGCACCTTGTATGGCAGCCTCTGCCATCAGGGTATTAATATGTGTGAATGGGTCAATGTTGACATGTAGTGCAAAGAGCTTTGGTGGTAAGACTAGAAAAACGCAATATAAATACTGTTCATCAGTATTCTTCCTTTTACTATTGCCCTGTATTATAGTGTTAAAATGATAAGTTGAAGACCTTTTTGAAAATGAATTGTCAACAACTTTTTGCAACATTTAATGATTCCAGCGTCTCAAATGTGCATATTTGCTGCTTCTCTATGTTTCATATTCCAAACTGAATATCTGGACTGTTTTGAAGTTTTGCTTCGACACAATGAGTTCTAATATTTTTAAAGGTTCTGTGTATGGAATTCAGAGCATTAATATAGCAGCTATATATATAGCAACACCTACTTGCAATGTTAAGATATTGTGGAGTAAATTAACGTTCATCAATAACAAAAATAAGTATTAGTTGCGACCCTCCTGTGGCGATGACTGAGTTTTCAAAAAACTGTAGGAATGAATATGTAACTGATACAGTAAAAAAATAAAAACATAGTAGTACAGCTGGGAGTTACTGTTGTGGACATCACATTAATAAATTAGTATTTCTGCATCTGCTTTTCACGAACATGCTGTACTGTAACACACACACTCACTGATCATTATTTAATCTATTTACAGTGACTCCATCAGATTTAGATGCAGAAGTCAGAAATACAGCGTAGACGGGCATCTACAAAGTCATTACCATCGATGGCCCAGCTCAATAAAGACTTCCTCAAACAACCTGCAACTGGTTAGACAGCTGCTACAAGTTTCCCAGCAACAATCCCAATCTCAGGATTCTCTAGGACCCCTCACCACTGATGCCTTACCCTTGTTAATAAAACATGGTGTTGTGTGTTATTTATTAATTCCCTTCTTGATGTGTCCCAGCACGCAGTGAGAGTGGTGGTGGAAATCATAGAAGGCTTTGCGAGCGAGCAGCCTCGCTCTCTCCTCCATGCCATCACCATCAGACCCATTTGGCCATGTGAAGATGCTCCCTTCTGTTCACATGAGGGGGTTGCAGTATGGGTGTGCTTCCAGAAAGACTCTTCACTTTCTTTTTGAATATAAATCATTCATACTAAGAGATGCTCCCTCATGTACACAAAACACCAGAAGCCTTCCTGTGATGGGCTACACTTTGCTACCTTCATGTTTTTGTTTGTGCATCTCCCGTGTGATTGTCACCGTGAGTTTCTGTGTACAAGACCTCAGAGTAGAGGTTGTAGACGCAGACCATAGAGACATTCTGTCTCTTCTTGTATATTTTAATTGTGAAATTCACCATAATCTACTAAAAAAACAGCGTGACCAGTTTCTTTGGATATTTTTAGTTATTGTCCTTTTCACAGGAAATTCATTTCATTTAAAACTTCCAAAGATCTTAAGAGAATGATAACCTCACTTGCAGTCATATGAAAGAGTAAATACTAATGAATCTATCTTCCTTTACAGCATCAGAGCTCAGAGCTCCACGTAGTCCACAACTTTAATGGAGAATATTGTGTGTTCTTGAATTTACGTGTGATCTCATGAATACATTATGTGCTTCTATGCATGTGTGTGTGTTGTGCATGTGTGCTATTGTCTAAGGGTGCTTGTGTTGTTGTTTTTTAACCGCCTGCAGGTTGACTACACATACCAACAGACCAGACATCTTAGGCGACAATGAATTCTGTGTGAATGAAAAATGTATCTGTCCCCCTCACTTATTCATCAAGGAGGAAGATTTTTCTGCAGGGATGCCCTCTAGAGATGTGGCGCTCACATGCCAGGCGGCCTGCCGCCACTTTACCCACAAGGTTTTCAATAAAACAAGCAAACAACACAATTCCAACACCTATAAATAAGTGATCGTTCCTGAATAAAGTGCTGTACACATAGCCCCTCACTGAGGCCACTCATCACACTTTAATGGGGCCCTGTACCGGCCAAAGTTATTTCTTTCCTCACTCCCTCACTCTCTCTCTCTCTCTCTCTCTCTCTCTCTCTCTCTCTCTCTCTCTCTCTCTCTCTCTCTCTCTCTCTCTCTCTCTCTCTCTCTCTCTCTCTCTCTCTCTCTCTCTCTCTCTCTCTCTCTTTCTTTCTTTCTCTATCTATGAGCAAAGTGAGGGAACAAAGTCATCGGAGGTAGCTGAAATATGAGAAGCAGAGTCACATTCAGATCACCATCGTGCCATCACCTGGCTCAACACTGGTTAAGATACAGCACTGTTTTATGATTTATGAGGCTATCAACATGCGCTTTCCTCCCCACCTCTCCCTCTTTCTTTCTTTCTTTCTCTCTCTCATCTCCTTCCCACACACACACACACACACACGCACACTTACACGCAAGTACACACAAACTCCCTGAGTTTCCTTCGCAGTTATTTTCTCTCTTTCTGGAGACAGGTTGCTCACAGCAGTTTGAACATTCAGAGCGGTGGCTCGCCAGATGCCTGGGCGTCTGTCAACGTGGCGCTATTGTTAGCTAGTTTTTGATAAGATTTACATGGCAGAAAAGCCATCAAATAAGATATACTACTGAGAATATGAGAAGGGATCACAACTAATCCGCACACCTGCGTCTTGGCAGTGCCAAGTCTCTTTTCTATCCAGACCAACACACACACGCGCACAGATACATGCAACCGTGTGCCCACACCCACACAATCTGTAAACTTCTGGGAGGTACACAGCAGCTTGAGTCTGATTTAGATGTGGGTTTTCCCGGGGCTCAAAGGCTCAAAATGATCACATTTGTTCAAAGACCAACACGCATATAACACCCGATTCAAACTTGTGCACGCACATCTTGCATCCTCTGGTTGCCTTTCACCACATGAGCTAAATAGGAATTGTACCTGCAATTGGGCCACAGGAACCATCCAGTTGTGTTTCTGTTGTCTCAACATTTGCAAAATGATGTGTCATGCCAACCAAGTGGTTGCTTTAGATTCTACTAGTCTAATGAGCCTAATCTTTAGCAGAGTTAATGTGAAAGTTAAGTGTGGACATGGATGCACTGAATTAACTTCCAGTCTCAGATTTAGTTCTTGGAACCCCTTACTTTCTGGTACTATTTGGCTGGAAAGGTCCATTATACTTTTTCTCTCTCTGGCTGATGTGCGTGCACACACACACACGCACACACACACATTGCACATCAAACCTGTGCTGATTAGAAAAGAACTGGGTCACTTGTGCCCCGGCTAGTGGTACTTTCTGCTTTGGCCCTATAAGCCCCTCGGTTACCCAGAATCCCCTGGCATCCATGTCAGAGCCAGAGCCTGCGGCAACACACCTGTGTCCACACTTCTTCACTGGGATCAATTAGCATTAAAGTTTCAGAGCTGCTCTCCCACAGAGTGGACATAGTGTACACTGGAGGGGTACAGCCTGAGAACATCCGCAGAAAGAGACTGACAGAAACGTGAAGGGAGAGATATATTTGTAGACACACGCCACAGCGGTCTGAAAGACAGACACATACACAAGTTCCTCTGCTGTTAACCCTTTGCTAGCTGCATTTCTGGGTCAAGTTCAAGGTGTTTTTTCATGTGACAACTAACTAACAAATCACCACATATCACAGAAACGTTATCATTGCAAACTTCTAAAAGTTCACAACTCAGAAGCACACGACTCATCCACATACGTTCTATCAGGACCAACACTAGTGCCTACGAGGACACGAGCAGACGTTATATATTCTGCTGTGGCTGCACCTGTATTACACGCCGGCTGCTTTTCTGATCACTCTTCCTCCTCCGTTCTGCCGAATCGATCTCTCCATGACAATGCTAATGCTTTCTTCTAACACACTTAAACAAGCTGACTGAACTTCAACTATATGATTTACTTCTGTAGAAATGCAGAGGATTTCACAGACCAACCTCTATTTTCTGTAACATTGGTTGACATTATCAACATCTTTTTTTTCTGGCAGATCTTCAAGGCATAAATTGATTCTAAAGAGGTCATCCGTTTGAACTTGCAGTGTCTGACTTGTCCACCCACAGGTTATGGTGGTTTTTCAACCTTTGCCCTTCCAGAGTTCAGTATGTGGCTCTAAACATCTTCTGTATGGCCGTCTAGCCGCCCAGTTAAGCCACAAATATGTCAGAGCTCCCATCCTCCCAGATCCACAAAGCATCACGTAGCTAGTCGCCAGAAAACAGAGAGTTAACAAGTAGGTGGTAGCGTTTGTTTTGAAGAATCTGAATAATCCTGGGGCTTTCTTCCTGGGGGGCTTTTCCAGCACCATGTGTCAGTTTACACGAAGTATGTTTGTCTATTTGTCCCCGACTATGTATGTGTGTGTGTGTGTGTGTGTGTGTGTGTGCCACAAAGGAAAAAGAGCACTGAGGCCAGCCGTACCTGTGCTGCCTCGTGGTTGTCTCTTGACAGTGCCCTTCACATCACAGCATGGGCCCGGACGTTGGATTTGACAGAAGTGACCTCCATGCCACATCAACCTCGCAAGACACACAAACACATGCCTACGCACAAACACACATGCACCAAACCCAGACAGACAGAGCTGCACACGCACCTAGTAACTCCCTGGCATATAACGAAGATGCCACACTAATTCAGACAAAACATGGTGGCACACACACACAACAAAAAATACCTATTAAGATGTAGATACAATGTCATACATTCTAATGCACTCATACGGTGTACGACCACAAACTGCACACCACACCACCCCCTCTGGGGTACTTAGCCACCCAGCCCCCCTGTCAGACAGCTATCAACAGGGATTCCAGAAGAGCGGCTGCTTGACAGCATGGGTAAACAAAGTGGGGATGAAAAAAGAGCCTGAATAAAAGGCAGAATGGGAACCCTGTTACTCTCCCTGAGCAGGAAATCATTTGCTGGCAATTTGTGACTCATTTCGAAGCGTTTTGTGTGGGGGTGCTTTTGACACATATGTAGTGATGGGGAGGTGGATTGAAGGCAGTCGGTTTTGGTGGTAAACTTTGACTTAAATATTAAAAATGTCAAGGATTTTGTTCTTTACAGTGCTGCTATTTCCAGAGAATAGTTGGCTAATCAGAATTGGTATTGCATGTGTCAAACCGCAAGCAGTAATTGATGGCATTCAGTGTGATTGATAGGGAGTGAAAGAAAGCACTGAGACTTGCATTTTTCTCCCTTTGTAAATAATATACAATATACAGCCCTTGTGCCACTGTGTGGAATTCTGTAGAAGTTTTGGCATATTTTTCTTGAACTGATCAATCAGTACTGCACTAACATAGACACCTTCAATTGATTAGCCTTATCTTAATCCCCATAAACACAATGTCATTACAAGTAAATCCATTTCCTCAGCACTCTTTCCAACAGTGACATCCGTTCCTGACCTCCCCTAGGCATAATTTAAATTAAGTTAGGTGACCTTTGGTGTGCCTATAGGGGCCTTCTTGTTCTACTAGCCCCTTACTATATTTCATTTGCTAGAAACTCATGAATCAGCCTGTTGAACTTGGCTGCAATGATGGTCTCGACCTTTCTCATGACATTTCCAAATGGCCACATCCTCTACCTAGGATCATGGCACCGTGAAAGGCACCCAACCATGGTATATGAAGATGAGAATGAGCCCACTACACCAAGCGCAGAGGAGCAAATAAACCAGTGGCATGGGAAATGACACTGGGTATAGGCAATGATTGTCAAAACCACTGTTCTGTGTGCAGAGGCAGTTTCTTATTTAAAACACGGCACATTCCCCACATATCTTAAGTATGTGAAAAATGCTTTTGACTTTGAAAATACTCAGTCAAACCAATTAACAATACACACTTGAGTGTTGTGAAGGAACATTTTAGATTTTCTGAGGACACGATCTAAAACACTGTTGGTGGTAAAAACAAAAAAAAGCCTTATCATTGAGGCCATGTTGGTTTGCATGATCTTCACTTCAGCACCCTTTGAACAAGATCCTCATTGTATGCAAATCTACATTGGCAACAGCATAAAGTAGCTTTCCATTCTGTGTTGCGGTGAATGCACTATGTATAGTCTGCTAGAATCCTGTGTATGTGTGTGTAGGGGTGTGTGTGTGTGTGTGTCTGTGTGTACTGCAGGGAGAGAAGTAAAGGTCCACTTGTGACAAGCCTAGTGGGAACAGAACATCTGGTGGACCGGCTGCTCCTCTGGTTAACATGCTCCTCCTCAGTGGCCCTCGACGACACACACCCTGGTACCACATGCACACACATGCACAGGTACATGCAGATGCACACACATAGAAATGGACAAAAACAAAGTCACGTGCATGTACATATGCATACGTGTGTACCAACTCACACTCATTCTCCTACCATGGCTATTTGTTGTCGCATACTTCTAACGTAAGTCCACATCTACATTAATGTCACGTAAATAACAGTCCATCATGTCAACAGACTCAACACCATTATCACACTGGAGAGAGGTATTAATAGAGGGCCCATCATTCATGCAATGATACTAAGGAGCAACAAAGTCCAATTTGCACCAGATGCTCTTCAGAGCCGGATTCAGCCTGCATTATTGCTGGTGGAAAATGTCATGTTATTGGCAAGGTGAACCCTCTCCACTCCAACCCCTGTGCTTGATGCAGCTTTGCATGGATTTGTGCTGGCTCACTTCCATATCCACCCTGTAATCGACTAAATGCAGAGCCGTGCCTTATTTTTTTTATCTTTCTCTCTCTGTCACTTACGCACATAAACACATGTACTTAAAATCATCACTCATAACTCTGCTGAGCTTAAGTGAAATGCCATTCCGGCTGCAGTGGATGGCATCAGTTAACACTTCCTTTACCTTCGTCTACTAAGTAGTGTTACGGGCAGACCTCTCATTAGCGCTGAGTGTATAGATGTGTAACAGAAGATGACACGAAGCGAGGATTACTATTCTTTCATGAAAGGTTGAATAACTTGATAGAAGTGGCAGCAGTCTTGCTAGAATGATTGCTCACTGCCTCTAGGCCTGGCATTTGGCGCCCTAGGCGAGATTTTGGACGAATAACTCCGACCTTCCTTCACTTCGTTCCTCCTCCCTCTCTTCCTCACACACACACACACACACACACACACACACACACACACACACATGTGTCTATGTCTATGTCTGTGAGGACCAAAATTTAATTTTGGAGTCAAATCTTCCGTTTACAATACCACAACCTAAAATTCTCATAGCTCCAGACCTAACCCCTTCACTTCACCAGAAATAACCCAAATTAACTTGGTAGAAGTTAGAATATGTTCTCATTTTTCATGAGGATATTTGGTCCCTACAAACACACACACACCTAATCTCAAGCTTTTTTTGTAGTGTTTGTTTGTGTGGTGGAAGCAGAGTACACTTCCTGAATGACCCTGCCATCCGGAAGAATACTCAGCTGGTCTCCTGCCAGGGTCTCAGCACCCTTCCTTCACCAATCTATGTAATAGCCGTGCTAATGATAGTAAAGCAGCCAGTACCTCAGAGAGCAGTAATCTAGACACTGCTAACACTATTGCCGGTGCAGTCATTCCATGGCGATAATATGCTCCTGATATCAGCCACTTCAGCACCCAGTGGTTTCTTTGTGGCAACGTGACAAAAGTAGATAATTAGACAAAGAGCATGCGCACACACTTTCAGATGAAAATAAAAAAAACTTGGAATCCGAACAGAAGATACCACTCTAGACTTATTGTAAGTGTTTACTTTCTCAGCTGTTTCTCATGGCTGAGAGAGGGAGGGTATTGATTTTCCTTTGTCAGAAAAATAATACTGAAGAAGAAAGGAACATGAATAAAAGCAAGAAAACTAGAGAAGGTTATGAAGAAGAGGAGGGAGGGTGGAAGGCATCAAGGAAGAGGAGAAATTGCCAAACACAAAAAGGCTTTTTCAATGTTATTGGGAAAGAGTAGTGAATAGATGTTTGAACTCTTGGAACAAGGGGCTAATTTTACACCCAATGCTCATGCGAGCTTGCATGTGTCGAGCGATGGATTGATGGATGGATTGATTTTCCTAATATTGAACAACACCTGTAGCATCAAACTACCTTGAGCAATGACCTCCTGCAGCTGAACATCACTCACACCCTGCACCCAAATTGATAAAATCTCACCAAAGGTTCCCTGTGCTCTTCCATTTTCCAGCAATTATTTACGCTTGAGAATAGAATTTGTTTGTGTGCATATGTACAATTTTGTGTGTAACGCTGCACTTGAGCAAATAAAAGACCACACGGTCCAATAGTAAAAGATGAAGAACAGACAAACAGATAGTGATAGTACAATGAACAATGAAGCAAAAGCTCTAAAGAACAAGTCTCGTTGTGGTGCATAAATCGCCTCCCAACTTTTTAAACTTTAGAAGTCTGGCGTTGCCCTTGTCAAATGGTCTATTCAACTGTGTCTTTGTGGGCAGCACTTAAGCTGATGATGTTATCAAGCTGTATTTAAGTCAGACAGGCACATTCTTTAATAAATATCTTTTATTTGTCCTCAGTTAATTAAACACAATCTACTCTTTTATGTTCTTTGGTAAGTGGCAATGGTTTATCCCAATAAAGACCTCTGAGGTGTCCTGATCCAGGAAAATGATGGAGTTTGTGGAGGAAACTAAATCATGCGTTGGGGAAGTCCACACCTCAGTCTATTACTTCCTTATATCAAGACAGCTCCTCTGCTTCATTGGCTATTTAACCACATAATGTTTACTTAAATCAAACTAGCTCTTTTCAAGCAAATACATGAACATCTTTACTGATTAAAAATATAACCATGGATGCATCAGAGTGAGCAACTTAGACACATGCCGAGGCAAGCCAAAGTTGTTCAAGTAGCTGCAGCTAATTTGATTGGGATACATTTTGACAGAAAATCAACTTTTAATGAAGAGCCGTGTGGTGGGAGAAATTATCCATTACCATACAGAGCTGGCATAAAATGTTTATAAATGACAATGATGTTGGCGCTGACTGGGAAGGAAGTGCTTGGGGAACATCTTGACGTTTAGGCTGTCAGAGAACAGGGCACAGATTTTACCTCATCTGGGGGGGTTGGAGAGAAAGAAAAGAAAAGGAAGGAGAGAGTGTGAAAGAGGAGGAAAAAAGAGGGGGAGCAAGAAGGGGGAGGTCATGCAAATAATTTCAGTTATGATGTGCATGAGAAAGGGAGACAGTGAACGACAGGGCGAGAGAGTTTAAAAGGCATGGCGTCTGTTGGCTGGCAGGATGGACGGAGGGAGAGAGGGAAGTATGCGACAGCAGAGCGTGACAAGTGCGGCAGAACAAACCGGTGGTGACTCATGGGCTCCTTCATTCACTACTGTGATCAGATCCAGCAGGACAGCCCACCATATGGGATGGCACAACTTATTCATCCAATCACTTGGACTACATACAAGACCAGAGGAGAGGGGATGGTGTGTGCCCGTGTGTGTGTGTGTGCTGGGGAGAAGGTGCCTGAAGGTTTCAACAAGGGATGTATTTAATCTACTAAAGGCTCAACGTTCTTTGAACAAATGAAAAAGAGGCATAACTGTCACGGGTAACAAGAAATTGCTTTATAAAACATGTAGCACTGCATGATTTTCTAGTTTGGAATTATAAAAACTGATCAATTAACTGAACCCCTTTGTGGCTTCCCTAGGATGATCCTGTTAACAGCTTTTTTCACTGAATTATATCCAATCTACATCAAACTCTTGTCCTAGAAACCAATTTTGCCCACAACGTGAATATAAAAAAACATAAATACAAAACAATCAAATGGGGAATTCTCAGATCATAAAATGAGCTCATGTGTCCCCCATACTCTATTTGTTTATCCTCTTAAGAAAGAAAAAAAAACTAACTTCTGACTCTGTCATCCAGATGACACATAGAGAAGAGTCAAAGACATTAAAACAAATTATTAAATAAAGGCTTCTGAGCACATAACGTTGTGATAATCACTTGTGTCTTTTCCAGGCCTCCGTTAAATGCAGATTAAGGCTAAGCTCTGAGAGGTGAAGGGCCTGGCGAATTGAGCCCCAACACACCGAGCTCAGGAATAGAAACAGACATAATCTAACCAAAGCCAGATATTTTTGTGAAGAAAAGAATGTTTTACCCAGTTGGCAAGAGGCGCCATAAACCCTTTTATAAAGGTACCTAAACTACACAGTGCTTCACTGAAAGCAGAACAAATTTGCTTAACTTCACAACATGCAGGGGCCCTCTGATAAAAGTGTCTGTCCTATGCCGTGGCTGGCAAAGATATTGTTATCCACTTTGTTCCTCTGCCACCTTGCCTGCTTAGTCAATTTTTGCAAGACAGATCGCAATCGTCGTGGGGTAATTTAGGGATTAGACTGGAGGTGTATTGTAATCGTATGCTTCTGGGGTAGAACGGCAGTCATTTTGGATATAGGAAAGGCAAGACTGCCCAAGATCTACCTATTGTCTGTTATCTAAAACAAGGGTTCTTAGAAAGCCTCAGACCAACGCTCAGTTTGAGAATGAGTTTTTTTCAAATGTTTAAACCCTTCCCAGTAGTTTCTTCTGATTTAATGTTTACATAATATTCCTAAAGATCACTAAGAAACTACTTCACCAACATCATTTGGAATGTAATTGTAGTATACAGTATTTTCTCATAGCAATACATTTTGTCTCAGTCAAATAACCTCTGTAATGTGACACAGCTTAAACTGTAACTGAAACACTGCAATACACTTACATATTCAGTAATCACCTAATGTGTGGTTATTCACTACTCTAAAATGAGGACATTAAGAAAATCTATGAGAAGTATGTGGGAAAGTCAGAGGGCAGTATTAGCTAAGGTAAAGAAACACATTACAAATCCCAAGAGGTTAGTTACATTATCACATTATCAGTGAGTCTTATTCACCGCCGAACCCTCTGCCTTCTTGTTCCCTCTGCCCTATGCCACAGGCTCACTTCTATTCTTAGATCCTCCACTCCAAATGATCTACTTTTCACTTTTTTGTCCCTATATTAAAGGCAATTCAGGAGAAATTCAGTTTGTCAGGTACAAGCCTGCACTTGAAAACGGCTTTATGAATTGAACAACGAATGACATGTCACTTATTGTCATTGTTCTTGAGCTGTCTAAAAGAATGAAATATCTTCCACGAACTAAACAGCTTAAAAAAATGCATTTAGGTATTGCTTCCAAACTAAACATTCCAGTACCAGTTTTAGTGTGTTGCCACACCCTTATACACAAAATGCATAACAACAATATATGGATTCAAAATAACCACAGATTTAAGCAGTACAATCTGCTTTCAGTGGTCAAAGAGACAAACCAAAGCATCCTTCATATAGCTGCTGCATAATAACCAGATACTGAAGAAATAAAGTAAGAGCCATGAGTTACAGTCATCAGTGCAGAGCTCCATCTCAAGGCTAAAGAGACATTAACAGTTCCTATATCTGACCACTGCCTGAAGGCTCCCACACTCAACATTGTGCTTGTTGCCCTATCTGGGGCAGCAATATTTGATGAGGTTTGACAGTAGTAAAAGACTGTCCGCATCAAAAAAGAAAAAAAATGGTCACATTCTGACTCCAGATAATAGATGTTGCCATTCAAAGCCAATAATAGTGTCTATAATGAAATCAGTGGAGCAGAAAAGAGGCGCTCTTTCATTTCCTTATGCAGGGCCGTGCGTTTTGTACATCCCATTATTCATCAGGTCCTGGCTGCTGATAACTGTTCCATTTGCATCTGAATCAAGAATGCCTTATAACCTCCCCCCCCCCCCCCCCAAGCGCACCACTCCCAAGCTAATGAAGTGACCTAAAAAGAGCAGGTACTGTATTTAGATACTTGTGAGGAACTGTGACCTACTCTGGAGGTTGTGTTAATTTGGCTGCAGGATGGAACCTACAGTAATGGTAACATTGTGTGGATAGTAACAGGATACTTGCATTTATCACACATGAAATGATAGTTACATACAATACATACGATACAGTGTTAAAATATTCATTATTAAAAGCGATTCTATATGTCTTTACTTCCAAATAAGGATGTTTTCACAGAATGTCTGTATCCGTACTGTATCTTGGGCTGCCCTTTTTTCTTGACATGCCCTACTTCCGTGAAGAAAAGACAGGGCAAGTGTGCATCAAAGAAAACAGTGAATGATCTTGGCCTTCCTTTTCTGAGAATGCTCGACTCACTCCAGTACAATCTGCAGTTCAAAGGCGCGAGACTTCCCCATTTGTAGTCTCTGCTGCAAGTCTGCAACATACTATGTATTATTTGTGATCAATCATGACTGCGGAAAAAGATTGCACTGGCTCAAAATAATAAAAAAGATGCTATCCATAAAGTGGCGATCTGTTGAGGGATGAACTCCTCAGAGGAAAGTCTAGCTGTGCCACACAGACTGTTCAAACCCCCAGTAGACGGACGGATTAATGGAGTGTGCCTTTATATACAGTCGTCCTAAACCCAAGATGAAGTTGGGTGCAATCCTCGGCTGTCTCAACATCACAGTAAAGCAGCATATGGTGAGATTTGTGTAATTTGTTGAAACGCAGGTGGGTTGTTTCAATGTGTAAACTGGTGTGTCTAACATTTAACAATACTGAAAAGCATTTTCTATAAACCCTGCATTTAAACAACAATAAATTAACAAAAACTCAGACGCAGACACACGCACACACTGTCTGTTTCACACATGTAACCAACACAAACACTTCCAAATGCCAGAGGGCAAATGGGTAGAAAAGGGGAGTGGGGGTCTTTTGCACACTCTGAGTTCAGGTCGTGGCCATTAAATAAGCTGGCGCTGCAGAGGTGAGCTGCATTGACAATGATGTATGAGAGAAACACAATCCATTGCTGTTATGAATTGGTTGGCTCTGGTGCGGACAATACTTACACACGTGCGCATGCACAGACACACACAAACACCAACAAGAAGCAGTGGTAGAGCCAATAGTATCTTCCTCTCTTCCAGACAAATTCAATTTCCATCCAGGACATATGTAAGCTGATTAAAGCAGCAAACAAAGACTGGAGAAATATGTCACATCCTTCAGGACTGGACACAATATTGAGTGCTGCATGCTTGGGCAATGGGATGCCTACTCTCGTTCCCCGTCCCCCCTCTCTCTCCAAGTCTCTGCTCTTTTCTCATGACCTCTCTGCGTCACCTGAGGCAATTATGCAACCCCTTCTTTCTTTTCTCTTCCGCTTTCTTTTCCTTTCCTCCCTCCGTGGTTCTATTTCCAACGCTCCCTGCCTATCAAAATGCAAACGTATTACTCATAATATGCTGTGAAAAGCTACGAGTTCTCTCTAAGCTCTAGCAGGAAGCACAGGTGTCTTTGCTGGCACAGGCCATGTGAACACAATGAAACCAAAAATATGAACCTTCATTGGAAACGAATAAGCCGATAGTATTCATCCTGCAGTTGGAACATCAAGAAAGGAAGTGGTGGCAGCTTTGTCCTCCACCGTGCACTAGTGGCTGGGGTGGAGCCAGTCAAAAGTGTGTCAGGCAGACACACTCACACACACATGCACCTGGGGCGTCACAATGTCTGTTTAGCCACTGCAAAAATAATGTCATATCACCAGAAGATGTGTGAAGAACACATCTGAATTATGAATGGAGGGAGGTTAATTATGGATGGAGGGAGGGCAGAAGTAATGCCTTAGACATTTCCACGAAACACATGGTCGGATACATGGCGACATACTCGCTGCACACTTCTTGGCAAGTAACAAGTCAGAGAGACTCCGTAATTAGCTAGTCGGCACTGATAATGATTGGTCTCTGTTGCGTGTGGATGTGAAACCTTACTTTTTTTAAAGAACACTCTTCAAATGCGTGCATTAGATGAGTGTGCTTAACTTAACTTGACAAGGAAAACTGTACTCTTGTCGACAATAAAGCAGCAAAAATGATTATATGAAACGCAATTTTAACCACTGCTCATCCTTATAGGCTGATGTGGAAAGTGATTGTCAAGACAGACATAAAATAATTCCATTAAAGGAGAGAATAAAGGAATGAAGTTGACTTATGTCAAAACTTTCTTTTTGGGGAAAATATACCAGTTTACTTATCTTTGTTTTTAGTTCTTTTGTACGTTTTTGGCAGATGACACACACACATTTGACAGCTTTAATATTTCTCCTTTTCAAAGATCCAAAGTTATAAATGGTATCTGTTTGATGCAATCAACCGGCATTTATATGGACGACTAATTCCTTTGCAAGAGATCCGCACCTG
Source organism: Anarhichas minor (assembly GCF_050575085.1). Lineage (NCBI taxonomy): Eukaryota > Metazoa > Chordata > Actinopteri > Perciformes > Anarhichadidae > Anarhichas > Anarhichas minor. The sequence continues at coordinate 4,096,545 of NW_027466474.1, read as the reverse complement.
GAACTCTGATGGGTTGAATGGGCTGTCAAGCACAAACAAAAGCAATGTCCTCCAAAAAAGGGGTCAAAGATGTGGTTCGATAGCTAGGGATTGGGGGATGCAGGCTGGGTTGGTGCTTTGAGTTCAAGAGAAGCAAAAGGATCCGGGTGGAACTAACAAGGGGCGTACTGCCTGCATGGGAATAAAAGACAAGGCCGTTGGGAAAGAATGATGTTCCAGACACCCATGGAGTCTTGTTTTAGGGGCTTGTGACCCCTGGAGGTATTGCGGAGTTGTATGATGATTAGTCAAATGGCCCCACTGCTTTTGTGTCATAGTCATGAAAACTCACCCTGTGCAGCTTGTAGTCATAATTGAACTTTTACTGAAAACAGCAGTTTCTCCTTAGTCACCCACCAGCTAAAGGCACCATCTATCCATCCCCCCTCTGCTTCAAAACAGAAACATTAAAATATCTGAATCATGGGCACGTCAGTTAGTCAGAGGAAACCGAAAATGTTGTATTACGTCTAGCAGACTTCTGCTTGTATACAATTTTAAAAGAATGTTACAGAGCTTTTGAGATTTGAACAATCTTGTTACATTACGCTTACTCAAATCTGTCCTTCACCTCTGCTGTTCTACAGATCAAACCACAAACTGAGATAAATAAGACTGCAGTTTCATTATACAGAGAGAGTACTTCAGCCGCATAGTTATGACATAGTATCCTAAGTTCATTCTACTTCATTCACTGGGTATTTGCAGGGGACTGTGCTTACCAGCCTCAGTATGAATACAATGCCAATGCGTAGAATTGCTGAAAGCCTTTCTGTTTGGTTCAAGGTTGAAGAAGATAAAGGAAGGGAGGGCAGTGGGTTCAGGTCCATGGAAGCTGAGGGGTGCTGCACAAGGCCCTGTCTGAAGTCTGTTGCAATCCTCAGCACCAGGGACCTTGGGACATCCACATGGCCCATTCACCCAGCTCCACTGAAACATTCAAAGCTTTGCTTCCAAAGGGCCAAACTTTTGTTCCTTCACAAAAGGCATGGCCAGAGGTTCTCCCATAGATGGGAGCCCCGTTCAAAATCAGATTATTTCCAATGAAATCCTCCTTTCTCCACCTGCCAGTTAACTATGTCAGTGCCATTGTGTTTTTCCTGAAAAAGCTCTCCATTTTGGCATAATGGAGGCTGGATGTGTATTATTGCTTTTACTGCCATTTACTCTTGAAGGAAAGAGGCACACCCCACCCCCACACTCCTGCCTCTCCTTAGAATTTTTTTTTTTGAAGAAGAAAAATCTGGGCCACATGCCCCAGAGGAACGCAAAGTGCTTTAATTCATTCGCACCTTTTCTCTCTGGCTGCCATCTCCAAGGCCTCTCTTTATGCCCAGAAGTGATTTTTCAGGCTGGACCATCAAAGCAATTATGGTAGCGGCCTGCTTCCCTATTATGAGGAGAGATGACTGACAACAGAGAGATGGTGTGGGGGTGGTAGGGCACTTGGCTCCAATTTATTTGATCTAAAAACATTTTTTTCTTTCATTGGCATCCACTCATCTAACAAAACACAAACAAACTGGCCAGATTATCTCCTTGAGATTTTTTGACTAAAGCATCTGATCCAATATAACGTTTTTCAATTACTTTTTCTCGGCAACCTGGCAAAGAGATTGTGGGCCACAGTTGGGTGATGCAGGACAGAGAATGCCAGTAGTGTAACAGAATACTGAGGGGTAGGCAGGCAGTGATGTGTGGCAATTATTGTAATGGACATGAGAGAGAGCTCAATCCATGGACTAATGAGAATGTCTTATATTACAGTGCAAATGCACAGGGTCACCAAGACTCTTATCATTACAGGGTTATAGGAAGATGGCTCACCACAAAAGGGGATACTCCATAAATGGATAATGCGGAGAGAGCAGAGTACGGCGCCACTGAGGCGATGTTCCATCCAAGAGTAATAATTCTGCCTGGAGTGACACGGGGTCATTGGGATGGATGGAGACAGGATGTGAGGCTAAATAACACATTTAAAGATAACAGGGCATTAGGTTGAAGAAGGGGGGCGGTGAGGAATGTGGCAAAGTGGGGTTAATCAGGAAGACATCGGAGTAATACAAGAGTAAAGAGGTAGAGGTGGGAGTGACTGAGTTAGTAAGGAGAGTAATAGACTAAGGCACGGGATGAGTGAGAAGGCAAAAAGAGATGAGAGAGCAGAGTTTACAGGCAGCACTGAAGCAATATGACACATTGGCTAATCAGTCTGCTGTCTTTTTCTTTCACAAGCTGTCATCCAGGCCATCAAGCCATCAAGACCGTGGTCCTCTCCCCCGCTCATTGACTGATTCCCCTGTTCAATTATTCAAGGTTTATAAGCAGGATCCATCTATTCAGATAGCAGCAGATCCAGTAAAATAATGAAAGGGCTGCTTCTTCAGCCATATTGACTGTCATAAAACTTTTACAATTGGCAAAAGAAAAATCAATTTTTCAGACAGACTGTTTTCACCACCATAAACATATTGATGGTGGTGCCACAAGTGAAGAAAGAGCCCTACCATGTAGGAGACTTTAATAATGCAGACCATAAATGACTTTACATGCTCTCTCACTAATCATAATGTATGCTGGCTGGATATTTACAATGATGGAATGCTATATTTAGCCAGTACAGAATATTTATGCATATTCAGCTATGCCACAGTTGGAGTTCGTATGGAATAAGATTTAGGCGACATATCTGTGGCAGTAGTTTCCATGCTGACCTCACTGTCTGCTTAAAAAGCTAACCTGTGTGAGTCACAGTGTGACACAGAAATCCGGTCAACCGTTTGCCTGCCAAGGAACGCTAAGCTTCAGTAAACATCCCCACAAATAAGCAGCACACATAATCACACAAAAGCAACATGCACACACACACACACACACACACACACATACACAAAAAAGATCAAACGTGGACACACACCCAGATACACAGTCCTTTCCCTCACTTGTCGAAAATCTTAAGGAACATCACAGCTTCCATCTGCCAAAATCTGCCCCGTGGCAACAGTGACCTGAGACACTTGAAAAAATGTATCTAGAGTGGAAGGGAAAAAATAAAATAATAGTTGAGATAGATGTAATCGAGTGTGCGGCCTCATCCTTTACTTGGCTGGCAATGCCTTCAGGGTGGAGATGTTAAAACTCAGCAACCTCTACAGGACTTCCACTAATGCATGACCCAATGCCCGTAGTGTTCAGTTACTTCTCAAGCCCTCATCCTGCCGCCAGAACTTCAGGTCATGAACTTTACATTGACAAAGAAACACATAAATCTCACACAAATATATCTTCGAGTCAGACACCGCACTCAGAGCGACACAGACACACACACCAAATCACAAATCTCTACCCTTTAACCTTCAATCTGTTAATCCTCATCCACTGGAAGCAGATGATCTGAACTGTTGCAAAGTGTCTATTTTTAAACTTGACATATTAGTCATCTCTAAGGGGAGCGACATTGTAATTTATGGAATTCATGAATACCAAGCTGTTGTGTTCCCTTCTTGTTTATTCCCCCCCCCCTCAGCACAGTAACTGTTTTGGATGAATTCCTATATACTCACAGATACAGTTGGGTAGGATCCATATCTCCATAAGAGCACAGATGCTAATCAGCTGAAGAGGGAGCTTGGTAGCTCCTCATATCATTTTGGGCGTGTGGTAAAAATGTATAAAGAGTTGAAGCTGATTTCTTTCCTCTTCAACTCCTGATGGAAGGATACAATTGCTCTCAGATACACAAGTGCTAAAACTCAGCATTTTGGTTTCTCTGTCTCTTTTATCCTCTCCCATTAAAAGTGAGTCTCAAATCAGACAACTGATCCCCTTATTAGGGAAGATCCCCAGCTCTCTTTAGTCCCCCTTTACCCACCTTTATTCGACATTATCACTTTTAAATCAGCTGCTAAATCTCCATTTATATTATGCTACGATTTACCCTTGGAAAAAGTCAATACAAATTGTAGATTCTTGGAAATTTAATGATGAGGATTGTGTGGACAGGATTTTCAACTTGGCCTTCTTCGTACCACTACAAGAATGGCCCAAAGGTCCTCTGGCAGACCTCAGGACAGACACATTGGCTTCCAAAGCTAATGATCTCAAATTGTACACTTGTGGGTAATTAAGCATCGCTGTTCCCCCAGTAGCTAACAACAGCAAATATGTCATTGTAAGAATAAACAACAATTACACTTACATCCATTACGCTGGAATTGCATCATCCTATGTAATAATCAGAAGCAAAGGGACATCTCATGAAAAGCTTAATTATGTAAAACCTGAATAAAATAAAAGACCATTGCCCAAAAACTAAAAAAATCGATTTACTCAAAAATAGAAGGTTATGTGAACACTGTGCATTAAATAGAGCATGCCTTTAAAACCCTTGAGGGTATTTGGTGGTCAACTACAGCAGCAACGTGCTGCATGCACTTAATGTGGCCGAGAGTGCTGCTGAAGCTCGGGAAAACTCATACAGGCAAGGGAGTAATTTGACCCGACTCAAATCCTTCCATCAGACACTAACCAAATGGAAGTCAAAAGAACGAATGAAGAAAGACAAAGCGATAAAAGGGAAGAAAAAATAGAGAAGCGGCTAAACCATTGGGATTAGTGCTAAGTAACTAAATGGGCCATATCACGTTTCCATTACCAGAAAGGAATAGCTCTTTCAACTGCTGGAATCTAAATAAAAAAGGTGAACTCCGTCCTCTCGTCGTCTTCTGTTCTTTCATGCGTAAATGTTGCACATTCTTATAGCCTCCCGTTTCTTACTTCCCCATATGAGCAAATGGAGATTTGCCATCATATCCTCGAGGCACATCAATAAATAAAATTGACGCAAATAAACAGATAAATAAATAAATGTGAAGAGCCTAGCTAATGGGCATCAGTCAGCATTAGTGATGGAACCACGTCAAGCACAATCACGCTTGACTGGAGGGGGAGTGCCTGAGTGTAGGGAGCATTCTTGCTGATTGCACACCTAGTATGCGTGTGTGTGTGTGTGTGTAAAAAAGTGAGTAGAGGGGGGTATTGTGTTATTCTGCTTTTTACCTTCATTTAACCCTCCCAGTCTCTCCTGCCCTTTTAAACTATTTATAGCTATCTACTACTACATAGCACATAGGCCCCAAGTGCAACAGCTAATGGTTGCTGCTAATGCAATAACATGTTCATTAATGTCAATGTTACATCTATGTATGATAGTTATATGTGCCACCCTCCATGTTTAGTAATATATATACACTGTATTTAAGTTTATATATATACTGTATATATATATATATAGCGGAGTGGATTGCTGCCGAAGCATATTTTGTTGTGCTTAACATGTAATGAAAATAAAGCATCTTATCGCTACATCTGTCAACCACTGCACATTTCGACAATTCAGTAGATAATATTTAATTTGATGACTCTCTCTTTCACCTTCTCTGTCACATACGCACCCCTTCCACCATAATGCACGTGTGATCACAGCGTCTGTTCCTCTAATCCTTGATGATGTCAACTGGCTACGTCTCTCTCTTTGGGTCTCAGAAATAATTTGACTACCCATTTACTCTGTTACAGGTTTGATCAGCCAGCTACATTTATCCTTGAGCATTTGTCATGAGGAAGACATTGCTCCCCTGCGGATCAGGACTCACTTGACGCTTTCACAGATGCAGTACTGACCATCACTCAAGAAGAGAAGAGAAGAACAGATTCCTTTTGGGCCCTAAAGTCATGCTTTCAGGTCAGTGCCCATTACCAATATATGACTTAAACTTTTGCTTTTTTGTTGTTCAGAAAAACAAATAGATGTCTTACTGCATACATTTACATTAAGTAAACAAAACTCCTTTTTTGGTGAAAATGTGCTCATCCTGCGAAGGGTGTGGGAGGCTTATACCTGTTATGAATATTGTCAAACATTATTTTCCTTAGTGTTAATTGAAGGATGTGCACAATAATCCAATTAAAGTTTCTAACATCTTTCAGAAATAATTAACCTTATACCTTGATTTGGTTGCTTATGATCAGCAAATGAGGCAGACATAAGTCACATTTTAAGGCAACAAAAACTTGAAGACTGAAAGAAGTTATAGATTATATATTTTTTACATCATTACAACACTTCAAAAGTAACTTTCTTTATTATTGCTAATCAATCACATATTTGTCTGCAATTTTCTGCTTTCACAATTTTGGAATTTAAAATGCATTGATTTCCTTGTTTTGTGTTTTCATTTAAGAACTACAGGGAGTTTTCCCAATGTCTATCCTGATCTATGTTTCATATCACAGGGCAGTGTGTAAGGAGGGTATATAGGACTTAATTAACACAACTGAATAATATGTTAAATGCATCATTTATCATTCATCACACTATTGATTTAAGTGTGAAAAAATGTCAGGAACGCGATGTTGCAAGATCCAGCTTCTTCAAGCTGCTAGTGTAATTTATTAAATATCATTGTTCCGAACATCGCCTTTAGTACTATGTTCTATTGAATGGAACATTTAACATTCTTTGACACATTCTCTCTTTATCTGTATCAATCGGGAATTACTATTATCACTCATCGCCCAAACTGCCGTTACATTCCTATACCTCCCTATCACAGACATCAGGCCCACCTAATGGAAACGTGAAATATTAATTCCACCTCATTGAGGCTGACAGATTGCTGGGACTGACACTTCAAACGCAAACATCAGCCTGGATATTATATCGTATACTTCAATAATAGCCACATCATATTAAGGAGGTTAAAAAAAGCACATGAGTATGACAGCAGAGGAAGAAGCATTTGATTCTGGCTCTGCCTCTTATTGTCAGTGGAACACATAACCATACAGGATGGCACACTATTCCACCGCACATTATTTGTTCTCTAGCTGATCATCAGTCGGCCCCGCTGTATGCCTAATGAGCGATAAATAAGGTTTAATTCAACCGACACAAGTCGCCCATCCTTCAACACTAAGCATGATGGCTTCGGCGAGATTCCTTTGGAATTATATGAGGGCAATTTTTCAGCTTGTGGGATGGTCCGACTTTCACAGGCATTCCTTTGGCTTAAAGCTCTGCGAGTTTATAGGTCCATTAGGAATTCATCAAACAATGAACGATATCAATCTTATTGTGCGAGTGTGCCCTGGGTAAAAATAAGATGGAACCTTCCATTATGGGGCCTCCAAAGCATATTTGCCCTCTAAAATTGATCCAGCATTGACAATTTACACTTAGGGTGACCTTTCATAACTGCCCACATACTTGAAAGCCAATATTGTTTGGAGAGCGAGCTCGAAAAAAGCACAGCCCACTGCAAACGCTCTGGGATATTATTGAATATGATAAGCTAGTAGACATTTTTGCTCTGCAGTTGTTCGTTGATGGTCCACTAGGCGGGAGGGCAGAGTACTCTTTACATCAATGAGGTCCTGTGCCAATAAAGTCAGACAATATTGGACATAGGTGCTGAGAGCTCTGAGTCCATTATAGCACTAGTTCATTGACTTTATTTCAAAATAATAAAAAAAAAAAAAAAGTAAGTGTTACCATAGGGAGCTACGCTCCACATGCTACGTCTTCTCAGACATGGAGCTGTAAAAGGGCATAATGGCATCAAAAGGGCATGCAGACAGCCCCCTGTTGATGCCCTGTACTCAAGCAGATACCATCAGTATGAATTAAACAGCAAAGGGTTTAGGGTGTACTTAACAGCAGGGGCAGGGGCGAGAGACCCCTATGTTTCCACTCAGAGAGACCGCCTTTTATTAAGATTTGATTTATCCTCTCAAAATGGCTCCATGTCACACTCTACCTACTTTAGGTCCGCTCTTGGCAGAGTCAAGCAACGGATCAGTTATGCGCCAAGGGTACTCAAATGGTACATAAAATCTTCATCTATATTTCCATGATGGGTTTTCTGCAGTGGATGAAAGATGATCAGGTCCAGAGAAAGGCCCGATGGGTCAATCGGAGGGGGGATGGCTTTGTCTATGCCCCAGGACGTCAAATGTTAAATGGAGTGGCTGTCCATGCCTCAGTTCCTTCCCATCTGCCTTTCCCTTTGGCTGTTGATATATATCCTTATCTATGAGTAGCAGGTGATAGATTTCAAGCAGCACGTCTCTACAGAGCTCTGCTCTCATCTACTCTATTGATATCTCACATCTACTAAGCGATCCAAGCTAGGAAGAGGCACCAACACCCTCTGGGTCTCTTCGCCCCAAATCATGTTAGCTCCACTTCCTGGAGGATCGCCTCTGGGGTTGCCCCGATGAATAACATCTATCAACACCCTGAAGTGGAAGCTGGGAACTTGTGGAGGCAAAGGGCTTTAGCCATCAACTCAGAGACACCCTACAGCAACAGTCCCTATCTGATAAGTGACACAAGCTTGCATGTGTGTGTGTGTGAAACAGTACAGGAGAACAACTGCTGTAGGTTGAGAGACAAGAAGAGAGAGATAAAGCGATGGGTACAACATATGTGTGAGCAAATTAATTGCTAAGGGAATTATGATCACTATCACTTCCTGTGATGTTATTGAAGACACAAAACAGTGATTTTCCCCCAGATCAGGGGAAAGATAAGAAAATAGCTGCCAGGCTGAACATCGTCTGTATATATCGGGGTGATGTGGATAACAAATATAGGAGTAATATGTATAAGTATTAAAAGATCATTTATGTCACAAATGAGGTTGGGGGAACAAGGGGAAATTATTTATCTCCTTACAGACACTTCCCTTTGGTCTTTTCATTTGCCTCTTTGCAAGTTCATCCCCTTTGTTCTTTAAAAATTTCATGAGAGAAAATAGGTAATTTAATCTTCATTAAACTTACAGGGGGCCTACTCTCTGGCCTGACCAGCTGAATTAACTGCCAGGCTTCGGGGGATTAGACAGTTGGGCTGAAATTCTGTAACCCTGACAAGCATTCTATCACTGCATCTCTATTTTTTTAATGGGCATGAGATGATCCCTCCCTGTTCAATGTCAAATAAGTCCTTAAGAGGCTTACTATATAGAACACAGGAGGGAACTTTTGATGGACTGACCTGTGAAGGTGAAGCAGAGATATAAAGGAGAGAGGCCCTGGTTTGAGATTGTAATGACGTTGAAAAGGCAGTAAAAAAATAAGATTGGCTTGGTTCTGTTTGAAATCTGATTGATGTGTCTTTTGGGATGCCCCCCAGTATGAAAGACCTACTGAGTCTGTGGCTTTCATCCCTGACCGAAAATCGATGAGCCAGGATGTATGAGACGCTCCTGCTCTCTACCCACCAATCTCCTGCAAGATACCCAGGTAACTGTGTCATCAGAAAGGGAATAGGAGACAGAAAAGGAGTAGGCTAACTCACATTGTTCTTTTTATCGTTATCAACTTAAACATAAAGAACACTGTCTGCAAAAAAAATAAAAGAGGAATGTACAGGGTTAAATCAACCGGATTTAACGACACAGACTGTATTTTATCTTCCTGAAATGAGACTGAACCAACAACAGAAATGTGGCTTCTCTGGTCTCCATCAATCCATCCAGCTTCTGTGTGTTGAATTAGGACTGGCTGGTGTAATTGCATAACACATGAGTATGGCCTCCCGGGTTAGGTTTTCCATCTTACACAAAGTGGAGACAAGAAAATAGGAAATGCTTCTGGAATTGGGTGTAATTGTGACTGGCAGCGCCTAGAATTGTGTTCAGCCTGACACTTGAGGTACTCTGCTGGAGTATAGTTTAGCCCGAAGGACGACAAAAAACGACATGCCGGGCTTAAATGAACTTCTTCGACGTAAGCGAAGATTCTTCTGCGACTCTGAGAGAGTCTCTCTTGCACACGCTGCTCGTTTGAAGATGACAGGAGGTTAATCAAGCTTTAAAGCATGAGATTACAACAGACATGACAAGCAGGAGTGAATAGATTTGGCACACTGTCTGATACAACTGCTCAGAGAACCTCCTTCACCAGTAAATTCAGAAACTGAAATGTCATCAGTCCTAGAGTGAAAGCAAATATTTTCACAACAGAAGTATGGAAACATTAATGTTGCTGCACTGACCCTAACATTATACCATCATTCTTTAAATACTGACTAAAGCGTTGACAGTTGCCACACTGCAGAAAGAAGTAACAACGCAAAGAAAGCTTTCAGTGACCGAGATGTCTTTTGTCACAAAATCGTCCGTCACTGGGGAACTTAATTGTTTTTCTTTATAGAGTCCTTTCAAAAATTCCCCCATACTGTGTGTTAAAACTTCTGTTAGTCCCTTTCCTTTGTTTCTAAATGCAGTTGCTATAGAACATAGGGGGGAGTTTGTCTCATTTCATGAAAGGACACAAACAGAAATCTGTAAGCACAAATTCCACCCCCCCCCCATACTCTATAACAACTGAAGTCACTTCCAGATTCCATTTAGAAAAAAAATCCATGGAGCCGGCATGACAAAAGGATTTACCCCTCTCATCACTTTAGAGTGGAGAATCCATGCAGCTGTTTATCAAACCACATTTTGAGGTCCATATCAGGGGACCGTGCATAGTACATTCTGGTAGCGTAGTGATGCTCACTTGGAAAAAAAGTGCACTGAGAAGGGTATCATGCACAATGCCATGCAGGAGAGAGAACCATCACAAGGAGCACAGTCATTTTGGTTGTCTCGTTAAGAATAGGAAAATATAAAATGTCCAATCAAATATAAAGTATATTCATAAACAAAGACAGACAGCGTTTAGTTTACAATTATTTCATGACACATAATGTAGTGCACGCGGATATTACCGGTACTTATGAGGGTCCGGGTAGCATCCACCCAGCCACATCCAAGCAGGGTGAATCAAACCAGCAAGTTCCTGGTCTGGGTCTCTTCCCATTTGGACACGTCAAGAATAAACAGATCAAGAAAGATGATCAGGAAAGCATCCTGATCAGATGCCCAGAGCAGCTCGACTGACTTCTTCAGCACAAAAGAGCTGCACTTTTTACTGAGGGCTTTTTTCCTCAGGAGGAAACCAGACACTCAGCACAGGAAACCTGCCATTCCTGCCCATGAACTACTTTTTTGATCACTACCCAGAGTTCATAACCATAGGGGAAGGTTAGAACTGAAATTGGTACATTGCAAGCTTAACTTCATGCTTCTTGTCGTCCCTCTCCAAGGACGACAAGAAGGTCTGACACTCCAAACTGCCACACAGTTACAGTCAGTCAGAGCCTTTCTCAACCCTCATGTCATTTAAAAATTGAACATAGCAAGTGCCATCAACCTTGCGACTGTCACATAGGATGTCAACTCTGGACAACAGAGGAAAGCTGTCCAGGAGTTTGGTTCTAGAGATGCTGTTGTGCATAGAGGTGAGCCTAACGGTATTTAATTGGTACTCCCTCACCGAGCATACTACCAATAGCTTATTCCAAACAAAGAAGTAATGCTCCACTTTTTAAATTTTTCTAAATTTGAATATATATATTCAAATAAAGATATTTGAAAATGGAAATTCTTATTCAATTGTGAAAAACCGTAATGATGGCAGAGAACTCGGCCACAGTGAGAAAGAGACAAGGTCTCAGCGAGCGCAATATTACGTCATGTACAAAGCCCATAACTGTCAGCTGTGTGCTCCAGATCAGACTGGAAACGTAACCACATAAAAGCTGGGTGAGCTGAACTTGCTATCTTCTGACATTTGTTCGTTTTAAACAGAAAACACAAGGTTGATGTTGTGATATTTACTGGAAATGACAATAAAGCCAGCGGGCGGGCGTCCACAAAAAGTTCAACTCAAAACGGATCACTGTCCAGTTAGGACACTGTGTCATGGACATCATACGCAAAAATATATTTGATAGTCAAATAGTTCGAATCTATGTGTTTTGTTAAAAATGAATATTCAATAATACTTTTTGGTCATTGCAGCGTGGGCAGTGTGTGAGACGAACTGCGCCTGGCCTCCTAATGTGCTGCCAGCGTCCGGAGCTCCCCACCCATCCGCCAGCAAAAGTCCGCTAGGTGACGCGAAACACGCCATCGATGACGCCACAAAATGAGAGGGAAGCCAATCGACATTCATCTGCACACACTTTGTTTTTCAGAGGTGAAAATTACTTTAATTACTAAAATTGTTCAGCGTCTCACTCTACATGCTCTTGACATACACTGTCATCCATGTATACACTAGCACAATGTCAGGTATTTGGACGTGCAACCAACACAGATTAAACATATTATAGCGAGAGAGACATTTTTGCAACACAGAACACAGAATCAGGCAATTCGTTTTTCGCCACAGTTGCCTCAAAGAAGGCCCGCACATAGCAAGAAGGACTCAGAATGAGGCATATCTGGGATGCTTTTGGTCCTCTCCAACAGAACACTTCCTAAATATTGCCACAAGACAGGAAGTGATATCATGCTTTGACAGCACAGGCTAACAGGAAAAGCAAGACAATTAGATGATAACTGGAGCTGCTCTACAAGACAGAAATTATGCCGAATGAACCAAAAATGATTTTCTTCAAGTATTAGTGTTACAAGATTAAACATTTGAGATGAAGGGGCCAACACAAGGGCAACTTCAATACGAGTGTACTTTGCTGTACTAAAGGTATTCAATGTAAGATTTACATCATATAACTCAGCAGTACAAGCAGTACTTTAAAGGCTTGGAGGTCTGGAGTTTTCTTCTCTACTGCTGCACATTTTAATGGGATTTTGTGCTCAAAAAAGATGTATTCCTGGATATGAAATATGCTGCATTATTTAAGTTAAATGTTTTTTTCTGTTGGTAGACTTTTGTTAACACTGACTTGATGATGTGACCTCTATTGGTGTTGACATCTACTCAGCTTTCCACAATTCTTTGTGGAATAGTTTGACTTGATGTTATCCATAAACACAGGACATCATATCGTCTGTGACAGTTGCTATATAATATTTATTTTTTCAGTGAGCTGTGTGTGTTAATAAGAACCAGGTTTTGTCTTAGTTTTAATTCAAATTTGTCATCCAGCTAAAGTTGTCCTGGTTTTACATAGAGTAAATCTTCCATATTAAACCTTTTCATGCTTTACTAAGTCAAATTCAGTAACTCAGCACAGGACTCTGCATGTTGTAAACCAGCTCAGCGTGAATTTTCTGACAGGAAGGATGCGTGAGTGATGCAGCAGGAGGCGGGGTTGGTGCTGGGTCGGCATTTAAATGGTAGTTAAATACACACACCTAGGGTTCTGTTACCAGAGTTAGCACCCGGCCACCGAGAGGATGGACTGGAAGGGCTTTGATCACCTGTAACAATGTTGGTGATGAAAAAAATTTAAAAAAAAAGAAATTAAAAAGAGAAGAGGGGAAGGATGGAGAAAATGGAAAAGAGAAAAAGGCATCAGAAGTGACACAGCTCAGATATTTGGCAGGAATTAACCACCCCCAGAGTCTGGCAAAAACCCTTTTGGTGGAAACGACCGGACCAATATGTCCTGGCCATGTCACCAATCAGGTACCTTTTCACTGCCAAATGCAAATGAAAAAACACACAGGACATGGCTTGTTTTTCCGTTACTGCTAATCATGTTTGTATCGATTTAAATGCACCATATCTTGTAAACCAACAGAGAATTCTACAAAGACTTTACGCGATTTATGAAAATAAGTAACTTCAACACTTATTCAAAGCAAGTCAATCTGCATTACATAGTCAGAGTCTATCTGCTGAATTATATGAATTGTATTATGACTCTACAAGATCTCTAAATGCAAATATTGATCAGCAACAATCTAAAAATATGGGTTCAACAAAAGATTACCCGCTTAACTTTAAAATGAATGCTCATTTTCACAGCTTGATTCGCAGTGTGGCGTCTGTCTACTGCCAAACCATCCAATCCAGCAATTGGTCCGATTTTTTTTTTTCACCTCCTGTTTTTTCTGCCATGATTGCCAGTGTGGAGATCAGGCAGCACCTGTAGCTTGTCTGCAGAACTCTGACTTGCATATGAATTGACCCTGGCACCCCTACTAGGTGGTACTCCTCTGGGTACGGGCCATTCAACATGGCAGAAGGTAATGTGTAAACACCAGGATTACACTAAATCACTCTCAGTCCAACTGCACCCAGCATGACTACATTATAATAAGTGCTTCATGAATGGCAAAGGGACAATAAATCGCTCATGACCTTCACTGGGCCACATGTGAGCTGGTTTCTATGACATCTTCCTGTAGGTGCATAAGTTCCCGTACTTGTTCGTGTTTTATGTCAGTCACAAATCCTTAAAATCCAATTAAAAGGACACACACTCACAGGAATCTGCAGACAGGTGAGACTGACACAAATTAGGAATTGGGACATAAATACATTGTTGTTAATGACTTACCATTGCGCGGTGTGCGTTTTCGCCGATCACGGAAGGCTGCTCCGGACTGTAGAGCTTCCATTAGGCTATCCATCACACCAGTTTCATCTCCTTCTGTAAGAGAACAGATAACAGAGGCACATCTGTTTACAGGACGACATTAACATAACTGTACATGAACGCATTAAACACAGATACTTCAAGGTCTAATTCTAGGTATTCGGGAGTGGAAGCAATGGATGCCTTCTAATTAAAGGTGCATGAACAATCACCTTACACGATTGCAAGAGAGAGTTGAGCGTGATATAAACAAGCCTTTTATCGAGCGTATGAGTGAGACAGAGGCCTGTCACTCAGGTCTGTCCTTTTCAGTACACAGCTGGGGAGGAGGAAACATACACTTAGAGCTTAGCAACTAATACAGGCAGAGGAGCCTCAGGATGAAAGCATCCACTGATGGTCATTGACAGATATTCTTTCTGTGGCTAACACAGGGGAGCTAAGTGCTCTTTACAAAGATTTAGTGTGGAGCCCGCTCAATACTCGGGCGCTCTATCATTGTTCAGTCAATGACACCAGGACCGGCCTTCGAAAAACATTCCCCCGGCCCGCCGTTCCAGCTGTCGTGTAGATCCATGAAACTAGAGAATTGGAGTCAGTCAGCATGGCTGAAAAGACGGGTAGTGCTATGAAGTGCTATGAGGCCAACAGCCTGACAAGCTGTGGCCACACTGTGCACATGGAGCATACTGCTCAATGGAAACAGGGTTCAGAAACAAGCTTAGGTTCTATATCTGGGTCATCTATCTTTACGCTCCAATACTAATGAGTCAGAGGGGCACCCCTTTTATCATTCTGGTCCAGAACAGACATTATTTTAAACTAGGATCATTAGGGTGACTTATTGTGGAGCTGGAGACTTGGCCATCAATTCTTTTGCGTACATGAGTGAACTAGCTCTTCCCCAATGTTTACCATCAGGGTCCAGGAATCTTGTTTCTCTATTGCGCTTACAGCTATGGCTGAGGGGAAAGATTCAAAAAATAAGTGAAGACAACTGCTACTTTGAGCACACAGCACTTTTCCAGACGCTGGGGGGTGATCAATCTTTTGTTACTCGTGTGTGCTCAAAGAGACACGACACATGGGCAAATTGAATTTATGAACAAAACACGTTGACACGGAATGCTACGCGGTAAATTTAAGGAAATGGCGCTTTTATTTTGCCATTACCAGAGAAAGTCAGCATTGCACATGTTTTCCCCTTCTCATCCAGCAACAAACCACCTAACCTGCAATCATTCAAGCAAGTAAAAGGAGACAGTACAACTAAGAATAGAAACATGTCTGATGCAAATTTTTAAAAAAAAGAACTCTTCACTCGTACTCACACTAATTTTGCTCTCTATCTCATTCCTTCTCTTTCTTCCTCAAGTCCTTCCCAAGGGCTACTTTGAAATCAAAGTATCTGTTCCGGCTGTGTGCTGTGCTTAAAAGCAATTCCGATTAAATCAAGCTTAATTAGACCAGCTTTATCAGAACAAAACCAAAGCCAAGCCAAGTAGTGCTTATCTCAAATTGCAGCACTACACCTCAGATAGCAAGCTCATTGGTTTGAAAGGGGGGGGGGGGGCATGGGTTTTGTCTGCTCTGGACCAAAAGAACAATATGGTGAACAACCTGCAGCCACTATAACCGTATCAACTCCCAGGATCTTTAGCTACTTCTTCTTATGTAGGCTAGCAAGGACACACTGTGAGTCTGACAAAAGGTAGAACGTGTTAAGTGGCAGGTAAACATTTATCCACAACCACCTTGGCACAAGAAACTTTTTGACAGCCCCTTCTTCA
Organism: Anarhichas minor; assembly: GCF_050575085.1. NCBI lineage: Eukaryota > Metazoa > Chordata > Actinopteri > Perciformes > Anarhichadidae > Anarhichas > Anarhichas minor. Next base: position 4,080,309 of record NW_027466474.1, on the reverse strand, counting down.
CTGCCTTCTTCATGGAGACCTAGACATCACAGGGGGCACCTGCCACTTTGATCAATTTGTCCTACTTCTAGCTTAACTGTAGCGCAATTCATCATTCGTAATGGCTTGTGAGCCCGAGTAGACTGGGGTTCAGCAGGAGGACTGCAGACACAAAGAACCAAAATGACTAAAGTGGGAAACATACTCCCCAGTCACTCCACAGTGCTCAATTAACTACGTCCTATTGGACCGCAGTTTAAACTCGAGCAGGCCTTACTCCTCACAAATGAGCCTTCAAACTATGAACTTATTATATATATATGCATTTGTGTGTATATATAACATAGACAAGGTAAGCCCTTAGTTAACAAAGAAATAAAGCTGAATATTATTTGACGACACTTATTCCAGCAATCCTCAGAGCAAACTTTCTTCATCACTCATTGTAACATTGCCCACTTTAGCAGACATTTCTGCCACGTTCCCGCAATTACTCTTGTCTTATTTTGAGCTGTTAAACCTAGGGCAAATATTCATCCTCTTCTCATTAGCAGCAGTGGTAGATTGCATGCAGGGGGAATTACAGAAAAGCTAACCTTTTATGCCCAAAGATCTTTCTCAAGAGGAAAGATCCCCTCTGCTCACAGGAAATTGCTTTCTAAATGGGTTAAGACGGGCTAAGACCCAAGACATTGACAAACCCTTCCAGTGATGAAACACCTTGGTGGGCACCTCAACAGACAGCCTCGGGGTCCTTTAATGATCTTATTAAATCTTGTGGAAGTGTGGAACATGGTTGCGGCTTTTGCACTTTTAGGTACTTTCTAAAACAGTTAAACCTTTAAGAGCAGAAATAAAGCTCTGTGAAACTCTACCTCCCAGAGAGAGATGGTGTACCTATTCCATATCTTTCCATTTGATCCCTGCCTGCCTACCTCCAGTCCACCATAGCCCCCCCCCCTTTACCTGGATATCAGGTGGACCGAGAGGCTGTGCCAATTGCAACAGTGAAGTGAGCTTTGGGGATTGGCTCAATCTGCAATATTTACAAGTGGAACTATCACATTTTCTAATTAGAAGGGATAACAAGAGCAATGTGCTCTCAGCAGGATTGGCATATAAACTTAACACACTAGATTAGTTTTTCTCTAAGAAGAAAAAAAAGTACCTACAGTAAAAGTGGAAGAAAGCGGCTGCAATATACTATTCACCAATCCCAGGAGCAGGACACAAAGTCAAGTGTCAACAGTTGCAAGGGAGGAAAGGGAGGGATAAAAAAAGAATAAGGACAGCCATTGTAAAATAGTATATCGAGAGGAGGCAGAATACAGGGAGAAAGACAGAGTAAAGAAGGAAGCTAGGGAGAAAAGTGAAGAGTGTTTCTTTGGGTGCCCAGTCAGTGCGGTGGAGTGGGTTATTGAGAGAGGCTAGTGAAGCGAGGCAAGACACAAGGTCGTAAAACACCTTCCTGGCTACTTGACGGCCTGAGCCCTGTGACATTTAATTATTTCTAAAACATACAGTGCAGTATGCAAGCACAGGAACACAGACTCACCCACACTTCAAAACCTGCCTATACATTTCTAGTGATCCGCATGTTGTATATTTGTAAGACTATTGGTTCCACTTTACTAATATAAATTTATGGGACAGATTTCTCAGATGGCAAATGAGCGTTTGACAAACAAAGACAGAGAGGGATGGATAGATAGTTGGAGGGAGGCAGATAGAGAGCACACTCCAACTGATGTCAGCAGGATGACCTATACTCACGGCTGCTGATGGCAAGATCAGTTAGAGGAGACACAGGAATCTAGCCAAGTCTTTCAGAAAACCAATGCATCATCGAAGCCCGCCATACAAGCTCTAAAACCACAGCCAAGGACCAATTAGGAATCAAACAAACAAGCTTAAATTATGCAAAACCTGACATCTTATTTGTTTATGTCTGCCAATTACAATCAGTCATCGACAACAATCAAAATATAGTACAAGTAAAAGAACAGCTGTCGCCTCAAAAACGTGACAAAGCCTTTCACTCAATCAACCAAGCAGATGACTGAAATGCTGGGCTTTTTTCTTAAACACCAAAAGCATGGCATTCCTATAATTATGCTGCAGTGTCAACAAAGCTTGTTCATAAATTCAATTTGCTATCTGTCATCTCCTGCATGTTGTGCAGGTAAGAAAAAAACACAGTCGATCGATAGAGAACTCAACTTCTGATGGCTCACATGCAGCCTTCATGATTCATGGGGGAAAAGAGAGACAAATAATTCTTGGAATTCATGAAAGCTTTTGTCTGATACACATGGGTTTCTAATATAATGGCAAATTATGACATCTTTTATGCCCCGAGTGAAACTAGCAGCACCAGTGGCATGTTAATTCCAAAGATCAATAACAGTGTTAGCATACAAAATAATGACATTTATCATAGTCACATATTTTAATCAATCACAGCTATATCCTCTGAATTTATATAAGCGTAGTACGCTCCTCCTTAAACAAATTAAAGTGTTTAGGAACATTGGGCATAGGAGATACGTCTATTATCCACTACTATCCACTCTTCCAGTAGCCAATTCCTGAGTCTAATTTGCACTGTAATGAGATCTAATGAGTGCTTACAGGCCTTGTGCTTGATGAATTGAAACCACTGTGAGCGAAGAACGCAATGAGAGTTTAACCTCACCCAAGTCGCCCTCCACGACTCCAGCAGAGATGATTAGAAAGAAAAGGAAGACTCAAAAGTAGAGGAACAAGTCGTTGCTATTTTTTTTTTGCTTGCTGCAGATTGTTTTTGAACACATTTGAGCCCATCTGTTCCCCCACAGAGAGTCACCTGTGCAATTAACCTGGACCATTAGCCGTGAAACAAAGGCCTTGGTGGAGGGAGGGGAGGGGAGGGGGGAGGGGGGAGGGGTGCTTTATGGCCAGGTGGGGAGGCAACAACCACACTTTCTTTTAATCTCGTCTCCCTCTCTCTACTCTCACTTGCATTGCACCTGGTTTTGTGTTACTTCCACATCTGAATTCAGGCTCAGCCACCTAGACATACACAACCACCTGCATTTCTCTCTCCCCATACTCTTCCCGCTCTGCTGTCTACTCTCTTACTGTCTGGCTTTGAGTGGAGTCATCCCCTCCCTTTGCCCTCTTACCTGCAATCCCAGCAGCTCCTAAGGCCCGGGCAGACAGAGACCATACTGCCACAGAAAGCACAGAGAACTCAAGTGCCCGAAGGACAGCCGTCATGCACCTGTTAGATGTCTTTCCTTTGTTTTTCCACTCTCTCCCCTTTTTTTTCCCCATCTCCCTACACTCCAACCATCCAACTCTGGCAAAAGCTTTGACACAATGACCCGAGAAACTTTTCCGACAGGCCTTTAATTTGTAGGTGTGCGTGTGCATGTTTACTAGGCTGCTTCAGTGAAACAGAGAGGAGGAAAAAGGGGAACGGAAGGGTAAGATGGCTAATAAAAAAGACAGATTTGCTTGCTGATTCATCTGAATTGTTTTACTGTAACAACTTGATGGGCAAACCCACTCATGTCCTCCCTAACTCAATTAGGGATGCTCCCACAACCCTCCATTCCAGGGGGAATGGCAGTGTAGCTTCTACTTTTCTCTTGATATGAGCCCCTACGTGGCGCCAGGGTCAGTAGAGGGAGAGGAAGGGAAAATGCAGAGAAGGCAGAATGTCTTGAAGACAGGAAAGGTGGGTGGGAGGTGAGAGGTATATTGTGTTTCAGATGCATGAAGTAGAGAGGAGTGTTGAAGTTAGGCTGGCCTGGTCACTGCAGGCCTGATCCCATACCCTGAAAGAAAGAGATGTCCTGAATGTGTGAGACTGTGGGAAACGTGGAGAGAAGTTGGATGTCGACAAGGGAGAGATGAAAGTGGATTAGCCGCCGTGGCGATTTGCATTCTGTGGTGGAACGAAAGCCCCTGCGATGCCCCGAATAGCTGGATGCATGAATAAGTAAACAAACAAAAACAAAAATAAACCCTCCATCTGGATGAATGCTGCCAGGCCCCAAGTGAGAAACAGTAGGGAGGGGAGGTTGGGAGATGGGAAGGGGGGGGGGGGGGAGAGAGATGCTCGCAATGTAGCAGTCACCCCACTCTGCTTCCTTGGCTATAATTTACTTCTACTGCCTGCGGGCCCCCCCAGTTACCATATTGCTCTCACCATCTATCCACTGCTTCTGGCTAGTCTGCCCAGTAACTCCACCAACACACAAGGGAGAGCTCCAACACAGCACGGACAGATGTTAAGTTGACACACTTTCTCTAAGCCACATGAGGTCAACATGTCAGGGGGCCAGCAGGACCACAAGAGCCTGTCGTCACAGAGGAGTAGACCACTATTGACACTATACCTTTAAATTTAGCTGAACCTGAACTGTACACATTGTCACTGTGGTCTCGCACCTGGGGTTATACGCTGATGGTGTCTGCTCACTGTAAAATGATCAAAATGTGTGGTCTTACAGCATTATTTTTATAAGGCTCATCATGTTCAACTTTTAGCACATACGTATGCACCAGTGTAATATAAGAGTTGCTCTGGTTTGGAGTTTAGCTTAAGACATGTGTTTCTCTCTTCCCCCCCCCCCCCCCCCCCACCCACAATCTAATAGATGACCATTTGTATATCAATTACTCAGCCTCATTTAAATCGTGAAAAAAAACTTTGGATTTCCCATGTTTCCATGTTGAACGAAGAATTAAAAAAAAAAATGTTAAATCGTGATGAATAAAATTAAAATAGGGGCTGTGTTTTAACAACAGCAAAACTGTTTCAAAACATACGCTCAAATTCACATTTCCTCATTGAGTAACTGATATACAAATGATCATTTTGGGGGGTGGAGTATTACTTTAATCCTCGAGGTTAGTGATGGACTGCTTAGTGATAGACAATTTCAGTGCTTTTTTTTCACCTGTGAAGTGAGCTGGTGCGATGAAGAGGTGCAGGTGACGACCTCAAACCTTTTAATAGCTTTTACTGTCCAGCTCTGGCGTACGGACCAGAATAGCCCCGATCTATTATAGCCATGCCAACATCACATGGTCTGATCACAGTATATGGGCAAGGCATCATAACTGTACAGACTTTTGGCATAACTGAATGCCACTTAAATGAATCAGGTTATTAAAATGACGGAGATGTCAAAGGGGCTTTGGCATGTGCAAGTATACTGTATATTGAGATACTATAAACATTTTGGGTTTCATCCATCCAGAGCAGTGTACCCATTTTACATGTGGATAGAGGATGCAGAGTTTTTGAATCTAGATCAAGACAACATCAGAACCAAACAACACGTGGGCTGTTTGCATCAGTGAAAGGCGTTGCTGTCCGGGGAAGCTAAATGGGTTTGACAATGGGATTTGATGGTCTTTGTAGTGGAAGTAATTAGGTGTGATTGACTGTAAAGTGACTGGTGAGGTCCAGATCTGGGAGGGGAAATGATCTGACACTTGAACCACCCACAAATTAACGAGATTCAACTGCGCCAGAGCTAAGTAAGAAGAAGAAGAACATTTATGAAAGCAATGGGATGAGAGAAGAGAACATGGCGAGATGAGTATAGTGAGTGTGAGACACAGACAGAGAGGCGCACAGACTGGAGTAAGAGGGGAAAATAACAGGAAAGAGATATCTGATGCATGTCTCACTTCCTTGATGTGACCTTACCTAAATTAAGTTAAAGATAAAAGGGATTAAAAGGTGCAATTTCCCTAGTGTTCTATGTCTTTCTCTCGATACTAAGGGTGTGCCACAAGATTTAAAACAAAAAATAAAAATACATATTCAGCTTGAGAAAATACTGCAAGAGGCAGAAAGACAAAATGTGAGAGAGATTGTTCCCTGGTGTTGCCTTTAATTTCTAATGAACTATGATATTTATCATAGAATATTAAAAGGCTTCCCATGAAGCCAGGCTTGTTTTCCTCATGCTGACATATATTTATAAAAATGCATTGGAAATGGTACAATCTGGGAGGATGAGTATCTTATTGTTTTACCTTCACATAGAACATGGCATTCTGCAGTCAATCAGATGTTTTTAATGCTTGCATGTCATTTGTTCATGAATAATTCTCTTTGTCTGCATGTTTCTATTCATGCCGTTTGCTCTTAGTTGAGATGCAGTGAGCCATATTCTGTGCGGCATCATCGCCTTGGGGCAGATTCCCGAATTCGACCGGAGATATGGCACAATCTAATATGCTGTTATTTATTAGAATGGGTGTATGACAGCCGATAGTCCTGGTGCCCTTGTTCCCATCTTTCAAGGTAATGATGGAATTCACCAATCTATACTCAGGAGCTGCAGAGCATGCCTTGCACATCCTGCTCTCTGGATTGACAGCTCAAATGCAAGGACGAAGGGAAAAAAAAGCAATTTCCTCAGAGTTTGGCATTCCGCTGCTGCAACATCCATATGCAGATGTAGTGAACGATCCTTCATTTTTATAACTCATCAGGTACTACAAATATATAACCAGGCATGAAAGCCATCAGTGGCATGACAAAAAAATGACACTTAAGGGAATAAACAGGCAGCAAATTCAGAGGCATTTTGCCATAAATCATCATTACATTCTGGAAAGGTCTGTCCTTGTTTGTTATATTCCGTAGCGAACATGAAGGTCAGCTTTAGTTTCCTAATACCGGCTTCATTTCCCAAGCTAAGCTGAGGAATGGCGAGTCTTCGAAGAAACATTTCTTTTATCTCCATAAGTTTCTGACCTTCACGTCGCTGTAAGGCTATCTCCCCTGGTGATATTGTTTGCCATGTCGACTGTGCTGTGGAGACACTATGCAAACTTAGAGAGCTAACCCCGTCCACCTCACTGCGGCCTGTCAGCGCTTGTCTATGATCACCAAGCTGGCATGGCTGCGACGCAGGTATGCACTGGCCTTCCGGCAGCTGTGGGTGTCACACAAAGCCATCAATCCACATCTCTGCCACTGTCATCGCTGACAGGGCTCTGTCGGCCACAGCCAGTCAGACAACTGCATGGAAATATGTCAATTTAGTTTAGCATGCCACACTAATAGACACTTGAAATTGGAAAATGTGCCTTAGTAAACAAACAAAAAAATCAAAACATCCATAACTGTCTGACAGGAACACAGGAAAACAGAAATAGCACACTGTGTTGAGGACATGCTAGCTTCATAGAATCAATACAGGCGATCTAAATAAACTCCATCAGCCTCTACAGACAGTTGAATATTAGTTTGTGTGGATGTGGATCCTAAATGTGTATTACCTAGCAAATGCTACACGTGAATCTTCTTAGATGCACAGTTTAAAGTCCGAATAGGACTGATGTGTAAACACATGCAAACACTGAAACGCAGCCTACACTAACTTACTTTGAATTGTATTTTGTACACGGAATGCTTTTTTGAGAGGAGCCCACTTTTATTTCTGTAAACATACCCTAGTTCATCCTCAGCTTGTGAAAGGTTGACAAGGAGGATGCATAAATAGAAGCTGCAGGCCCATCATTGTCAACATGCCAACTGCTCTCTGCAGAGAATCATAGAGACATGGAGACCTCATCCCAGCAGGCCTTGCTGAACGTGAAAAACACCGAGACAACTATTACCAGCACAAAAACAAGCTTTTGAAGAGTAAACGGAAGACACAAAACATTTGTAAAATAAATTGAAATGGAAATATAAGACCATTTAACTTATAATGAACAATAAATCATACGCTGCAAGCAGCGTCTTAAATTATTGGACATTTTGTTAAATATCTGTGGCTTTGTCGCTGTGAGATGTTTAATATAATAAGACCAACGTTTTCTACTAATGGGCTCAGTCATTTTGAAATATCAGTATACAGAACCTCCAGCTGCTGTCTGAACAAAGACAACCACATTAAAGATGATAATGATGTGTGTTCAATTGTTATAATAACACCTTGACGGAACCTATTTTTCCACTATAATATTCCCTCAGAGCAACTCGCTGTATGTCTGCATTCTGCTGGTGTCTGCAAGCTGTTGCAAGAATGTATTGAAGCGGCTGAGTGGGCTCTAATTCACCCAGTAAAGAATTATCACTTTGCAGGTAAAATTTAGTCATAAAAGCAGCATCTGTGGAGCCTCTTAATGTGTTTTTAAGGTGTCAATATTACTGTCTAGGTTTATTAATTGTTTTTACATAGTTTGTTAAACGAGTTCATTTTCCGATCAAACAATTACATTTTGAGAGTTTATATTAGTTACAAAAAAAAGTTCCTTTAATAAATAAATCCAGTTGGATTACATTCAATGTGTGTAGTCAGGTACGATAGCAGACAGTTGGTGTACCCATAAAAGGTGTTGTAAAACTCGCAGGCTACAACCAATATGCTCCTAAACTTGATATTCCTCAGGTTGGCAATAACAATGTTTTTCAGAGGTTTATATGGTGAACTAGGCTGTGACTCAAGCAACTACAACTTTTCACATACTCAAAGCCATACTGTATAAAGTAGGCCTGAGCAAAGTTCACTATTTCTCTGTGGTACAGTACCTGGGCAAATTGCCTGGACTAAATAAAGTGTTCAAATAACTTTTTTTTTTTTTGTCCTTGTTTGTTTATTTCTATGTGCCTTATGCCAAGCTGCATTGTGCTCAAAGCGGCATGTGCGCTTTCCGGCTCTGTTCAAAGCTTAGTGGATTTGACTGGGGTACACAGTTGACATGTGGGTCCAGACACTTGCCCCAGACGGGGGCACTGACCCCGGTGATGCCAGCCGAGTACGCGACCAGAGGGGCCTGCTACTCCTCACAAATGCCTCAGAGAAACAAAGTCCAGATGCTCTTCCATGCTCCGACTCCTGACACACTCGGCATGAAGCTTGCACCATTGTTTCATATGTGACACAAAAAAAAGAAGAAAAATCCCGCTCTGATGAACCACCATTCTAAACCGTCTATAAACAGAAGCATTAGTTTGGGTTTATTCTGCAGTGTTCAACAGTTATTCCCAGTGAAGTAAAGCGATTTGGTAAATGTTGAACATCTGGTCAGTTCAAGAGAATATGGAAATCCACTTAGAGCAAATTAAAACAAATGGGGTGAGCGGGTAATGATTTCATAAGCAATTTCCTACATTAGGATTTCTAATACTTCACAGGGAAAACACGTTTAGCTCTGCACTTGTCTCATCTCTCAATCATGCTCGTTGAAGAACTACACATATCGATGCACTTACAGAGGGTATAATCTCAAGTTTTATCAACTGGATTTTTTTTTTTTTTAAATCAGTTTCCTAAAAGCATTTGTCTGTTTTCCCTCCCCCACCCTGGTGCAACCCTGGCAAAAGCTAAATTAATTAAGCTCTCATTAAATATGCATTTCGTTGTTAATCATTTGCAAGCGAAGAGGATTAGGTCGCAATTTGTGAAATGACATAAAATCTATCCCTTCTCAAAAATAGCCTCTTTAAATTGCACCAAACACAATAGCACGATCCATCAAAAAGTCTCAGCAATAAAATGAGTAAATCAGTAAATCCATTAAAGAGACATTAGACATTAATTTATATAATACAATGGCCATATGTTTACTCCATCTGTTAATGCTTATGGATTTGTAAACATACAAACAATGAAACTGTACTACATTCAGGTCAACAATCTTATCTGTCTGTCTGTCTGTCTGAAACCAAGGTTAGGATCAAAACTGGAGGTCTATGTCAGCGCATCAGTTAGCCTTTCAACCTTTAAAATGCAAAATTAATGTGAAACATGTTTGCACATGATTAATTAATGGGAAGAGGAATTTAAAAAAGCCTCTTTTGTGCCGAACACTACCTTATTTTCATCAACCTTCACAGAAAACATGGCTGATGCTCGGCATGAAATATTGATGTGAAAAGACTCCTCAAATAACTAACTCAAAATATCTGAAGCACACATAGAATTTTAGAACAGAAAGGGAGACAAAAGCCAAGACTCTCAAGCCAAGGCTGTCAACTAAGAGGAGTAGAGGAAGAGAAAAGAATGATGTGCAACAAGAAAACACTGAATATCCTGGTATGTGTGTTCCAACCAAACAGCATAAAAAGAAACTGAGAGAGAACACAAGAGCGGAATACCAAGCTGCTGTAACCTCCAACCTGCTTCTGGCTCTTCAGATTTCCATTCACAGCATCCATTTAAAGACCTCCACATTTGATTGTCCTGATTGCATTAGAGACATGTTAGTACACAGAACGGGAACTATTCAAGGTTTAATGAAAATGTGTAGTCAACGCAGGTAAGGACCTTGCCAGTGTAAAAAAGGTAGCTTGGGTTTAGCAAAGATTTAAATTCAAAAGTGTGTATTTCATGACTGCCAAGGTCATTGTGATCGTGACAGTCCAACAAGCTGGGTGTTGGTGTGGAGGACAATCCCCACTATCTCCAAGGCTGCAGGCAACGTTGCCCATGTCATCCTCATGTTTTATTCATACAAGTCATATTATGGCATTCAGGAACTGTGATCAAAATCTGCTCCGGTAGAAATATTTAGTATCATACCTACTTCATCTGGTTAGCCAGCATGAGAGAGAGGGGTAGACAGACTCTCTCAGCTCATCCATGTTGGATTATTAAAAGTGAAGCTTTCAAAGAGGTCACTGCTCAGGGTGGGAAAAAAAGGAAGAACAAAAAAAAAGCTGTAGCGTGCATCAATTATCTGGGAGAGTTTGTGGCATACGGAAGACTGTCTTGTCACATTTCCCCATGTGGCTGAGCTACAGAGAGGTCCTTCGCTGACGCTGACATTTAGAAGCTGGTGAATTGTGAAAAATCCCAGACTGTTTGTCAAAAAATTGGACAAAAGACCACACTCACTACTTGCGAAGCCCCTTCAGGCTTGAAATTCCTTCTCAATGTCATTGGTATAACTAGACACAGGCATCCAGCTCTGTCGCTCTAATGTTTCATGTCTGAACAACTACAACTTGCGCTGATCAATACATGGTTTACTGGTGTCGCTGGAGGACAATAGAGTAATTCCAGCAGTTAACAACAATAAATACAGCGGGCTGCCTGCAAATAGTCTTCGACTGGAGGAATGATAATTTATCTGTCGTGTTGCTTGCACAAGACCAGTGATAAAAACGAACAACAACAGCATGATCGTGTTGGAAGTGCAATCAAGAGCCACTTTCAGCCTCTTTTGTAAGGCAACCACAGCTTCCTGGTTTGTGTGACCTACATATTGCATGCCACTGCCAGTTCCAGAGGACTCAAACAAAGTCCTTGTAATTATATATGACTACATTCCAATAACTGGTACTATTACTGAACTATAACACGAGTTATAATAGTTGTTGTGTTACAGCTTTAGAAACGCATATAATTGCAGGAGATAATGTTTCTTTCTATGTGGGCAAATGTACCATGGCAAAACAAAAAAAAAGAAGCTAAAAGTAGCATAATCTGTCTGTTGTTTGGAAGCATTGTATTGGCTATGGGAGTAAGTATGAGATTCCTTCACAACTGAAAGAGATGACTCCCCCCACTCCTCCACATTATCGTCTTTCTTCAGAGTTCAAATCTGTGTGAAGCACAATTCCATGAAACCCCCCCTTCTATCCTCCTGTTCTCCTCGTCCTAACTCCCCACCTGCCTCCCCGTCTCTGTCTCTGTGGTGGCGCGGGCAGAAGTGTCATACCTTTGTTCATGTCAATCAGCTGCTTCTTCTTCTGCTGCCGCTCCTGCTTTTCCCGCTCTGCTTTCTCCTTCGCCAGCTTGGCTCTCTTGATCTTCTCCTCCATCTCCCTCTTCTTGTGGTTCTCCTTCACTGCTTCCTGATGAGGCACACATACACACACACACACACACACACACACACACACACACAGACACACAGATATAATCAGAATCTGTCTCATGCCACCCCCACTCTTTTAGTGTCTACGCTACTGTATAGTGTTGCGAAGCGGCAGCATGCCATCAGCAAATTCTTATTCAGAGAAGGGTTTGATAGTTAGAGATAAGCTGCTGGAATAAACAATATATCATTCCTTTTAATACAAGCATATTTGCAAGGCTTCTGCACTGCTTTACATATTTCCAATAACACACAAAGCAGATTTGTTGTCAATAATACATCAAAATAGCTCAAAAGGCTAGATGATCATCATATGTACCATGCTAGGGTATTTCCTTTGACACTATGTGAGAACCATTGCATGAGAAAAGAGTAGCAACAGTGTGCCAATCTCTGAGGACAGAGACAGAGATATTATCCTCCTCCTCCTTCGTGACCAGCTGAAATGTCAGGAAGGAGTCAGAGAAAGAGAGATAATCAACAGATTCAGCCTTTACAAATGTGTCAGTTTGTTCTTGTGCCAACAGAGAGTAAGATGCAACCGTGTGACCTTTGGAGACAACCAAATGTTCTCTCATCCCAGGCCTGTGGCAGAGTACTTGACAGGACCAATCATAGGTGTTATGTGTGTGAGAGGTCATACTGTATGTAGATACATGTATATAAGCCTGTGTGCCTATGCTGTCCATGGGCATCTCTGTGATTCTGCTCATCTGTGATGTTCCCCCTTATGTATGCATATGTGTGTGTGTGTTAGTAAGTGAAGGCATGGCCCTGTCTGTGCGCTGATATAATAAGTGGCGACAGTAGGCGGCCCCCCCCCATCTAATGCCCCTGTGGTCCTGATGTGTGTGCCGTGTTGGCAGCTAAGACAGAGGGATTACAGGGATTGTGGGGAAGGAACAAGGAAAGAGCAGCTCATGATGCCAGTCAATAGTAGAGCTTTGCTCCATGTCCAAGGACACAAGCCCTCATTCTCACTGTCTCCTTGTTGGATGACAAGGGCAATGAGAGAGAGAGAGAGAGAGAGAGAGAGAGAGAGAGAGAGAGAGAGAGAGAGAGAGAGAGAGAAGCAGAATAATAACAGGGAGTGAATGTGTTTTTGTATTACGTGCATTACGAGAACATAAGGGACGTTTTGCTTCGTAAGCTGTCGGTGAACACTCAAAATCAACCTACATTTTCTCGAGGTTGTGTAAATGATGCAGCTACACTCTATGAGGGCTATCAACTGTGTGCACTTTGCTGCTCTTTTGAATTAGAGAGGATGAGAACTGTGACGTATATTCAGCGACGAAATAGTTAACTTGTGCATTTTGTTCAAGTGATGGGCAGCACCTCGCAGCACAAATCAGATTGATTGCTGTCCTCATCCACTGACAGGACTCAGGTCATTTTGGAAGTAATATCACTGCATTGCTCAGCATCTACAGCATAAATTGGACGATAAATTATGCAGATTACAAATACAATCCTGCCGGCTAAACTTATTTTAAACAAACAACTAATTCTGAGTGTAAACATGATTATGCAACGTAATTATGTTGCTCTAATCACACAGCACCACTAATTGCCATAGCAACAAATATGTTTTCACTGATCGCTTATTCTTCCCTTTACCATTCTCTTTGACGGCCTCTATTTTGCCGTCGGCAACAACTGATCGTATCAGGTCTCGTTTTCCTGCCAACGCTGTATATTGTAGGAGGACATACAAGAGATAAACAATCCTCACGGGATGTGTTTTCGAAAATAATCTTCAGTGCAGAGAACCAGATTCAAACCTCATCTGAACAAAAGACAAAGGATCTGGTTCCTCTCAAATATTCTGTATGATTGTTGAAAAATATTTTTAGAAAAAAGATCTATGGATTTCATTTTGTCTCTTGAGTACTCTTATCTACTAAAGATCAAAGTACAATATTTACAATATGATTCCAGGTGACCCTCACACTGAGTCATCTGTCCGTTGTATAAGATCGTCACTATAGTTATGGTGCCACCCGATGAGAGCTTAATTATTAATTAAAGTGAAAACCATCTACTGTACTTTGAATTTCTAAATGAGCAAAACAAAGTTTAAATATGTAATATCCAATAATTCCCACAGTCTACTGAAGACTTGTTAACTTCTGGGGTCTTGAAACATAACATCATTAAGCACCACAGAGCAATTTAGATATTACATTAAAACAATCCATTTAGTTGTCTGAATTATCTTGTTTTTCGGCAAATAGATCCCCAGCTCCTCCAGTCCACATGAAGAAGTGTAATTGAGAAAGATACTTAACCCCCAAATTGCACCTGAAGGCAGTGCCATCGGTGTGAGTGTAAGTGCGTGTGTGTTTGTGTGTGTGTGTGTGTGTGTGTGTGTGTGTGTGTGTGTGTGTGTGTGAATGAACATTTAGATTATATCCTGATGGTCAGGTTGCCATTCTGTATTGCAGCCTCAGCCATCAGTGTAAAGCGCTTTGAGTGGTTGGAAGACTAGAACGCGTTATATGAATGCAATTCCATTTACAATGGAGGTTCATTCATTCAAATCAATTCAATATTATTTGTATAGCCCAATATCACAAATAAAAAATTGTCCTCCGAGGGCTTTGCAAACTGCACAGCATACAACATCCTCTGTCCTTGGACACAAAGGTCACTTACAAGCTTTTCCAGAAATATTGACTTCATTGCATGTCCCTCTTCAGGAATACAACTTGCTTAAGTGTCCTAAGTACGCGACTTCAGGAAGAAAGAAAGAAAATAATTGAGACCCACTATCTTGTTAGTACTTGCTACCAATCAAAGAAATTGAGGATTCTGTTCGCAAACTAAATTCTTATAAATAGTTTCTTTTCTATCAATAATAATAAAGATTAAACCCACAGACAAACACAGGCACATATTTTGGAAACATTTGACAAATACAGCATGAGGAGTTGAAGAAAAGATACGATACAAAGTCTAAGTCAGAAGTGCAGCACTTCAAACTAACCCAAAAGGTCAAAATATTTACCCCCTATGATTATCTACCATGATAGACATTGTCCTTCGTGGCCTTGATTCTACCTGATAATCCTTAAAAAACACTGAACCCTGCAGTCCACAGGCCACGTTTATGACTGGCTTTGTGCCCTGAACCCCTCTGGTCTTAAGTTGGAAAATGCGGTGCAGGTACCGTGTACATATTGCTCAGGGGGGTATGTAAATGGTATGCAAATGTAGAATAAGAATCTTCACGAAAAGACAAAACAAAATGTGTGGTTTAGCATAATAGCACCTTAATGCCAGCTGGAGTTGTCAACAACACTATTGAGGCGGCACATTGAGGCTTTATGAGCCTAAAAGCCTGTCCATCTTAGACACACCAGAGGCCATGGGTGTGACATACACTCATTTCTTCTCATGGCCTCCAGTGTGTCTAAGATGGAGATTATAAGTACACCTCTATCTATAACTGACTGGAAAACTAAATGTTGTGCGACGCAGGTCCAATCTACTAACAAGGGCCAGGCAGCATTTTCCTTTTTCGGGGTCTGTTCTTTCAATAATTCATGCAATGTATTTGCTGCTCTTCCTTGACCCTGCACAACACAATACATCTCCCACAGCACGGCTCCCTTCCCATGCATACAAGTTTGCCAATCCAATGAGGGAGCAATGAGTATTTCCAACTGCTCAGTTGCACCAGCGATCTCACACAGAGAGTGTCGCTGCTATATCTCATTTGAATTTTACAAACACTACAGCGTCTGGGCTTTAAGCAGCAAATGTGTTTATTAGCCATCTGTTACACTGTGTGCCAGGGTGTGGAGGGGGGGGGGGGGGGGGGGGGGGGGTGTAGCTTCAAGAAGTTATAGGTTACAGACTGTGAGACTTCTGCTCTGCGGTATAGATGTATTCCCATATTGATAGGTGACCTCCAAAATCTGGTGCAATGATTTTTATGTGTCATGCTAGTGCAAGAGAAAATAATGAGGAAACACGACAGTGATTCAGCAAGAAGGTGGGGGAGAGTGGCACTGCCAGAGCCTCATCTTCAGCATTATTAGCATGATTATGATAATTTGTCATATTGTGAAGGAATTAGTAAGCTTTAGAAATATCAAATGGGCTCCGAAGTGGACGGATACACCCGGACACACACACACACACACACACACACACACACACACACACAAATCATCATTCTAATCTCATAGATGCTCTATCTTGCTACTTTGGGAACCCGGTCTGGATCTTTTGGTCTTATTAGAAAGTCACTCAATTAACAAGGAAGACTGTTAGCTCATCCCAGCCCATCTGCTGCGCTTTGATAACTCATTAATGGGAAAAATCCTCATCCCCAATGCTCTTGGTCAGGATTACACATACACACCCTGCGATTGCATTTCACTCACACTCTATTTCAGAATATGGCAGCAGCATTAAATTAACAAATTGTTGGACTCTTCGAATACTGTCTCCATGTGCTGGAATCAAATAATATTTCATCGGCCGCAGAAAAAACGAAATAAAAAAGAGAATGGTACAGGAGTGAGGGAGAGAAAGAGAGATGAAACAGAAGGGAAATAGAGTTAATGGATTCTCTTATCAGTTACATTCAGTTCTGTGAGGACTGTCTGTCAATGCGTTTACTCAAATGCTCATGTCGGTCGGGTGCATTAAGCCCTAGCTTTTTAGTAAAAGCAATTTAAGGTGACTGTATTGCAATGGAATTCTTTAATACTGCAGATGCTTTGTGCTGTGAATGCATTACACAGGGCAATGCAACAAAGGCAGAAGTTAGCGGAGATGTTCTGTCTGAGTCAAACAACTCAATATTGAAATAAAGGTCTGAGGCACACCAGGCATATCAAGAAGTTACATTAGCTGCCAAGAAGTCATAATATTCATTAGATTTGCCATTTGGAAGAAATCAGTGATGGTTGATGTAGGTCGACTTTGTCAAAAGGTAAATAACTAGCAGACATCTCCCCAAAATTCCTTCACTGACAAAAAAAAAAAAAAAAGCTGAGGAGGATGCTGCAAAGGAGCTAGCTCAGTTATTTTCACAGAGTAAGGAAATGAAAACATTCAAGTAGAAACAACCATTGATTCCATTGAGCAGATGGGATTAGCCTTTCTGTCAGCATAGCAGAGGAGCCAACAACTATAAATAATATCTGAAGAATATGGTGATTAAAGGATTGTTTTTATATGAATACATTAAAACCAGCCCCCCCAATTTCAACCGCACAACACTTTATCCCACTCAGTTCCCTCCCCTTATCCATCGCAGGAAAGTTTAAATCAGTAATAAAATATTCATATGCAGCTATTTGCTTGAGAGAATAATTTATTTTCTTGGGTGGATGCCTCTTTTAGAGATATGCAACTCTGGAATCCTTGAGGGAGCGTTGTGTTGTGTGTTGGTGCACTTTGATCAGTGGGAATGAAAAGTTGGTTTCAGATGGGTATTAGAATAAAGAGAGGAAAGGATTCAGACAAGGGGACCCTGCCATTCACATAAATGGATTGAGAAGACTGAGAGCATGCCCTCTAGACACCGAGTCATCATCCTGACACCAGGAATATTCGGGGTGGTGCCAGGAGGGATGGGCAGACTGTAGAAGGTGGAAAAACAAAAGAATAGATATTTAACAGACTTGTCTACTCAGGAAAAAAAAGAACTCTTGGTTAGTTCTGAGAGGATGTGGTGTTTCCTTGTCATTAATATGACCTCTTTAACAACTGATCTGCTTTCCCCTGTTTGCTTTGTTCACTGCTCTCGGTAACCACATTTCCTATAAAACTGGAAGAAGCAGACTTTTCCCACTTGTGTATTCTCTTTCTACATTTATTGTAGAAATCTGGACAAGAATTTAAACGCGTTACATAATAAACACAGTAATATAGTGCCGAAGGAGGAGCGTTTATGGAATATATTCTATAACATTTCTTTTTTGTGGAGTGTCCCAAAATTAAAATTTCATTAGAAGTAGATAAAAGACTTATTTTCCCTGCATTATAGTTTAAAACTCTCAGGTGGAGTGGATGGCATTTTCACCGACTTTAGGATTTTAAAATCCTAACCTCCTCTCGAGACTCATTACCCCCTAATACATTCCAGCGGTATCTGCAATGCCCTGTAGAGATGGCACATGCACACACATAGACACAAACCACTGCAAGCTAATGAATGTATGCTTAACAGGTAAAGCGGCTTGCCCAAGCCTTTATCGAGCTCTTTTATCAGTAAGACACTGTTATTATACATTATCCTATTCTAAGCATATATATATATATGTATATATGTTATGTTCTGTAGCTTTGAGCATCTGTAACTCAGGATACTTGGGTAAATGCCATCAAGCAATTTTTGGATGTATAGAACAGTGCATGCAGATTAGAAAATATGCATTGTTAGCTGCATTTGCTGCATATGCATTAGCTTCTATACATACTACCTATATCATAATTAATATAATATTTAATCGATTTATTTACTTCTGTATTCAAACTATGTACTTTTAAAACAAAGGGTCTCGTTTGTGATATTATCTTCTTATGTATCCAGATTTAAAACACATGCCAGATCCAGCATGTCGATTGGACCAAACTGATTTTGAATAAAACTTCTGCAACCCATTTTTAGGAAAAGAAGAGGGTAAGTTAAGACACTTCACACATAAGCTGTACAAACATTTAATAAATGGTTTATAATGTACTATAATGCAGTTGTGGGCAGACGTAAGGACATTTTAAGTGTTTATTAATGTATGGTATTTGTAAGCAATCAACATTTCTCCTATGAAGACATATTATCTATCATCACAACTGTGTGGTTTACTATATTGTCATTCATTATCTGTTTTTACAGCAGCCTCCAACTACAGGTGACCACAGGAGGAGTTGTAGTTGTTCACCAATAAATTATTTAGCAGATATATCTGCTAACAATCACATTATCATTGGTTATAAACTATTTATTTATATGCTGATTATAGATAATACAAAGGGGGATTTAAACTAAAGTGTTACAGAGACCCATGTTCATAACCTTCAAGACTACGATGGCGTTGGAGAAAATGAAAAAAATAAATCGTTGGCAGACGCAGTGGCATTATGACCTACTAAACAATGACATATGAAAGGAAATCACACAGCAGGTGCAAGAACTTAGAAGAAAAACACATGAAAAGCATGTCAGGGCCAACCAAGGGAATATAAAGACCAAAATAGGTGGCCAGAAAATACGGTGCACTCTCCAATACCTTGCAGTTTTATATGAGGAAAGTGAAATCCCCCCCCCTGGAATTGAAACTAGAATTTGATTGGCTCAAAAGCACAAACCTTGATGGACTATCAGGTGTAATGTTTCACTTGTTACTCACGTCCAGATTACAGTTGAATATTAACTCCTCGAGAAACACAGTGGAAACACTTTTCTCATATGACTGCACGCCTTCACCTCAGCCAACGGTTTAGAGGAGCTGCTTAACATTACTGGCCATAGCAAAATAATGAAGTCGATTTTTTTCACTTAAGATATTCCAAAACCAGACGTCCAGTGGCGAAAGTGACACTGCATGTTATCTGTACTTCCCTCGGCACATTTATTTATTATCTACACTGCTTTTTTTACGCTGCCTGGCAGATACAGGTAGACATGCGGTCGTAATTAGCAACACTATCTGATACAGATTGTTCAGGTAAAATTTCATAGTGGTGCAAAGTAAGAGATCAGCCCTTGTGTGTTAAGTCAGTTTAAGTTGAACTATTGTCCATCATATGAAAAATACTGTTTGTTATGTAAGATTTAACTGTATAAAATAATAAACACGTGCAAGTAAGCTGTTGGGAGCATGCATGTATACAGGGCTGCTACTCCTGCTGAAAATATGTTCCCGCACACATGAGTTTTACCCATAAAAGCATAACATTGTAATGTTCGTTCGGACCTCCTGAAACCCTGATGAAGATGTGCGCACACAAATTCTGTTCACATTTCAATGACACCCGATGTGTGTGTAATAAGCAAGTGAAATTGTGTACGAAAGAATGTTTATGTGTGGGTGGTGGCTTCTGTGTGTGTGTCTACTTGGAAAGAACCATAAACATGAGACTTTGCATGTATATGTGCCAAACCATAATCTATATATACTCACCATGAAGAGGATGCGGAAGTTGGACAGTTCTCCGAAGAAATCCTCCACACCGACCGAGTGGGGGTCAAAGGCAAAATAGCTGCCTATGCTCTCATAGAGCTTCTGCATGTTCTTGTGCATCGTGGACAGTTTTTCATACTGCTCACGGGAATGCTTGGAGAAGTCGTGAGAAACACAGAGTTAAGGAAAAATGGAGAAAAACATATGTCAAGCTCAGACAAAACGACTATAATACTACTGTAATCAGCAATATAATGACACCTCACAAATATGTTCATCCACAACAAAACAAGCCACATTGAGAAATGATCACTTCAGTCTTTATTGCATTCAAAAAGCCCACCTATGTCAAGGTCAACAAAACAAAAGCCTGGATGAAGGAGGGTCAGAGACAATCGAATGTGCCATTACAATAACCCCTCTAACTCACTTTGGAGTCAATGCCATGGTGAGCTAATAGCTGCAGCCCTGGAGTAATAGAAAGGTGTTTTGTAGTCAGCAGCATGACACAGATGGTTGCTGGAAAAGCTTATTGCAGTCATTGTTCTATTGTTTCTCCCAACAACAGTGGGGTCAGGTTGTTGTGAACCTCACAGCTCACGTCGCACTGTGTAATTTACTGAACAGGCGAGCACTTTTCTCCTGGTGAATGGCTATTGACAGCCGGCATCAGTTCAGCATTATCACAGCAGCCACTGACCTCATGGAGACTGCACTGCATGTGAGTCTGAGACTCCAAGACTCAAACGCACGCAGGATACATGTACTTACTTGCAAACATAGACAAAACAAAGAAAAAAAACTACCCTAAATATAAACTCCACCAGCACCAGTTTCAATGCATCAACAATTTGTGGCCAACAACAATAAGTACGTTCTGTCAAAATGGCCATTGACCTTTGTTTTCTCTTACAAAGAACTTTGATTAACTTGGCTGCTCATGTTTCCGAGGACAATGTAATCATAACAGATAGAACCGACTTTCAGAGCAAGACAATAACACACAAATAGTAACGATGTGGTTTTTGAGTCAATATCTTTGTGTTTTGGAAACGTATGCAGTTTACAGTGAATCATTTTAGTGAATACAGTATTCATGGTTTGTTTGTTCGTTGCTATCTTGGTAGACGTCCATGTTGAGGTTCAGGAATTGTTGTGTCCCCCATGTGGATACAAACAACACATTCACACGTGCCTGCATGTGTGTGATGTATTTGTGCTCTTACTGTTCATATGCTCACATGTAAGCCTGTATGCAAAAAGGTCTTTGCGTAACTGACAGAAAATAAAAGCGTTGAAATGGTAGGCTGGTTGGATTACCTCCCTGCAAGTGTTTACTTCAACCGCAGTATCACCGGCACGGTCCAGGTCAGCAGCAAGCCCACACACGGGCCCGATGGATGGACTCATCCTTCTGTCTTTCCTCTTCCCTCTCTTTATCCCCTTGTCTGCCTGGACATGATTTATCCCCCTTGTTTCTGTCAGCCGGTCCTTATCTGTTCTTTTGTCCACCTCCACCTCACTGCACTTGTGTGTGAAAACTCAGGGGCCCGGTACACGTAAAAGTTAAACTTTTGCCAAAAGAAAGAAATCTTTTTAACATCCAAACCGGACAGATTTCTACAGTGAGTCTTGGAATGATTCTTGTAAATAAAAAATTATCTCTTTCTAGGTTCCAATCTACCACCAACAACAACATCGTGAAACTAAATATGAGCGCTTAATCCAAAAATACTACTGCAGTCAGTTTCAAGTTCTAGACTGTGCTTCACTTAAAATACTCCCCTCAATGATGCCTAATTGGTCAGAATGGAAACATGTCTACAAAGGATAAAATATGTATTGTGGTCAACTGAAAACAAGAATCAGCAACAGGTTCATTTCAAAAAGGAAGCCAAACATTAATGTGTCAGCTAAATACATGTTTATATTATTCTGTCATGGAATTGATTATTAACGACATTTAGATACATTATTGATTCCTCTCTACAGCAGAGTCCAAAGTGCTTTGAGGTCAGGAAATCTTAAGTTCACAACGGTTGCCCTCCTTGTAGAATGGTAGTTTAAAATATTGAGGCAGTGGTTACTGTTGCCGCTTGTTGCCGCTTGTGGCGCTCCGTGTTGTTTTTTCTCTCCTATCTCTCACTCTCTCATTCTCTCTCACACACACACGCTGAAATACACATGTATGCACATGCACGGTGGTAAAGGGTCCCGTTGGGTACTGGACTGAGGCTGACTGGGCTTTTGCTCCTTGTATTTCCACATCAAAGACGTGTCATATTGATGGAGCCTGACGCACACTATCCTGCAGCGAGACAGCCGGTATGCTGGAGCCTTCATCAAACACACATACAGACACAGAATGAACAGGCAAACACACACACACACACATACATGTATATATAGTACACATGCACATGGTCACAGACCCATTCTTTGAATGTCTCTCTGTCAGGTTGTATTTTATCCTTTATTGTCTCTCCTTCTCTCTTTTTCTACGTCTTTCTCCTTTTTTCCTGTCCACCACTTTTAAACACATTCAATTTATAATTCTTTCTACATTTCTCCGTGATATTCTCTCCATAAAACTCTCTGACTCAAACAAAAACTTTCCTTTCTTTCTCTTCTACTGAGAGTGAATTTTCATCAGTAGGCTGTCTGAGCTGTGTCTGGTATTCTCATCGCTTGGGCTTGAAGCAGAGCAGGGAGCAAAAGCGATGGGTCTCAAGGTAAAGCGTCACGCAGCCTTTGGTTGCCCCGACCCCGTGTGTCTCTGCTCTCCTCTTCTAGCGGTCCTCAGCGAAGTGCTGCACTTTCTGTGCACTGCACCTCAACAATGGAAAGCCAGACAATTGCTCCAGGGCTTGAGTGCTCAAAGTTGCAAATGTACATGCTATTAAAGATATCCCTGGATTTTTACGCTAAGGGTCAGATTAGAACACAAATACACTATGCAAATATGGGCACTCTATCGCTCAGCGCCTTGTCTTTCTTGGAGTTCTGCAAAGCCCAGGAGTTTTTAAGACTATTTCAATAACTGAGTCTGGAATAACTGGAGGATAAACAATCCAAGCCCAAGTTCAAAAAGGGCTTGTGGAATAGTAGCATGTCACTAAACATAACACATTAAGGCTTGGCTTAAACAACTCCAGTTTCTGACAGCATCTCATCTGACAGTGTTGATTTACAAAGACAATGTCAGATGTGAAATGTGACGTCGATGGCAGTGCTCTACTAGTTCATGTTTTTAGAATTCTCTCTCTCTCAAATCTCCTGTTGTTGCCAAAAGCCGCCCTGTCCTTGTTAAAGTCTCAAATTAGTTTCTTGTGCTGCCACAGTGTCCTCATTACTGTGTTTAATCAGTCACTTTTTATCTGTGTTTGACACGCCAAAAAGGGTACATTTAACATCAGTAAGCTCAGATTAAGGGCACTCATTTTTAACACCACAAAGTGACATCAAAATCATATCCAAGTCAGACTTACCCTAGATGTAATAAAAAAAAAAAAAAGAAGCTTTTTGGAGTCAGACTCAATTCAATTTGGTGATAAAACCGAGAAAGAGAGGAGAAATGAGCCAAAACAAAGTTAAAACTGTTTTTACAATGGTCACCTATGAGGATGGCAATACATTACCTGGTTTGTTTACCTGTGTGCATGAGAGAGTTATTAAAGTGCTGCATAAAACCCAACAGTGGGGGCCCAAAAAGCCTCCTTAATAAATCTCCTGTAACCTAGTTGCATTAATGTTTATTTAATGCTTTTCCTATGTGCTTGCTGGCCCTTCCATCCAAGGCCCCACACTAAGCCTGCTTTTCTCCAAACCCCACCATCCCTGCTCCCTTTATCCCCACACCTACTGCCAACAGCCCCTGTGGGCCAAATTACACCAAAGCTGCCCACTGACTGGACACAACCCATCATGTTGAGAGCGAGAGCAGGATGAGAGAGGGATGAAGGAATGGAGTGCAGATGTAGGGCACAAAGTGAGAGAGAGAGAGAGAGAGAGAGAGAGAGAGAGATGTAAAGGCCACTAGATGTAAAATATTTTTAGCTACTCAAATCTGTGCATGAATGAACCTGAAGTCATTTTTTATACTGTGTCACATCTAAAATTGTTTGTCTTTGCTTCATCATTTAAAAAAAGGTCCAATTTGTTTATTATAGAGAAAGAGTCAATAATCAGAGTAAGTTCATTAATACTGTGTTGTTGTGTTTACAAGAGTTTCCTAGTCCAGTAAGTCAGGATCCTAAGTGAGGAGGACAGGACCATTCTGATGCTGACAGCATCCCGAGTTGGGCCAAAGCACAGGCAATAGGGCTCTCAGAGGGAATTAGCAGAGCAGCCAGTTCCGGAAAATTGGGATGGGACCTGGTGCTGAGGTGGGTAGAGGGAGGAGGGAAGTGTGTGAGAGGAGGGAGGGTATAGTGAAAAGAGGGAGGGCATAGAGGAGGGAGGATTTGCCACAATTTAAACGGGGCAGCATACTGTACGTTTAAAGGTGTAGATCACAGTCACATATCTGAATAAAACTATAATTACTCTGTGTGGGCATTAATACATCTCTATAAATATCATTAAAGAACAGGACAAGTCCAGCAGTGCTGATTTGTATTTAATACACTACACCTACAAAGTCCAAGGAAATGAAAAGTTACGAGTTAGAAAAAAGCAGCCCTGCTACAGCCTTTACAGCCATGCTAGCAGCTCTAACAAAGCGACAGTGCTTTACCTCAGTTGTGATTCTTTGAGCCGATTGCTAATGCTCACGATGAAAATGTCAACATGCTGATGTTAAGCAAATAATGCCCACCATCGTATTTAGCATGCTAACATTTACTGCTATGCAAATTAGATGACAAATTACGTATGTTAATACAATTCATCCTCTGGGGATCATGAATGTCTGTGCATCACAGCAATCCATTTAATTTGTATCATAACTTTTCACTCCAAACCAAAATTGACAACTTCAATATGCTGCTAAAGGAAATTCAGTAAAGTCAGGGGCTTATGAACTTTAGTTAATATAATTAAATATGTGGTAAACATGAACGTCTGCACCAAATTTTACTGTCACCAATCCAATACTTGTTGAGACATTTAACTCTGGATCGAAGTGGTGGACAGACTAAATGTTCAACAGACCAACATTTTCAATTCACGAGTCCTGCAGCAACCGTATCCAATAAAAAAACAGCAGAATTATTCGTTCAAGTAGCAATAGTATTCTAGTGTCTTTGAGCCGACATAGATTTCCGAACTGATCTGAATAAAAAATGACTTGATACTCAAAGAACAAGAGACAATTAGTTGTAGGGCTCTACAATCTCAGCTTG